>NC_138771.1:482975813-483575813 GCF_965119305.1 Pelophylax lessonae | reverse complement strand
CAGCACCAAATTGACACCCCACAGATACAACGGAAATCGTACTGGGGAAGCCAAGTGCCGAACCCCCTGAAAAAAGGTGCGAACCAAAGAATGCATAGCCAAAGGATGGTAAAGGAAGACCACCAAGGCCGAAAACCTGGCCCTTGACGATACCCAAGGCCAGGTGCTGCTCAACACCTCGTTGGAGGAATGTCAAAATCCAAGCCACCAAAAGGGAACGGGGATAAACCCCAAGAGACTCACACCATGCAATGTACGTCTTCCAAGCGCAATGGTAAATCTTCCTAGAGGTAGATTTTCTATCCATTGACAACGTCGGAATCACTGATTCAGACAACCCCCTATCCTTCAACACCTGGCTTTCAACAGCAAAGCCAGTAAAGCCAGCGACTGTAAAGCAGGATGGAAGATTGGCCCTTGGGCAATAGATCTTCTCTGAGAGGAAGTCTCCAAGGGGTATCGGCGACCAGCTGTACCAGATCGGCATACCAAGACTGGTGAGGCCAGTCTGGAGCCACTAGGATGACTGGATCCCTTCGGCTCCGATCCTTCGCAGGAGACTTGGCAGAAGTTTTTGAGGGGGAAAGGCGTATATCCGGATATACTGGCCCCAAGAAGCCACCAATGCATCTGTGAAGTCGGCCAGAGGATCCCGAGACCTTGCCCCAATTCTCTGTACCTTCCTGTTGAGACAAAAGGCCAACAGGTTCACCTCGGGAGTTCCCCACTGGAGACACAGCTGAACCTTAGAATGCTGGCTACCTCCCGAGCCGCCAGGACACTACCTGTGCCCCATTGGTGATTGACATACGTCAAAGCCGTGACATCGTCCGATTGAATCCTTACCTTGCACCTCTAAAGGTGATTTGTCCGATGAGCCAGACAAATCTTATCGCCTGAAGTTCCAGTATATTGACCGGTAGTCTTGACTCCCCCAGAGTCCAGGCCCCTTGAACACATCTGTGCCCAAAACGCCTCCCCACCTAGACAGGCTGGCAACTGCGGGGACCCACGTCCAGTACAGGGGAAGGCAGGATTTACCCTGTTAAAGTGCCAGAGAGCAAAGCCACCATATCTGGGACCCTCTCGAATCCCAGCTCAACAGGATCAGATTATCTAGAGACTGTGGATCCTTATCCCACTTGGCAAGATCTCCCATTGCAGAGGCTGGAGTGGAACTGTGCAAACGGAACCGCCTAAAAGGTAGACACCATCAGGCACAGCGCCCGCATGCAAGTCCTGAAAGAAAACTGACTGCTGAACAATAGGAGCCAAGTCGCATCCTGCAGCTTTGGAAATTTTTCCCCTGGAAAAAAACACCCTGGCTGAAGCTGAGTCCAGAATCAGACCCAGATAGTCCAACGGAACCAGAGCATATTTTTGGAAGTTCAATTTCCAACCAAACTCCTAGAGTCCATACAGTAGTTTCCAGGTTATCCTTTAGAGCAGTTGGAAACTCTGCTCACTGAAGATTATCCAGGTACCCAGTACCGCAATCCCCGCTGCCGCTACAATGCCAACACCGGGGTCAACATTTTTGTGAACACCTGAGGAGCTGAGGCGAGACCAAAGGGTAAGGTCAGGAATTGATCATGCTCCTCACCCATGGCAAAGTGGAGGAAACGCTGATGACCGACATATATTGGAACATGAAGGGAAGCGTCCTTTGATGTGGGGATGCCACTAATGCTGCACCAGCACACGCTGTTCAAATCCTTGAGGTCCAGGATTGGATGTACCTTGCCTTCCTTCATGGGAACTGTAAACAGGTTTGAATAAAACCATGAAAATGTTCCAATTTTAGAACAGGAACAATCACCCCTTGCAGTAGAAAGTCTTGCACTGCCCCGAAGAGACCCCGCAGGCGGTCTGGGGACAAATGCAAACTGGAAGGAAAGAAACTCACTGGAGGAAAAGACCAAAACTCGATCTTGTAGCCGGACTGGATCAGCTCGTGGACCCACCTGTCTTGAATCAGGGAGGTCCATGGGTCCGGAAAGAAGCAAAGACGTCCCCCACCTCAGACACGGGTGAGGGCGTCCCTTTAGGCAAAAAGGGCTTGTCTGCAGGTCTGGAAGAACCCGCTCTCCCAGACAAGGTCCTCTTGGAACCTCCGAGAAGGTCCTGACATATCCTTTGTCTTGAGATCCTGAGGGAGAAAAAGGCCGCAAATTAGCCGAGAAAAAAAGAGTCCACTTCAGTGACGAGACTCCTTGCCCCTGGCAGCCTGTGGAAGAAGAGTACTGTTCCCCTGTAAGACCCTTAATGATATCATCCAGTTAGATCCAAACAGGCGATCCCCTAAAAAAGGGGAGAACAGATAAGGCCTTCATTTCAGCCATATCATGCGTCGAAGGACCACTGCTGTCACGGACAGCCTAGAAACGAAGGAAGCCGCATCCGAGAGGCACCACAGACAAACTGCAACCCCTGGACCAACTGGTCCGCCAGCTCGCAAGGGCAGGGGGGAAGCTGTTCCCCTTCCAAAACCCGGCGCAAAAGCTTTGCCCACTCCGGGACACCAAAGCTATGATGGACACCGGCCTAAGGACCAAACCGACCTAACCATGTGGCAGACCAAAGTCTTGGCTCTCCTGTCAAAGGGATCATTAAAAAAGCCGGAGACTCCTCCACCGGAATTAGAGTGGAGTTATTTAGCCTGGAAACTTGAGAATCCACCACAGGTGGGACTGTCCACCTTTTTTAAGAGGGACTCTTCAAAGGGATACCGTCTAGCGAAAACTCTTAGGCACCGACATATTGCGTTTAGGTCACTGACTCACGACAATTTTGTCAAAGTAGGCGGAAAAAGGGGATACCTTTTGCCGCTTCTGGGGAGCTTGCCCGCACTGATACAATCATTGCATCCACCAGCGCCGTTTCATGCGCGGCTGCAGTAGAAGAGGAATTCTCCTCACTATCAGAGCTTTCGAAGTGTGTGGACGCAGACCCAGCAGGGTCGCTACATACTAAGCTCACCACGAAACATAACAATCAGGATTGTTATATACTGTAGATAAAAAACAGGCAGGTGAGGGTCGCCGACTGCGATCCCACAGGGGGATGCCAAGCCAGGGTCCACGAATGGACTACCTACTGGACCCCCCTCATGGGGGAGAGGGGGGGACAACTACTTACCATACAGTGGAACCGGGTGGGCACCGCTCCGGACAGATCAACTTTCCACCGGAATGGGAGTGCTGTCGGCCAGGAGGAACGATCCGGTCGTATGCATCCTTGCAAGACTTTTAACTCGCAGGCTAGCCCCCGTTCAGTGGGGCTATGTCACGGCCGACCTAGTGCACAGCTGAGGCCTGTGTGCGCTTTCTGGCCAGACTGGGGAGACCTTAACCACTTAAGCCCCGAAAGATTTTACCCCCATTCCGACCAGGGGGTATTTTGCGATTCGGCACTGCGTGACTTTAACGGACAATTGCGCGGTCGTGCGACGCTGTACCTAAACAAATTTGGCGTCCTTTTTTTCCCACAAACAGAGCTTTCTTTTGGTGGTATTTGATCACCTGTGCGATTTTTTGATCACGCGCTATAAACAAAAAAAGAGCGTCACTTTTGCAAAAATAGCAATATTTTTCAAATTTTTTTATATGAAATTCCCCCCCAAAAAAATGTAAAAATCAAAATTTTTTAACATTTTCGGCCAATTTGTTTTATGCTACCTATGTTTGATATGATTTTTTTTGCGGTACTGCGACATTGGGGCGGACAGATCGGACCCTTAACTGACATTTGTGACACTTTTGGGGTTACCAGTGACATTTCTACAGTAATCAGTGCTATACATATGCACTGTTACTGTAAAAATACACTGGTAGTGAAGGGGTTTTATTTACTATTACTATTTATTTACTATTACTATTTACTATTTTATTTACAAACTTTATTTGGAAGGGAGGGGCTGTGTGTATCCCTAGGGGCGTGCTTTCTACTGTGATTGGCTGTGGCTTGAGCTGTAAGGACACTGATCAACGGATCTACATACTAGATCCGTGTGATCAGTGTCTTTACAGCGAGGAGAATGACAGGTCGCTTGTTTACACAAGCTGCCTGACATTCTCCCTCTCCCCTGCCGATCGACGAGTGACCGGCGGACATCGGGTCCGCTGGTCACACGCGCGGGGGGGTTCGTGACCACGCGGGAGCGCGCCTTTCGGGGGCGCGCGCGCGCTCCCTAGACCCTCACAAGCTAGTGACGTAGCCCTACGTCACTTTGCCTGTGAGGGGCTGACTGCCGACGTAGATCGGCGTTAGGCAGTCGGCAAGTGGTTAAGAATCTAGAATATCCAGTCCGTTGCCCAGCAGTTAATTATAGTTCTCACAGGAACAGAAATTAATAAAAGAGGAATAAAATTCCATTTAAAAAGGAAAAAATGCTAGGACCAGAGATTCCAGCAAGGAACTAGGTCCTTACTCCTGACTAGGCAAAAAAAAACTAAATGCCTATAGCAGGAAGTGGGAGTATACCCCCTGGGACTGCCCCATAGGCGTGGTAAAGCTTTTTCCTGCCTAGTGTCCTACTCCTGTAGGAGGCAGCGTAACCCTATGGTCAAGAAGATTCTGGAGCTGTGTCCGTCAATGAATAACAGAAAAATTATATTTTTTTAATGGATGATTGGTCATTGCCAGTAAAGTCCATTGATGTTGTTTTTTTTATGGATGTAGCAATTGAGCAGTATATTCCCAATCCAAACACATGGGAGGATTCCAGACCTCACAATGATGAGCCTTAATGAGATTAAAGAGTCTGTACAGGGAGACAACCTATAGGAAGAACCCTGGGGGAGGGGAAGAATGGAATATATATCTGCACCTCTTCTTTACAGACTGGCCAGATGTCACTTCAGGTGAAGGGAATACTGAAACTTGTAGCTCTTATAGGAAAAACCCAGAAAGAAAAGGGTGGGGGAGGTATAGAATGTATATATATATATATATATATATATATATATACTTCATTACCAAAAGTTTTGGGACACCTGCCTTTACACGCACATGAACATTAATGGCACCCCTACTTCATAGGGTTCAATATTGAGTTGGCCCACCCTTTGCAGGTATAACAGCTTCAACTCTTCTTGGAAGACTGTCCACAAGGTTTAGGAGTGTCTTTATGGGAATATTTGACTATTCTTCCAGAAGGCCATTTGTGAGGTTAGGCACTAATGTTGGACGAGAAGGCCTGGCTCGCAGTCTCTGCTCTAATTCAATCCAAAAGTGTTCTATCGGGTTTAGGTCAGGGCGCTGTGCAAGTCAGTCAAGTTCCTCCACAACAATCTCGCTAATTCATGTCCTTATGGACCTTGCCTTTTGCACTGGTCCATATCCTTTGGTGGAGGGGGGATTATGGTATGGGATTGTTTTTCAGGGATTGGGCTTGTCCCCTTAGTTCAAGTGAAGGGAGCTTTTAAAGTGGAGTTCCACCCTATTTTTATACTTACCTCCATCTTCTCGCTCCGGGTCACCTGAAAAAGAAATGGATAATCGCATATTTTTTTTTTTTTTACTTACCTCGTAGCGAAGAAAATATACTTACCTTACTTCCTTCTTCCTCCTTCCTCGGCCGCGGCCCGTCGTCACTTCCTGGCTCTGCAATGATTCCTGGGAGCTGGACGTCATAGCTCCCAGGAATCATTGCGCCTGCACCGGCCCCGACGTCAGTTCCGGGTCGCGCGCGTCATCCCCTTCTAAACAGCTTCTGGGCATGCCCAGAAGCTGTGGAGGGGTGACGCGCGCGACCCGGAAGTGACGTCGGGGCCGGCGCAGAGCATCGTGGGACCACAGAAGGCGGAAGAAGACGCCGAAGAGGACGCGCTTCAAGCTGCCCACATCTGAGATGGCAGCGCTGGACAAGACGTTTGCAAGGTAAGTATTTTGTCTTGCAGGTAAGTGCAACCCGGGACAGATCAGAGGCTAGCCATTGTGGAATGCACTAGCCCTGACTGTCCCGGGGGTATTAAAAAAAAAAAACAAATCCAGGGTGGAACTCCGCTTTAAGGCATCAGCATACCAAGACATTTTGGAAAATGTTATGCTTCCAACTTTGTGGGAACAGTTTGGGATTGGCCCTTCCTGTTCCAATATGACTGTGCACCAGTGCACAAAGCAAGATCCATACAGACACAGATGAGCGAGTTTAGGGTGGAGGCCTGCACAGAGTCCTGACCTCCACCTGATTGAAAACCCCTTGTAGAGGAATTAGCACGGAGACTGAGAGCAGGGCCTTCTCGTCCCTGACCTCACAAATGTGCTTCTGAAAGAATGGTCAAACATTCCCATAGACACACTCCTAAACATTGTGGACAGCCTTCCCAGAAGAGATGAAGCTGTTATAGCTGCAAAGGGTGGGCCAACACAATACTGAACCTTACGGACTAAGTTTGGGATGCGTGTATTTTATCCCTCTTCCTATAAGACTAGCCAAGTTACACCCATAAGAGAAGGGAATGCTGAGATTTGTGGTTCATATAAGAACCCAACTGGCATTTGGGTATAGAATTCCTACAGAACTGGTCAGGTGTCACCCATGGGTGAAAGGAATGCTGTGACTTGTAGCTTATATATATATATATATAAGTGTATTTCTACCCCTCCTCCTATATGACTAAGGCCAACTAAGTGTTACCCATTGGTGAAGACAATACTGGGATTTGTAGTGGTGGGGGTATTAAATGCATCTCTGCCTTTCTTCCTATACTACTGGGTTCATATGAGTGAAGGAATTGCTGGCACTTTTATTTCTACAGCAGAAGCTGGAGAATCCTTGTACCTAGATGTAGACTAATTGCTGATGGATAGCTATGGGAAAGAGTGGACATTCTCAGTAGTCACAAAATGCAGAAAATGATTTGTGTATCAGGAGCGCCACCTGCTGGGGAATACCAGTTTCTGCACCTCACCACATCTAGCAAATATAATTTAGAGTAATTTGTCTGTGATTGGTAGAGCTCATCAAATCTCATTTCACTCACACAGACATCCAGTGGAGAGGTTCCATACTGCTGTCAGGGGATCAGTTTAACATGATTTGTCAAACACCTGTATGATAAGAACAGAACAATGGGGCGCAATGGGGAATCAATAAATAATTTCCAGCTTGCCTGATTGTTCTGTTTCCTCTCAGTTGTCGCTCCACGTTTCAAGATAGCAAAAATTCTCTAGAAATCCCCCCAAGTGAAATGTTGGGCAGAACAGACAATCCAGTCTGTCATTTCTGCCAGTGTTAATTTCGAAAATATTTTCGTCATAGTTTACGTCAGCTACATGTTTTCAGTGATAAAAACTAAACAAAAAATAAAATTAGAGTTAAATTAGAGTTAAGGCCCCTTTCACACTTGTGCGACTTCAAAGTCGCGTGATTTTGCAGCGACTTTTGCCGCGATTTTGACTGGGCTTGAATGTCTTTGGCCTTAAAACGCTTCAAAATCATGCCAAAGTAGTGCAGGGACTACTTTGAAGTCGGTGCGACTTCAAGTCGCACAGATATGAATGGTACTCATTGGAAATAATGGAGAACAACTTGTCATGCGATTTTGCAGTCCAAAAATCGCATGACAAGTCGCACAAGTGTGAAAGGGGCCTTAAGTGATTGTAAAGTCTCCTTAAAAATAAATAAATAAACACATTATACTTACCTCCTCTGTGCAGTTGGTTTTGCACAGGGCAGCCTCGTTGCTCCTCCTATCGAGTGCCCCCACAGCAAGCAACTTGCTTTACGGGCTGAGCTGCAGTTCCGTGTGTCTATTCAGACATGGAGCTGTCGTTTGACCCTGCACTTCTCTCTGTCCTGATTGGCTAACTGACTGTGATTGACAGCCGTGGGAGCCAATGGCGCCAATGCTATGTCTCAGCCAATCAGGTCGCCCCAGTGTGAACGGGGTCTAAATCTGTGTCTGTAGTGACTAAAATATGACTAAAACTAAAATCAAAAGACTATGACTAACACAAAATCAAAATTTGACGTCAAAATTACCACTGATCTCTGCCAGGATATGTACAAATATACAGTGCCTTGCGAAAGTATTCGGCCCCCTTGAACTTTGCGACCTTTTGCCACATTTCAGGCTTCAAACATAAAGATATAAAACTGTAATTTTTTGTGAAGAATCAACAAGTGGGACACAATCATGAAGTGGAACGAAATTTATTGGATATTTCAAACTTTTTTAACAAATAAAAAACTGAAAAATTGGGCGAGCAAAATTATTCAGCCCCGTTAAGTTAATACTTTGTAGCGCTTTTGCTGCGATTACAGCTGTAAGTCGCTTGGGGTATGTCTCTATCAGTTTTGCACATCGAGAGACTGAAATTCTTGCCCATTCCTCCTTGCAAAACAGCTCCAGCTCAGTGAGGTTGGATGGAGAGTGTTTGTGAACAGCAGTTTTCAGTTCTTTACACAGATTTTCGATTGGATTCAGGTCTGGACTTTGACTTGGCCATTCTAACACCTGGATATGTTTATTTGTGAACCATTCCATTGTAGATTTTGCTTTACGTTTTGGATCATTGTCTTGTTGGAAGACAAATCTCCGTCTCAGGTCTTTTGCAGACTCCATCAGGTTTTCTTCCAGAATGGTCCTGTATTTGGCTCTATCCATCTTGCCATCAATTTTAACCATCTTCCCTGTCCCTGCTGAAGAAAAGCAGGCCCAAACCATGATGCTGCCACCACCATGTTTGACAGTGGGGATGGTGTGTTCCGGGTGATGAGATGTGTTGCTTTTACGCCAAACATAACGTTTTGCATTGTTATTATTATTATACAGGATTTATATAGCGCCAACAGTTTGCGCAGCGCTTAACAAAATGAAGGCAGACATTACAGTTACACTACAATTTGGAACAAAAGGAATCAGAAGGCCCTGCTCGTTAGAGCTTTACAATCTAAGTTGGATTTTGGTTTCATCTAACCAGAGCACCTTCTTCCACATGTTTGGTGTGTCTCTCAGGTGGCTTGTGGCAAACTTTAAATGACACTTTTTATGGATATCTTTACGAAATGGCTTTCTTCTTGCCACTCTTCCATAAAGGCCAGATTTGTCCTATGGACAGAGTCTCCCACCTCAGCTGTAGATCTCTGCAGTTCATCCAGAGTGATCATGGACCTCTTGGCTGCATCTCTGATCAGTCTTCTCCTTGTATGAGCAGAAAGATTTGTAGATTTGTAGATTTGCAGTGGTCTGATACTCCTTCCATTTCAATATTATCGCTTGCACAGTGCTCCTTGGGATGTTTAAAGCTTGGGAAATCTTTTTGTATCCAAATCCGGCTTTAAACTTCTCCACAACAGTATATCGGACCTGCCTGGTGTGTTCCTTGTTCTTCATGATGCTCTCTGCGCTTTAAACGGACCTCTGAGACTATCACAGTGCAGGTGCATTTATACGGAGACTTGATTACACACAGGTGGATTCTATTTATCATCATTAGTCATTTAGGTCAACATTGGATCATTCAGAGATCCTCACTAGAAATGTCGCGAACATAAAATTTTATGTTCGCGAACGGCGATCGCGAACTTCCGCAAATGTTCGCGAACGGGCAAACCTGGGCGAACCGCCATAGACTTCAATAGGCAGGCGAATTTTAAAACCCACAGGGACTCTTTCTGGCCACAATAGTGATGGAAAAGTTGTTTCAAGGGGGCTAACACCTGGACTGTGGCATGCCGGAGGGGGATCCATGGCAAAACTCCCATGGAAAATTACGTAGTTGACGCAGAGTCGGGTTTTAATCCATAAAGGGCATAAATCACCTAACATTCCTAAATTGTTTGGAATAACGTGCTTTAAATCATTCAGTGTGTGAATACGATCAGGTATGATGTTGTATTGATCAGGTAGTGTAAGGGTTACGCCCGCTTCACAGTGACAGACCAAACACCTCGTTTAATGCACCGCAAACAACCGCAAACAGTCCATTTGCAGGGGGCACAGTACAGTCTGTGGGCCTGACACTCACTGGCAGGCAACTGCAATTATATTACAGAGGAAAAATTAAATATATAAATATCACTACTTGTACTAAATTAATAGACGATATTGTAATCCACTGCGCTTTAGGAAATACAGGTAACACAAACCTGACAGAATAACACAAATAACACAAATTGCTGCTACTTAAATGAGTAAATATAATAAGAAATAAAATTCATCCAGAAAAAACAGGAACTGGCTTTTTCATTCGAATTTCAGTAGCGCAGGGATGGTGATAACCTCTTACCAAATAAATAGGATGATAACATATACCAAAATATATGAATCAGATGTGATAAATATAAGCATAAAATCATAAATACATAAAAGCATGAAATCACATCAATAGGAGTCCATAAAGTCCATAGATATAAAGTGCATAGAGCAATGAAAGTGCAAACATGAAGGATCACAGGTGCGACTTATGGGGACCACCCTTGCTTGCCACCACCACACAGTGCTGGGAGAAGTATCTGAAATGCAGACTCACCAGACGCCTATGCCTAACCACTCTCATGGACTAGCCAACAACAGTATATAGTAAAATCAGGTTTCCTCCAGATCTCTGATTTGTGCTGCAAAGACTCCTCTGGAAGATTTCCTGGTAAATTTATAGTGAGTCTGAATTTCAGATACTTCTCACGGCACTGTGTGGTGGTGGCAAGCAAGGGTGGTCCCCATAAGTCGCACCTGTGATCCTTCATGTTTGCACTTTCATTGCTCTATGCCAGGCATGTCCAACCTGCGGCCCGGGGGCCGCATGCGGCCCAGAACCGCAGGCAATGCGGCCCACTGCCCCCGGACAAATTTTTATTTTGCTGGGGAGGAAGGAAGTCGGGTCAGGGGCATGGCCACAGCGGCTTCCAACTAACTGTAGGCAGAGGCTGCCTCGGAAGGGATCATCCTCTAGTTGTGTTAAATTAGTGCTGGGGGTGGGGGGGCAGCAGCGCGGGAAGGGCGTGGCGGCGGTTTATTACTTATATACCTTAACTATAGTATATATTTTATATGCGGCCCGAGAAAATTTCTCTACACTCAATGTGGCCCAGAGAAGCCAAAAGTTTGGACACCCATGCTCTATGCACTTTATATCTATGGACTTTATGGATTCCTATTGATGTGATTTCATGCTTTTATGTATTTATGATTTTATGCTTATATTTATCACATCTGATTCATATATTTTGGTATATGTTATCATCCTATTTATTTGGTAAGAGGTTATCACCATCCCTGCGCTACTGAAATTCGAATGAAAAAGCCAGTTCCTGTTTTTTCTGGATGAATTTTATTTTTTTATTATAGGAAAAATTTAATTAATTTTTTATCTGCAAGGTGCTGTGCCACCCTATATGAGTGGTGGGCAGTGGGCACAGTACGGTCTGTGGGCCTGACACTCACTGGCAGGCAACTGCAATTATATTACAGAGAAAAAATGAAATGACTTTATCTGCAAGGTGCTGTGCCACCCTAAATGAGTGGTGGGCAGTGGGCACAGTACAGTCTGTGGACCTGACATTCATTGGCAGGCAACTGCAATTATATTACAGAGGGAAAATGTAATGAATTTTTTTATCTGCAAGGTGCTGTGCCACCCTATATGAGTGGTGGGCACTGGCAGTGGGCACAGTTCAGCCAGTGGGCCTGACACACACTGGCAGGCAACTGCAATTATATTAAAGGGAAAAAATGAAATGACTTTTTTATCTGCAAGGTACTGTGCCACCCGATATGAGTGGTTTGCACACAGTACAGTCTGTATATATATAGAAAAAAAATAAATAAAAGCAGACTGATATACCAGCCCTAAAAAGGGCTTTTTAGGGTGCTGTCAGGATGCTGTCCTTACAGCAGGAGTGGACACAGAACACTGGCCTAGCTAATGATTTCCCTATTAATTCAGCAGCAGCAGCAGCACTCTCCCTGCTCTAACTAACTCTGCAGCTTCAGAATGAATCTAAGATGGATGCTGCCCTTGCTTTTTTATAGGAGGAAGGAGGGTCTGGGAGGGAGGGTATGCCGATTGGCTGGAATGTGTCTGCTGACTGTGAGGTGAGGTACAGGGTCAAAGTTTGCTCAATGATGATGTATAGGGGGCGGACCGAACATCGCATATGTTCGCCCACCGAAGAGAACGCGAACAAGCGATGTTCGCCGGCGAATAGTTTGGGACATCTCTAATCCTCACTGAACTTTTAGAGAGAGTTTGCTGCACTGAAAGTAAAGGGGCTGAATAATTTTGCACGCCCAATTTTCAGTTTTTTATTTGTTAAAAAAGTTTGAAATATCCAATAAATTTCGTTCCACTTCATGATTGTGTCCCACTTGTTGTTGATTCTTCACAAAAAATTACAGTTTTATATCTTTTTTTTGAAGCCTGAAATGTGGCAAAAGGTCGCAAAGTTTAAGGGGGCCGAATACTTTCGCAAGGCATTCTGTCGGTGGGGGATTGGCATTAGAAGCATGCAAGGGAGCACTAAGAAATGTGCACATCTAAGTTACTAACAAATAATGTGCAATTATTAAAGATGAGTGCCCTGTATGAAAGGGAATTGTACAGTTCACTTTTATTTCTCTCCTATGGTCAGGAAGTCTTTTAAATTAAATAGGAACTCACTCTTGTTTATAAAAAATGAAAAGTCAGCAGCTACAAATACAGCAGCTGCTGCCTTTTAACAAACAGTTACTTGGACTCCAGCGCTGTCTTCCCCAAAGCCAATTCTTCAGCAGGCTTTGGATCTTTGGCACCACTTTCTTGGATGTGTGAGCCAGCTCTGACTTTCTTGGTGTCTTACAGCCAGTTCCCCACTGCGCATGTGATGTGAAAGATTGAGCGGAGCTATGAGACTGGTCCTTATGGAATGGGGGAGGGGGGGTCAAACTGACGTCCTACTCATCTAGGCAAGAACTGAGGAAGTGGGAGATGGTACCTATCGAAAAAAATATACCCACTCCCTACAAAAAAAAGGTTGAAAATTAGTTAGGGGCTTGGGGAGGAAGAAAATAAGTTGCATTTCAATTCATGGGTGAAGGTTTGCTTTAAATATTTTTTTTATAGTAATTTCTGGCCAGCAGGTGGGGCTCTTGGAGAATTTTCACATGTGTACAGGGCGAACCTTAGCTGCTTTGCTGAAAATGTATGATGTTTACAGGGATTAAAAAATTAAACTCAAATTTAAACACAAAACACCTCCTGAGCAGTGACTCTTCCCTATTCAGTAGAAAGAATGGAAAGGGAGGGATTGGACTTTATAGGCACCAGTATTAAAATTGTATACTTTATTAAAGGATTCACAAGAACATATAAGACAAAATACACAAAAGAAAAAGGTAAAAAGGCCAACATATAATGTACATATAATGCAATAAGGCAACAAAGCCTAAAAACAGTATACAAATCGCATAGCCTATCAAATATTAATGTATGTAACAACAGTCACATATAACAATCACATATGTTACAAAATAACCTATGTTCATGAGGCGGCCAAAGAGAGGATTGATACCCGTCTCTAACGGTCGTCTGTACAGAGTAGATACACAAATATTAGATTGAATCCCAGCTGCCCTACATGTTTCGCTTAGTCTAATAAGCTTCTTCTGGGGCATGTGGTGAGAAAGGACATCTGAGAAGAATTTTCAGGTCATCAGACCTTGTAATAAACCAAGCCTGGTAAGTTAAAATGATAACGAGGGGGGGTCGGTACGCTGTAGTAGGAGCAGACTGCCTAACACAATTACCGGGGTAAGCATGAGACAAAGTAATTCATATGACATGGGTACAAGACCTAACAAAGGCTAAATGTCATGGAATTCCAATCGTTTCAAAAACGTTTAAGTAGGGAGGCCGGAGAGATGGAGAGCCCCGACCTGAAAAACCAACCAAGGGCAGGCGAGGTAAGTGTACCTCATATGCCTAAGACCCAGGTGTGTTAGGTGTAGGTATGCTGCCGACAGAGCGACCAGATGTAACCCCCCCCGGATGGGGATACCGTCTTGTACCCATGTCATATGAATTACTTTGTCTCATGCTTACCCCGGTAATTGTGTTAGGCAGTCTGCTCCTACTACAGCGTACCGACCCCCCCTCGTTATCATTTTAACTTACCAGGCTTGGTTTATTACAAGGTCTGATGACCTGAAAATTCTTCTCAGATGTCCTTTCTCACCACATGCCCCAGAAGAAGCTTATTAGACTAAGCGAAACATGTAGGGCAGCTGGGATTCAATCTAATATTTGTGTATCTACTCTGTACAGACGACCGTTAGAGACGGGTATCATTCCTCTCTTTGGCCGCCTCATGAACATAGGTTATTTTGTAACATATGTGATTGTTATATGTGACTGTTGTTACATACATTAATATTTGATAGGCTATGCGATTTGTATACTGTTTTTAGGCTTTGTTGCCTTATTGCATAATATGTACATTATATGTTGGCCTTTTTACCTTTTTCTTTTGTGTATTTTGTCTTATATGTTCTTGTGAATCCTTTAATAAAGTATACAATTTTAATACTGGTGCCTATAAAGTCCAATCCCTCCCTTTCCATTCTTTCTACTACTATTTAGGATGTGGCACCCTTAACTCTACTCCCCCCCCTTCTGTGCGCCTGGACATCCTGCGACCTAGGAGCGCACATACCAAACACTTGATCTTCCCTATTCAGAGCAGAGACTCCTCTTCCCCTTCAGAGTAGTGACTCCTCCCCATTATAACTTTGAGTCCCCCTCTCATAGGATTGGGGTAATTCCAGAATGCTAAATGGAGATAAGAGACTTGTCTGTCAGTGGTAAATCCACTCATATATACTGTATATCTATATATATATATATATATATATATATATATATATATATATATATATAGAGAGAGAGAGAGAGAGAGAGAGAGAGAGATACAGTGGGGAAAATAATTATTTCATCCCCTGCAGATTTTTTTAAGTTTGCCCACTTACAAAGAAATGAAGGGTCTATAATTTTTAAACAAATAATTATTTTTCCCACTGTAACTATTTAACAGAGATAATCAACATACAATCAACTTTCATGTTTATTACCCCTGTAAATTATACTTTAACTAGTCTGTACTAACAACTCCTGCAAAATAAACTGTAAGAGAGAAAAGGTTAAAGAGGGTTTAAGTTCCAAGTACAGTGTTAGTAAGGGTTCATTCACATCAATACATGCATTGCTGTATTGCAAAATCCGTATTTATTTTTACCTCAACGGAATGTAGTTTGTATGCACTGCAGCACCTTGATATGAACTGAAACAATAGGACATAAAGGCAAATAGCTCTTACAGTGGGACTGCTTTGAGCATCACTGCTGGTGCGAATAAGCTCTAAAACATAGTGGAGGAATTCATAAAGTGTGTGGTGTCTTTAACATTCCATCAGGCCGCCACTTCAAAATTGTCAGAAACAGTTACATGGAACCGTTGAAGCCTGACACTGAGGTTGGGGGGTCCACACTGGACTCTCCTTCTGTAGTGTGCTCCCTACTGGGCCACTAACACCCGTCACACAGACAGGTTTATGGCCAAGGATTTTTATTTCAATCTTGTTTTACTGAGAGAAATGTAGCATTTACAAAGCCAAGATAAAAGTTACAAAAGGAAGATATCAAGTATAACATGTTCAAGTCAATTTGCCAACATTAGTATTTAAGAAGAGTTTAATGGATAAGAAAGATAACATTAAAGAAGTAAAAAAACAAATTAGGCTTTTCAGGGGAAAACCACCCAGTCTGTGTCTTTAAATACTGGCAGAATTAAAGCATTAAAAAGGCAAGAGCTTGTTCAGAGTAAATAATGTAGATGATCAGGAATGGCAGATAGGTGTGCCAAACTATGAAAAAGTATAGACCAAACAGGTAAGTCTAGTGGCATATCAGGAAGAAGGTGGAAAGATGGGAAGCTGTAGAAGAAGAAGGATTGGAGCTGGGGGACGTGTAGAGGGAGGAGAAAGTGAAGAAAGGTGTTTACTCCATCATGGCTAATTCTTGTTTAGGGGGGTCATCTTCCATGATCCAGGTTTGAAACTTCGAGGAAAATTTAAACATAGACCAGGAAGTCCAGGTTTTGGAAAACTGTTCCTCCCTATCATTTTCCTGCACCAACAGATGCTGAAGGTGTCTGACAGAGTCAGGTTCACTCGCCCATTCCGCAAGGTAAGGCATGGTGGAAGTTTTCCGGGGAATAACCATCCTGGCAGCCACCAGGAAATGTCGGAGGACATCTTTCTTAGCTGATTTGATAGGTCTGGCTAATGAATTTTATAGGTGAGGTGGGTGGAGCCTGAAAGAAAAGTTACCATCAGGTCCGCCATGCTGTTGATTGACAGCATGCAACAGTGGGCAGATCCATAGCCACTTTTAAGGATGTGTACACACCAGGTGCAGTGTAGAATGTGTTGCCCTAAAAAGTAACTTGCGGGTACATGCAAAGAGCACTTGGACGCTTTAAAATTTGCCCACTTCTATCCGTTGTCAATTAAAAGTAAGGGGACCTGAACTTGCCTCTGAGTTCCTTATCAGGCTCCACCCACCGATGACAAGTCATTTCCCAAATATAGGCATGGCTCTATTTAAACAATGACGTCACCATCATCCCTGTCCCCTTTGTTTACATTCAGCTTTGAGCTGGGGAATCTCCTGGCCAACAGCTGAACAGTACAAAGAATAGAGCCTTCACATTCATGAGAGGTTCCCAGCACATACATGCCCCCTCTCCAAGCACTGGCATCTCTCTGTATGCCAGCTCAATGCTGACCTTTATTACCGCCAATTTCCTAATCGGTGAACTGCAGTAATTCTTTAAAAACTGTTGCAGCCATAGCGACGGGTTCTTAAAGTGGCAGTAGTAAGAACTGCTTGAATTTGTCTATGGGACTGTAATGTTACCGAAACTGGTGCAAATGCCTGCCTGAATTACGTGCAAGTAGATTAAAAGGGAACTACTGCCAGAAAACTGTTGTTTAAGCTTTACTGAATTCCCAAGATTATCCTTATTTCTGGCTATCTAAAAACAAATCTGTAAATGAACATGCAAAAATATACATATAAATTTAGACTCCTGGACCATTTCAAGCAAAATAAAGTGAACGCTCACATAACCCGAAGGGTCTTGTATATGTTCATTCTACATATATATATATATATATATATATATATATATATATATATATATATATATATATATATATATACACATATATGTATATGTTCATTCTACACTTTAAGTTATCAAAAGTTGTAATAATGCAGGTTGCACAAATGAGGTTGACCCATACATGCACAGATCCTTTCCTTTGTTTGTGTAGACTGTACAGTGTAAAGTGTTCCGCAAATCGAGCTCTACAAACTGCAGATGAAATGTCTTGCATCAGTACCTCATAATAGCATCTTGATCAGTGTTTTCTATAACACACACAGCATAAAAGAATCTCTCCAGAGTACAATTGTTCAGTGCTTATAAACTGCTGCAATGTGAAATGACCTTGTTCATATTATTGCATTGCGGCAATGTGCACATTCCCATACATGTTACTGCAAGCGGCTTGCAATGGTGTTCTGTGGTAACATCCATTCTGCACCACAGTTGAACGTGCATGCATTGCAGTGGGGTGCACTGTCAAAAGCTGCAGGTCTGATCTTTGGGCCACTGAGGTTTGTGCAAGTCTATTCATTTTGAATGAAGTGCATAATGCAGCGCATATTAACGCACAAAAGTGTGTAATTAAATCCACTGCACCTCAGCACATGGGAACCTAGCTTAAAAATTGTATCAATTGCTGGGCCCCATAAACTACTGTTTTTTTTAGCACACTTATAATATGCTGTTGACATGCGCTAAACACATCACTCAAATTTTAGGTCAATTGCTTCCCGAATTGGCCAAAATTCAAGCTGTGGGGGGCACTGTCGGTACCACCTTGCTCAACAAAAGACAGTTTAAAAATCAAATTTTGTTGAAGGAGCCAGGTTGAAAACTGTCGGCCAAACAGTGACTGCAACCAATCAGATGCACTGCTTCAGTATTCTGAGAGCGGAAGCTGTCACAATGCAATAGCTGTCAGTTAAGAATCCTCCATCCACACACTGTTTAGCATCAATAGGGAATCTATAAATACCTGGAATAAATACATAATTAAATAAATAGATACAGTATCTCACAAAAGTGAGTACACCCCTCACATTTTTGTAAATATTTTATTATATCTTTTCATGTGACATCACTGAAGAATTGACATTTTGCTACAATGTAAAGTAGTGAGTGTACAGCTTGTATAACAGTGTAAATTTTCTGTCCCCTCAAAATAACTCAACACAATGTCTAAACTGCTGGCAACAAAAGTGAGTACACCCTTAAGTGAAGATGTCCAAATTGGGCCCAATTAGCCAGTTTTCCTTCCCCGATGTTATGTGACTTGCTAGTGTTACAAGGTCTCAGGTGTGAATGGGGAGCAGATGTGTTAAATTTGGCGTTATCGCTCCCACGCTCTTATACTGGTCACTGGAAGTCCAACATGGCCCCTCATGGCAAAGAACTCTCTGAGGATCTGAAAAAGGACTTGTTGCTCTACATAAAGATGGCCTAGACTTTAATAAGATTGCCAAGATCCTGAAACTGAGCTGCAGCATGGTGGCCAAGACCATACAGCAGTTTAACAGGACAGGTTCCACTCAGAACAGGCCTCGCCGTGGTCGACCAAAGTAGTTGAGTGCACGTGCTCAGCGTCATATCCAGAGGATGTCTTTGGGAAATAGACATATAAATGCTGCCAGCATTGCTGCAGAGGTTGAAGGGGGTGGGGGTCAGCCTGTCAGTGCTTTGACCATACGCCGCACACTGCATCAAATTGGTCTGCGTGGCTGTCATCCCAGAAGGAAGCCTCTTCTAAGAATGATGCACAAGAAAGCCCACAAACAGTTTCCTGAAGACAAAGAGACTAAGGACATAGATTACTGGAACCATGCCCTGCGGTCTGATGAGATCAAGATAAACTTATTTGGTTCAGATGGTGTCAAGCGTGTGTGGTGGCAACCAGGTGAGGAGTACAAAGACAAGTGTGTCTTGCCTACAGTCAAGCATGGTAGTGGGAGTGTCATGGTCTGGGGCTGCATGAGTGCTGCTGGCACTGGGGAACTACAGTTCATTGAGGGAACAATGAATGTCAACATGTACTGTGACATACTGAAGCAGATCCCCTCCATTTGGAGACTGGGCTGCAGGACAGTATTCCAACATGATAACGACCCTAAACACACCTCCAAGTTGACCACTGCCTTGCTAAAGAAGCTGAGGGTAAAGGTGATTGACTGGCCAAGCATGTCTCCAGACCTTAACCCTGTTGAGCATCTGTAGGGCATCCTCAAATGAGAGGTCGAGGAACGCAAGGTCTCTAACATCCACCAGCTCCGTGATTTCGTCATAGAGGAGTGGAAAAAGACTCCAGTGGGAACCTGTGAAGCTCTGGTGAACTCCATGCCCAAGAGGGTTAAGGCAGTGCTGGAAAATAATGGTGGCCACACAACATTTTGACACTTTGGGCCCAATTTGGACATTTTCACTTAGGGGTGTACTCACTTTTGTTGCTAGCGGTTTAGACATTAATGGCGGTGTGTTGAGTTATTTTGAGGGGACAGCAAATTTACACTGTTATACAAGCTGTACACTCACTACTTTACACTGTAGCAAAGTGTCATTTCTTCAGTGTTGTCACATGAAAAGATATAATAAAATATTTACAAAAATGTGAGATACTGTAAATAAATACAAACCTATTGATTTCTCTCATTCAGCCTGTGGGCTGATAAAGGGAAATCTATACATGTGTGGCTAGCCTTAAAGCAGGGCTTGACAAACCCCACGTGCCAGGTCCCTATTGCGAAGCTCCAACCTGGCGCCTGGGCTGCTGCCCGAATGGTGTACACACCTCCCACGCTCACCCCTAGCCCTATGTATCCCAGGCTCCGCTTACCCATATGCAGGCCCAGGACCGCATAGCGAGTACCACTGGGTAGAGGAGTGGGAAGATGGAGGAGAGCGGACAAACATCTGCTCTCCTCCCCTTCTAATTGTTGACCCGGAAGTGACGCGTGACATAATTTTTGGGTCAGGCCAGGAAAGAATGTAATGCAGTGCGATGTGCATTGCATTACATTCAGTGGAGCACAGGGGAGACATGCAGGGTCTTTTAGGCCCTAGGTGTCTCATTAAAGGGAACCTGTCACGTATGTCACAGAAAAAAGTTTAGTAAAAAAAAAATTTTTTTTTGAATTGTAAACAATTTAAGTTACACCCAAGAACATAAAATCCCCCCCCCCTCTGAAATTTTGGCCCCCCCATCCCCACATATACGCATGCGGCGGTGAGCCTATGCCTGAAAATGTCAATTGCAATACACATGTTACATATCATCGCAGAATGAGAGCAATAATTCTAGCACCAGGCCTCCTTCATATTGCTAAATAGATGACATATAGGGGGCTTTTAAAGCATC
This sequence comes from Pelophylax lessonae, assembly GCF_965119305.1. Lineage (NCBI taxonomy): Eukaryota > Metazoa > Chordata > Amphibia > Anura > Ranidae > Pelophylax > Pelophylax lessonae. The sequence continues at coordinate 483,555,316 of NC_138771.1, read as the reverse complement.
ACCTATGGAAAATATAGGGTACTGCCATGTTTAAAGCCCCGTACACACTTACCGATCGTCGGCCGCACGATCGGCCGTCTTTTGTCCGCGGGCTGTCTTGTCTGTTGAAAACTGCAAAAGACTGCACACGAATTTTGTCGGCCAACAACAGCCGACTGCAGAAGTGATGTCATGTGATGGTTAACTTTCCTTGTCTTTTTTCTGAGCATGCTCAGTCTTGCAAATCTGCTGTCTGTCGGCCGAAATCTGTACTGACTGGCGAACAATCGGCCGTTCTGGTGTCGGCATACAAAAATTTTAATGCTTGCACGACAGATTTTGTTCGGCCGAAAGTGCGCTGTCGGCAGCATCATACTAACAAGCCGAAAATCGGCCGATCGGTCGTCGGCCGAATCTTTTCGGCCGACAATCTGCACGTGTGTACGGGCCTTTAGGTTTGACATGTTGGGTATCTATTTACTCACGTTTTTGTGCCCCCCCAAAAATGTAATGTGTTTTTTTACTGAAATTATACTTTTGCGGTAATATCATGTGACATAAAAGAATTGGAACTACAGCTATTCTTTAGGCTTTCTGCTTTCAGAAAATATATAACGTTTGGGGGTTTTATGTAATCTTTAGGCCTAAATAGATTTTTTAAATGTGAGCAAAAAACTGCAAAATGGCTCTGACTGTGAAAGGGTTAAAGGATAAGTTCACTTTTGGGGACATGTTAAATCCGTAAGATTTGTTAGTTAAAAAAACTGGCTCATAACTTTTTTAGCTGGCTCCTAGATTCAAAGCAAAATTTTCAAGCCCTGTCTTAAAGTGGTTGTAGCCCCACTGTGTTATTTTCAGGCTTCCTTAATGCAAATGCCGTTCTATACTGTATTTCTGAGCGCCACTCTGCGCTCACGTAATCAGCCGCTGCTCTCTCCCGACTTGACAGGTACAGCGGGAGGGGCAGAGAATCCCCCACTGACATCAGTCGGGAGGAGGAGAGAGGCAACCGGTCATGTGAGCGCCGAGCAGTGCTCAGAAATACAGTACAGAACAGCATTTTCTTCAAAATAAAACAAATACATTGGGCACATTGCATTAGGGAAGACCGATGCATGCCTGAAAATAACACTGTTATTTCTGAAGGTGGGGAGTGGCGGGCCCTGACAGGCAGGGAGGGGGTTAGGAGAGGACAGAGGAGGACAGGGGAGCTGCAGATGACATAAATTGACCACAGTGTCAGGACTCAGCAGCCATGATAAACCGTGGTCAGTGTACAGGGTGAGGGCAGAACCAGGCAGGATCAGCCAGGTATTTTGGGTGATACAGGGGGCCAAATTACACAGCACAAGCACTGTGCTGTGTAACATGCTTTAACCTCTTCAGCCCGGAAGGTTTACCTCCCTTCATGACCAGGCCATTTTTTGCATTATGGCAATGCGTTACTTTAACTTACAATTGCGCAGTTGTGCAACGATGTACCCAAATAAAATTGATGTCCTTTTTTCCCCACAAATAGACCTTTCTTTTGTGGTATTTGATCACCTCTGCGGTTTTCATTTTTTGTGCTATAAACAAAAAACGATCGACAATTTTGAAAAAAAAAAATTGTAAACTTTATATTATAAAAAACACACAATATTTTTTATTTAGAAAAAAAAACAAATTTATTCATCAATTCAGGCAAATATGTATTCTGCTACATGTTTTTGGTAAAAAATTCCAATAAGCGTATATTGATTGGTTTGCGCAAAATTTATAGATTTAAACTAAGCATCTACAAACTATGGGCTAGATTTATGGAATTTTTTTTTTTTTACTGTTTTTACTAGTAATGGCGGTGATCAGCAATTTTTAGTGGGACCGTGACATTGTGGCAGACAAATCTGACACTAAGTGACACTTTTTGGGGGATCAGTGACACCAATACAATGATTAGTGCTAGAAAAAATGCACTATCGCTGTACTAATGACACTCGCAGGGAAGGGTTAACATCAGGGATGATCAAAGGGTTAAATGTGCGCCTAGGGAGTGCTTGCTAACTGTGTGTGTGGGGGGGGGATGCTTTTACTTGGGGAAGACAGAGATCTGTGTTCTTGCTTAGCAGAAACACAAGATCTCCATGTTCCCCTCTCACAGAACCGCGGTCTGCCTTGTTTACATAGGCAGACCGCCATTCTGCCTTTCCTGAAAATGATTGCGGGGTGCCAGCGAACATCAGGTCTGTCGGACCCGCTGATTGGCTTTCGCTGTGGCCAATCACAGTGGTAGCGGGTCGCTGGAAGTGCGGGCCCAAGTGCACCTAATCACATACAGGTAAGTGATTTTGCACGGGAGGGCCGCCCTGCCGCAGTTTATGTGCGTGGGGCGGTCCAGAAGGGGTTAAGGGAACAAACGCTTTAAAGGCCTATTTACCCTTGTTTCACTTACAGTTTACACTTTGAAATACAATTGGTAGGCTAATTTGGAAGAATGTACATAAACATATTATCTCTCCTAAATGAATATCATCATGAGAGAACTCAACACATTCTGAGACGAATACAAGAAAAACAAAAAAAGAAAGAAGGGGGGGAGAGGGGGGGGGGAGACAAGAGGCAGTGGAGGAGAAAGAGAGAGGGGGAGAGAAATAAAGGGGGAGGGAGAGAGGGAGGGAAACCAGGAGAGAAAGGGAGGGAGACAGGGAGAGAGAGGGGGAGAGAGAGAGAGAGCGCGCGAGAGGGGGAGAGGAAGAGAGAGAGAGGGGGGAGAAAGAGAGATGGAAAGGGGAAGAGGGAGAGAGATACAAAGAGAGGGAGGGAGAGAGGGAGAGACAGAGGGAAGGGGGGGAGAGAGAGATAGAGGGAGGGAAGGGGGGAGAGAGATAGAGGGAGGGAAAGGGGGATAGAAGGAGGGAGGAGGGAGAGAGAGAGGGGGAGGAAACAGGGAGAGAGAGGGGGGAAGAGAGGAGGAGGGAGGGAGGGATGGAGAGAGAGAGAGAGAGAGGGAGGAAGAGAGAGAGAGGGGGGAAGAGAGAGAGAGGGAGGAAGAGAGAGAGAGGGGGGAAGAGAGAGAGAGGGGGGAAGAGAGGCGGGAGAGGGGGGAGAGAGGGGGAAAGAGGGGGAAAGAGGGGGGGAGAAAGAGGAGGGAGGGAGAGGGAGAAAGAGAAAGGGGGGAGAGAGAGGGGGGGGACAGAGGGGAGAGAGGGAGGGGGGAAGGGAAAGAAAAGGGGAGAGGGGGGAGAGAGAGAGAGCGGGAAAGGGAAACAGGGAGAGGGAGGGAGAGAGGGGGGCACGAGAGGGGGGGGAGAGAGAGAGTTAGGGAGACATGGAGAGAGAGAGGGGGGAGAGAGGGCGGAGAGAGAGAGAGGGAGGGGGGGAAAATGGGAGAGAAAGGGAGGGAGACAGGGAAAAAAAGGGTGGAGAGACAGAGAGGGAGGGGGAGATAGAGGTTATCTGTAAAAAACTCTAAACGAGGCATGTAAAAGTGGCAAAATGGATGTTTTTTGCTGTTGATTACTATCTGTCAAGTTCCAGCGTTCAGAAGAGGTTTTCAAACATCCTGTATACATGAAGTCTAAAACTTGTAGTACCTCTCTAAGCAAAGAAGCGGAATGTGTATAGTCCCACTAGTACATATCACCATCCGCCCTTTATTTATATAAAAACTGTCAGAAGGTGGGGACTTTGTCGGGTGGAGAACTCTTTTTTTTTTTTGGGTCGGAGGTAGCGGCGGGCATTGTGATTGACGTTGGATCTACTTCCAGGGATATTTAATTTTTATTTTGTTTCTTAATTAGGAACTTATCAAAAACTGTTGTTTTTATTTACTTTTTACACTTATTTAGTGAATGAATAGAGGTATTATGTAAAATTGTTCTGAAAAATGTGGAATTCATCAAAAAACGAATATACGAAATGAAACAAATTTTAACGAAATTCGTTACTGTTTCATTCAGAGATTCAGATATACCTGAATCTCCGAATAACCAAAAAATACATCCTTATTTATATTCACACTGAAACAAATTGCACATGTCTATCATCTGAGCATCGCACAACTTTGCACTGAATATTGACACCAAAACCTTGAGGACATTGAGTGTGTTTCCCCCTCCAGGGACCTCTTCCCCCTCCCCTCCTAAATCAGCATTCAACACAACCCAAAAAGAAAAACCTAGATCAGTTTTTAGTACAAACAAAATTAAACCTGCAAAATCAGTTACGGTATTTATTTTATCTTGACAACTTCTATCCAAATATGAAAAAGCAGTACTTTTGTCCTCAAGGAAATATTGATACATTTGAGACCATAAAGATATCCAAGTGTTACATTTGAAAAAACAATGTACCTTCAGGTTAGGTTCACACTGGGAACTGCATGTTAATCGCACAGGAAGCACACCCCCTTCTTATTCAAATCATATGCGATTCTGTACGTTGTACTTTGAGCCCATTCATTTTTGATGGCTCAAATCAAACTGTATTCACATCAAAAAGGTGCCTCATACCCATGAGATCCAGTTCAGGCAAATGCACTGCGTTTGTGACCTGCTTTTGGGTATGTTATTAATAATTAAATGACACATGCAGCAGATCGCGGAAAATGGTGCGATTGCGGCATCTGAATCGCACAGGATTCGCTGCGTTTCCCGCACCGCATCATTGTGAACCAAGGCTCAAGGGGTTCAATTAATGACTGGAGTCAATTGAGTGGGAAGGAATATAAATATTTTTTTACATTTGATGGTATACTCAGAGGAAGGAAACACAGCTGATATAGATAAGGTGAGGAGATGCTCTAGACGCCCCTGCTGCCACTGTGCTATATGTTGGAAGTCCAGTGCGCACCTGTGCCTTTAAGGAGGGGTAGGCTGGCTGCCCTCTGCCTATCCATTATACTTCTACTATTGAGGCTCTCATAAATGTATAGCACTAGGACTGCGGATGATAATGGGGTGCCTTGTTGCGGCCTCTGCAGTTTTCACATGTACCGTATTTGCAAATGTGTGCTAATTAAATCCCTGTTTGAACGCAAACTGTTAGACAGGTTCATTTGGTTGGTAGCAGGCTGCCTGACGAATTGAGCTGGAATTCTCTTTGGTTTTATATAATATAGTTCCATTCCATTGTCAATTATGATGAGCAATGCCCGGATGCCCCTACTGACACAGGTACATGGAAAAGGGACCATGAATTTGAGGCAAGCACTGACACTTGTAGTGTGGAGGTGCACTGAGGCCAGAGTGTCCATATCACCATTCCATCCTCAATGCAGCTGAGCTTCCTCCCAACCGCTGCCACTGTCACACAGACACAGTGGGCAGATTCAATAGCTAATAGACAGCTTGCTATTGGCTATAGAATCCATTCACAGACTACTGTTATTCACAAGGAGAGAGTGGACCCGATGGAGAACTAGTCCCTCAGCTTCTCCATCAGGTTCCGCCCACTGTCAGCATCACTGCTTGTTAGGAGCTTGTCGGTTGTAAAGCAGATAGGGTCTTTGACAACCAGTGACAAATAAGGAGGGCAGGAGGCAGTTAGGTAAACATGCCATTCTGCTATATACCATACGGCAGTGGTCCTCAACTCCAGTCCTCAGGGCCCACTAACAGGCCAGATTTTAAGTATTACCTTGGGGAGATGCAGACTAGAGTAATGCAATCACTGAGCAGCAAATGATATCACCTGGGATGTATTTCAGTTATCTTGCAAACCTGGCCTGTTCGTGGGCCCTGAGGACCAGGGTTGAGGACCACTGCCATACGGAGACAGGTACCCTGCTTTTCTCTGTAAGCCATTTTAGAATTGGTCTTAATTCCCCCCAGTTTTATAACACACAACCTGGAGGCAATTCTTTTGGAATCTAGTGCAGCCATGGCACCACTTTGTAAAATCTGCCAAATTTGCAGCAGGGATTTTTTCATTTGGCGCAGGGCATTATAAAGGACCGCCAGAAAGATGTCATAAGTCTTTTACTGAATTCTCTGCATTATGTTTTACTAACATTGTACTTGAAACCTATAAACCAATTTAACCTTATCTCTATTCAGGGCTGCCATCAGGGGGGTACAGCCCATACAGATGTAGGGGGCCCGGACGTCCCGGGGGGCCCAGTCCCTCGGGATGCCCCGTGCCCCAAGTTGGCACCTATTTTGTTCCTTTCCTCCCCTACACTGACAACTAGTCCCGACTCCTTCTGGTGACACCTACTGCACTGGCTCCTGACTCCCATTCTGCCGCTGGCCACCGCTGTCAAAATTATTGGTTGCTAGGACCGCCTGGCAACCTTGCAGTCAACCATATGCATTCACAGGCCCCCGCAAAGAAGGAGGATGTAACCTGGTGGTCAGGCCCGGAGGGCCTTGGCCTACAGCTGTGTAAGGGGCCCCAAAATTTGATGGATGGCCACCCTGTCTCCATTACAGAGTCTGACACATAATGTTCCTATCTCATATATACCTATATACAGATGCGCTCATAAGTTTACATACCCTGACAGAATTTATGATTTCTTGGCCATTTTTCCGAGAATATGAATGATAGCACAAAAACTTTCTTTCACTCATGGTTAATGTTTGGCTGAAGCCATTTATTATCAATCAACTGTGTTTACTCTTTTTAAATCATAATGACAACAGAAAATACCCAAATGACCCTGATCAAAAGTTTACATACCCTGGTGATTTTGGCCTGATAACATGCACACAAGTTGACACAAAGGGGTTTGAATGGCTATTAAAGGTAACAATCCTCACCTGTGATCTGTTTGCTTGTAATTAGTGTGTGTGTATAAAAGGTCAATGAGTTTCTGGACTCCTGACAGACCCTTGCATCTTTCATCCAGTGCTGCACTGACGTTTCTGGATTCTGAGTTATGGGGAAAGCAAAAGAATTGTCAAAGGATCTGCGGGAAAAGGTAGTTGAACTGTATAAAACAGAAAAGGGATATAAAAAGATATCCAATAAATTGAGAATGCCAATCAGCAGTGTTCAAACTCTAATCAAGAAGTGGAAAATGAGGGGTTCTGTTGAAACCAAACCACGGTCAGGTAGACCAACTAAGATTTCAGACACAACTGCTGGGAAAAATAGTTTGGAATGCAAAGAAAAACCCACAAATAAGTTCAGGTGAAATACAGGACTCTCTGAAAACATGTGGTGTGGCTGTTTTTTTTTTTTTTTAAATCCAAGAAGAGTTTTATTGAGAAAACAACAAAAAACAAAAGGGTAACAGGTATAGGCATATATAAGAATGACAATCAGGTACATACAAAGATAAAAAGGACGTTGCACCCATCGTAGGGGTCACACTGCAGAGCAAAATGAGAATTACATAGGAACATAAGGATATCTGTGACAGCACTGACTGTGAGGTAATGCAAGTATCCAAACACCTTTCAGCCGAGATAATCATAATCAAATGCAGCAACGTACCATTATAAGCAGGGTTCGGCATATATACATGAGAGAGCCGTTCCACACCAACAGTGCAATCCTCATCACAAAATAAGCCTCAGGAGGAGAGAACAAGGAAGAGAATGACTTCCTCCAGGAACACCATACCTGTCCATTTATTATATCCATTTCAAAATCAGGGAGAGAGAAGGAATCCAGGGACGAGTCCTGACCACTGCAAAGGTACGGCCGAACCCAGTCCCAGGAGAATAGAGAAACAAGAAGGGAAGAAAGAAAAGAAGAAGGGAGTTAGGGACAGCAGGGATAAAGAAGGGAAAGAAGGGGGAAAGGGGAAAAAAGGAGAGGAGGGAAAAGGAAGGTCAGGTGAGAGAAATCCCAAACACCAGGATTACCTACCAAAGAGTCTATACCTGCAGAATACGGTACATAAGTAGCTGTGCAGGAGCTAACCCCAGACAGGTTAACCAATCCTGCCAAACCTTATACCTAACTAACTTCGGGCAGCGCCAAAGCAGATGTATAAAATCTCCTCTGTGGGAGTCACATTTAGGGCATAGAGGCGTGTCTCTTCTGCCCCACTTATGCAGGAGAACTGGAGTACGGTATGTACTCCAGGGCTTGGTCCCACTGGTCTCCATCGATGTCCCCCAAGTCCAACGCCCATGCTGCTCTACACTTCAAGGAGGCCGGGTCTTGTATACACGAGAGAAGCCCTTGATACCTGAGGGAAATTAGTCCCCGCTTATCCTGGGGTCCTATCACAGAATTTACAATTGTCTGATCTGCCTGTCGTAGCGGGGATAGACGTTGTTGTGCCTGTAATGAATGACGCAATTGAAGATAACGATAAAAGTGTTGACGCAGGAGATTAAAGTCAGTCTGTAAACGGTCAAATGGTTTAAGCACGGATCCCTCAAACAGTGGAGCCACATACCTTATGCCCCTGTCCCTCCAACCCAAGGAGTCTGGTAACCCAGCTACCTCCGGGAGGGTTGGGTTCTCCCACAACGGCGTGAAATCAAAGAAGCCTTCCGAGTTTGACAACACACGCAATTCTTTCCACAAGCGATGAAATAGGATGGCCGTGGGAGCACGGTTCGGCAATGAGGGGAGGTCCATCTCCAGAAGGGAGGCCGCCGAGAAGGGTTTTCTAGAGTTAGTCAATGGCAACGTTTGTGGGTCTGTCGAGTTTTGGTCCCCCCACCCCGCTAAATGTTGTAACTGGGCAGCGAGGATATACATCCTAGGATGGGGGATTGGTGTGGCTGTTTAAAGATGCACAATGAGGAGGCATTTGAAGAAAGATGGGCTGCATGGTCGAGTCACCAGAAGAAAGACATTACTACGCAAATGCCACAAAGTATCCCGCTTACAATACGCCAAACAGCACAGAGACAAGCCTCAAACCTTCTGGCACAACTTAATTTGGAGTGATGAGACCAAAATTTAGCTTTTTGGCCACTACCATAAACGCTACATTTGGAGAGGAGTCAACAAGGCCCGTGATGAAAGGTTCACAATTCCTACTGTGAATCACGGAGGTGGATCGCTGATGTTTTGGGGATGTGTGAGCTACAAAGGCACAGGAAATTTGGTCAGAATTGATGGTAAAATGAATGCAGTATGTTATAAAAAAAAAACTGGAGGAAAATTTGCATTCATCAGCCCAGAAGCTGCACATGGGACGTAGTTGGACATTCCAACATGACAATGATCCTAAACGCAAGGCCAAGTCAACCTGTCATTGGCTACAGCCGAATAAAGTGACTGTTCAGGAGTGGCCATCTCAGTCTCCTGACCTCAATATCATTGAGCCACTCAGGAGATCTCAAATGTGCAGTTCATGCAAGACAGCCCAAGAATTTACAGGAGGCTTTTTGCCAGGAAGAATGGGCAGCTTTACCATCTGAGAAGATAAAGTGCCTCATCCACAAATACCACAAAAGATGAACTGGGGTATGTAAACTTTTGATCAGGGTCATTTGGGTAGTTTAAGTTGTCATTGTGATTTAGAAAGGGTAAACACAGTTGACTGATAATAAATGGCTTCAGCCAAACACTAACCTTGAGTGAAAGAAAAGTTTTTGTGCTATCATTCATATTCTCTGAAAAATGTCCAAGAAATCATAAATTCTGCCAGGGTATGTAAACTTATGAGCACAAATGTATGTCATCAGGTTAAAAGATACAAACATATAAAAAATTAAATAAAATTATATATACTTATTAACCAGAACTTTATTACAATATATATATATATATATATATATATATATATATATATATATATATATATATAGTTATATATGTATAGTAATAAAGTTCTGGTCAATAAGTGAAGGCAACACATTCCAGCGATCTGCAGTTGTGTGAAAATCCTAAAGATCCCATATTGTACCTTTACCGACTGCTAACAGTAATCCTACTGTGGCAGTGCGGCTGCCCTGGGTCCAGCGACGTAGACCTACGTCGCTGGACTCCTAGTGATTTGGCGGCGCCGCCGGAGGAGGAGAGACGGCGATTGCTGCCTCCCTTCCCCGATCGTCAGGGAAACTGTGAGAAGACCCGCCTGCTTATGTAAACAAAGCCGGCGGATCTTCTCAGTGACAGACAGGAGATCACATGATTCAGCAAGTGTCATTATTACAGTAATTTTTAGCACTGATTACTGTAGTACTGTCACTGGTCCCCCCAAAAGTGTAAAAAATGTCAGTTAGGGGTCCGATCTGTCCGCCGCAATGTCGCAGTCCCGCTAAAAATAGCAGATCACCGCCATTACTAGTAAAATAAATAAATAAAATATTGTTTTTTTTTTCCAAAATTGTCGCTCTTTTTTTGTTTATAGTGCAAAAAGTAAAAATCGCACAGGTGATCAAATACCACTAAAAGAAAGCTCTATTTGGGAGAAAAAGAGGACGTCAATTTTATTTGGGTACATCGTCGCACGACCCCGCAATTGTCCATTAAATAACGCAGTGCCGAATCGCAAAATAGGGCCTGGTCATTAAGGGGGCAAATCCTTCCGGTCGTAAGGTGGTTAAAGGAGAAGTGTGGAATAACAAAAAAATTAACACATATACTCCCGTATGTCTCCACCAATGGTCAGTCACTGCTCTCTGTTCTGCCCCTCCAGCTCTCACTGGAGCGCTGGACTGTGGAGGGGGCGGGAGCAGCTGACTCAGGCTCTCAGTTAGACCACTGTCAGCTGGATCAGGGTCACAAGTGTTCAGAAATAAGTGCAACCAGAAGAGAAGGCCAAAAAAAGCTTTGGCCATACTTCTCTTCTAGAGCTGGTTCACACCACAGAAACACAGTCCGGATGTGTCCCGGATGCCTTTTTGCATGCGTGTTTTTGATGCATTCCTTGGGCGTTTTTGATGCAATTTACAATTTTCCAGTACAGCTGGGTGGTGTATTAATTATTGATTGCATGCATCTCTATCAGAGGTGTATGGGGATTTTATTTTCCTTATTAGTTTTTTGCGCTACTGAAGTTTTGTAATATGTTTATTATTGTAGCAAATTTATGAAATTTCATATTTTATATGTCTTTGTACAAGTAGAAGCATTTCCATTTCTTGTATCTACATTATACTCCTGAGCGCATAGGTTCACTTTATAATTACCACCGCTAGTGGGCTTATAGGTGTTTTTCTCGATTGTTTTTGCAGTACAGTTCAGTGCAGAAAAAATGCAGCATGTTCTACTTTTTTTCTGGAATTGGAATGCACTGGAACTGACTGCACTGGTGTGAGCTATACCATTGAAAACCATATGAACTACTATCCATGCATTTCTGATGTAGAAACAAAATGTACTGGACAGCATGTGGTGTGAACCGGCCCTTAAGCCAGACACATTGATCGAACTTTGACCAGTTTAGCAGGGACCAGCCGAATTTCGCTCTATGTATGAGCACTGTGGTTGTACAGAAGTTGATCTACTGACCGACTTCTGTACATACGCCCTGTCAGATTTTCCCCGCTCAATCAGCACCGCAAGCTTAAAGCCCTGTACACACGTACCGATCGTCGGCCGAACGATCGGCCGTCTTTTGTCGTGTCTGTTGAAAACTGCAAAAGACTGCACACGAATTTTGTCGGCCAACAACAGCCGACTGCAGAAGTGATGTCATGTGATGGTTAACTTTCCTTGTCTTTTTTCTTTTCTGAGCATGCCCAGTCTTGCTAATCTGCTGTCTGTCGGCCGAAATCTGTACTGACTGGCGAACAATCGGCCGTTCTGGTGTTGGCCAACAAAAATTTTAATGCCTGCACGACAGATTCTGTTCGGCCGAAAATGCGCTGTCGGCTGTCGGAAGCATCATAGTAACAAGCCTACAATCGGCCGATCGGTCGTCGGCCGAATATTTACGGCCGACAATCGGTACGTGTGTACGGGGCTTTAGTCTGATCAGTTTCCCCGCTATCAGAATACAATATCTGATCAGGGAGGGTTCCCTCTTCCACATCAAACGTTTTGTGGATGGCTGAATCGAGTCAGTTTTTTTCATTCAACCCGCTGGTTTAATGAAAATAAGACTCATCTATGGGCTGCCTTAATGCCAGGATACACAGAACACCTTATGGGGCAGTAGGAGCATACTTCCTGAGCCTGTGCTGGATAACCTCTCACAGCCTCAGCCTTCTTATCAGTTCTTACCAACCACATTCAGCCCTTAAAGATAAAATCTAGTTGTGAAAAAAATGCTTTGTAAAAACATTTTCTTTGCACCGAGCAGCATTCAGCCCAGTGGTTGAATAAAAAAAAGCTCACAGTGTGTACTTAGTCCAAGTTTTAATTTTTTCTTTAGGCAACCATCCAACTCACAGCTCTATAAGGAAAATATCTGTTTTACCCCAGTGGCTGTTGCTTTCATCATAGAGGGAGGTTTAAGTTTTGGTGGAACCTTACCCCTGTAGATACTCATCCCGGCCGCAGATCTGAAGAAAACCAACTTTCCTTTTGGAGTCCTGTGGGTATGGCAGAGATTCCTGTGTCTGTAGCAGAGAGTCCACCAATGGGTACAGGCGCTGTGATGGTGGTTGCAGATTAGGTGCTGGATTCTGGTCCAGGTAATATTGAGTCACAGGAATGTAATCCGGCACATGTAGAGGCGGGTACAGAGAAGAGACAGATTTGGCCAATTTATGGAGAATATCAGAAATGAGTTCTTCTACCCGCACTGTGTCTGGAAAAGAAAATTCACCCAATTATTCTTCCATCGTTTTATCATTCACTGGGGAAGGCGAAAATTTCTGATGATTGCCAGCTCACTGCTGTGACGGTACGCACCATCACTGAGACTGAAAAAACTATGTGACAGATAAATTGATGGTTTGGACTGCTTCAGTTGGTCAGACTTGTAACAGATGTATGTCATCAGCTCAAACACCTGGTTTCCAGGAATTGTAAATTATGCTGATTTGCTCACCTATTGTTTACAGTGGATTCTAAGTATTTACACTATGATGTGTATTGTATCTTGTTTTAGCTTTGGTGACAGTCTGGTCTTCCAGGCTGGCTTAAGTGTAATGAGTTAATTAGCATGTTAATTGGGATTAGCCATGAGTCAGCTGTACCTCTTTATCTAACTACTGTGTGATGTTTTGGGAAAATATTCCTGTAGTGACTGAAATACTTCTCAAGTGTATAAAAGTCTCGGCCTTTTGGCTAAGATCAAGTGTAGTATCTGTTCTTATCAGTTGGTATGGGCCTTAGCTAGTACCAGTATGACCGAAACCCGGAGCGCTCTGAGTATTGAGGTATGGGGAGTAGGTCATCTGGGAAAGCATGTGGGGCCCGCCGCCTTCTGATTTGAATGGGTTGAACTGTCCTAACCAGTTTGAAGGGAGCAGGAAAGCCGGTCTGGAGGGTGAGCCCGGTGGAACTGCTCCTGGATGTAATGGGCTGAGGAACAGGATGGCGAGGGGAGGGCTTTCTCTCCTGGGTTTTGATCTGGCTTGGTGACGGGCCTGTCCCCAGTTGTAGGTAAGCTCTCTCTAAGCTGTCCAGGTTCTGATGTCTGCTGGTGGGGATAGGCTACACTCGGTCTGGCCGGGGGCTGAGATTGAAAAAGCCCGTAGTGTAAGTGCCCCTGGGGTGGCAGCCCAGGGGTGCCTTAATTTCTCACTGGTGAGGGGCAGCTCGCTGTGAGTTTTTTCGGCACCTTGGTCACTGCACTATGCACAACTTTTTCACACCTGCCTCTTGGGACAGGCCTTTTGGCTTGCACCAGAGGAATTTTTTATTCCGGCTGGAAGGCCTGCCTTGGTTCTTCACATGGCACCAAAGCACTTTCCCCACTCCCCTTCCCCACTTTTTTGTTTGTCTGTCTTTTTCTTTGGAGTCCGTCACCTGCACTGTCACCTTTGTTTTCTTTTTTTTGCACGACTGGAGTGTGTGGGTCCTCGGGCCCAGCCTTGAGTCTTGGGAGGGGGTGGATATGGCCTTTTGGCTTAGTTCGCCCTCTCTCATGGGGTCTCCCTTCGGGGGAGCCCCACTTAGTACTCGGTGGGGGCTGTTTCGGCAGTCCCCCTGAAGAACGGGGTCTGTCTGGTTATGGCCAGACAGACCATGAGTACCTTATATCCCGGGGGATCGAGGTTTCGGGTCCTACCTCTTCGGAGGGAAGACCATACGTTGTCGCACACCCTGTGCTTTTTTGTGTTCTCACTTTGTGTGTGTGCACTTTTTTATGCACCGGGTGGAGTCTTTTGAGTGTGTTGCACACGCTACGGGCTTTAAAAAAAAAAAAAAGTCTGTTTCTTGTTCAATAAAGAAGTTTGTTGTTTCCAGTATACAAACTAAGTGTCAGGCTAGCTTTGTATGACGGCGGCTGGGATTTGATATCTATGTTCATGACTGGGAGGAAGCTGTATACTGACGGAAGACCACAAGTGCAGTGTGGGTCATCGGATTCCGTTACAACTGCTTATTAACTTCAGAATACAGGGGAAAGCTGTGTGGGGCCTGAGTCACTATGTGAAATAAGCCATAGATAAAGGGAAGAGCTGCTCAGATATCCCCAGATCTTTAACAGATCTCTATGACAGCCTCTCCGCACCCCCATCATGTGAAAGAAAAGGCCTCAGACCTCACACAGCCCTTAGCTCTTTTATGAAAGGTAATGAATGACCTGTGCACTGGGAATCACTGAGCACTCCAGTGAATGGAAAGCGTTTTTCTCCTTTCCTAGTTATTAATTCCAATACAAGCTTATAATGTGATGAGTGTGGATTACCCATCTTTTCTTTTTCAATGGTGATCTATAAACATCTCCCCTATCATATTACTGACCTCTATGAAGAAGTAGGAGGGGAGCCTGGAGATTTTTCACATAGACAGAGATTTCCACCTCAGAATCTTCCACCTCATTCGGGAAGGGAATGGCAATACTCCACAATCTGCCAGAATTTGAAACAGCGTCTGCAGCACTGAATTTGCTTCGTATGCTAAGAAAGAGGAAATAACACAATTGACCCAAGTGCCAGATCCTAATACTGCAAGAAACAACAATATGGCAATCTAATAGTAAAAGTACCTAATAATAATGAGCCAGTCGCATCAGTTTCTGTATCGGAGGTCCTTACACACCCACCACAGTCACACACAATTAATAATATTATTTGTATTATTATACAACAGTAGAGAACACTAAACCAATCACATCAGTTTCTGCACCAGAAGAGCTTACACTCTACTGTCGCACCACAGTCACACACTATTGTTATACATTTATAAATGTATATACTGTACCTCTGACATATTCCAAAGCAGGGCTGGCCCAAGACATTGTGCTGCCTGGGGCAAAGAAGAAAATGCTGCCCCCCCCCCCCCCCCAAAAAAAAATTACACCCAACAAAAGGCCCGTCCATTATTTTATATAAATATAACATTTAGAAAATATTATATATACGGCTATCATCTTCCATAACTCACCACCGGAACAGTCCACCAAACACCCATCTTGCACGCCCCCTGCCCTAGAAGATCCAGCCTGCCCTGCATGAGATGGAGTGCGCCGATGTCTGACGTCATTGCGCACACCACGATCACGTGAGGGACACATACTCATCAGTTTGCACTACCGGCGGCAGTATGTGATAGGGAAATGCCACCCGTAATATGCTCCAAGCTGATGACACACAAAACTGCTGGGAAAAAAAAGCTTGGGAGCCAATTTGCTGCCCCTTTCCAAGTGCTCCCCTGGGTCCAATGGACCCATGGTAGGGCCGGCCCTGTTCCAAAGTGTTGTACAGAGAGCATTCATACAGTAATAATATAATAATACAAGGGATAATACAAGAGAGACAGTGATTTTGTGATAAAAAATATAAAATAATAGTGCAGTTCTCATCTACATACAGTTTTACGGTCTCACAGAATGCAGTAAACTCCGTATTTCTGTCTGAGGATATTTCCAGGATTTGAATCTTCCAGTCAGTATTCTGAAGTAAAATGAAGTGAACGATCAGTAAATCACTCAAGATCGGTCATCAAATAAATCTGATACAAATTATTCACACAGTGTGATTAGCTCAGCAGTTTCATGGGGAATACAAATTAAATCATGCAGGATTTCAGATGATTTCCCCACTTGTTTAGGCCCTATTCACACAGGTGCTGAGGCCTATAGAGCATGAAATGAAGCATAAGCACAGACAATGGGCACACCTGCACCCCCATATCCCAGTCAAATTTAGATATGTGGCTTTGTCTATACAGCCTCTAGAGTCTTCATTTATTAGCATAGGCTGCCTGCATGCAGATCCAGGTGGCTCCAGACGTGTAAATAAATGGCTCATTCATGCTGTACAGGCTTCAGTGCCCATGTGAATGAGACCTAATGTTGGCAGAAGATGATTTTCTTTATCTCCTGGTTTAAACTGTCCATACACTAGGGGGGATTTAGAAATGTAAGAACATACATTGTAGGTAGGTACAGTTGTTTCCACTGAGGTCATAAACTGATCATACACCAGGCTGAATGAAATAGAACTAACAGTTTCCTCCATTCACAAAAACAAGGTGGATGGAGGAATTCACCCTACAGGAACATTGTGATCTAACATCTGTACCTCTCAGAATGCAGTGATCAGCAGCTCCAACCAATTGGCTAAGACCCCGTTCACACTGGGGCGATCCGACTTTGCCGGGCGACCTGTGAAGTCGCGGCTCGCACTGCGACCTTGGAGCGGCCGGCACGGACTTCATATCATTAAAGTCAATGCAGGTCGCTCCAGGTCGCCCCAAAGAAGCTCCGGACCCTTTTTCTAAGTTGGAGCGACTTGTGTCGCTCCTATTAGAACGGGTCCTGTGCTGCTCTATGGCAGGCGACCCACGGCGACTTGTCAGGCGACCAGGTCGCCTGACAGGTCGCCCCAGTGTGAACGGGGTCTAAATATCAAGAAAAAAATTTTAGCAACATTTTTTGCTAAATACCGAGAAAAAGTTTACAAAGTGTTCCTTCGACAGAAGTTTGTCAAATGACAACGACACGCTGACTGAGGTTTAGCCAGTCCCTGCTGAACTGGCTGAATTTTGACTAGTCTATGGTCAATTTTACACACATTAGGGTTGATTTACTAAAGGAGTAAAGGCTGTTCACTATGCATTTTTAATTTTGTAAATTTTGTAATTAATTAAAATTTTTAATTTTGTAAAGGAATTTTCACTTAGTAAATGAGTTGAAAAAACAATTTTTTTCTTTTGCTTGAACAGGACTGGGAATTCTTTGCAAAGTGAATTTTCACCGCATTCCCTAATATAAGTGAACGTTCCCTTGTGAAGTATTGATTCACTTTGCAAAGCTCAAGCTCTTCTTCTTTACTAAATCAACCCCATTGCACAGTGGACACCACCAGTGCTGGCTCACCAGCAGATTGGATCAGCACTTCGAATAGTTCACATTAGGGTTGATTTACTAAAGCTTAGTAAATATTAGAAAAGCTCTGTTGATTTCCATAGTCCAATCATGTGCAAGAAAAAATGTTTTTTCCTATTTCCTTGCACATTATTGGGTATTCTTTACAAACTGAAGCCCTATCACATTGACATTTACGAATAAAAAAAGAGTCCAACTGCACTTCCAAAGTGCACAGTCTATTTGCCTTTAGTAAATAGACTACATTTACTAAAGGCAAATAGAGTGTGCACTTTGGAAGTACAGTTGCACTCTGCAAATGCAGTTGCTCCAGAGCTTAGTAAATGAGTTGCTGACTTCCATCATCCAATCATGTTCAAGCAAAAATTATGTTTTTTTTTAAAAAAATACCCTGCATGTGAAGTTTTACTTCATTTACTAAAATTTCTGGACCAACTGCATTTGCAAAGTACAAAGTCTACTTGCTTTCAGTAAATCTACCCCACTGTCACTACTTCAAGGAGTATATAGGGACTTTAAAATGTATGTCAAGCCACAACTTTTCTTTTTTTGGGGGGATTTTGTAAGGAGTGGTGAAGATTTATTTACTGTATTTTCTGGCGTATAAGACTACTTTTGAACCTCAAAAAAAATCCTCCAAAAATAGGTAGTCGTCTTATACGCCGAGTATAATTTCTCCAAGGTACCCTAAGTATAAGTATTACCGGTAGATGTAATCTCTCAAGACGCTGGCTGTGTGGGAATCTTGTACCCGTATACTGTATGTACCGTAGTATTGAATGCAAAGCCTGCTCGGATTGGCAGAATAACATCAGCCCGCCTCCCTGACTCTGCCAATCCAAGCAGGTTTTGCATTCAATAATCGAATACATCGCTCTCCGTGATTGGCTCAGCGCGGTATACTGTATGTAGCCGAAGCTACGGTACATACGGTATACCGGTACAGGATTCCCGCACAGCCAGCGTCTTGAGATTACATCTACCATTAATACTTATACTTAGGGTACCTTGGAGATATTATGAGAGATTACATGTATTACAGTACTTGGGGTGCCTTGGAGATCTATGAGAAATCTGATGTTTTTCAATGTTGTTGCCTTGCTTTGGAAGGGGGGTAGTCTTATACGGCGAGTATAGCCCAAAAGCTATGTTTTAACTTGAAAATTAGGGGGGTCATCTTATACGCCCAGTCGTCTTATACGCCGGAAAATACGGTATTTATTTTTTTTATTGCTGAGGGAAATTCACCCTCATTTTTTGTGCTGGGGTTATTGAAACAGGAAACGAGATCTAAAAGGTTACAGCTGTCACCCGAACAGAAATAAAGGGCTTAATCTTCCACTGGGGACAACTATTAAAAAGACAACTAGAGAAGCCCATATGATTTTATTTTCTTCACTCAAACAGCGAGTTGAACTAAAAAGACTGACCCTGATTCGCCCATCCACAGATTTGAGGTTCGATGGAAGAATCATTCCCACTGAGCTATTGTGTTCTGACAGTGGGGAGATTCCCCACCCCCATCAAAATACACTGATCAGCTATAGCCAGTGACACTGATCAAATTGCATTTATCCAACAGGCTGGTTGTACAGAAGTTGACTGGTAGATTGACTTCTGTACAGCCACCGTCCCCATACATGGATTGACATTTGGCCAGTCCCTGCTGAACCGGCCAGATTTTGATCCATGTTTGGTCGGCTTTAGAGGAGAATTCCATGAAGGGACAGGCTGTCCTAACTCAGCCTGTCAGTGAGCTGCTCCCAGACCTCCACAGTCCAGCGCTCCAGTGAGCATGGGGGGGGGGGGGGAGAGCAGAGAGGCGGTGACTGACAGTCACCAGCCCTCTGCTCAGGGAGGTCTGAGAACCGAGCGATCGGCGGTGTTTGATTGCTCAGTTCTCAAACTTAGAGTCAGCAGGGGACCGATGCGGCATCCACCTAGGTAAGTATGATTCCAAAAAAAAAAAACATTTCCATACTTCTGTTTTAACCCTTCCCCACTCCTTTTCCATATTGTGTAAGTGTAAACAGTCTACTGCATATATGATAACAGTTCACACAGCTTGTCTCTTTGTATATCATGTAATGATGTTCTTGTGGCAGCTAGAGTGATTCAGGCTCTGCTTCCCACTTAGTGACTACACTTTACTGTTCATCTCTCGGTGCAAATTTGTGGTCAGCCCTGACTGAAATGGATTCAATAAACAAAGTTCAGTCTCTATGAGTGTACATTGATCTTATGTCATTAGTTGTTCAGCAAAGATGTTGGTTGCACTGTACAGACAGACAGTATATTTGAAACATGGATCAGCACTGAAGTAAAATGTGAAGTCATATTAAAGATGAATAAATGCTACAATAATCACTCATAATGTGTATTTACTAAAGCTGGAGAGTGCAAAATCTGGTGCAGCTCTGTATAGAAACCAATCAGCTTCCAGGTTTTATTGTCAAAGCTTAACCCCTTTACGCCGGCCGCATGCATATATGCGGGTGGGCCTTATTGCAGATATACGCATATATGCAGCCCCGTTAAAACAACTGAGTGGGCTCACAGTACGGTAGTCTGGTGGGTACTGGAAAGCTCCTGATGCATACTAGCGATCGGGAGCTTTCTGGTCATGTGACCACAGACAGCCAATCACAGCAGTCGCATGACCTGAATGCCAGCCTCCGCCTACCAGCTTTTAGAAGTCTTAAGGGGCCGGTAGGCAGTTGGCATGAAGAGGTTAATTGAACAAGCTGAAGTTAGAAGCTGATTGGCTACCATGCCCAGCTGCACCAGATTCTGAGAGTTCCAGTTTTAGTAAATCCCCTCCTATAGTTTTTATTAAGTTATGTAATAAATATGAGATATTCTATCAGTGATTCATCATCTCACCTGAGCTTGGTGGTAAAAGTTGGGAGCTCTGGGCTGGATGTCATACATGGAGGATCTTCTAGTCTGTTGTTCACCCTCATCACCCCGCCAGGCATCCTCTCTCAGAGTCTGGCTTCTCACCAGCTTTCTTCCACCAATGTTTGGGGTAAGAAAGGCACTGCTAGGGCAGTCAATCTGGTGATAATGGATGGAAGGATCAACGTGAGAGAAATCCCCAAAATTTTCAAAACCGATTTTTAATCCTCCAAGACTTGTTGGATTTTGAAGCTCTGGCTCTGCGGTTTGGTCGTAGCTGTCCGTGGAGGGAAGCGGACCCTCTGGGTACCATGACTCTTGCTCTTCCATATAGTTGTTTGTTATGAATCCATAGGTAGGTGGAAGAGCGGCTGCACTGGTCATGTGATGATGGGGCTCTGCTGTACTGGTCATGTGATGGGGTGCCGCTGTACCAATCATGTGATGGGGTCCCGGCGTGCTAGCCATTTCATGGGGTGCTGGAGTGGTGGTCGCGTAATAGGCTGTTGGAGTGCTGGTCATGTAATGGCTTACCGGTGTGCTAAACATATGATGGCCAGCCATTGTGCCAGTCGTGTGATGGGGTTCCAGACTATCGGTCATGTGATGTGGTGCCACAGTACTGGTCATGTGATAGGATGGTGGTACGCTAGTAGGATGAGATAGGGTAGGTTCAAATCCAATGGCTGGAGGTCCATGCGCACCAGGATAAACCTGCGCATTCTGTACCATAGAATCCAGTTCATATCCTGGAGAAGGGAATTGTGAGTTCTGGCCATTGCGGCTGCAATTGGTCACATTGTCTGAAAATCCAATATAGAAGCCAGGATCCATCCTTCATTTGAAGATCTTTATTATGACGGATGTGCCAGGATCTGTGGATAAGAGGACACAAAGAGTCTGTACACACAATGCTGAGATGGGGTTTGGTGTGACTGGGGGGTGTTGAATGGCTGAATTGGCAAAAATTTTACTCCAGTTCCAACTGTGTCAGAACTAATAAAAAGTTTAAGCTTTCGGTTCACATTTTTTGGAATAGGCTGCAATTTACTAATTTAGCTCACCCTACTATCACCCTAATAGGTCACTGGCTTGGTGTCACCAAACAAGGAAAGGAGTCCAGAAATCTATAGGGGCAGCCCAACTTAAAAGTCAGAGATTAGTAACTGGCAGCGGGTGTCACGGCCAAACACTGATAAGATGGGAAGGAAAGCCAACACGGTGCCTCCCACTCAGTATGATTATTTCTGTGAGCTGAGGACACTTCTTGTATATCAGTGAATATACACAGTCTGTACACACATACATACTCTGTACACAGTTACAGAAACACTGCACATGGATACAAAGTATCATACACCCTATACACACTGCAAAAATACATCCTACACAGACTGAGCACACAGACAGTACACCATCTATACCATTTATACAGACCGCTATACTTAGGGGAGAGCACAGTCAGTCATTTGATGTGTTTTCCCTACAGTGGGCAGACAGATGTACAATAGCTCTGTATCATTGGTACATGTGTGGTGTCACCCCAGCAGTGCATTGTTACCTGTGTAATGTCACCATTGTAGTGTCATTGTTGCCTGTGTAATGTCACCATCGTAATGTCATTGTTACCTGTGTAATATCACCTAAGTGGTGTGTTATCTGTGTTGTGTCACCCTGATAGTGTCAGTGTTATCTGTGTGGTGTCACCCTGATAGTGTCATTGTTACCAGTGTGGTGTCACCCTGATGGTGTCATTGTTACCAGTGTGGTGTCACCCTGGTGGTGTCATTGTAACCAGTGTGGTGTCACCCTGGTGGTGTCAGTGTTACCAGTGTGGTGTCACCCTGTTTATTATCAATGCTACCAGAGTGGTGTCACCCTGTATTGTCATCTTTGTGGTGTCACCACAGTACTATTACTTGTGTGGTGTCACCTCTGTATTGTCACTGTTATCCATGTAGTGTAAATCTGGTTGCGTTTTTGTTACTTGTGTGGCGTCACCCCTGTATTGTCATGGTTTCCTGTGTGTTGTCACCCTGGTATTGTTCTTCTTACTTGTGTGGTGTCACCCCTGTGTTGTCATTGTTAGGTGGTGTGTCTTCCTGGCAGTGTTACCTGTGTAATGTCACCCTGGCCATGTTATCTGTATGATGTCAATCTGGCAGTGTTACCTCTGTGGTGTCACCCTGGCAGTGTTCTCTGTGTGGTGTCACCCTGGAAATGTTATCTGTGTGGTTTCACCCCCTGGTATTGTCAGTGTTACCTGCGTGGTGTCACCCTGGCAGTGTTAACTGCGTGGTGTCACCCTGGCAGTGTTAACTGCGTGGTGTCACCCTGGCAGTGTTACCTGCGAGGTGTCACCCTGGCAGTGTTACCTGTGTGGTTTCACCCTGGCAGTGTTACCTGTGTGGTGTCACCCTGGCAGTGTTACCTGTGTGGTGTCACCCTGGCAGTGTTCGCTGCGTGGTGTCACCCTGGCAGTGTAACCTGTGTGGTGTCACCCTGTCAGTGTTACCTGTATGGTGTCACCCTGGCAGTGTTCGCTGCGTGGTGTCACCCTGGCAGTGTAACCTGTGTGGTGTCACCCTGTCAGTGTTACCTGTATGGTGTCACCCTGGCAGTGTAACCTGTGTGGTGTCACCCTGTCAGTGTTACCTGTATGGTGTCACCTTTGCAGTGATCTCGGTGTCAGGTGTCACCCTCTCCCGGCTGGGTGTCTGGATTGTGAAAGAACCTGTTGTGTGTGCTCGTGGCGAAGTTATGCCTCCTGATCTCCCTGATAAGCACTCTTTATACACAGCCCGCCTCCTCAGCCCGCACAGCACTCTCACTGGAACAGAACACAACATGAGAAGACTTCTGTGGAATATTGAGGGACGCAGAGAGCTGAATTCCCCTCCACACTCCACCCCGGGCTCACGTTCTGGCCTGCACAGGGTGGAGGAGATATTGGCACACTCTTTAGTTAATGATTTTCCCGGTTAGCAGAACTGCCGGCGTCTCCTCACATCTCCCCTCCTCACAGGCTGCAAACATTGTGTGTATTCTATCTTCCTGTGTGTCTGTCCTGCTGATGAGACTGACAGTTGTAGTGAACTCTGATCGGAGGATATTCCCTCACCCTCTGCTCCACACCCGACACTCTACACAGGAAATTCTCTCTATGGTGATATCCCGGCTCTCCCTCCCTCCCCGCCTCTATGTCTGTAATCACAATAACCAACATCGTACGGTTCACTGCCCATTGTCATCACATAATACAACTGTCCATTGTCATCACATAATACTACTGTCCATTGTCATCCCATAATACTACTGTACACTGTCATCACATAATACTACTGTCCATTGTCATCCCATAATACTACTGTCCATTGTCATCCCATAATACTACTGCCCATTGTCATCACATAATACTACTGTCCATTGTCATCACATAATACTACTGTCCATTGTCATCACATAATACTACTGTACACTGTCATCACATAATACTACTGTCCATTATCATCACATAATACTACTGTCCATTATCATCACATAATACTACTGTACTGTCCATTGTCATCACATAATACTATTGTCCATTGTCATCCCATAATACTACTGCCCATTGTCATCACATAATACTACTGTCCATTGTCATCACATAATACTACTGCCCATTGTCATCACATAATACTACTGTACTGTCCATTGTCATCACATAATACAACTGCCCATTGTCATCACATAATACTACTGTACTGTCCATTGTCATCACATAATACTATTGTCCATTGTCATCACATAATACTACTGTCCACTGTCATCACATAATACTACTGTACACTGTCATCACATAATACTACTGCCCATTGTCATCACATAATACTACTGTCCATTGTCATCACATAATACTACTGTCCACTGTCATCACATAATACTACTGTCCTCTGTCATCACATAATACTACTGTACACTGTCATCCCATAATACTACTGTCCACTGTCATCACATAATACTACTGTACTGTCCATTGTCATCACATAATACTACTGTACTGTCCATTGTCATCACATAATACTATTGTCCATTGTCATCACATAATACAACTGCCCATTGTCATCACATAATATTACTGTACTGTCCATTGTCATCCCATAATACTACTGCCCATTGTCATCACATAATACTACTGTCCATTGTCATCACATAATACTACTGTCCATTGTCATCACATAATACTACTGCCCATTGTCATCACATAATACTACTGTACACTGTCATCACATAATACTACTGTCCATTATCATCACATAATACTACTGTACTGTCCATTGTCATCACATAATACAACTGCCCATTGTCATCACATAATACTACTGTACTGTCCATTGTCATCACATAATACTATTGTCCATTGTCATCACATAATACTACTGTCCACTGTCATCACATAATACTACTGTCCATTGTCATCACATAATACTACTGTCTACTGTCATCACATAATACTACTGTACACTGTCATCACATAATACTACTGTCCATTGTCATCACATAATACTACTGTCCACTGTCATCACATAATACTACTGTCCTCTGTCATCACATAATACTACTGTACACTGTCATCACATAATACTACTGTCCACTGTCATCACATAATACTACTGTACTGTCCATTGTCATCACATAATACTACTGTACTGTCCATTGTCATCACATAATACTATTGTCCATTGTCATCACATAATACAACTGCCCATTGTCATCACATAATACTACTGTACTGTCCATTGTCATCCCATAATACTACTGCCCATTGTCATCACATAATACTACTGTCCATTGTCATCACATAATACTACTGTCCATTGTCATCACATAATACTACTGCCCATTGTCATCACATAATACTACTGTACACTGTCATCACATAATACTACTGTCCATTATCATCACATAATACTACTGTACTGTCCATTGTCATCACATAATACAACTGCCCATTGTCATCACATAATACTACTGTACTGTCCATTGTCATCACATAATACTATTGTCCATTGTCATCACATAATACTACTGTCCACTGTCATCACATAATACTACTGTCCATTGTCATCACATAATACTACTGTCTACTGTCATCACATAATACTACTGTACACTGTCATCACATAATACTACTGTCCATTGTCATCACATAATACTACTGTCCACTGTCATCACATAATACTACTGTCCTCTGTCATCACATAATACTACTGTACACTGTCATCACATAATACTACTGTCCACTGTCATCACATAATACTACTGTACTGTCCATTGTCATCACATAATACTACTGTACTGTCCATTGTCATCACATAATACTATTGTCCATTGTCATCACATAATACAACTGCCCATTGTCATCACATAATACTACTGTACTGTCCATTGTCATCACATAATACTACTGTCCACTGTCATCACATAATACTACTGTCCACTGTCATCACATAATACTACTGTACTGTCCACTGTCATCACATAATACTACAGTCCATTGTCATCACATAATACTACTGTCCATTGTCATCACATAATACTACTGTACTGTCCATTGTCATCCCATAATACTACTGTCCATTGTCATCCCATAATACTACTGTCCATTGTCATCCCATAATACTACTGTCCACTGTCATCACATAATACTACTGTCCACTGTCATCACATAATACTACTGTACTGTCCACTGTCATCACATAATACTACTGTCCATTGTCATCCCATAATACTACTGTCCATTGTCATCACATAATACTACTGTACTGTCCATTGTCATCCCATAATACTACTGTCCATTGTCATCCCATAATACTACTGTCCATTGTCATCCCATAATACTACTGTCCACTGTCATCACATAATACTACTGTACTGTCCACTGTCATCACATAATACTACTGTCCATTGTCATCACTTAATACTACTGTCCATTGTCATCACATAATACTACTGTACTGTCCATTGTCATCACATAATACTACTGTCCATTGTCATCCCATAATACTACTGTCCATTGTCATCCCATAATACTACTGTACTGTCCATTGTCATCCCATAATACTACTGTACTGTCCATTGTCATCCCATAATACAACTGTACTGTCCATTGTCATCCCATAATACTACTGTACTGTCCATTGTCATCACAGATATTACTGTCCATTGTCATCACATAATACTACTGTCCATTGTCATCACATAATACAACTGTCCATTGTCATCCCATAATACTACTGTACTGTCCATTGTCATCACATAATACTACTGTCCATTGTCATCCCATAATACAACTGTCCATTGTCATCCCATAATACTACTGTCCATTGTCATCACATAATACTACTGTCCATTGTCATCCCATAATACTACTGTCCATTGTCATCACATAATACTACTGTCCATTGTCATCACATAATACTACTGTCCATTGTCATCCCATAATACAACTGTCCATTGTCATCCCATAATACTACTGTCCATTGTCATCCCATAATATTACTGTACTGTCCATTGTCATCACATAATACTACTGCCTATTGTCATCACATAATACTACTGTCCATTGTCATCCCATACTACTGTCCATTGTCATCCTGCAACACTACTTTCTATTGTCATCCTATAACACTACTGTCTATTGTTGTCATCCTATAATACTATGCCCATTGTCATCCTACAACACTACTGCCCATTGTCATCCTATAACACTACTGCCCATTGTCATCCTATAACACTACTGCCCATTGTCATCCTATAATATTACTGCCCATTGTATTCCTACAACAATACTGTCCATTGTCATCCTATATTACTACTGCCCATTGTCATCCTATAACACTTGCCATCCTACAACAATACTGTCTATTGTCATCCTATAATAATACTGTCTATTGTCATCCTATAATAATACTGTCCATTGTCATCCTATAATACTGCTGCCCATTGTCATCCTATAACACTTGCCACCCTACAACAATACTGTCTATTGTCATCCTATAATAATACTGCCCATTGTCATCCTATAATGCTCCTTCCTATTGTATTCCTACAACAATACTGTCCATTGTCATCCTATAAAACTACTGTCCATTGTCATCCTATAACACTACTGCCCATTTTCATCTCATAATAGTACTGCCCATTGCCATCCTCTAACACTACTGCCCATTGCCATCCTCTAACACTACTGCCCATTGTCATCCTATAATACCACTGTCTATTACCATCCTATAATACTAGTGCCTAATGTCATCCTATCAGGGGCGGACTGACAAATCATGGGGCCCCCAGGCAATAGGGGATCATGGGGCCCCCTGTGCCCCCCGTCCATGTGTCCCGACCCACACTCAAGCAGCTTATCAGTACCCATCAAATGCAGCTTATCAGTGCCCATCAATGCAGCCTCACCAGTGCCCATCAAATGCAGCCTTATCAGTACCAATTAAATGCAGCCTCATCAGAACCCATCAAATGCAGCCTCATCAGTGCCCATGAAATTCAGCCTTATCAGTACCCATCAAATGCAGCCTTATCAGTGCCCATCAAATGCAGCCTCCACGGTGCTTATCAAATGCAGCCTCATCAGTGCCCATCAAATGCAGCCTCACCAGTGCCCATCAAATGCAGCTTTTTAGTGCCCATTAATGAAACCTCACCAGTGCTCATCAAATGTAGCTTATCAGTGCCCATCAATGTAGCCTCACCAATGCCCATCAAATGCAGCTTATCAGTGCCCAGCAAATGCAGCTTCTCAGTGCCCAGCAAATGCAGCCTTACCAGTGCCCTTCAAATGCAGCTTATTAGTGTCCATCAAATGCAACTTCACCAGTGCCCATTAATGCAGCCTCAATTGTGCCCATCAAATGCAGGCTTATCAGTGCCCATCAAATGCAGCCTCATCAGTGCCCATCAAACGCAGCCTCATCAGTGCCCATCAAACGCAGCCTCATCAGTGCCCATCATATGCAGCCTCATCAGTGCCCATCAAGTGCAGCCTCATCAGTGCCCATCAAATGCAGCCTCATCAGTGCCCATCAAATGCAGCCTCATCAGTGCCCATCAAATGCAGCCTTATCGGTGCCCATCAAATGCAGCCTTATCAGTGCCCATCAAATGCAGCCTTATCAGTGCCCATCAAATGCAGCCTTATCAGTGCCCATCAAATTCAGCCTTATCAGTGCCCATCAAATTCAGCCTTAAATGTGTCCATCAAATGCAGCTTATCAGTGGTCCTCAAATTCAGCTTATCAGTGGTCCTCAAATGCAGCCTTATCAGTGCCCATCAAATGCAGCCTTATCAGTGCCCATCAAATGCAGCCTTATCAGTGCCCATCAAATGCAGCCTTATCAGTGCCCATCAAATGCAGCCTTAAATGTGTCCATCAAATGCAGCTTATCAGTGCCCATCAATGCAGCCTCACCAGTGGCCATCAAATGCAGTTTATTAGCGCCCATGAAATGCAGCCTTATCAGTGCCCATGAAATGCATCCTCACTGTGCCCATCAAATGCAGCATATCATTGCCCATCAAATGCAGCCTCACCAGTGCCCATCAAATGCAGGCAATTAGTGCCCATCAATGCAACCTCGCTAGTGCTATCAAATGCAGCCTTATTAGTGCTAATCAAATGCAGCTTATCAGTGCCAATCAAATGCAGCTTATCCCATCAAATGCAGCTTATCAGTGCCCATCAAATGCAGCCTCGCCAGTGCCCATCAAATGCAGCCTATTAGTGCCCATCAAATGCAGCTGATCAGTGCCCATCAAATGCAGTTTATTAGTGCCCATCAAATGCAGTCTTATAAGTGTCAATCAAATTCAGCTTATCAGTGCCCATCAAATGCAGCTAATCAGTGCCCATCAAATGCAGCTAATCAGTGCCCATCAAATGCAGCCTTATCAGTGCCCATCAAATGCAGCCTTATCAGTGCCCATCAAATGCAGCCTCACTGTGCTCATCAAATAATAATAAACAAGCTGCGTAACTTGTTTATTATTATTTGTTTTTGTGGTATCTCACTGGAAGCTGCTGCTTTCATTATTCACACTTTTCACTAGCGCGGTTATACTTTTTGGATTTTTTTGTGCCCATCAAACATAGAAACATAGAAACATAGAATGTGTCGGCAGATAAGAACCATTTGGCCCATCTAGTCTGCCCAATATATCTGAATCTGAATCCTATGAATAGTCCCTGGCCCTATCTTATATGAAGGATAGCCTTATGCCTATCCCATGCATGCTTAAACTCCTTCACTGTATTTGCAGCTACCACTTCTGCAGGAAGGTTATTCCATGCATCCACTACTCTCTCAGTAAAGTAATACTTCCTCATATTACTTTTAAACCTTTGCCCCTCTAATTTAAAACTGTGTCCTCTTGTGGTAGTTTTTCTTCTTTTAAATATGCTCTCCTCCTTTACCGAGTTGATTCCCTTTATGTATTTAAAAGTTTCTATCATATCCCCTCTGTCTCTTCTTTCTTCCAAGCTATACATGTTAAGGTCCTTTAACCTTTCCTGGTAAGTTTTTTCCTGCAATCCATGTACTAGTTTAGTAGCTCTTCTCTGAACTCTCTCTAGAGTATCTATATCCTTCTGGAGATATGGCCTCCAGTACTGCGCACAATACTCCAAGTGAGGTCTCACCAGTGTTCTGTACAGCGGCATAAGCACTTCTCTCTTTCTACTGCTTATACCTCTCCCTATACATCCAAGCATTCTGCTGGCATTTCGTGCTGCTCTATTACATTGTCTTCCCACCTTTAAGTCTTCTGAAATAATTACTCCTAAATCCCTTTCCTCAGATACTGAGGTCAGGACTGTGTCAAATATTCTATATTCTGCCCTTGGGTTTTTACGTCCCAGGTGCATTATCTTGCACTTATCCACATTAAATTTCAGTTGCCAGAGTTCTGACCATTCTTCTAGTTTTCCTAAATCCTTTTCCATTTGGCGTTTCCCTCCAGGAACATCAACCCTGTTACATATCTTTGTGTCATCAGCAAAAAGACAAACCTTACCATCGAGGCCTTTTGCAATATCACTTATGAAGATATTAAACAAAATTGGTCCCAGTACAGATCCCTGAGGTACCCCACTGGTAACATGACCTTGTTCTGAATGTTCTCCATTGACTACAACCCTCTGTTGTCTGTCACTCAGCCACTGCCTAATCCACTCAACAATATGGGAGTCCATGCTCAATGACTGCAGTTTATTGATAAGTCTTCTATGTGGGACAGTGTCAAAAGCCTTACTAAAATCTAGATATGCAATGTCTACTGCACCTCCACCGTCTATTATTTTAGTCACCCAGTCAAAAAAATCTATAAGATTTGTTTGACATGATCTCCCTGAAGTAAACCCATGTTGTTTTTCATCTTGCAATCCATGGGATTTAAGATGTTCCACAATCCTATCCTTTAATAGGGTTTCCATTAATTTGCCTACTATTGATGTCAGACTCACAGGTCTATAGTTGCTCGATTCCTCCCTACTACCTTTCTTGTGAATGGGCATGACATTTGCCAATTTCCAATCTTCCGGGACGACTCCTGTTACTAATGATTGGTTAAATAAATCTGTTAATGGTTTTGCCAGCTCACCACTAAGCTCTTTTAATAATTTTGGGTGTATCTCATCAGGACCCTGTGACTTATTTGTCTTCACTTTAGACAGCAATCTTAGAACGTCTTCCTCTGTAAAGACACATGCATCAAATGATTCATTAGTCATCCTTTGAAGTGGAGGTCCTTCTCCTTTTTCTTCTGTAAAAACTGAACAGAAGTATTCATTAAGGCAGTCGGCTAGCCCTTTATTCTCTTCTACATACCTTCCGTCCTTTGTTTTTAATTTAGTTATTCCTTGTTTTAATTTCCTTTTTTCATTTATATATCTGAAGAATGTCTTATCCCCCTTTTTCATAGACTGAGCTAGTTTTTCTTCTGCCTGCGCTTTAGAAGTTCTTATAACTTGCTTGGCCTCTTTCTGCCTAATCTTGTAGATTTCCTTATCTTCATTGCTCTGGGTTTTTTTATAATTACAAAATGCTAGCTTTTTATTTTTAATGATTTGGGCCACTTCTGCTGAGTACCACAGTGGTCTCTTCCTTTTTTTGCTTTTACTGACAAGTCTAATGCAATTTTCTGTTGCCTTCAATAATGCACCTTTTAAGTAGTCCCATTTCTCCTGGACTCCATGTAATCCGTTCCAGTCTGATAAGGACTCATTTATGACTAATTTCATTTTTGAAAAGTCTGTTTTTCTAAAATCTAAAACTTTTGTTTTTGTGTGGTGTGACTCTTTCACAGTTCTTATATTAAACCACACTGACTGGTGATCACTGGATCCCAAGGTTTCGCCTACAATGACATCATATACCGAATCACCATTTGTGAATACCAGATCCAAAATGGCCTCCCTCCGGGTTGGCTCCTCAACCACTTGTTGCAGAGACAACCCCAGTAGGGAATTTAGAATATCTGTACTCCTGGTAGAACTTGCTATTTTGGTTTTCCAGTTTATATCTGGAAGATTGAAATCTCCCATAATGATAACTTCTCCTTTCATTGTCATTTTAGCTATTTCTTCAACTAGTAGATCATCTAGTTCTTTGACTTGACCAGGTGGTCTATATATCACACCTACACGAGTTACTGCATGATTAGCAAACTGCAACGTAACCCAAACTGACTCTATGTTGGCTTCACCAACTTGTATTAGGTTAGATTTAATGCTATCTTTCACATACAGGGCCACTCCTCCTCCTTTCTTGCCTTCTCTGTCTCTTCTGTATAAAGAGTACCCTGGTATGGTTATGTCCCAGTCATTTCTTTCATTAAACCATGTCTCCGTAACAGCCACTAAATCTACATTCTCAGATGCCATAATTGACCCAAGTTCATTGATTTTTTTACCTAAACTGCGAGCATTTGTAGACAGGACTCTGAGCTTATCATTTCTTAACCTCTGTGCTTCTGACCTGTTCTGGCATTGTTTCGGGGGGCAATTGGACTCTTGTAATTCCAAATCAAAGGTTATCAGTGCCTATCAGCAGCCTTATCAGTTCCCGTCAAATGCATCATCATCAGCGCCCATCAAATGCAGCCTCACCAGTGCCCATCAAATGCATCATCATCAGTGCCCATCAAATGCAACCTCACCAGTTCCCATCAAATGAAGCTTATTAGTGCTCATCAATGCAACCTTACCAGTGCCATCAAATGCAGCCCTATTAGTGCCCATCAAATGCAGCTTATCAGTGCCCATCAAATGCAGCCTCACCAGTGCTCATCAATGCAACCTCACACGTTCCAACAAATGCAGCCTTATTAGTGCCCATCAAATGCAGCTTATCAGTGCTATCAAATGCAGCTTATCAATGCCCATTATATGCAGTTTATCAGTGCCCATCAAATGCAGCCTCACTGTGCCAATCAAATGCAGCCTATTAGTGTTCATCAATGCAACCTCACCAGCACCAACAAATGCAGCCTTATTAGTGCCCATCAAATGCAGCTTATCAGTGCCCATCTAATGCAGCCTCACCAGTGCCTGGATCACACAGAGTGGCGATCTCCTGCTGTGTCACAGAGCTTGAATTTAAATTGCCCGGTGGCTGCTGTCAGCAAAGTCCCGCCTCCTAGACTGGCTCCTATGATACACGTCACACTGATTCTATTTCCCAGCATTGGATCAGTGTGCCGTCTATGATAGGAGCCGGATTAGGAGGCGGGACTTTGTTACAGCGCCACTGAATAATTCAGATCCAAGTTCTGTGACACAGCGGGAGATCGCCGCTCTGTGTGACATACACAAGGAGAGGAGGAGGGAGGGGAGCACTCTGACAGGGACGCGCCGGAATGACGTCATTGATGCAATCGTGATTCAGCTGTTCTCTGCATTGATGGAGAATCGTTTAAGGCTGAATCGCAATGCATCGATTATACAATTATTTTCAACAACACAAACTGACCACCAATGTTAGCCCTGGTTCACATTAGTGTGATGACAGACATTGCATGTGATTCGGAGCACACTGCTCTGAAAATCACATGCGATATCTGTGCGATGCAAATTTAGCCATACAGATTGTATGGCTGAATTCGCATTGCATTCGGACAGAACACGCACGGGACCCTTTTTTGGGTCCGCAGCAGAATCAGATTGCACGGATATGTGATCCGATTCATGTCCGAACTGACAATTTGCACTTCAATATGCAAACTGATCTGGGGGTGTCGTTAACTTTTTATCGACACCCCCAGCGATTTGCATATGGCAGTGTGAGCTGCCTGTGATTTGAATGCTATGCGGGAACCAACAGTGGATTCGCAGGGTTCCCACATTGCATATATGTGAACAGGGACTAAGAGACATTCTTCCCTGCGTAGTGTACAGATGTCAGTGTTAGGGAAAAGCACTTAGTGTACACATATCAGAGATATATATAGGGAATAACTCATGAAGTGCTATTCCCTATATATAACACTGATATCTGTAAACTGAGTGGGACTCGCTGTACTGGGGAATAGCACCTGCTAGAAGGGCACTGGGAAAGAAGGAAGGAACCAGTTTGGCTGGTGATTATAGACCAGAGGTGGGGAACCTACGGCCCTTGGGTCGTATGCGGCCCATGAAATCATTTTGTCTGGCTCCTGTGCCACTGAGTGTGTGTCTGTCAGCTGAGCTGTCAGAACAGATCCAATGTTTCCTGTATAGTTCTGACTCCGTCTTGACAGTCTGAGTGAGTCACAGGTGGAGTGATATCAAATGCACTACGCCTGTGAGGAGACTGACCAAGATACAGGAAGCATCGCCTCTACCTTCCTCCAGCGCCGCGCTGCTCCTGAATCTCTAGCCAGCATTTCCCGCCAGCAGTACCCACAGCAGTACCAGCCTGAGCAAGCAGTACCCACCGTTGTACCAGCCAGCACTACCAGTCTGAGCCAGCAGTACCAGCTAGCAGTACCAGTCAGCAGTACCCACAGAAGTACCAGCCAGCAGTACCCACAGCACTGAACCAATCAGCAGTACCAGCCTGAGCCAGCAGTACCCACAGCAGTACCAGCCATAAGTACCAGTCTGAGCCAGCAGTACCCACAGCAGTACCAGCCAGCAGTACCAGCCTGAGCCAGCAGTACCAGCCAGCAGTAACCACAGCAGTACCACCCAGCAGTCCTGCCTGAGCCAGCAGTACCAGCCAGCAGTACCCACAGCAGTACCAGCCTGATCCAGCAGTACCAGCCAGCAGTACCAACCAGCAGTATCCGCAGCACAGTACCAGTCAGCAGTACCAGCCTGAGCCAGCAGTACCCACAGCAGTACCAGCCAGCAGTACCAGCCTGAGCCTAGAGTACCCAAAGCAGTACCAGCCAGCATTACCAGCCTAAGCCAGCAGTACCAGCCAGCAGTACCCACAGCAGTACCAGCAAGCAGTACCAGCCTGTGCCAGCAGTATCCACAGCAGTACCAGCCAGCATTTCCCACCAGCAGTACCAGCCAGCATTTCACACCAGCAGTACCAGCCAGCATTTCCCACCAGCAGTACCAGCCAGCTCTACCCACCAGCAGTAACCACAGCAATACCACCCAGCAGTCCTGCCTGAGCCAGCAGTACCAGCTAGCAGTACCCACAGCAGTACCAGCCTGATCCAGGAGTACCAACCAGCAGTACCAGCCAGAAGTATCCACAGCACAGTACCAGCCTGAGCCAGCAGTACCCACAGCAGTACCAGCCAGCAGTACCCACAGCAGTACTAGCCAGCAGTACCAGCCTGAGCCAGCAGTACCCAAAGCAGTACCAGCCAGCATTACCAGCCTAAGCCAGCAGTAGCAGCCAGCAGTACCCACAGCAGTACCAACCAGCAGTACCCATAGCACAGTACCAGCCAGCAGTACCAGCCTGTGCCAGCATTTCCCACCAGCAGTACCAGCCAGCATTTCCCACCAGCAGTACCAGCCAGCATTTCACACCAGCAGTACCAGCCAGCTGTACCCACCAGCTGTACCCACCAGCAGTACCATCAAGCAGTACCAGCCAGCAGTACCTGCCAGCTGTACCTACCATCAGTACCAGACAGCTGTACCCACCAGAACTACCAGCCAGCAGTACCCACCAGCAGTACCTGCCAGCAGTACCAGCCAGTAGTACACTCCAGCAGTACCCAACAGCAGTTCTTTTCAAAACTTTCCACCGCAAAGTGTCAGTGATTCAATACCATGTGCAGGCGCACTGTCGCTGCTAACTGGCGAACGCCTATGCGCGTGCACTCAGGCTACCACTAAATAGTTTGCGGGTATTCCGCGTTCGCGCGAACGCGCATGCGCACGCAATCCTCTTTTGGGGCCAAGCGTCCTATTTAAAGCCAGTGATCACACTGAATCTTTGCCGTGTGATCTTCAGCTCTCCTGTTCCCTGTATCTGATATTATCTGCTGTTCCTGTTTATCTGACCCGGCTTGCCTTTGGACTCTGATTACCTGCTGCCCGTCCTGACCTCGGCTTGTCTTGACTATTCTCCTGCCTCATCCTGATCTGCTTATCTGTTACTGGCTATTGGTCCTGGACCTGCTCCTGGCTCAACCAGGGAATCTGGTGGACCGCGAACCTGGTGTTAGCATGCAGCCAAGTCCATCCCCACCATCTGGGGCCCTGGTGAAAACCAGCTAACACTTAGACTCCGCGCCTCTGGTGAACCTGTGTGACGCCAGACTTCCAGTGAGACATTCCTCTTACGTCAGGCTCTGCCACGACACCCCTGACACAGAGTGTCGACTACATTGCAGACTGACCGACGCAAACCTGGAATACCAGTTGTGAGTAGCAACATCATAAATACCAGCTAACATCACACACCTCACCAAAGAGAAGTAGTTCCAGCCATCACATTAGGGGTGAGTTAATTAAATGTTTGACCAAATATAACAGGCTAATTTTTAAGTTGATAATTTTGTATGGCCCCCAAATGATGTTATAAATATCCAAATAGCCCTTGGCAGAAAAAAGTTTCCCCGCCCCTGTTATAGACACACACAACACACTAAACTGCTGTCATTATCTGCCGCATCAACCACCGGCAAGGATTCCATAGTTCACGGCCTTGTGCCTCCTCAGGGTATAAATGGTCTATTTTGCAGGAGAAGCTGTGGGCACCTCCAGGAGTGGACTGAGCCTCTTATGGGGCCCGCCCTGACCCTAGGCCCTCGGGCAGTGCCTAACACTACTGCTTATTGTCATCCTATAATACTACTGCCCATTTTCATCCTATAATACTACTGCCCATTGCCATCCTATAACACTACTGCCCATTTTCATCCCATAATAGTACTGCCCATTGCCATCCTATAACACTACTGCCCATTGTCATCCTAGAACACTACTGCCCATTGTCATCCTTTTAATACTACTGTTCATTGTCATCCTATAATACTACTGCCCATTTCATCCCATAATAGTACTGGCCATTGCCATCCTATAACACTACTGCCCATTGTCATCCTATAATACTACTGTCTATTGTCATCCTATAATACTACTGCCCATTGTCATCCTAGAACACTACTGCCCATTGTCATCCTTTAATACTACTGCCCATTGACATCCTATAATACTACTGCCCATTGACATCCTATAATACTACTGCCCATTGTCATCCTATAATACTACTGCCCATTGTCATCCCATAATAGTACTGCCCATTGCCATCCTATAACACTACTGCCCATTGTCATCCTATAATACTACTGCCCATTGCCATCCTACAACAGGACTACCCATTGTCATCCTATATTACTACTGTCCATTGTCATCCTACAACAATATTGTCCATTGTCATCCTATATTATTACTGCTCATTGTCATCCTATATTACTACTGTCCATTGTCATCCTACAACAATACTGTCCATTGTCATCCTATATTATTACTGCTCATTGTCATCCTATAATTCTACTGTCCATTGCCATCCTATATTACTACAGTCTATTGTCATCCTAAAATACTACTGCCCATTGTCATCCCATAATACTACTGCCCATTGTAATCCTATAATACTACTGCCCATTGTCATCCTATAATACTACTGCCCATTGTCATCCTATATTTAACACTACTGCCCACTGTCATCCTATAATACTACAGCCTATTGTCATCCTAAAACACGACTACCCATTGTCATCCTATATTACTACTGCCCATTGTCATCCTATAATACTACCGGCCCTTGTCATCCTATAACACTGTCCAATTCCTTATTGTTCACTGTGAAACAATAAAAATGAAAAATTCCTTTAAATATCATGCCTGGGGTGTCCCCTAATGTGCTTGTAAAGTGGCGCATCTGCCCCCCCCACCCCAAAACACCTTATCCCCATGTTGATGGGGAAAAGGGCCTCTTCCCGACAACCCTGGGCTGTGGTCAGAGGCGTAACTAGAACCTTCAGGGCCCCGGTGCAAGAAACCATGAAGGGCCCCCCCGGACCCCTGGCCCTACCCTTCAAGCCCCGGGCTCTTCCCACTGATCCTGGGGCCCTTTACTCCGCTTGCCGGGCCCTTTATTGCGGTCCCACAGCGGGTCCCTTTCACAAGTTTTGCAGTGAGTCCCCTTCCTGCCATCTTGGGGCCTCCCCACGGTTGTGGAATGCCAGGGCCCGGTTGCAAGTGTGACCTTTGCGATCCTGAAAGTTCACCCACTGGTGTCAGTAGTTTTTATTTTTTGGTATTTTAATTGTATTATTTTTTATCATTTTATTTTATTTTTTTACAATGTCACTGACTATGACTCTGCCCATTTAGAGAAGCAAGGAGCTGGTAAATTACATATTTACCGACCCCTTCCTGGTTCTCTATTGTTACACATCCCCTGCAGCAGCCGGCAGGAAAGGGGAGGGATCACAGTGGGGGGGGGGGGGCCAGGGGAGCACACAGGGGCCCAGAGACAGCAGAACACAAGTGAACTGGATAGGAGGAGTGGCGGGGGTAGCATGCAGAGAATCCAATCTCCTCCATTTTCTTTCTGCAGCTACAGGAGGAAAAAGGAGGACAGTGATTTCTCTACATGCTGCCCCCGCCTCCCCTCCTAATCAATTCTGGGCCCCCTGGAGCATTGGGCCCGGTTGCAATCGCAACCCCTGCAACCCCTGTAGTTACGCCCCTGGCTGTGGTTGTAAGGGTTTGCAGGTGGGGAGCTTATCAGAATCTGGAAGCCCCCTTTAATGAGGGGGCCCCCAGATCCCGGTCCCCCCTATGTGAATAGGTATCGGGTACATCATACTTATTCACCAAAAAAGTGTAAAAAAGTAAAAACCACAGAACACATTTTTTGACAAGTCCTTTATTAAAAGGAAAAAAAATAGCGTCCCTCAATGTAAATCCATCCTCAATCATGACGCCCACCGGACCCGAAAAAATAGAAAAATTTAAAAACAATTCACCTCTTAAGAGGCAACCTGCCATCTGCCCGATCTTCAGCTTTGATAGTTCTTATATTGGCAAGCAGCGGGGCCACCAGTCTATGTCACCCGGTGGCATGATGTCACGTGCTGTCAGAAGGGGCAGTGCCACTGGGTGACGTAAACTGGGTGGTCCCCGAAGATTGGGCATACGGCGGGAAGCCTCTTAAGAGGCAGAGCATTTTTTAAATATTTTTCTTTTCGCATACTAGCCCATTATGTGTAACTTACCTTAGAACGAAGCCCCGACACGGACCCCCGGACACCGCTGCGGGCGCTGCCATGATCCCTCGCCGTCTCTTCCGGGTTCGGCGGCTCCGGCGCGGTGATTGGCCGGAAGAGACGGCTCCGGCGCGATGACTGGCCGGAGCCGCGATGACGTCACTCCCGCGCATGCGCGCGGGAGTGATTTTCCGGCGAGCTCCCGGCAAACTAATTGAAGGTCCCCCCGGACCTTCAGAGCGCATGCGCTGCTCGTGTGAGCGGCTGCATGCACTGTAAATATCTCCTAAGCCATGCCGGTTTAGGAGATATTATTTGTACCTACAGGTAAGCCTTATTATAGGCTTACCTGTAGGTAAAAGTGTCAAAAAGCGGGATACTACCGCTTTAAAGGAACACTCTAACCACCATGACCACTTCAGTAATTTGAAGTGGTCATTGTGGTAGGAGTCAGAAACACTGCACATGCTGGGATATTTACAGTTATGTGCTGGGGGCTAGCTGCACCCCTAGCGCATATGACTTAGGCAGCCAGAAAATGTCATGTCCTTATTCATACATGTTTAAACAAGGACATGACATATTATGACAAAACACAACTAGTTATTAAAGAAGATATTGCACCAATTTACACACGCTAATGCACATACCTTTTCTACTTATTTTGCAGACTGCTGGCGGGTACTGCTGGTGCGGTTACTGCTGGTGGTCACTGCTGGCGGGTACTGCTGGCAGTTACTGCTGGTGGTTACTGCTGACGGGTAATGCTGGTGGCTACTGCTGGCACTGCTGGTGGGTAATGTGTCATGGACATGCAATAGTGTCTGGTATATAAAAAGGTGTTCTGTACAGTGTACAGAACTGTAGATGGTTAGATGGTCAGTACAAATTTAGGGATACAAAGTGTCTGAGTTTAAATAATAGCAAATTTTTTGTTAGAAAATTACATATAATCGTAACCGTACAGATATAAAACACTGTGGGTGTATCAGTTAAACAAGAAACAAGACAAAAACAACATAAAACAATACATTAAACAAAGTACCGGCCGGTGCACAAAATGTTACATTCACAGGGCTGATATCAAAAAATCTAATGTATGTGGTAAGTACCACTGAATAGTCTTTCCTGTGACATGTGTCTATGGATGGGCGGGATCCTGTGCAGGAATGTTGTGAACCAAAATAATTTTCAATATGTGGGGGTCCTGGATAGCAAGTTATTGTCGGGATGGTTGTATTACAGTTAACATCTTCTGAGAGAAATTCAAGGGTATTGAAGATGTTTAGTAATCCGGGATATGTATAATCATTCACTCCGGTGGTAATTGCCTTTACTTCATCTATTCCCTTTCTCAGATATGTGATGCTAGTTGGGGATGATTTTCAGCGGTCTCGGGGGTTGGATGTTGTGGTATTGCGGCAGTATAGAGAACTGTCAGGGGTGTACTTATGTGTGCATACAAATATGCGGGTCTTGGCGCTTCATGTGGGGACTATGCAGAGTGTTTCGTTTGGCTATCCTTGTGTCTTGCCTCAATAAGGCTGGTAGTGCCGTTTCCTCACTCTGTCGGCTCAGTAGCCGATGCTTCACCCCTGCTGCCTTGGATACTGTGTTGTGTCTTCACTTACCTGACCTCCTTTCTATAGCCGCACGCTCCGATACCTATCCTCCGCTGTTAGTAACGATTGCCAGTCCCGATCTTCTTGCTTCCATACGCTCTATCCGCCGTCCACGTCTGAGACACTGGTGTGTGTGCCGGCGGTGATGATGACGTCAACGCGTTTCGCTTCCTGGTGGCGTAGCTTCGTCTGGACGTAAGTAAACCCGATGCCTGTGCCCTATAAGTATGCGTCTTCACAGGTGATCGGGTTCAGGTTATAATTGGGTGTTCCGGGATTTCTAGTATGTTTTGAATCATACAGCGGGTGGTTTGCTTGCATAATGAATGTTAATTCAAGATTTTAAAGACATGGATGCTGAAGATCATAAATGTTAGTATAATTTTCGGTCAATAATACGTTTGGCTATTGATATTTTTAGGAGGTTTCATATCTTCTATTTATAAGCCGATTTTTGGTATGTCTGACCGTGTATGCTTCCTTTTCATTATTTCTTTCTGATTTTGCTAAAAATTATGACAGATTAAAGGGCATATCTAGAAGACAGGACAATACAATGACACCAAAGACATTGATCTATATGTTGGTTATATTTGATTCAAATTGAACATATATGTATGTATTAGCTGTTATGTTAGATGATGTATTTCTTTTATTTTTTATTTTTTAAGCAGGGTCTATTTCCCCTTTCTTTTAAATCCCCTATTCACGGGAATATTATGGGCGTGTTTCTTTATTTCTGGTGGAAGAGTTGTATTAACACAAGTTCAGGAGTTTGACCTTATTATTGTTCTAGGAATACCTGGAGGTTCATCTCAGTGTTTAACCCTTTTGGTGTCAAACTATTCAGGTTATATATCCACCACTTTTCCTTTTGTAACAGGATACGGTTAAAGTCTCCTCTTCTGGGGGAAATTTTCAATTCATAAATTCCTCTGATTTTGGTGCCTCTTAAGTTTCCGTCATGATATTGGGTGTAATGCCTAGCTAATGCTTTGTCCGGGTTTTTTTCCCGTATTTCTCTCATGTGTTCGCCTATGCGGATTTTTAGTTGTCGTTTTGTCTTTCCAATGTAGTTTTTATTGCATGGGCAAGTGATCATGTAAATAATTTTTGTTGTTGCACAGTTGATGAGGTTGTAGATTTTGTACTCCTTCTCTCCTGAAGCATCATGGAACGTGTCGGTCCTGTCGATATATGGGCATATCTGACATCTGCCGCAGGGAAACATGCCCTTACTTCTTGGGGTTTTCATTAACCATGTGTCTTCTGTTTCTTTAGAAAATTCTGATTTTGTTAAAATGTCTTTCAGGTTTCTTGCTCGTTTTGCCACCATATTTGGGTTATCCCCTGTTATTTCTTTTATTGTTGGTGTGTTACTTAGGATGCTACAATGTTTTTTGAGTACTTGGCGTACAGACTCCCATTGCGTTCCATATTGAGTTATTATTCTTGTAGCTCCAATAGCGTCTTTTCTATGTGGGTTTTTTCTTGTTAGGAGTTCTTTTCTTTCACGTTTACTGGCTTTTTCTTTTGCCTTCCTCAGCTGTCTGTGTGAGTATCCTCTTTCCCGAAATCTTCTATAGAGTTCATTGCTCTCCTGGTAATAATCTTCCTGTTTTGAACAGTTCCGTTTAATTCTCATGAATTGACCTGTCGGTATTCCATTCTTTAGCCATTGAGGATGGTGGCTGTCGGCCTTCAGTAGTGTTTGCTGCTGTTGTTTTGCGGAAGGTATTAGTTATCAGGTTGTTATTCTGGTTGCTGATCCATAGGTCTAGGAATGATATCCTTGATTTATCGTAAATATATGTTAATCGTATATTCCGGTTGTTCGTATTCAGGATGTTGACAAATGTGTGTAACGTCTCGATGTCTCCTTTCCATATCATTAGCACATCATCAATATATCTTATCCAAGTATGTGCATATTCCTTGTATAGTTCGTTCGTATATACTAGCTCTTC
Source organism: Pelophylax lessonae (assembly GCF_965119305.1). Classification (NCBI taxonomy): domain Eukaryota; kingdom Metazoa; phylum Chordata; class Amphibia; order Anura; family Ranidae; genus Pelophylax; species Pelophylax lessonae. The sequence continues at coordinate 483,512,845 of NC_138771.1, read as the reverse complement.
TTCCCACAGACCTAGATGTAGGCACGCGTATGCCGGTGCCCATGATGCTCCCATGGATGTGCCCTGTATTTGTTTGTAATACCGGGAGAGAAATTGGAAGTAGTTATTGTCCAGGGCAAATCGGATAAGGTCAGTTAGAAATTCATTTTGATGGCAAAAGCCGGCATGATGTTTTTCCAGAAAGCGTTCAATTGCTATTATTCCCCATTCATGGGGTATTGAAGTGTAGAGGGATTCTACGTCTATCCCCACTAACCAGGTTTGGCCTTCTATCTTGATTTTATCAATTTTTTCTAGAACATCTCTAGTGTCTTGAACGTATGATTTGAGGTTAGTAACCATTTCTTTGAGAAGTGCATCAAGATATTTTCCTACTTTATCGAGAGGTCCATTTATTGCTGATACGATCGGTCTTCCGGGTGGATCTTTCAAGGACTTGTGTACTTTCGGTATAGCATAGAAGACTGGTATATTATACTCCTTGACACTTATGTATTCTGCCTCTCGTTTTGTGAGTAGGCCTTCTTCTTTCACCCATTTAATTTTATCATTTAGTTTTTACCACTTCAGGGAATGGGTTTTTCTCCAATCTTCTATATGTGTCAGTCGCGTTTAGTAGTCTGAGGACCTCTTTTTCATACTTGGCTGCATCCATCAGTACTACATTGCCTCCCTTGTCGCTTCTTTTAATTACTATGTTCCGTGTTTCATTTAATTCCCTTATTGCTTGACGTTCTTCTTTAGATATGTTGTCTCCTCCTATATATGACCAGTTTATTTTACGTAAGTCTATTTGGACTTGGTTCAGGAACACGCTTATCCATTTGTTCTTATGTAGCTGGGGCAGCCGACAGCCACCATCCTCAATGGCTAAAGAATGGAATACCGACAGGTCAATTCATGAGAATTAAACGGAACTGTTAAAAACAGGAAGATTATTACCAGGAGAGCAATGAACTCTATAGAAGATTTCGGGAAAGAGGATACTCACACAGACAGCTGAGGAAGGCAAAAGAAAAAGCCAGTAAACGTGAAAGAAAAGAACTCCTAACAAGAAAAAACCCACATAGAAAAGATGCTATTGGAGCTACAAGAATAATAACTCAATATGGAACGCAATGGGAGTCTGTAAGCCAAGTACTCAAAAAACATTGGAGCATCCCAAGTAACACACCAACAATAAAAGAAATAACAGGGGATAACCCAAATATGGTGGCAAAACGAGCAAGAAACCTGAAAGACATTTTAACAAAATCAGAATTTTCTAAAGAAACAGAAGACACATGGTTAATGAAAACCCCAAGAAGTAAGGGCATGTTTTCCTGCGGCAGATTTCAGATATGCCCATATATCGACAGGACCGACACGTTCCATGATGCTTCAGGAGAGAAGGAGTACAAAATCTACAACCTCATCAACTGTGCAACAACAAAAATTATTTACATGATCACTTGCCCATGCAATAAAAACTACATTGGAAAGACAAAACGACAACTAAAAATCCGCATAGGCGAACACATGAGAGAAATACGGGAAAAAAACCCGGACAAAGCATTATCTAGGCATTACACCCAATATCATGACGGAAACTTAAGAGGCACCAAAATCAAAGGAATTTATGAATTAAAAATTTCCCCCAGAAGAGGAGACTTTAACCGTATCCTGTTACAAAAGGAAAAGTGGTGGATATATAACCTGAATAGTTTGACACCAAAAGGGTTAAACACTGAGATGAACCTCCAGGTATTCCTAGAACAATAATAAGGTCAAACTCCTGAACTTGTGTTAATACAACTCTTCCACCAGAAATAAAGAAACACGCCCATAATATTTCCGTGAATAGGGGATTTAAAAGAAAGGGAAAATAGACCCTGCTTAAAAAATAAAAAATAAAAGAAATACATCATCTAACATAACAGCTAATACATACATATATGTTCAATTTGAATCAAATATAACCAACATATAGATCAATGTCTTTGGTGTCATTGTATTGTCCTGTCTTCTAGATATGCCCTTTAATCTGTCATAATTTTTAGCAAAATCAGAAAGAAATAATGAAAAGGAAGCATACACGGTCAGACATACCAAAAATCGGCTTATAAATAGAAGATATGAAACCTCCTAAAAATATCAATAGCCAAACGTATTATTGACCGAAAATTATACTAACATTTATGATCTTCAGCATACATGTCTTTAAAATCTTGAATTAACATTCATTATGCAAGCAAACCACCCGCTGTATGATTCAAAACATACTAGAAATCCCGGAACACCCAATTATAACCTGAACCCGATCACCTGTGAAGACGCATACTTATAGGGCACAGGCATCGGGTTTACTTACGTCCAGACGAAGCTACGCCACCAGGAAGCGAAACGCGTTGACGTCATCATCACCGCCGGCACACACACCAGTGTCTCAGACGTGGACGGCGGATAGAGCGTATGGAAGCAAGAAGATCGGGACTGGCAATCGTTACTAACAGCGGAGGATAGGTATCGGAGCGTGCGGCTATAGAAAGGAGGTCAGGTAAGTGAAGACACAACACAGTATCCAAGGCAGCAGGGGTGAAGCATCGGCTACTGAGCCGACAGAGTGAGGAAACGGCACTACCAGCCTTATTGAGGCAAGACACAAGGATAGCCAAACGAAACACTCTGCATAGTCCCCACATGAAGCGCCAAGACCCGCATATTTGTATGCACACATAAGTACACCCCTGACACTCCTCTATACCGCCGCAATACCACAACATCCAACCCCCGAGACCGCTGAAAATCATCCCCAACTAGCATCACATATCTGAGAAAGGGAATAGATGAAGTAAAGGCAATTACCACCGGAGTGAATTATTATACATATCCCGGATTACTAAACATCTTCAATACCCTTGAATTTCTCTCAGAAGATGTTAACTGTAATACAGCCATCCCGACAATAACTTGCTATCCAGGACCCCCACATATTGAAAATTATTTTGGTTCACAACATTCCTGCACAGGATCCCGCCCATCCATAGACACATGTCACAGGAAAGACTATTCAGTGGTACTTACCACATACATTAGATTTTTTCATATCAGCCCTGTGAATGTAACATTTTGTGCACCGGCCGGTACTTTGTTTAATGTATTGTTTTATGTTGTTTTTGTCTTGTTTCTTGTTTAACTGATACACCCACAGTGTTTTATATCTGTACGGTTACGATTATATGTAATTTTCTAACAATAAATTTGCTATTATTTAAACTCAGACACTTTGTATCCCTAAATTTGTACTGACCATCTAACCATCTACAGTTCTGTACACTGTACAGAACACCTTTTTATATGCATGCCTAGGTTAGGTCAGACATGTATTATTTAAATACAGGGACATAATATAGCATACTTTGCCACAAGCTCCGCAAAATAACCTTGTATAATAGTGTCTGGTAGCTTACCTTTTCCTCATGTCTGCATTAGAGGCCAGACTCTTCCTTCTGGCTGATTTTATCATCTCTCTTCCCTGTTTGGCTCCATCCCAGGCCATTCCAGGAAGTCTATATTAACCAGCGCACTGCAGGTCTGCTTTGCTGTTTAACAGTGTTTGTTAGTTGTGTTCCTGTCTGCCGTGAGCTTGATCTACCTTTCCGTGTACCGACTTTGGCTTGTCTCTGACTACTCCTCTTTGCCTGTGACCCTGATCTTTGGCCTGTCCCTTGGTTACCCTTGTCTGTCTGTTACCCGACCTCGGCTTACCCATCACCATTCCGTGTGTCCTGAGTGGCTGCTTCCCCTCTCTCCCTACAGAGCGTGACCCGGGGGACCCCAGGGGCTGCAACCTGGGCCCAGCTGCAGCCAAGTCCATCCTCACCACTAGAGGCTCTGGTGAACACCTGCTGGGTCCGTGCCCTGGGGAATCTTGGACCCACGTTTCTGTCCATCCGCAGCAGTCTGCTATTGGGTTCACTACCTTGTGGTGCACCCCTGCCTCCAACAGGGTGCAGTTGTCACCTGGCCACAGGTGACCTGACAGTTTGAACAGCCATGAAACCGGCTGACGTGCCGCACCCTCCAGACGATCCATTACAGGGCTTAGTTCGCAGACTCGAGACGCAAGAAGCTAATCAGACAGATTCCTACAGGAGCTGTCTTCCTGCTTTGAACAGCTTCAGACCTCGTTGGGAACCCCGAATCCGCAACCCCAAGAGCAACCAGTGGCTGGTCCTGTTGGGCCAGTCACAGATTCGCATTCGCTGAAACTACCTCCTCCAATCAGTTTTTCTGGGGACTCCAAGGCCTGCTGGGGGTTTCTTAGCCAATGCACCATCCATTTTGAGCTTCAGCCGCAAAACTTCCGGATCAGATTGGGCAAAGGTAGCCTATATTATTTCCCTCCTTTCCAGTGAAGCTCTAGCCTGGGCTGCCCCCCTATGGGAGAAGAATGATCCGGTAGTTTCCAACCTGTCCGACTTCTTGAAGCCCTTTCGTAACATCTTCGAGGAGCCTGCTCGAGTTTCTTCAGCGGCAAGTGCTCTTTTACGTCTCCACCAAGAATCCCGTTCAGTGGGACAATATGCTCTCCAGTTCTGTATCCTCTCAGCTGAATTAAGCTGGAACAATGAGGCTTTGGTCGCTACCTTTTTGCAGGGTCTCTCTGACTGAGTGAAGGGCGAATTAGCGGGGAGAACGATGTCATCTCCTTATGCAACCAGATCGATATTCGTTTTCAGGAGAGGTCCATAGAAAAGACGCCAACACTCCCTAGGTTCTAGCCAGTCTCAGCTCCCCTCACTTCATCCCATGGAGCATCCTCTGCCTGTTGGGGAACCTAAGCAGCATCGCCTTCCCGTCTTCTTCTTCCGGTGTCCCTTCATGTAAGCACTTCTCCCCAATCGACCCTTGCATATCTGGATTCCGGGGCTGCCGGCAACTTCATGGACTGGAGAACTGCTTCTTCTATGAAGCTCACCCTTTCACCCCTTTCTACGCCGTTGGTAGTCTCGGCAATATATGGCACTGTTCTTCCAGGAGGCCCTATTCGCTTACAGACACTACCTATCAGGATGTCGGTAGGGGTTCTCCACCAGGAGTGGATATCCTTTCTCATCCTACCCAAAGCCTCTACCCCCATTGTATTGGGCCTTCCTTGGCTACAGCTCCACTCTCCCCATGTGGACTGGGTCTCTGGGCAGATCCAGGCTTGGGGCCCCTCACGTCTCTCGTCATGCCTTTCCAAGATGACCCCAAAGGAGAGACTTCCGGTTGCTACCACATTGGTATCTTCTGACCTTTCCGCTGCATACAGCGATTACCGGGATGTGTTTTGTAAGAAATCGGCTGAGGTGCTTCCTCCCCACAGGTCCTTTGACACTTTGGACAAGGAGTCCACTCCTGAACCTTAGCCGATCATCCCAACTTCTTGCATTGTTGCCCATTCTACCACCCTGGACTCCAAAATTTCTCCTGGTAAGACCTTTGTCCCCACGAGCTAAGAGCTAAGATTCTCCGTTGGGGACATGATTCCAAGATGGCGGGCCACGCGGGTTTTCTCCGGTCCTTCTTGCTCATCAGCTGTCACTACTGGTGGCCTAATCTCCGCTCGGAGGTCGAAGAATATGTCAAGGATTGTCATGTCTGTGCTCAGTCTAAATCCTCCACAGAAGCTCCTGCTGGTCTCCTCATGCCTTTGCCCATTCCTAAGGAATATGAGGTCAGTCAAGTTCTGGATTCCCGACTCTGTACAGGCGTTCTTCAGTACCTTGTTCATTGGAAAGGCTTTGGTCCTGAGGAGAGGTCTTGGGTGCCTGCATCAGTGGTCTTTGCACCTCGTCTGTTAAAAAGATTTCATCTGAAGTTTCCCTCTAAACCTGGGCCCAGGCGGGGAAGTGGGAGGCCTCGTAAGAGGGAGGGTACTGTCATGGATATGCAATAGTGTCTGGTAGCTTACCTTTTCCTCATGTCTGCATTAGAGGCCAGACTCTTCCTTCTGGCTGATTTTATCATCTCTCTTCCCTGTTTGGCTCCACCCCAGGCCATTCCAGGATGTCTATATTAACCAGCGCACTGCAGGTCTGCTTTGCTGTTCAACAGTGTTTGTTAGTTGTGTTCCTGTCTGCCATGTGCTTGATCTACCTTTCTGTGTACCGACTTTAACTTGTCTCTGACTACTACTGTTTGCCTGTGACCCTGATCTTTGGCCTGTCCCTTGGTTACCCTCGTCTGTCTGTTACCCCGACCTCGGCTTACCCATCACCATTGCGTTTATCCTGAGTGGCTGCTTCCCCTCTCTCCCTACAGAGCGTGAACCGGGGGATCCCAGGGGCCGCGATCTGGGCCCAGCTGCAGCCAAGTCCATCCTCAACCACTAGAGGCTCTGGTGAACACCTGCTGGTCTTAGACTCCGCGCCCTGGGAAATCTTGGACTCACGTTTCTGTCCATCCGCAGCAGTCTGCTATTGGGTTCACTACCTTGCGGTGCACCCCTGCCTCCAACAGGGTGCAGTTGTCACCTGGCCACAGATGACCTGATATAATGCTAGTCATGCGGGTACTGCTGGTGGCTACTGCTAGCAAGTAATGCTGGTGGCTACTGCTGGCGGGTAATGCTGGTGGCTACTGCTGGCACTGCTGGCGGGTAATGCTGGTCATGCGGGTACTGTTGGTCATGTCATGGGGTACTGCTGGAGGAAGCATCGGCTGCAGTAGAGAGCAGAGCCACTGCTTCCTGTATGGCTCCTGTCACAGGCAGAGTGCATTTTATATCACTCCTCCTGTGACAGAGCCGGAACTATACAGGAAGCAGCGGCTCTGTCACTGACTGCAGACATCCTAAGTCTCCCGCGGCAGACGGGAGATCACATGGCACTTGCAGGTGTCCGTGAGCCACCGGCCAAAGGCGGGAGACTGTCTGGAGTTCCGCGGCCGGTGGGCCACATTGTCTGCGGTTCCGGGCCGCACACGGCCTGCGGGTTGGACATGCCTGCTTTAAATGTTCTCTCTCTCTGTTTCAGTAGGTTACACAATCATGGGGAAGACTGCTGACTTGACAGTTGTTCAGAAGGCAGTCATTGACACCTTCCACGAGGGGAGTAAGTCACATAGGCCTTATGCCCACTGCAGTTCAAAGAAGCTGCTCCTACAGGCTATTGAGCTTTTTTGAGCTCTTATTTTTTCTGCCTGAAAACTCACCTTCATGTTAGCCAATGTGTCCATACACACTGACTTTTTCAGGTTTACGGGCATATGCTCTTACAGGCAGAAAAAAAACCCACCCAGCTCTCTTTTTTGAGAGGAGCTTTCAAGCAGAAAGGAAATACACCTAAGTACGCTGAAACGCATGAAAAAGCGCAAAAGGAGCATGAAAAGGCTCAAAGAAGCTCAGAAACACATAAAAATAATAAGAAAAATTAGCTGAGGAGAGGGTTTGGGAAAAACTACTTATGCCCTAAAATAGAGCAAAGGAGCTTAAAGAAGCTCAAAGAAACTCAATAAAAATGTGCTTTGTTTTTTAGCTGCAGTGTGCTTGAGCCCAAAAGGTCATTGCTAAAGAAGCTGGCTGTTCACAGATTGCTGTATCCAAGCATGTTAATAGAAATTAAGTGGAAGGAAAAAGTGTGGTAGAAAAAGGTGCACAAGCAACAGGGATTACCCCAGCCTTGAGAGGATTGTGAAGCAAAGGCCATTCAAGAATTTGGAGGAGATTCACAAGGGGTGGACTAAAGCTGGTGTCAGTGCTTCAAGAGCCAGCACACACAGACATATCCAGGACATGGGCTACAACTGTAACATTCCTTGTGTCAAGCCACTCCTGAACCAGAGACGATGTCAGAAGCATCCTACCCGGGCTAAGGAGAAAAATGACTGGATTGTTGCTCAGTGGTCCAAAGTCCTCTTTTTGGATGAAAGTAACTTTTACATTTCATTTGAAAATCAAGGTCCCAGAGTCTGGAGGAAGAGCGGAGAGGCACAAAATCCAAGTTTCATGAGGTCCAATGTGAAGTTTCCACAGTCAGTGATGATTTGGGAAGTCATGTCATCTGCTAGTGTTGGTCCACTGTGTTTTATCAAGTCCAAAGTCAGCGCAGCCCTCTACCAGGAAATTCTAGAGCACTTCCTGCTTCCCTCTGCTGACCAGCTTTATGGAGATGCTGATTTCATTTTCCAGCAGGACTTGGCACCTACCCACACTGCCAAAAGTTCCAATAACTGGTTTATTGATCATGGTATCACTGTGCTTCATTGGCCAGCAAACTCGCCTGACCTAAACCCCATAGAAAATTTGTGGGGTATTGTCAAGAGGAAGATGAGAGAAACCAGACCCAACAATGCAGACGAGCTGAAGGCCGCTATCAAAGCAACCTGGGCAATCCTAACACCTCAGCAGTGACACAGGCTGATCACCGCCTCCATGCCACGCCGCATTGATGCAGTAATTCATGCAAAAAGAGCCCTGACCAAGTATTGAGTGCACGCTATACTGTATATGGACATACTTTTCAGTAAGCCAACATTTCTGTATTAAAATTCATTTTTTTTTGGTCTTATGTAATAATTTAGTTTTCTGAGATACTGAATTTTAGGTTTTCACTAGCTGTAAGCCATAATCATCAACATTAAAAGAAAGAAATATATCACTCTGTAGCTATATAATATATAAGCTTCACTTTTTGAATTGAATTACTGAAATAAACTTTTTTGGTGATATTCTAGATTTTTAGATGCACCTGTATGTGTGTGTGTATATAGATAGATAGATAGACACTGTTTTTTAAGTGTGTACTAGGCCTAACAAAGCTGGCAGACAAGTTGCATTTTCATACCTCCCAACCGTCCCGTAATCCGCAGGACTGTCCCGCACTTTTGCGTGAGTCCCACGGTCCCGCGGAGCCGGCCTGAAGTCCCGGAAAATCTGCCCGGCCTGTCAGCCCTGCAAAAACACCCGCCCCAACCGCATCACTGTAACGGCTGGATAGTATACAGGAAGTCCAGGGCGGCATGGCAACCATACACTTCCCGGGGAACCCAACTCCGCCCACCTCTCCTCTCCATCCCAATTAGAGGCAGAGGTTGCGAACAACCAATGGGAGAGCGCTGTTAATTGCCGCAGCATTTATAATGAAAGGAGAGTGGTGATAGGACGGCCGGGCATGGAGTGGTGTGTAGGATAGAGTGGGGAAGGCGGGTTGGAGCGTTCTAGGGATACAGTGTAGATTGTTATGAGAGCGGCGATAGGACGGCCGGGCATGGAGTGGTGTGTAGGATAGAGTGGGGAAGGCGGGTTGGAGCGTTCTATGGATATTACAGTTAAGATTGTTATGGAAGAGATGTGTTCCATGGCTATAGAGGGGAATGGAATAGGCTGTGTGCTTTCCTGATGGAATACAGAGTGATCTGTCCTTCCCTACCTCATACCTCCCATCACACTACTTCCCTCCTGTCACACTGCCCCCCCCATACTGCCATCAATTGCTCCCCTCCCAACACACTGCCCCACCCATCACACTGACCCCCTCCAATCACACTGCCCCCCCATTGTGTCCTTCACTGCCCCCCATCACACTGCCCCTCTCCTGTAAAACTGCCCAGGTTCCCTTCTTAGATAGGGTGGATGGATGGACCTGGGGGGGTGGATGGACCTGGGGGAGTGATTTAGCCGGGGGGGTTGTATGGAGCTGGGGTGGATGGACCTGGGGGGGATGGATGGACCTGAAGGGATGGATGGACCTGGGGGAGGGATTTAGCCGGGGGGGGGGGGGTGTATGGAGCTGGTGTGGATGTAGCTGGGGGGGGATGGATTGACCTGGGGATGGATGGACCTGGGGGAGGGATTTTGCCAGGGGGGTGTATGGAGATTGGGTGGGCATTTGGGGTGGATGTAGCTGGGGGGGGGTGGATGGACCTGTGGGGGATGGATGGACCTGGGGGAGATTTAGCCGGGGGGGGGGGGGTGTATGGAGCTGGGGTGGGCATTTGGGGTGGATGTAGCTGGGGGAGGGATGTAGCTGGGGGGGGGGTGGATGGACCGGGGGGATGTGTGGAGCTGGGGTGGGCATTTGGGGTGGATAGAGCTGGGGGGGAGGGGATGGAGCTGGGGGGTAGATGGAGCTTTGTTGGGTATATGGAGCTGGGGTGGGTGTTTGGGATGGATAGAGCTGGGATGGGAGGTTGGGAAGGGGGTGAATGTAGCTGGGGGGTGGATGGAGCTGACGGAGGAATGTAGCTAGGGGAGGGGTGTATGGAGCTGGGGTGGGCATTTGGGGTGTATGAAGCTGGGGGGGATGGAGCTGGGGGAGGGATGTAGCTGGGGGGGTGGATGGAGCTGGGGGTGGGCATTTGTGGTGTATGGAGCTGGGGGGTAGATGGAGCTTTGTTGGGCATTTGGGGTATATGGAGCTGGGCAGGGTGTTTGGGATGGATAGAGCTGGGATGGGAGGTTGGGAAGGGGGTGAATATAGCTGGGGGGTGGATGTAGCTGACGGAGGGATGTAGCTAGGGGAGGGGTGTATGGAGCTGGGGTGGGCATTTGGGGTGTATGAAGCTGGGGGGATGGAGCTGGGGGAGGGATGTAGCTGGGGGGTTGATGGAGCTGGGGTGGGCATTTGTGGTGTATGGATTTGGGGGGTAGATGGAGCTTTGTTGGGCATTTGGGGTATATGGAGCTGGGCAGGGTGTTTGGGATGGATAGAGCTGGGACGGAAGGTTGGTAAGGGGGTGAATGTAGCTGAGGGGGGGGTGGATGGAGCTTGGGGAGGGATGTATGGAGCTGGGGTGGGCATTTGGGGTGGATGGAGCTGGGGGGTGTATGGAGCTGGGGGAGGGGGTGTATGGAGCTGGGGTGGGCATTTGGGGCGGATGGAGCTGGGTTGGGCATTTGGTGTGTATGGAGCTGGGGGGTAGATGGAGCTTTGTTGGGCATTTGGGGTATAAGGAGCTGGGGTGGGTGTTTGGGATGGATAGAGCTGGGATGGGAGGCTGGGAAGGGGGGATGTAGCTGGGGGGGGGGTGGATGGAGCTGGGGGAGGGATGGAGCTAGGGGGGTGTATGGAGCTAGGGTTGGCATTTGGGGTGTATGGAGCTGGGGGGGGTTATGGAGCTGGGGTGGGCATTTGGGGTGTATAGAGCCGGTGAGGGGGTGGATGGAGCTGGGGTGGGCATTTGGGGTGTATACAGCTGGGGGGGGTGGATGGAGCTGGGATGGGCATTTGGGGTGGATAGAGCTGGGGGGTGGATGGTGCAGAGTCCGACCCCTGCATTCTGTACATTACACACTCCTGTCCCATGCACTCTGTACATTACATACTCCTGTCCCCTGCATTCTGTACATTACACACTCCTGTCCCCTGCATTCTGTACATTACATACTCCTGTCCCCTGCACTCTGTACATTACATACTCCTTTCTCCTGCATTGTGTACATTACATACTCCTGTCCCCTGCATTCTGTACATTACATACTCCTGTCTCCTGCACTCTGTACATTACATACTCCTGTCTCCTGCATTTTGTACATTACACTCTCCTGCACTATATACACAATACTGTACATTATATACTTCTCACCAAAGTCTTCATTGTCTCAACAGTTGCTGGTTGCTATGCAGTCTCTGACTATTTTAATGAAGTTCTTCTTTAAGGTAGGCTGAGTAACCAAAGCATATTTTATGAGTACTAGATTGTAAGCTCTAACGAGCAGGGCCCTCTAGTTTCTCCTGTTTTGAACTGTATTGTAACTGTATTGTCTTCCTTCACATTGTAAAGCGCTGCGCAAACTGTTGGCGCTATATAAATCCTGTATAATAATAATAATAATAATACTAGGAAGTCTGGGTTCTGTTTACCCTATCACTTATGCCCCTCCCACTGCTAAGCAATTGGCCACACCCACAGTTTGCCGCAGGTTTTGTTTCTCTTTTCAGTGTCCCTCATTGCGAACTTCAAATGTTGGGATGTATGCATTTTACATATCAAAATGGCCACAGAATTTATATACAGGAGATTGTAAAATATAAATTTGTCTGATCAGACTTGAAAGAGACCCATTGGGTTGTTAATGCAATTTAGTAAGGATGCATTTAGGCCATTAACAACATCAAAAGGGGTTTGTAAGTATTTATTGTTTATAGTAAATAGCATTCTTCCAATGGTAACGTGCTCATCTAATTAGTAGTAAAAGGATGCAAGTTGGACAACTTTGATTCGATTTTATGACTGCAGCTGTCCACGGCCAGGAGGCATTATCTGTCACCCAGAAGAACAAAAATAGATCAAAGGGGCTATTAAAACTGGCCAATCAGATTGCTTGTCCTTATTATCAAATTGGGAAGATGTGTATATTAGGTAAAGGTAAACCATACCTTTGTTAACTCTATCTTATTTACTAAAACCTTTTAACCTTATCTATATTCTGCACTAACCTCTTACCTTCAATTCAGCATTCTCGGAGACCACACAGGGAGTATCATACACAGACTACAATCAAGGTCGGCACAATACTCAGAGACTTTATTTCTGGATATATAATGCAGGATATCATATGACATGAGGGTGTCATTCACTCATGCTATATTTCTAAATAAAGACAAGCTCCCCCTGTGTGTACTTTCCTATTTAAAATCTTATTTTTACATGTCCTTATAAACCTGTTATGTTTCTATTTCTAATAACTTTGCTAATACTGTGATTTAGCTTTGAGTCAATAGCACTTCCCTTTTTCTATGCAAGCCGTTTCCTGAGTACAGATTTTAACAGTAATATTTGAGCTTGATTTTGAGCTTGATTTTTGTTTCATAAAGCATTGCAAATTTATGTAAATGAATGATGTTTGCAGAAAATGAATAATCAAAGAAAATTAATATGCGATCATTAGGGAAGGTTCTTTTTGGCTAAATTGTGACAGAAACTTCTCTGAAGGTGTGTGAGTGCTACATGAATATGTTAAGTATCCTGTCATATACATTGTCTGTACCTCTGTTGGCTGTTCTGAAGCCTAAATAAATGCATCTCTCTTGATGAACAGATTTGCTGCGGTAATAACTTGAATTATAATAATAATTATGATCCCACTACTATATCACTACATTGGTCACTGTCACACTGGTCACTGCTCACTACTACACTGTCACACTGGTCACTGCTAGTGATAGGCTGGATGTTTGAGTCGAACATAAGTTTGACTCGAACATCGGGTGTTCATGTGTTCTCTGAACACACAAACACCCGGGGTGCTCGGTGGGAAGTTTGCCCGACGACGAGTACCCCATAATGCAATGCGAGATCGCACACACTGCTTACACGGCAGCCATGTATAGTGTTAGGAGTGGAGATTAGGCAAGTAGTTAGGAGATTGCGTGTGTTCACTCAGTTTAGTACAGTCAGTGTAGTTTAGTGCTGTGCTGATTCTTGTGTAATAAAAAAAAAGTGTAATGGTGCCACTTAAGTGTTGGTGTATACAACATGTCTGTGTCACCCCACTGATCCCATTTTTTTTTTTCGTTGATATATATATATTTTTTTTTTTTGCAGAATCAGGTTCTGTTGCTACATTATTAGTACTCCCCCTTCTGTGTTGAAGGTGCTATTCCATCTCCGTCAGCAGTAACTTTTTTTATTTTTTAAATTTTTTATTTTATTTTTTATTTTTTTGTAGCGCAGCAGCACTAATAATATTTAGGGCATAATTTCTGTCCCCCTTTCTGCGTCGAAGGTGCTATTCCTTCTGTGCCAGCAGTAAGATTTTTTGTGGCACAACAGCACTAATAATATTTAGGGCATAATTGCTGTCCCCCTTCTGCATCGCAGGTGCTGTTCCTTCTGCGTCAGCAGTGGTTCTCTTTTTCTTTTTTTTGTGGCGCAGCAGCACTAATAATATTTAAGGCACAATTGCTTCCCCCCTTCTGCATCGCAGGATCTATTCCTTATGAATCAGGAGTGTTTTTTTTTCTTCTTTTTTTGTGGCACAGCAGCACTAATAATATTTAGGACATAATTGCTGTCCCCCCCTTCTGCATCACAGGTGCTACACCTTTTGCATCAGCAGTGGTTCTCTTTTTCTTTTTTTTTTTTGTGACACAGCAGCACTTACAGTGCATTGCGAAAGTATTCGGCCCCCTTGAACTTTTCGACCTTTTGCCACATTTCAGGCTTCAAACATAAAGATATAAAACTGTAATTTTTGTGAAGAATCAACAACAAGTGGGACACAATCATGAAGTGGAACAAAATTTATTGGATATTTCAAACTTTTTTTACAAATAAAAAACTGAAAAATTGGGCGTGCAAAGTTATGCAGCCCCCTTAAGTTAATACTTTGTAGCGCCACCTTTTGCTGCGATTACAGCTGTAAGTCGCTAGGGGTATGTCTCTATCAGTTTTGCACATCGAGAGACTGAAATTTTTGCCCATTCCTCCTTGTAAAACAGCTTGAGCTCAGTGAGGTTGGATGGAGAGCGTTTGTGAACAGCAGTTTTCAGTTCTTTCCACAGATTCTCGATTGGATTCAGGTCTGGACTTTGACTTGGCCATTCTAACACCTGGATATGTTTATTTGTGAACCATTCCATTGTAGATTTTGCTTTATGTTTTGGATCATTGTCTTGTTGGAAGACAAATCTCTCCGTCCCAGTCTCAGGTCTTCTTCCAGAATGGTCCTGTATTTGGCTCCATCCATCTTCCCATCAATTTTAACCATCTTCCCTGTCCCTGCTGAAGAAAAGCAGGCCCAAACCATGATGCTGCCACCACCATGTTTGACAGTGGGGATGGTGTGTTCAGGATGATGAGCTGTGTTGCTTTTACGCCAAACATAACGTTTTGCATTGTTGCCAAAAAGTTTGATTTTGGTTTCATCTGACCAGAGCACCTTCTTCCACATGTTTGGTGTGTCTCCCAGGTGGCTTGTGGCAAACTAAACGACACTTTTTATGGATATCTTTAAGAAATGGCTTTCTTCTTGCCACTCTTCCATAAAGGCCAGATTTGTGCAGTATACGACTGATTGTTGTCCTATGGACAGAGTCTCCCACCTCAGCTGTAGATCTCTGCAGTTCATCCAGAGTGATCATGGGCCTCTTGGCTGCATCTCTGATCAGTCTTCTGCAGGGGCGTAACTACAGGGGTTGCAGGGGTTGCAATCGCTACCGGGCCCCATGCTCCAGGGGGCCTGGTAGCAAACCAGTGGGTGAACTTCTAGGATCTCAAAGGTCACACTTGCGACTGGGCCCTGGCATTTCACCACTGTGGGGAGGCCCCAAGATTGCAGGAAGGGGGCCCGCTGCAGAACTTGTGAAAGGATCCTGATGCGGGACCATAATAAAAGGCCATGCAATGAGATTAAAGAGCCCCAGGATTAGTGGGAAGAGCCCGGGCTTGAATGGAAGGGCCCCGGCCAGGGGTCTGGGGGGGCCCTTCATGGTTTCTTGCATCGGGGCCCTGAAGGTTCTAGTTACGCCTCTGGTCTTCTGCTTGTATGAGCTGAAAGTTTAGAGGGACGGCCAGGTCTTCGTAGATTTGCAGTGGTCTGATACTCCTTCCATTTCAATATTATGGCTTGCACAGTGCTCCTTGGGATGTTTAAAGCTTGGGAAATCTTTTTGTATCCAAATCCGGCTTTAAACTTCTCCACAACAGTATCTCGGTGCCTGGTGTGTTCCTTGTTCTTTATGATGCTCTCTGCGCTTTAAATGAAGACTATCACAGTGCAGGTGCATTTATACGGAGACTTGATTACACACAGGTGGATTCTATATATCATCATTAGTCATTTAGGTCAACATTGGATCATTCAGAGATCCTCACTGAACTTCTGGAGAGAGTTTGCTGCACTGAAAGTAAAGGGGCTGAATAATTTTGCACACCCAATTTTTCAGTTTTTTATTTGTAAAAAAAAGTTGCATCCTCTGCAGGCGGGGCAAGCTTGTCCTTTTTTCTGGTTCTGGCCGTGTTATTGAGCCACAACATGTAGAAGAGTTAGTGGAGTAGATAACTAAGCCGTTCTCATCCTCTGTCACCCAGGCTTATACTAGCTTGCCTTCTACCGCAGCTGCCAAAGCGGCCTATTCTACAGGCTCCATGTCCACAGCTACTCCTTTAATAGCCCCACCATCAGGCACGGAGGAGTCCCCTGAATTATTCGATCATAGTGTCAGTTACATGCTGCTGGAGGATGCACAACAATTTGAATGACCCGATGTTGGTTCCCAGGTTGAGGAAGGGAGTAACATGAGCTAGAGAGAGGGGGTGCCAATGACGGACAAGAAACTAGCATTCATGTTCCCCCAGCTGCAGCATACTGCCAAGTTTGCTCCACTGACGAGGATGGGAGGGGATGATGAGGTCACTGACTGTACTTGGGTGCCTGAGAGAACAGAGAAGGTAAGTGAGGAGGAGACACAACTCCAGTGAGGCAGGATGTCCTCCAGGGGTTGGCTTAAGAGCAGTCACTCTGCAAGGCGCTGTTAACTTTCTGCTGACTTCCAAAAGTTCATTGGTGTGGGCTTTTTTCAACACATGTGCAGTAGACCACAGCGTTGCTGTTTGCAATCTTTGTCTGAAGTGAATCAAGCATGGCCAGAACACAGCCGCTTGAGCACCACATGCTTGACAAGACATATGACAACAACCTGTCATGCAGTCCATTGGCAACAGCACCTGAAGGCCCACATCATAAAAAAATGCAAACTTCGCCTTGCTCCTCATCTGGGATCTCTACCCCTACTATACCTCAAGTCTTCTCAAAAACCTGCACTGAGAGGAATGATGGTATAGCAATGGGTGCCACAGGTACTTGCACCCAATCTGCTAGCAGTACACCACCTGTTGATTTCACCACCACCGGTTTACAAATGTAAAACTTTTCTGGGCCTATCCCTCCTCATGGGCATTACTAAAAAGAGTGAGTTGCGGTCATATTGGTCCACCGACCCAATTCACTATAAGCCCGTGTTCTCTGCTGACATGGCCAGGACTAGATATGAGCAAATCTTACAGTTCAGTGACAATGAAATCTGTTGTCCTCGGGGTGACCCTGGATATGACTGACTCCACAAAAATTCGGCCCCTCGTAAACCACTTCAACCAGAAGTTTGCAGCCTTGTATACGCCCCAACAAGCTGCCTGCATTGATGAGTCCCTGATTCAATTTTCTGGCCTTCTTGCTTTCAAACAGTTTCTCCCCAGCAAGTGTGCCAGATATGAGGTCAAGATGTATAAGCTCTGTGAGAGGGCAACAGGCTAAAAATGTAGTTTCCACCTTTTTGATTTTGCAATTGGCTCATATGGCGCTGTGTGACCTAATCGCCAGGGCTTCCCCCAATGGCTTGTAGATACCCGACTAAGATGGGGGGGGGGGGGGGGGTTGGACTGCTTGAAGTCTGATAAATTGCTTGCAGTGAAGTGGAGAGACACACAAAATGTTTTTGTTCTGTCCTCCATTCACACAGATACAACAGTCCAAATTGCAACGACGACTGGTGTTGTTGAGAAGCCCCTATGTGTCCACGATTACAACCTTAACATTAGAGCATGGACTTCAACGACCAGATGATGGTGCCATACCTAAATGCCCATAAGGCCAGACGCTGGTACAAAAAAGTGTGTGTATACTTAATTCAATTGGCTCTGCTGAACCCTTATGTGCTATTCAAAGCGCCAGGAAGAAGTGGATCCTTCCTAAATTTCCAGGAAGAGATCATCACAGCCATTCTGTATCCAGAAGGGGCTGTGGCCCAAATTCACAATCCAGATGCAGTGAGCCGACTGCATGCAAGGCATTTTCCGTGTGTCCTCCCTAGTACCTCTACCCCTGTATACCCTTGGCATGTGTGAGCAATATATAATTTCAATGCCAACTTTTCTGTCATTTTTCAAACACCTGTGACAAAAAAATGTAATATTCAATGGGCTCAACATGCCTCTCAGAAAATTCCTTAGGGTGTCTACTTTACAAAAAGGGGTATTTGGGGGGGGGGGGGTTGGTGCTGCTCTGCCATTTTAGCACTTCAAGAAGGGAGATAGGCAGTCAGAAAGTAAGAGCTGCGTAAATTCCAGTATTTACACCATAGTTTGTAGACACTATAACTTGTAGCTATATACAGTTTGGCCTAAATGTATGACAAAAATTTAGTTTATTGAAAACTTTATATAAGAAAAAGTAGAAAATTTCATTTTTTTCTCAAAAGTTTCTGTCTTTTTTCATTCATATCGCAAAAAATAAAAACTGCAGAGGTGATCAAATACCACCAAATAAAGCTCTATTTGTGGGGAAAAAAGTACAGCAAATGGCACCGCTGCTGTGTCTCAGCCAATCGGGAGGGAGAGTTCCGGACGGCCGAGGCAGTCGTGCACATCCCTGGATAGAGATGTGGCTCAGATAAATATTAGGGGGGCTGCTGCACACAGGTTTTTTTTATCTTAATGCATAAAATGCATTAAGATAAAATGCGTAAAGTCCTTTCTTGTATTAAGGCAGGTATAGACTGCAGAAAGAAAATATAATTTTGCCCCTGTACAAATCATTAGTAAGACCTCATCTGGAATATGCAGTTCAGTTTTGGGCACCATCTCACAGAAAGGATATCAGGGAGCTGGAGAAAGTGCAGAGAAGGGCAACCAAACTGATGAGGCATGGAGGAGCTCAGCTATGAGAAAAGATTAGAGGAACTGAATCTATTCTCTCTTGAGAAGAGGCGATTAAGGGGGGATATGAACAACATGTATAAATAGATAAGCGGTCCATATAGTGAACTTGGTGTTGAGTTATTCACTTTAAGGTCATCACAGAGGACAAGGAGCACTTTTTACGTCTACAAGAAAAGAGATTACTTTTTCCAAATAAAAGGTTTTTTCACAGTAAGAGCTGTGAAAATGTGGAAAAGGGTCCCTCAAAGCTGGTTCTGGCCAGCTCAGTAGATTGCTTTAACCTGTATGTCATTCTGCTTCAAGTGGTTGTACTGGGGTGATGCCTGCAGCTGCAGGCATCACCCCGGATCCATTTTTTAGAGCTGATGGTTGGCTTTCTTGTAATAACAACCAATGCGGCTTAGCAGCCGCTCAGCTGTT
The DNA here is from genome assembly GCF_965119305.1 of Pelophylax lessonae. NCBI lineage: Eukaryota > Metazoa > Chordata > Amphibia > Anura > Ranidae > Pelophylax > Pelophylax lessonae. The sequence goes on along the minus strand of NC_138771.1, from coordinate 483,493,801 downwards.
ATTACAAGTAGCAGGAGGGGACATCCCCCTCCTCTTGCCACCTTTCCCCAGGCTGCCCGGGATCTCCAGTCCCACCTGGAGACTTTAAAGTCTCAGGCCAGAGACCCGAAGAAAGCCGAAATCAGCTTTGATCGGGTCTCCGATGTAGTAACTCAGAAGCGACAGCAATCTGACACTAACTGACGCTGGGGGGATCTGTCTAACTGACACTGACATCCCCAGTGACAATAATACTGTGACCTGTGGTAATAATATGCACTGTGTCTACTAATGACACTGGCTGGGAAGAAGTAAATATATATGGTGATCAAGGGGTTAAAGGTGTGTCTAATTATGTGTAATGTGTATACATTGTGCTGTTTTTTACCAATGATCGCTAAGTTTCTCATCCCAAGAAACTGACAAATCGCTCCCTCTGTACAGAGCTCTGTGTTGTTTACCAACACAGAGCTCTGAGCTGTGACGTTCAGCAGGTGGCGGCTGTAAATTATTGGCTAGGACTTGCTGATAGGCTCCCGCTGTGTACAACCACTGCAGGAGCCGGGCAGGGGGCACGCATGCGTGCGCCCAAAACCCGTAAGTAGGCAGCAACGTACAAGTACGTCGCTTTGCCTACAGCAACAAGCTGTTAAGGACTACTACCTGGAAAAGTATGCCTGAGTAGCTGGGTACTAGATAGTTAGAGAAGGAATATGTGTACTGTGCAGTATAATGTTGCAGTGTTAAAAGGAAAGTTGTTATACCTTCAAAAGCCTGGTCTGAAGTTATTGTAAAAGGGTTCATGGTGGTACACGGGGTATCAAAGGAACCAGGCCTATAAAGCACAAAAGGGTTGAAATGAAAAGTACAGAAGGTCATTGTGAAGGGTAAACTCAGCTAAGGAGTTGGCAGAAGTAATGGAGTTCCTATGAGTAATCATGAACTGGTGGGAATGTAATAGCAGTTAAGACAGCAAGGAGTGGTACAAGGCATGGGTGGCGGGTCATCCGGGTCGGTGCTCTAGCTTCTTTCCTAGCAGTCAGTTCTCCAAAAGCTATGGGGACCAAATCCACAGTACAGAGACCCCATGGACCTTGCTGCATAGTGCGGAAAAAATGAAGGAGTTAATAAGTGCACAGTCACTGGGAGTGAGGCTGCAGAGTAAAGCTGGGCTGGTAGAGCAGGACACGGCTCTGCGGAGTGCCCCTCTGAATACTACATTCTGGAAGATAAGGTGTTCAGCGAAATGGGACAGAGTGTTTCACAGAACTGTACACAGCTGCACACAGTGTACCGCTCATCTCTAAGTCAGGACTCCACCTTAGTGTTGACTTTCACTTGAACACGTTCCTGCCTGGTCCTGGGAATTAGTGAGCGCATACACAAGAGAGGCACCACCGCATGCAGGGTGAGTAGGCCTCGTCCATACATTGCCTCACGGGCTCATTGTCAAACTGTCACACTGCTCACTGTTTATACTGTCTGGATGTGAGTTCAGATTGCTCCCCAGTTCTGCTGTACTGACAGTGATATGCACAAATTGAAATTGAAAGCTCTAAGTATACATGTAAAGTACATACTACATATGTGTACAGTTATACATATATTTACAGAAAACATGCATTCACAAGATATATACTGTACATGTACAGAATACATATACAGTATATGTACAGGATACACACATGTACAGGATACACACGTGTTCAGGATACATACGTGTACAGCATACACATACAGTATGTATACAGGATACATACATGTACAGGATACATATCTGTACAGGATACAAGCATTTACAGAATACACACATGTTCAGGATACATGCTTGTACAGAATACATATACAGTATGTGTACAGGATACATACTGTACATGTACAGGATACACGCATGTACAGGAAACACATGTGTTCAGGATACATACATGTACATAATACATAAACAGTATGTATGCAGAAAATATACATGTACAGAAAACATAGCTGTACAGGATACACACATGTACAGGATACACATGTGTTTAGAATACATACATGCACAGAATGGATATACAATATGTATACAGGATACACATATACAGGATACACACATGTACAGAATACATAAACAATATGTGTACAGAATACACAGCTGTACAGGATACACAAATGTACGGGATACACAAATGTACGGGATACACATGTGTTCAGGATACATACATGCACAGAATAGATATACAGTATGTATACAGGATACATACGTGTACAGGATATATATCTGTACAGGATATACACGTGTTCAGGATACATACATGTGTACAGGAAACATATGTGTACAGGATATACACATATACAGGATAACCACGTGTAAAGGATACATACGTGTACAGAATACATATATGTGTACAGTATACATACATGTACAGGATACACATTTGTTGAGGATACATACCTGCATAGTACAGCCCAAGTAAAGAGAGGTCAGTGATCTCCAGCCACCAGCACACGCGCCTGTCTGTATGGTCAGTTTACACTTTATTTTTGGAGCAGCACATGACCCGAGTGACTGATTATCAGATCTCATATTTCCCCTGAAGCGATTATTACACATATCAGGGGAGGGAAGATACAAATGTCACGGGTTCTTCTCTGATAACTCATGTTACCTGTTAATGAAAGTTGTCATATCTTTCCCAGGTCAGAACACTGTATACAATGAGTATAGTGTATATGGTGAGCAGGGTATATTCTTTATACAGAGAGTGGGGTGTACACTGCATCCGGAATGTATTCACAGTGCTTCACTTTTTCCACATTTTGTTATGTTACAGCCTCATTCCAAAATGGATTAAATTAATTTTTTTCCTCAAAATTCTACAAACAATACCCCATAGTGACAGCGTGAAAGAAGTTTGTTTGAAATCTTTGCAAATTTATTTAAAAAAAAAAAAAATATCCTTTGTACATAAATATTCACAGTCTTTGCTCAATACTTTGTTGACGCACCCTTGGCACCAATTACAGCCTCGAGTCTTTTTGAGAATGATGCTACAAGCTTGAAACAACTTTTCTTGGGAAGTTTCGCCCATTCTTCTTTTCAGGACCTCTCAATCTCCATCAGGTTGGATTGGGAGCATTGGTGCACAGCCATTTTCAGATCACTCAAGAGATGTTCAATCGGGTTCAAGTCTGGGCTCTTGCTGGGCCACTAAAGGACATTCACAGAGTTGTCCCATAGCCACGTCTTTGTTATCTTGGCTGTGTTCTTAGGGTCGTTGTCATGTTGGAAGATGAACCTTTGCCCCAGTATGAGATCCAGAGCCCTCTGGAGCAGGTTTTCGACAATGTACATTGCTGCATTTATCTTTCCCTCGGTCCTGACTAGTCTCCCAGTTCCTGCCGCTGAAAAACATCCCCACAGCATGATTCTGCCACCACCATGCTTCACTGTAGGGATGGTATTGGCCAGGTGATGAGCGTTGCCTGGTTTTCTCCTGATATGACGCTTGCCATTCAGGCCAATGAGTTTAATCTTTGTTTCATCAGACCAGATAATTTTGTTTCTCATGGTCTGAGAGTCCTTGAGGTGCCTTTTGGCAAACTGCAGGTATGCTGTCATGTGCCTTTTACTGAGGAGTGTCTTCCCTCTGGCCACTCTGCCATTCAGGCCTGATTTGTGGAATGCTGCAGAGATGGTTGTTCTTCTGGAAGCTTCTCCTCTCTCCACAGAGAAATGCTAGAGCTCTGTCAGAGTGACCATCGGGTTCTTGGTCACCTCCCTGACTAAGGCCCTTCTCCCCCAATCACTCAATTTGGCCGGGCAGCCCGCTCTAGGAAGAGTCCTGGTGGCTACAAACTTATTTTATTTACATATGATGGAGGCCACTGTGCTCATTGGCACCTTCAATGCTGCAGAAATTTTTCTGTACGCTTCACCAGATATGTGCCTCGATACAATCCTGTCTCGGAGGTCTACAGACAATTCCTTGGACTTCATGGCTTGGTTTGTGCTCTGACAAGCACTGTTAACTGTGGGACCCTATATAGACAGGTGTGTTCATTTCCAAATCATGTCCAATCAACTGAACTCAACTTACCACAGGTGGATTCCAATCCAGTTGTAGAAACATCTCAAGGATTATAAGTGGAAACAGGATGTCAGTCATGGAAAAGGCTGCGAATACTTATGTACATGTGATTTTTTCGTTTTCTATTTTTAATATATTTGCAAAGATTTCAAACAAACTTTGTTCACATTGTCATTATGGGGTATTGTTTGTAGAATTTTGAGGAAAATAATGAATTTAAAACATTTTGGAATAAGACTGTAGCATAACAAAATGTGGAAAAAGTGAAGCGCTGTTAATACTTTCCAGATGCACTGTATATGGTGAAGAGAGTATATCTTGTATACACTGAGCTGTGTATAGTCTCTATATGGTTAACCAGGTATATCCTGTATATGGTGAGCAGTGGAGATGTTATATTCAGTGAGAAAAATATATCTTCTATATGGTGAGCAGAGTATAGCTTAGATGTATAGTGAGCAGAGGAGTATATCCTCTATGATATGCGGAATATAACTCTATATGGTGAGTGTATATACATATATATATATATATATATATATATATATATATACACAGTGAGAGGAGTATATCCTATACATGGTAAGTAGAGTATTTCTTATATATGGTGAGTGGAGTACAGCTTACATATACAGCGAGCAGAGTATATCCTCTATATGGTGAACGGAATATAGCTTATACTAGTGCATCTTAAAAAAATGTAACTATCATCATAATGGTAATTTATTTCTCTTATTTAATTTGAAAAGTGAAACTCATATATTATATAGATTCATTACACACAGAATCATATATTTCAAGCATGTTTTTCTTTTAATTTTGAATATTATGGCTTGCAGCTATTGAAAACTCAAAATTCAGTATCTCAGAAAATTAGAATATTGTGAAAAAGTTCAATATTGTAGACTCTTGGTGCCATACTCAGCATGGCTGCTGAGCCATGATCACCATGGTCCACCTGCGTGCCTCAGTCATCCGTAGCTCTCCTGTCCTCCTCACCCCCTCTTTCTCTGCCTGTTAGCTCCATGTCTGTGTCTCTGTCTCCACCCACCTCCTGCCGCTATTAGTAGAGAATAATATATTAACAATTGGCACTGCCAGCCCCTCTATTATATCAAGACATACTACACTGTATAAGTGTAGTATATTATTAAAACAAAGCTTGTAAATACCTTTTCACAGCTCTCTTCAGGCAGTCACGTGACTCCCAGCCATTTCCTAACCTGATTCAGAGCTACAGCAGGAGGGGCTGAGCAGCCACGTGACCTCCCCGGCTGACGTCAGAGGGAGATCTCAGCCCCTCCTACTGTAGCCTGGGGATCGGAGTAGTAGACTGACCAAAGGTCTTGGTGGTGATCAAAGGTCTTTACAGGCTTTGTTTTAAGAAAACACTTATACAGTGTGGTATGCCTAGATATAAAAGAGCAGTGATATCCATTGTTGTGGTACTAACCACTTTAATGGAAAGTTGAATGGAAGGAAAAAGTGTGGTAGAAAAAGGTGCACAAGCAACAGAGATAACTGCAGCCTTGAGAGGATTGTGAAGCAAAGGCCATTCAAGAATTTGGGGGAGATTAACAAGGAGTGGACTACGGCTGGTGTCGATGCTCCATCAGGAGCCACCACAGGCAGACAGATCCAGGCTACAACTGTCTCATTCCTTGTGTCAAACCACTCCTAAACCAGAGACAACGTCAGAAGCGTCTTACCTGGTCCAAAGTCCTCTTTTCAAAAGAAAGTAAATTTTACATTTAATTTGGTAATCAAGGTCCCAGAGTCCGGAGGATGATTGGAAAGGCACAGAATCCAAGTTGCATGAGGTCCAGTGTGAAGATTCCACAGTCATCGATGATTTGGGTAGTCATGTCATCTGCTGGTGTTGGTCCAATGTGTTTTATGAAGTCCAAAGTCAAAGCCAGCACAGCCCTCTACCAGGAGATTGTAGAGCACTTCATGCTTCCCTCTGCTGACCAGCTTTATGGCTGATTTTATTTTCCAGCAGAACCTGGCTCCTGCCCACACTGCCAAAAGTACCAATACCTGGTTTATTGATCATGGTATCACTGTGCTTGATTGACCAGCAAACTCGCCTGACCTAAACCCCATAGAGAATCTATGGGGTATTGTCAAGAGGAAGATGAGAGACACCAGACCCAACAAGCAGATGAGCTAAAAGCCGCTATCAAAGAAACCTGGGCTTCAATAACACCAACAGGTTGATCGACTCCATGCCACGCCTCATTGATGCAGTAGTTCATGCAAAAGGAGCCCCGACCAAGTATTGAGTGCATAGCATACTGTACATACTGGACATACTTTTCAGTAAAACAACATTTCTGTATTAAAATACTTTTTTTTATTGATCTTTTGTAATATTCTAATTTTCTGAGATACTGACACACTCTGTGTGTAGTGTAATGAATCTATATAGTATACGAGTTTCACTTTTTGAATTGAATTACTGAAATAAATTAACTTTTTGATGATATTCAAATTTTTTGAGCTACACCTGTATATAGTGGACAGATTATATCCTCTATAAGGTGAGCATAGTTTAATTTATATATACAGTGCAAGAGGTAAATTCTTTGTATGCTGAGTGGGGTACATCCTACATATTGAGCAAGGCAAATCCTATAAACAGTGAGGGTGTATATCCTATATACAATGAGTGGGGTACTGTACAGTATATCCTTTATACACAGTGAGGGGAGTGAGTTCTACAGTATATAGAGTAATTGCAGTATGTTTTAAGGGCAGATCACCCTTTACATGGCGCATTCCCCCCCAGGACAGGGGTGTTATATCTTCTATAGATCAGTGTGATTCAGGGTGACTATCATTGAATGTTTTGGTGGTGTCACTCTCTCAGGTAGGGGAGTCCTGGCCAGGCTTTTATTTTTATGGTGAGCGGCATTTTTCCTATATAGAGTAAACAGAATATATCCTATATATGGTGAGCTGGGCATATCCTATATACAGTATCTCACAAAAGTGAGTACACCCCTCACATTTTCATGTGACAACACTGAAGAAATTACACTTTGCTACAATGTAAAGTAGTGAGTGTACAGCTTGTATAAGTGCCGGTTCACACTGTTCCGACTTGTCAGGCGACATGTTCTTAGTCTGCTTTTTTGTGCATCATCTTTAGAACGACAGCTGGGCAGATGAATTTGATGCAGTGTGCAGCGTATAGTCTGAGCACTGACAGGCTGGGCCCCCTACCCCTTCAGCCTCTGCAGCAATGCTGGCAGAATTCATAATTCTATTTCGCAAAGACATCCTCTGGCTATGATGCTGAGCGAGTGCACTCAACTTCTTTGGTCGACCATGGCGAAGCCTGTTCTGAGTGGAACCTGTCCTGTTAAACCGCTGTATGGTCTTGGCCACAGTGCTGCAGCTCACTTTCAGGGTCTTGGCAATCTTCTTATAGCCTAGGCCACTTTATGTAGAGCAACAATTCTTTTTTTCAGATTCTCAGAGAGTTCTTTGCCATGAGGTGCCATTTTGAACTTTCAGTGATCAGTATTTGAGAGTGAGAGCGATAACACCAAATTTAACACACCTGCTCCCCATTCACACCTGAGACCTTGTAACAATAACGAGTCACATGACACCGGGGAGGGAAAATGGCTAATTGGGCCCAATTTGGACATTTTCACTTAGGGGTGTACTCACTTTTGTTGCCAGCAGTTTAGACATTAATGGCTGTGTGTTGAGGTATTTTGAGGGGTCAGCAAATTTACATTGTTATACAAGCTGTACACTCACTACTTTACATTGTAGCAAAGTTTCATTTCTTCAGTGTTGTCACATGAAATGATATAATAAAATATCTACAAAAATGTAAGTGGTGTACTCACTTTTGTGAGATACTGTACAGTGAGCAGAATATATTCTACTGTATATATATAGTGAGTGGTGTAAATCTTGTACAGTTTATGGCAAGCAAAGTGTATCTTATATATGATGAGTGCAGTATATCCTTTATACAGTGAGGAGAGAATATTCTTTACTGTATATGGCGAGTGGGGTATAGCCCATAAATAGAAAGCAGCAAATATCCTATAAATGGTGAGCAGGGCATATCCTATATATAGTGAGTAGGGTATATACTCGATACAGTGAGTAGAATATTTCCTTTACAGTGAGCAGTGTATTTTCTATATACAGTAAAATGGGTAGATCCTATATAAGGTGAGCAAAGTATTTCCTATATATAGTGAGCAAGGTATATTCTATATACAGTGAGGGGGGTTTATCCTATACACAGTGAGCTGGGTACTGTATATCTTATATACAGTGAGGGGAATATTTCCTACAGTATATATAGTAAGCGCTGTATATGTTAAGCACGGATCACCACCTAAATGTTGTATATAAGTGTTTTCCATCTAGCATAGAGGTGTTATATCTTCTAAGGATCAGTGTGATTCGGGGGTGACCATTGTTAAATGTGTAAATGGTGTCACTCTCTTGTTAAACTCAGATAATAATTCTGAATCAATATTCAGAGCTGGGAGAGAAAAGCAGCCTTTGTTTTATGTCACATGACTGTCCTGGCACAGTAACTGACTCTCGTACTAATCCTGAGAAATGTCCTATTAAAAATTAATAAGTAATAGATGATCACCTTTATTTCTCCTTTAGTACACCTAATGGAAAGTTAATCAAACCTTTTTACGCTCATTCAGACTGCAGACACAGAGTTGATGCACAGAAAGAATTGTTATGAACGGCCTCATACACATGACGTTGTAGCCAGATGCCTTGTCAGCTATGTCAATCCCCTGCTCTTCCCCCTAGCTGCTGCAGACTGTGTAAATAGCAGGCTGGGTGTGCAGCAGCCACCTCTTAACCTTAGCTTCCTTGCTGTGTAGCTTCAAAACAGTTCTGTGTGTGATCTCCCTCTTGCTCTCCCTTCATCCTGGCCAGCAGCAGAGGGACCAATCAGGAAGGTCTTGAGGAGGATCATGGGACATGTAGTCCTCTTGGAAGCGAAGCCCACTGAAAGTAATGGAGCCTGAACTACAGCTTCCACCAGACCCTGCAGAAGAAGGAAGGGAAAGAGCTGCATTTTCCCAGGCTGTGAAGGACACGGCTTCCTTTTGCAATGAGGGAGCATGGAGAGTGCACATTGCTGTCCAGTGTGCACCAGCAGTGCTGCATAATGCTGGCCTGAGCAAGATCCAGAGTGCTCAGTCTAGGTGTGCAGACAGCCAGAGTCACCTGGGTGCATATCAGAGAAGACTAATCACTGTGTGTGACCAGATGGTGAGCTGTAATATTGCTGGTACTGGTGAGCTGCTGCTTTGGAAATTCACTATATGTTGCATGAGAGAGGGAGACTGAGCCCTTTAGGAGCTGGCCATAAAGCCATCTAGTAGCCTTACTGCTGGCTGCAGGCTTGAATGGGACCTTTCTTATGTGCACCATCACTACAACTTGGTCCCAATGCTAGCCAGCTAAAGAGTTAGGACTAAAGACTTTGCCTTTATAGCTGCTACACAGCACCTATTACTTATGCTAAGAGGTAGCTCTCAGGGGAGATTTGACCATATCCTAGCCATTTTCCTAGAGAGCACTCTATATTAGTTATAGTACTATTATTTATATTTCAATTAAAGTGGTTGTAAAGGCAGAAGTTTTTTTTTTACCTTTCTGTATTCTGTGCAGTAGGGTAAAAAACCTTCTGCATTCAGCTTCCCCTGCAGCCCCCCTAAATACATGCCTGAGCCCGATCTCAATCAAACGATGTGTACGAGAGCCAAAGCTCTCTCGAGTCTCTCACTCATCATTGGCTCAGATACTGCAGCAGGAGCCATTGGCTCCTGCTGCTGTCAATCGGAGCCTGTGGGGAGGGAGCAGGGGCAGAGCCAAGTCTCACTCTGAGTGTCTAAAATAATCCCTTGCCCAATCGATCGCGACTGAGCTAAACCTCCTCTGTGAACAACTTAAACCACTGGGTGCCTTTTTTTCCCCAGACCTGCAAGGTAAAGGCATAATGTGCTAGTATGCATCACATACTAGCACATTATATGAAACTTACCTGAAAAGGAAACATTCCAGCAATGCAATATCATCGCTGGAGGCCACTTCCCTCTTCACCCATCTTCCTTCCGAGTCTGCGAACTCCGACTGTGTGACTGGCCGGAGCCGCGATTAAGTCACTCCCGCACATGCACAAGGGAGCCACCATTTACGGCACATGATTCTGAAGGAACAGCCCGAGTTTGCCGTTCCTTCAGAGTGCATGCACCGATGACGTCATCGGCTGCATTTATAGTAAATATCTCCTAAACGGTGCACGTTTAGGAGATATTTACAGTACCTATAGGTACAGTAAGCCTTATTATAGGCTTACCTATTGGTACAAGTGCAAGATTAAAGTTTACAACCACTTTAATACCCTACTACTCGAGCGGGTTAAGAGTAAACTGATCTATAGTAGGAGGTGTTTCTATGAATTTGGTAATGAGTCAGGTCGACTATTGGCGAGGTCTTTGAGAGAGCCAAATATAAAAATCACATTCTCTCCTTTCAGGGTCATAAGTTAACTAAGTCAATGGATATTGCAGCCTTTTTCAAGGAGTTCTACTCTGCACTTATAATCTTGACTACCCCTGCTACTAGAGATGCTCTAATACAATGCTATCTCACTGATTTCAGACTACCAAACGTACCCATGTTGAGCATACTAAACTTAACCTCCCCCTTCAGAGGAGGAATTAGCCGAATCTCTTAAGTCTCTACCCACAGGTAAGGCTCATGGCCCTGATGGCTTGGCCCCACTCTATTTTAAGCCTTTCATACAACCCTTTGGTCCTTGGTTCGTTAAAGTGTTTATCACATGGATTTTTTTAACAAAGTGACAGAAAAGGTCAACTCTGGCCCTACAACAAAATCAATCACAAAAGATCAACACATGTTGAAGAAAGGGAACAAGGACAAAATGACCCTAAAGTAATCACTCTATCTGGCTTTGATCTGTCTAATGACGAGGTCAAAGTTTTACAATATGGATTTAACTTTTGCCCTACACATAATATAAATAAATTTGATGTCATTAAAGATATCAACCTTTTTGCCCATAAGCTTAACTTTAGGTCGATGATTGAAGGCCCATAAATTAGAAGAAAACAGCCCCTTTGGAGGGCTTACTTACAGACAGCCACGATTTTACTAAGAAAGATTATAAAATGTTGAAAATTCAAATGGAATTAGAGGCCGAATCTGGACCATTAGAGATAATTGAGGACAATGATTACAATTCTCAACCTCATTCCAATACGCATTTTGTAGGTGCGCCTAACAAATTTAAGAAAAAAATGACTAGATTTTCTAATCCAACTAATCCTTAAGTTGATCTTTTTGTAAAAATTGTCACCGTGAGATTCCCTTAAAGGGAACGAGCATCCTCTCCCCTAACGAATACCAGGCTTTACAGAATTTTAGAAAACAAATAGATACAGTTGTGAAACCCGCCAACAAAGGCGTGAACGTAGTAGTGAGGAACAGCACACAACACACTGATATGTGTAAGAAAATTTTGCACAATAGAACCTGGTATATGAAGGATGAACCAATTTATTCTGGATGTTTTGCTTTTTATACTAACACACAACGTATTTGTTTTCGATGGCTCCTACTACCTCCAGGTGCAGGGGGTTGCGATGGGGACCAAGTGTGCCCAACCATATGCCAACCTGTACCTAGGAGGGTGGGAACGTTTTTTTTTTTTTTTTAAAGGTATTTTATTGAACAAACAAAACAATACAGAACAGAGAAATAATCAGAACCATGTCAATTGAGGAGCCAAAAAAGACACACACAAGACTCCATTTCACAACAAAAGCCATGACAAAAATAACATACATAGCTGTCAGCTGTACCATTAGTATAGAACCCTAGTCAGAAACTGAAGAAGCAGTCCGGTCAGAGTCCACCCAAAAAGACCAAATTTTCCGGAACTTCTTGGGGCAGCCTCTGGCCTCATACGTCATTTTATACAGAGGCAATGCCTGATTAATGAGAGCAATCCATAATGGAACGTCAGGGGGAGCAGTAGACTTCCATCTAGTTGCTATAGTCTTCCTAGCATAAAAGAATGTCAAGCGGAGAAACAATTTAGTACGGGCAGGGACGTCCTCGTCATCCACATAACCCAGCAGACAACGAAGGGGGCTACAAATATTGGATAACTGAGAGATATCTGCAATAAAAGCTGTGACTTCCGACCAAAAGGCCCGGACAGGTGGACAGTCCCAGAACATATGAAAAAATGAACCATCAGCAGCATTACACTTGGAGCATAGCGGAGAAGGCAATGTACCCATTTTGTGCAGGAGTACTGGGGTATAGTACGCCCTGTAAAGAAGCTTCAATTGGATAACCCTATCCCTAGAGGAGATAACAACAGGTATTTGTTCCGGAAGGACGTCTTGCCACACCTCATCCGACAATTCCGGAATATCCTCCCGCCACTGAGACTCAACCACCGCGAGCCGTTTGGAGTGAGAATGTAAAAGTCGAGTATAATATGTAGAGACCAGCTTCTCATGTGAAGAGTCAGAAAGAAGGTTTTCCAAGGGGGTCGGTTCAAGCGAGACATCACGGAGGCCAAACTGTGCGGCCGCCGTGTGTCTCAATTGCAAGTATCGGTAGTAAGCCGTGGGGGGCAGACCAAAGGTAGATTGCATGTCCGCAAAGGACCTGAAGGTTCCCCGGACATACAAATGAGAAATAGATTTCACCCCTAGGCGGGACCAGAAAAGGCCATCATCCCGACTAAAGAACTCCTTCAGCCGCGGATTGCTCCAAAGGGGGGCATTGGGGGAATGCAGCTCTGGAGGGTCGGAGCCATCCAAGGCCGCAGCCGCGAAAATCCGCAGGGTGACAGAAACAAGAGCAGTGTTCGGTCTGCCCATAACGGACCTTCGATGTACCAAGTTTTGCAGTGATTCATAGGAGGTGAAAATAGCCGCTTCCAATGAAGCCGCAGCATTAGCATCCTCCGGGTGGAACCACCAATGAGCATGGGCCAATTGAGACGCGAAGTAGTATAGACGCAAGTTAGGCGCAGCCAGCCCGCCCGCGAGAACCGGCAGCTGCAGAGCATCCCTGGCCACACGCGCCGCCCGACCCCCCCAAATAAAGGAAGTCAGGAGCGAGTCAATGGCCTGAAAGCGGCGCTTAGGGACATATACCGGGGAATGGCTGAGCACATACAAAAAACGGGGGAGAAAGATCATTTTAAAAATATTAATCCGGCCTAGCACCGTGAGGGGAAGCGTAGACCAAAGCCGCAGCGAGGACCTAAGACGGGCAACCAGGGGATCCAGGTTGTTGGAAAAGAATCGAGACAAGGGGAGCTGAATCTCAATCCCCAAATATCGAAACCGATCCACAACCTGGAGGGGACAAGAGGCAAGGGAAGGGGGCAGAGCCTGGGGATCCAGGGGGAACAGCGTGGACTTACTCCAATTCACCCTGAAACCAGAAAAGTGACCAAAGCGTTCAATAACATTCAACAGAATAGGGAGGGATTGATAGGGATCCGCCAGATATATCAACATATCGTCCGCGTACAGGGAGACCTTTTCTTCCAAGCCATTGATCACAAAGCCCGCAATACCCTCACAAAGGCGGATCTGCGCAGCCAAGGGCTCAATGGCCAGGGCAAACAACAGCGGAGATAGCGGACACCCCTGCCTGGTGCCCCGAAAAATGGGAAAGGGGTCCGACACAAAACCGTTCACCCGAAGACGAGCACGAGGTAGATAATACAGAAGGCGGACCCAATTTATAAATCCGGGCCCAAAGCCAAATTTCGCCAGCACTTCCAATAAATAAGGCCATTCCACGGAGTCGAAAGCCTTATGAGTGTCCAGGGTCACAACGACCCTGGACCCCACAGAGGCATGAGTCGTCTGAAGGTTAGTAAAAAGTCTACGCAGGTTGATCGATGTAGAACGGCCAGGAATAAATCCCGACTGATCCGCACCCACCAGGTCCGTGACAACCGTATTCAGACGCCTCGCGAGGACTTTGGCGAGAATCTTGACATCAGTATTAATAAGCGAGATCGGGCGGTATGACTCACAGAGAAGGGGGTCTTTACGTGGCTTGGGGATGAGCACAATGAGAGCTTCTGTCATAGAGGGTGGCAGACGTCCCTCCTTCAGAGCACAATTGAACACAGTCAGTAAATGGGGGACCAGCAATTCTCTATAGTGCAAGTACCATTCGATAGGAAAACCATCCAGGCCAGGTGTCTTATTGTGTGCGAAAGTGGCTAGGGCCTTGTTTATCTCATCCGCAGTCAGGGGCGAATCCAGAAAACTAGATTGGCCGGCCGACAACTTAGGCAAAGTAATATCATATAAGAAATCATCAAGTTCAACAATGGTATAATGAGCTCTAGATTGGTACAAGGAGGAATAAAAAGCAACAAAACTGGCCAGAACATCGGGGGTTTGTTCCACAATGACACCGGCGTGGCTGGTAATCCGAGGGATGACACAGGGCTGGTATTCCGGCCTAGCCAAATAAGCCAAGAGGCGACTGTTCTTATCGCCCAGTTCAAAAATGCGCTGATTTTGATAAAGGAGTTTCTTCTGTGTACGCTCCACAACCACCAGATCCAAGTCCCGAGCCCTGGCCCGCCAAGAGGCATGGTGCTGGGGAGTAGGGTCATCAGTATATTGTCGTTCAGCCGCATGCAGCGCCAGTTCGGCGTCAACCAACTTAGTCTGGCGAGCCTTCCTGGCACCGCCCACGGCAGACGAAAAGGTACCTCTCATGGTCGCCTTAAAGGCCTCCCAGGTCAACAATTCAGATCCAGCTTGTTTATTGAGTGCCCAATATGAGTTCATCTCCGCCGACCCCTGGTCAGTCACTGCCTGGTCCGCCAGCCACAGGGGGCTGAGCCTCCAGAGTTTATAATTAGGGGGGGACCCCAAGGCGAGATCCACCAGTAAAGGGGAGTGATCCGATACTGCGCGGGGCAGATACCTGACACCCGAAAGAAGACTTAGCAGTTCCCGAGGGAGCAGGCAGAGATCAATGCGGGACAATGTATTATGGGAGCTGGAATAACAGGAATACTCAGTAATCCCCCCATGTTTCCATCTCCAGGCGTCCAGGAGATCCAATTTGTCCAAGTAGGAGCATAAAGGAGTTGGTGCGGAGGAGACAGCTCCAGACCTGTCCAGAGCAGCATCGAGGACCGTATTAAAGTCACCCGCCATAATAAGGGGACCCTCAGCCATTTCCAAGACCAGACCCAACATACGGTCAAAAAACTGTCTAGTAAACGGCGGAGGGACATAAACGTTAACCAGGGTATAGGGCTTATCCAGAAATTCGAAGACAAGAATAATAAAACACCCCGAAGGGTCAGTCTTCAAATGCTTGATGGTGACAGGGGCCGATTTTGCAATTAGAATCGAAGTACCGCGAGCATACGAGGAATACGTAGAGTGTAGCGCGTACGCCACATGCGCCCTCTTTAGGGCCATCACCCTGGACCCCTGGAGATGGGTTTCCTGCAATAAAACAATGTGTGGGTTATGACGTTTTAAATATTCGAAAACCAGGGAACGCTTGACTTTAGAATTTAGCCCCCTGACGTTCCAAGAGACTAAACGGAGAGTAGACATAGTGATATGTTAAAAATCAGCGTTGGTGACCGGGGGGGTCCCAAAAAAGGGGGAGGCCCCCCCCCGAGCACCAAGACCTCACAATATGGCAGGCAAAACCACTGGCAGGCAATATGCATAGGAGGAGAAGGCACAGACAAGAACCAAAACATTATCAAGAGGGTGGGAACGTTGGCTCCTTTCATCCAAATCAGTGTCACCTTACCTCTGCCACATTGGTATGTTGCAGAGGTACATAGACAACATTCTTTGGTCAGACCCTAATGATTTGTTAAAAAAGTTTGTACAGGAATTAAATGTTAATACATTCAATTTACAATTCACTTTTGTATATGATAATCAACAAATTTCCTTTCTGGACCTTAACATCTACAAGGGATCTAACAATTACTCGGCCACTACATTATATCGTAATTGCACAGCAAAAAATGTCATATTACATTCGTTTAGCAGTCATCTCAGACACGTCATACAGGGAATTCCACTTGGACAGTACTATAGGATCTGTAGGAACTGTACTGAATCTCAAACTTTTGAAAGAGAAGCAGAACAATTACGCCAATGGTTTCTCAAAAGGGCTTACAGTTAGAAATGTGTTAAACGTGCATATATGAAAGCACAAAACAGTCCGCAGTACCTTACATAGTTAGTGAGGTTGAAAAAAGACATCAGTTCATCCATTTCAACCTGTGATGTGTGTGTTTGTATGTATGTGTTTGCTGTTAACAGTACATTGTATACCCCTTTATGTTGTGGTCTTTAACAGCTTGCCGACCGCCGCATGACTATTTACGTCGGCAGTCAGCCTCTCGCAGACAAAGCGACGTAGGGCTACGTCGCTAGCCTGTGAGGCTCTAGGGAGCGAGCGCGCGGTCACGGACCCCCCCCACGCGTGTGCCCAGTGGACCCGATGTCCGCCGGGCACTCACGATCGTCCGTTAGAGCGGGAGAAAGGCAGGCGGCTAATGTAAACACAGCCACCTGTCAGTCTCCCCTGTGTAAGAATGGAGATCAGACGGTTCTACTATGTAGGACCATTGATCTCTGTTCTTACACTAGTAGCCACAGCCAATCACAGTTAGAAACACGCCCCTAGGACACACTTAACCCCTCCCTCTCCAATACAGTTAACTCCTTCACTGCCAGTGTCATTTTTACAGTAACAGTGCATATGTATAGCAACCCCAAAAGTGTCAAAAATGTCAGTCAAGGGTCCGATCTGTCCGCCGCAATGTCACAGTCCTGCAAAAAAAATCGCAGATCGCCGCCATTACTCGTTAAAAAAAAAACAACAAAAATGACAAAAATCTTTCCCTTTGTTAGTAAACGCGATAACCAATCAAAATACGCTTTTTGCGATTTTTTTTACCAAACATATGTAGCATAAAACAAATTGGCCAAAAATGTTAAAAAATTTAGATTTTTACATTTTTGTTTTTGGGAATTTCATATAAAAAAAATGTGAAAAATATTGTTATTTTTAGCAAAATTGACGCTCTTTTTTTGTTTATAGCACATGATCAAAAATCGCACAGGTGATCAAATACCACCAAAAGAAAGCTCTGTTTGTGGGAAAAAAAGAACGTCAAATTCGTTTAGGTACAGCGTCGCACGACCGCGCAATTGTCCGTTAAAGTCACGCAGTGCCGAATCGCAAAATAGGCCCTGGTCAGGAAGGGGGTAAAATCTTCCGGGGCTTAAGTGGTTAAGGTGTCCATTTAATAGTTTTTTGAAACTACTGATGCTCCCTGCTGATACCACTGCTTGTGGAAGAGAATTCCACATCCTTACTGCTCTGACAGTAAAGAACCCCTTAAATAGTTTAAGGTTAAACCATTTTTCCTCTAGTTTTTATGAGTGGCCCCATGTCTTACTGTATTCCCTTTCTCTGAAAAGTTTGTTCCTTATGCTAGGGTCACCAGTACAGTATTTGTACATTGATATCATATCCCCTCTCAAGCGTCTCTTCTCCAGAGAGAATAAGTTCAAAGCTTGCAGTCTTTCCTCATAGCTGATGTCCTCCATTCCCCTAATTATTTTTGTTGCCCTTTTCTGGACTCTCTCCAGTTCCAGCACATCCTTTCTGAGGACCGGTGCCCAGAACTGGACGACATACTCCAGATGTGGCCGGACCAGAGTCTTGTAAAGTGGGAGAATAATCTCTTTATTTCTGGAGTGAATCCCCTTTTTTATACATGCCAGTATTCTGTTGGCTTTGCTTGCAGTGGCCTGGTATTGCATGCCACTGCCAAGCCTGTTGTCCACTAGGACCCCCAGGTCCTTTTCCATCTTAGATTCACCCAGAGGTTCCCCCCTTAGCACGTAGCTTGCTTTCGTGTTTCTGACGCCCAAGTGCATTACCTTGCATTTTTTAACATTAAACCTCATCTGCCATGTAGTTGCCCACCCCATTATTTTGTTCAGGTCTGCCTGTAAGGTTTCCACATCCTGCATAGAAGTTATTGCCCTGCTTAGTTTAGTATCATCAGCAAATACTGAGATTGTGCTGGATATCCCCTCCTTTAGATCATTTATAAATAAATTGAACAGGATTGGTCCCAGGACAGAACCTTAGGAGACCCCACTTTCCACACCCGCCCAATCAGAGTACTCTCCATTTATCACCACCCTCTAGACTCACCATTGGAGCCAGTTCTCTATCCAGGTACTCACCCTATGGTCCATACCTACCTTCCTTAGTTTGTACATTAAGCGTTTGTCGGGAACTGTGTCAAATGCCTTTGCAAAGTCCAGATACACCACATCTACAGGCCTTCCTTTATCTAGATGGCAACTCACTTCATCGTAGAAGGTTAATAGATTGGTTTGGCAAGAACGATTTTTTCATGAATCCATGCTGATTACTACTAATAATACCGTTTTCATTACTAAAGTCTTGTATGTAGTCCCTTAACATCCCCTCCAAAATCTTGCAGACTACTAATGTTAGGCTGACCGGTCTATAGTTTCCGGGATATATTTCGGCCCTTTTTTAAATATTGGTACCACGTTGGCTTTTCTCCAGTCAGCTGGCACCCATCTGTAGACTATCCGTAAAGATCAAGAATAACGGCCTGGCTATCAGCTGGCTGAGTTCTTTAAGAACCCTCGGGTGCAAGCCATCCGGTCCCGGTGATTTATTTATGTTGAGTTTCTCTAGTTTAGTTCTAAGTCTAACTTCTGTTAACCATGGGGGTACTTCCTGAGGTGTATTATTTAATTTAGCATTACAAGCTGGGTTAGTGTAGCCCCCAATTCTTTTGTGAAGACTGAAAAGAAGAAATTTTCGCCTTCTTCTGTGGCCAGATTCCCTTTGTCGTCTTTTTTGGTGCCAATGTGTTCTGGCCTCGCTTTCTTACTATTTATATAAAAGAATTTCTTGTTTTTTTTTTTTTTTTACTCTCTTCCGATATATGTCGCTAGTGTTCTATTTTAGCCGCTTTGATTTCGCCTTCACATTTCTTATTGCACTCTTTGTTATGTTGGAAAGCTGCCAATGACCTTATTATTCCAGGGGGATAAAATGGCGCCCCTTAACAATACTAGACTGAATACAAAACTTAATGCCCAATCTGAACATATCTGAAGTATGAAAAATCCTGAATACACACTGTCACATTCTGGTAGAGGATGACATATTGAAAGAATTTGTGGATATCAAATCCACTATTTTCCATAGACGTAACCAATCTATTTGAGTTTTGGTAACATCAAGTCACTATACGAGAGGAGGCAAATAAGACCCATGCACTAAGCTCCTCTTAGGAACTACTCCTTGTGGTAACTGTGAGTACTGCCCATTTATCGCAAATAGATCTTTTTAAGCTTTACCTAGGGGGAAAAAATTCTCACCCCAACATTTCGTATTATGTCAGACAGTTGGTATTTTCTATATCATGAAGTGTCCTTGTCAAGCGTTTTACATGGGAAAAACCAAACATAGATTTTGGGAAGGCATATGGAGCCATGTCAAATGTACCAGAGAAGGTGACTTGGAGAATGTCAGCGGGTCTGTGGTAGTGAGCCCTTATAGATCCCAAGCTCAGGATTCCCCAGGGCGTGGAGTCTAAGCCTCAGCCTGCTCCTTCACCAGGGCCCCTAATGGTGGGGATGGACATGCAGCAGACTGGAACCAGGTCGCGTCCCCCAGGTAGGCCCAGCTGAAGATGTGGAGACCGCTGGCATGTGCAGAGTAAACAGGAGACTTTAAGGATATCTAAGAGATAAGCCAAGGTCAGGACAGGCAGCAGACGAACATAGACGGAGAAACTAAGCCGGGTCGTACACAGGAAATCAGATACAATAGCCAAGCGGTACACAGATGGGAGCTCAGAGAACAGTGAAGTTGCTCAAGCAAGGAGCAGTGCACTGAGCATGTGTGTATATATAGGGAAGCACACAGGGACGTGACCCAGGAAGTAATAGACAGGAAAAGGATATAACCCACAGTGGAGCAGGCGATGCCCATAGGAGAACAGAGAAGCCAAACACCACATCCGCGGGGTGGACAATTTGATAAGACCATTCTGCAACGCAAATGCAGGTGGATCTACAACCTAAACACATGCACAAAACCAGGCCTAAATGACTAATTCAGCTTTGCTCCATTTTTAGATGCCTAATGTACAATTTATGACACTGTCCTCCTTCTTCCCTTTTTCCCCCCTTTCAACCCACCCCTTCCCCCCCTCCTTTGAGGATTACCCTAGAAAGTAGAAAATTATGTTTTATATTAAATATACATATATTGCAGATAAGTTTGTGCATTCTTATCACTGCTAATTCTGAAAATACACAGAACTATGTAGTAAGCTGTGTCTGATATTGTGAGATGAACTACTGATATACAGTATATGTATTTATTTTTTCCCTCCTTCTCTGGAGCTAATTGGGGCATGTGTTGAATTTGCATGTTGTCCTCTATTGCTTTGTGCATCACACGGTCAGGCATCTTTAATTGTATGTATTATTTTTTTTTTATGTTGGGACTATTTGTTCCTTCAGTTTGAGTTAGTGTTTTTGTTGTCACCTCCTGACTTCCGGTTTCTGGATCACATTTGATGATTGACGTCACTTTCTGTTGTACACCAGAAGTGTGTCATCACTTTGGGGGAACGTCATGGCTCCGTATTGTTTCTGAAAACAGAACACGACATGGGGAATGGGAGGCGAAGGAAGAGACTTCCTTGCTGTGTTACTTAATGGTGGTCACACACCAGCAATACACATCTTATATTGCACATACCTCTGACCACCACGCTGGTGGAATGGTGTTTTGTTACTATCATATAGGTGAATTATGTTTGGTTTCATCCACTATTGGTACAAGTGCAGCTGTTTGTTTTTTCCTCCTTCACTTGGGATTTCTAATGAATTTTTTACCCTTATAGGGCTTGTATCTTTCCCCTCTTTTTTGATAGGAACCAGTGTTGGCTCACTTTGGCTCTTTCCAGGCCTCTATTGTACAGCAAATCACTCACCTTCTCTTATTTGGACGATCTTATCTACATCTCTGTAATCTTATTAATTGTATCACACTACTCACAAATTAGCCTCATGTGGTAAGTGGCCCCAAATCTTGGCTGTTATACAGTATGTCTTAATGTTATGAAAGGAAGGAGAATTATTCTCAAGATACTTTATGTGACTCTTGGCATTTTGTGTTTTTGTTAGTTGGTTAGTATGTGTTAGCGACTCTTCTCTTTAATGATCATTGATATACTTTAGTACATATGTAGCACTGTCCCCTAGGGAGCTGCTGAGATTGGATTCCCCTGGGTTACCCACATCAACAGTCTGTTAACTTATCACTTTAAATCCTTGGCTCAGTCAATGAACAGTAGGGGATTTGTTTTTTTGTGTTTTATTTGAAATTGGGATGGGAGAAGCGATGAGTGGGACACTCCAACTAGAACTATGCACAATCCTGAGGACAAATAACTGTAGTGTGTGTGTGGCAAGGCCGCTGCTTCACTTTGCTACTAAAGTGAGGATAAAGAATCTGAACTCCTGTTGAGGCTACTCTTCAGGGTCTAACTTGGCACCCCCTTTCTCTTTGCTTGTTTGCGGACATGAAACAGGAAATGGTCAGAAGCTGCAGACATGTAACAGGAGATGGTCAGAGGCTGCAGACATGTAACAGGAGATGGTCAGAGGCTGCAGACATGGAAAAGGAAATGGCCAGAGGCTGCGAACATGGTACAGAAGATGGTCAGAGGCTGCCTATCCAGCTTATCACACACAGCACTGATTAACCAAAAGTAACAGAACCAGACCATGCCTTTAAACATGCACCCACAGTGACTCATGCAACCCAGCTGCTGCTGCTCTGTGTCCCCTCCAGCCTCTGACAGAGGCTTGCATGCTGGAAACACTTCCTTAAAAGATTGGGCCGTTTGCGCTTGTACTGCGCACGCGCGCTGTGCTATGTGATGTCCACGTGCACTCCAATTGCCTCATGACACGCCCCTCCTGGCTTCATGCATACCCTTGTGCTTAAATGGTGAATATTCTTTTGCCACAGACACGCCACTGAAGGTGTTGCATTGCCGCTACATTAAGCTACAAGCTCCCGAATCAATAATTGTGGTCACCAACACGGTTCTTCCCGTAAGCTGGAAGGAAACAGTCAGAGTTATGTGAGCTGAGCTGGCAGACAAGGGTGACTGGTTAACTGAAGAAAGGGAAATACACTTATGCAGCTTAGCTGGGCAGGTGCGTACATAGTGACCGGCTTCTCCGCAGTATAGGCAAAGGTTGTTTGAACGTTGGCGTTGACATTCTTCTGAAGATAATGAAGAGCGGATCAGGCCCAGTTGCATAGGTTCAGGTGTCTCTGGAGCAGATGAAGTAGTATTTCCAGAAACCAGGTTGGGAGGAAAAGGAATCCTGGGCAAGATCCATATCGGACAGAACTGTGTGGATCTTTCAGATCTGTGTTAACATAAGCGGCGATCAATCTGGATCAAAAGACCTTCTAGAGAGCTTGGCACGCCAATCCGGGCATGTTCATCCCTAAGCCTCCCTGAGAGACTCAAATGAAACTAATGACCCAGGGCTGCATCATTCCAACTGGTATGTGTACTCCAGTGTCTGAAATCAGTGACGTAGTGCATGTAAAGCTGCTTTGGCAGTGGTGGCTCGCTGTGGGTCGTCATATAATTGTGACGTGGCATCAAAGAATAATTGCATAGTATTTAGTTGTGCATTATTCTCTTCCAATAATCAGTGGGCCAGGATTGTGGTTCTCCTTGAAGCAGGTAAATGATGAACCCCACCTTGGTGGATTCCAGGGAAAAAGTTTGTGGCTGTAGAGTAAAGTAGAGTGGACATGCTTTGCGGAACGCTCTAAACTTACTCCGGTCACCAGAGAACCTCTCAGGAGATGGTACTCGAGGTTCAGGGGATAACATCATTACCGTAGGGTTGGTTACAGTCCCTGTTTGAGTAGTAGATGCAGCAGAGGTAGAAGCAAGAGTAGTTGCTGGTGTAGCCAGGGACTAAACACGTTCCTCCAAATTAACATATCCTTCCTGCTTGTGTAAGTGACAGATCTCATCCAATGGAGAGGGTCCTCTTGCAGGCTCAGACATGGCTGTTTGGTACTGTCACATACCTGGTCGGAGAGCATGACGTATAGAGGAGGGCCTCTCGTACAGCTCCAGTTTGAGGGCCAATGATAGTGAGACAGAAGCCACAGGAGCACGGTGATGTAGGAGTGCCTGTAATCAGTCCAGTGGTCTGCGCAGCAGCAGTCAGCAGGTAGATGTGGCAGCAAACAGGCTAATAGTAGAAGAGCTGGCATGGACCTTGGCAGACTGTAGAAGGCAGCTTGAAGCAGGATTTGCTGGGCTGACAGTTTTAGCAGGCCGGATGAGCAGGATGCAGGGTCAGACAAGCTTGGTTGGTAATGATTGGGCAGATTAGAAATAGACAGCAGACAGTACGTTGGTTGGGCCACAAGCCAAGTCAGTACCAGGAGAACAGTTAAGCAGAATCAGGAGGCAGAATCTAAATCCAGCAGACAAGCCGGGGTCAGGGTATGAAGCAGACAATCACAGGTTAGGGATAAGCCGGATCAAAATCAGAAGTCCCACGAAATCAGGAACAACACATAGAAGCTGCAGAACAAACAGCAATGAGTCCATACAGAAGGCCTGTTTAAGTAGCTGCCTGGCAGCAGCATAAGTGACAGGTGCGCGCATTGATGTGTGAGTGGGCATGCATGCGCGCGCTCCCTAACCCACGAGCAAGGACATCTGCCTGGCCAGTTGCTTGTCTGCACATGCGTATATGCGCGCACCGTGGAATTCCAATTACCCTATGGACCTGACTTCTCTGACAAGTGGGATGTTAAATGCCTTGTCAAGCACGTGGTACCCAAATTGCTGGTGGGGTTTTTGCCCTGCTTGATCTGCTGGAGGCAAAGTTTGGAAATTGCAACAGTGCGATCGGCTGCACATGTGCTAAAAAAGGCCTAGACAGCTGAGATGTGGGAAGTGGACCGGGAGATAACAGCTCCACAATGTGATGGAATAGGGTGGCTGCTCTCTATCCATCTATCTTTCTTCCATAATGGCTGTCTCGTTGAAGTTGTGCCTCACCCTCACTTTCCTCCACTGCTCCATCTGGCACTCAAGTCACGTCATCATTATCATCCCCTCCATCCTCATCACTGGAGCAAACTTGGCAATACGCTGCAGATTTGGGGAACATAACTGACTGCTAATTTGTTGTTTCCCAGTGTTCTCCCCTCTCTGTAGGCTCATGTTGCTACCTTCTTCAACCTCAGAACCAACATCTGCATCAATTAATGCCTGTGCATTGTCAAGGTGCAAGTGGCTGATGCTGTGTTCAAATAACTGACTCCTCCATGCATGATGCTGGGGGCTATGGCAGGAGCAGCTGTGGGCAAGGAGGCAGAATAAGCCACTCTGGCAGCTGCGGTGGATTGCACATTAGTCTCTGCTTGGGTCATAGAGAATGAGGACGATGAGGATGGTTTAGTAAGCCAGTCCACCACCTCCACTGCATGCTGTGGCTGGATAGCACAGGCAACATCACTAAACAGAGGAAATGATGCCCTGCCTAAGGACAGACAACATCCACCTTTGCCTGTGGACACAGATGCTGCTGGCCCCCCTCACAGTGCCATAGGATTGTCCGCCTCGTTGGCCTCCCAGACATGATGAAATGTAATGGAGATGGGGAAATGTGTACTTGGATATACTTTATTCAATGGAAAGTAGTGTTTAGTGCACTTTAACTTGGGTACTCACTACACAGACACCACTCCACTGACACACTACAATATACTGCTGTAAAACTGTACTGAGGCACTTCAGTATACTGCAGTAAAAGTGCACTGATGCACTTCTATATACTGCAGTAAAAGTGCACTGACGCAATTCAATATACTGCAGTAAAACTGCACTAATGCACTTCAATATATTGCAGTAAAAGTACACTAACGCACTTCAATATACTGCTGTAAAAGTGCACTAACGTACTTCAATATTCTGCCTTAAAAGTGCACTAACACACTTGAATATACGGCAGTAAATGTGCACAAATGTCAGGTCACCTGTGGCCAGGTGACAACTGCATCCTGTTGGAGGCAGGGGCACAGCGCAAGGTAGTGAACCCGATAGCAGACTGCTGCGGATGGACAGGAACGTGAGCCCAAGATTCCCCAGGGCGCGGAGTCTAAGACCCAGCAGGTGTTCACCAGAGCCTCTAGTGGTGAGGATGGACTTGGCTGCAGCTGGGCCCAGGTCGCGGACCCTGGGGTCCCCCAGGTCATCCTCCGTAGGGAGAGAAGGGAAGCAGCCACTCAGGACACACGGAATGGTGATTGGTAAGCCGAGGTTGGGGTAACAGGCAGACGAGGGTAACCAAGGGACAGGCCAAAGGTCAGGGTAACAGGCAAACAGGAATAGTCAGAGACAAGCCAAAGTCGGTACAAGGAAAAGTAGATCAAGCACACGGGAAACAGGAAACAGGAAACTAACACTGTTGAACAGCAAAGCAGACCTGCAGTGCACTGGTTAATATAGACTTCCTGTGATGACCTGGGTGGGGCAGGAAGTAGAAGTGATAAAAAGGAACCAGTGCAGTCTGACCTCTAATACTGAGATGAAGGGACAGGTAAGCTTGCCAAACACTATTGCAAGTCCAAGACAACTAACGCACTTCTTTATACTTCCATAAAAGCGAACTAACACAATTCAATATACTACAGTAAAAGTACTCTGACGCATTTCAATATACTGCCTTAAACATGCTCTAACACACTTCAATATACTGCCGTAAACATGCACTAATACACTTCAATATACTGCAGTAAAAGTTCACTAACGAGCTACAATATACTGCAGTAAAACTGCCCTTAAACTCTACACTGACAAACTTCAATATACTGCAGTAAACCTGCCCTGACACATTAAACTGATACTACAGTAAAAATGAACGCACAACAGTCACGCTGCACTATGACTATATTCACACCATACTGATACTTTAAACTCAAAACAGAATCACAATAGCACACTAACTTGATAGTAGCAATAAATAGAGCCCTGTTTTATCTATCTGCACTCCAATATCACACTGCAAATGGCTGCTCTGGGAAGGAACCTTTTAGTGTGGGGTGGAACTATGAGCAATGAGCCATGATTGGAGAGAGTCATCCTGCTGTGTCCAATATGGCTCTGACAGGGCTATGTGCTCTGACTGGGCAAAGCCTTCATTGCTTCAGCCAATCAGGGCTATCAATACACTGTGCAGCACACATTGCATTGTGGGGTGTTCGGCAGGCTGAACAAACGGTCGAACGCCCCGACATTTCGGGTGTTTGCCGAATGGGCATACAGCCAATGTTCGGCTTGAGAACAGTTCACCCAACACTATAGGTGACACATACTGTATAAACCGTCCACAATCCTGTCTGCCAGGCATCACAATATATTGTTCATGCTTCAGCTTAAATTTCTGCAAATAATAAGCTTGTGCTGATAGACCTAAGGGTGGAGATGTTATGTGGGTGGGGGGTGGGGTTTTGTGTGTGTGGAGGATGTTATTTGGATAGGGGGCAGGGGGTTATATGTGTGGGGGGAATGTTTTGGGGGGGGGGGGATGACGTTTGCGTAAAAGGGTTCATCTCATACTATGTTACAAACATATGAGAACAACAGCTTAAAAATTTAGAGTTAAAGTTCTCTTCTGTCTCTAACCGAAAGAGACAAACCAGAAAAACGAGTTTGTGTTTTCTTTCTAAGTTTTGTGTATTTTATTATTTTAACTTTCTTTACATATACCAATAAAATTCACCAAAATAAAAAAAAAAAAAACATTAGGAAAAAACACAAATACGTTCTTGTTTACTGTCATCATATTACTATTTTGCAAAAAACATCAAAATTTGAAAAAGGAAAACAAGAGTAAGGACATACATGTTTTTTTAATTTTTTATTACTTATGCTTCCGTGTGTTTTATTTATTTTTATCAATGTTTTTTATTAAAGTTTTTAATAAAAACATGAGAGTACAGAATAGTACAATAACCATTCTTTGGTCCATCTCTGCATACAATACTGGTTACAGAAAAAACATCAGCCCAGTAACAAGCAATCTGTATGCAACAACCTTTTGTTTAGTCAGTTTGCTGAGCCATAGGTGACATAAAATCTAAACAGTATATATGAATAGAATGAGCACAGTCCCCAATAAGAAGTATCCAAAATGTAACCCAAAGAAAATAATTAGGACAGAACCCTATTTGTGAAACTGGTTTTAACCTATTTGATTCAGATGACTTCTGCAAGCCCTTCAGCATTGCACCTAGTAAAGAAATTACACAGGATCATCAATGGCTTAGAGATGAATCCAGCATTTGGAAAATAAAAGGAAGAAAATAAAAACAAAGGAGGAAGGAGAGAATCTAGTTGAGAGAAGGATGAGAGAAGACAAAGAAAAGGTGTAAAAGATTATGTACAAAGCGTGCACCCTCTATGCATTGAGCAGGTGCCCCTCTGTCCAGATAATGAGGGTCCTGAAAGGTATTTTATCCAGGGATCCCATGTTTTCTCAAAGTAGGCCAGCTTATCCTGAAAGATATGTGTTCATTCATCATAATCCACGTCAGTTTAGCCTTTAGGCTGGGTTCACACTTATGCAAATTGGATCCAATTTGCATGTCAGGAGCCTGGAATCGGCTCTCAATGGAGCCGGTTCACACAGCTCCAGGACGGCTGCGGAGTGAATTGCACAGAAGTCCTGTGCGTCTTCTGGTCTGTATCAGGTCCGAATTCATCAAAAAATTCGGACCAAATTCAGACCTGAAACAGTGAACAGGGACGCACCGGACCCCTGCTGTGAGCTGTTTTGCAAGGAGGTGTGAACCCAGCCTTAAAAGTTCAAAGGGAATTGTGAGGGACCTCCAGGACTGTGGGATAGAAACCTTAGCTGTGCTAAATATGAATGCGATTCAGCATCTGACGTTTCCCGGTATTCCCTCCACTGGCTTCCCTTAAAGGGCCTGCTGTGGAGTCTTGGGTAGATTCACTTGGGTGAGGGAATAAATAAAATGACATGTGCGGATCCAAAACCACCTTAATTTGCTGCATGTCCACCAAGTATGGAGTACTGTTCCCTCCTGACCACAGCCACGAAAACATCTGGAGGAGAACCCCGTGACAAGAGGACGCCCATTGGACTGATACTAGGTACCACCAAAGGAAAACTTTATTTATTAATATAGGTGTTAACCACTTCCTGCAAAATCACGTAGCTCTACGTCAGCTGCAAGAAGTGGTTGTAACGGGGTGATGCCTGCAGCTAGAGGCATCATCCCAGTACCATTTTTTAGTGCCGGCGGTCGGCTTTCAGGTGGTAATGGCCACACTCAGTCGTTACCCTAGCGAGCTGGAGGGGACCCCCCTCCCACCGCCTTCCAAGTCTCTCCCCAGATCTCCACCGGCTGGTTGGAGTCCCGAACAAAGCCGGATTTGCCTTTGATCGGATCTCCGATGATGTAACCCGGAAACAGCGTTCATGACGTTACGTCCAGGTTACTCAGCTGCTAAAGGCGCTGAATTTAAAAAAGTGACAGTATTCAAAAATGCAGTTTTTGGCATTTTGAATACATTGAAGTGCAGTGGAGGGGTCTGGGGTCCCTCCATAAAGAGTACCTGTCACTGCCTATTGCTGTCACAAGGGATGTTTACATTGCTTGTGACAGTAATAAAAATTTTTAATGCTAAAAATAAAAAAACAAATAGGAAAAAAAAAGAAAACATTTTAAAGCGCCCCCCCCCCCCGTCGCTGTGAGCTCGCGCACAAAAGAAAACATATACAGAAGTCGCACCCGCAAATTAAAGCGCTTTTCAAACCACACATATGAGGTATCGTGGCGATCGCCAGAGTAGGAGCAATAATTTAAAAAAAAAGGGATACTCTGTAACTCTAAACTGGTAACCGTTAAAATTTTTTAAAGCATCGCCTATGGAGATTTTTATTGACCGTAGTTTTCCACCATTCCACGTGTGCGCGCAATTTTATACTGTAACATGTTGGGTATCTATTTACTCAGCAAGACATCATCTTTCACAATATACAAACATACAAAAAAAATGGGCTAACTTTACTTTTTAGGTTTTTTTAAATGCAGTGAAATGTATTTTTCCCAAAAGAATAGCGTTTAAAAGACCGCTGCGCAAACACCAGGTGACAAAAAATATTGCAAAGACCGCCATTTTATTCTCCAGAGTCTTTGCTAAAATATATATATATATATATATATATATATATATATATAATGTTTGGGAGTTCTAAGTCATTTTCTAGCAAAAAAATTTAGATTTTAACCTGTAAAAAACATGTGTCAGAAATGGGCTCAGTCCAGAAGTGGTTAATATATGATTTTGAATTGATTTGAAAAATCACAGACATGCCTCAAAATTATTTTTATTTGCCATTCCAGCCTTCTGGCTTTAAGAAACACTTAAAAAAAGAAAGAAAACTAGTCAATTTGCAACTGTTTTTGCAGAATGAGCAGAGGAAAAAAATATGAAATCACTCAATCCTGAGGAAGATATTATGGAATCACCATGTACTAAAACAAACATCTGCATCAAATTAGATCTGCTAAATAGTCTGCAGTTAAAGAGTGCTTGCACACCTTGGTGAGCTGTTGTACCAACCTGACTGGCATGAATCATGGCTCCAGCAAGAGATGCCAGTTGAAACAAAGCAAGGGATTATACAACTTCTTCAAGAAGGTAAATAAATGTTGCAAAATATGTTGGTTGTTCCCGGTCAGCTGTGTCTAAAATCTGGACCAAGTACAAATCAAATGGAAAGCTTGTTAACCACTTGCCGACTGCCGCACAACTATATACGGCGGCAGTCAGCCCCTCACAGGCAAAGTGACGTAGGGGTACGTCACTAGCCTGTGAGGCTCTAGGGAGTGAGCGCTCCCGCTCGCTCACGGCCCCCCCCCCGCGCGTGTGAGCGGCGGACCCGAAGTCTGCCGCTCACTCGCGATTGTCGGTTACACCAGGAGAAAGGCAGGCGGCTAGTGTGAACAAAGCCGCCTGTCATTCTCCCCTGTGTAACAGCAGAGATCATACGGTCCTGCTATGTAGAACCGTAGATCTCTGCTGTTACATCACAAGCCAAATCCAATCACAGTAAGAAGCACGCCCCTAGGGAAACACTTAACCCCTCCTTCTCAAAAAAAGTTAACCCCTTCCCTGCCAGTGTCATTTTTACAGTAACAGTGCATATGTATAGCACTGATTACTGTAGTAATGTCATTGGTACCCCCAAAAGTGTAAAAAATGTCAGTCAAGGGTCCGATCTGTCCGGCCGCAATGTCGCAGTCCCGCAAAAAAAATTGCAGATCGCCGCCATTACTCGTAAAAAAAACCCAATAAAAATGACAAAAATCTTTACCTTAGTTAG
Source organism: Pelophylax lessonae (assembly GCF_965119305.1). Taxonomy (NCBI): domain Eukaryota; kingdom Metazoa; phylum Chordata; class Amphibia; order Anura; family Ranidae; genus Pelophylax; species Pelophylax lessonae. Next base: position 483,463,131 of record NC_138771.1, on the reverse strand, counting down.
TAAATGCAATAACTTTTTCGCAAAACCAATCAAAATACGTTTTTTTGCGATTTTTTACCAAACATATGTAGCAGAAAACAAATTGGCCTAAAATGTTAAAAACTTTAGATTTTTACATTTTTTTGGGGGGAATTTCATATAAAAAATGTGAAAAATATTGTTATTTTTGCAAAATTGTCGCTCTTTTTTTGTTTATAGCGCATTATCAAAAAATCGCACAGGTGATCAAATACCACCAAAAGAAAGCTCTGTTTGTGGGAAAAAAAGGACGTCAATTTAATTTGGGTACAGCGTCGCACGACCGCGCAATTGTCCGTTAAAGTCACGCAGTGCCGAATCGCAAAATAAGCCCTGGTCAGGAAGGGGGTAAAATCTTCCGGGGCTTAAGTGGTTAAAAGGAAGTGTACTGGTAGACCAAGGAAGACATCAAAGCGTCAAGATAGAAAACTTGAAGCAATATGCCTTGAAAACAGAAATTGTACAACAAAAGAAATGAGGAACAAATGGTCAGAAACTGGAGTCTATGTCTGTGACCGAACTGTAAGACATCTCCTAAAGGAAATGGGATTTACATACAGAAAAGCCAAACGAAAACCATCATTAACACCTAAACAGAAAAAAACAAGGTTACAGTGGGCTAAAGAAAAACAATCATGGACTGTGGATGACTGGATGAAAGTGATATTCAGTGATGAATCACGAATCTGCATTGGGCAGGGTGATGATGCTGGAACTTTTGTTTTTTTGCCGTTCCAATGAAATGTATGAAGACGACTGCCTGAAGAAAACATGCATATTTCCACAATCATTGATGATATGGTGTTGCATGTCAGCTAAATGTACGAGGGAGATGACAGTCAATAATTCATCAATAAATGCACAAGTTTATATTGAGATTTTGGACACTTCTCTTATTCCATCAGTTAAAAAGGAATTTTAGTTATGATGACATCACTTTTCAGGATGATAATGCATCTTGCCATAGGGCAAAAGCCATGAAAGCTTTCCTTTAAGACATATAATGTCAATGGCATTGCCTGCAAATAGTCCAGCCCTCAATCCAACTGAAAATCTATGGTGGAAATGAAAAGAAAGTGGTCCATAACAAGGCTCCAACCTGCAAAGCAGACCTGGCAACTGCAATAAGAGAATGTTGGAGCCGGATTATTGAAGAATACTGTTTGTCGATAGTTAAATCAAAGCCTCCAAGAATTCAAGCTGTTATAAAAGCCAGGACTAGTGTTGTACTGTAGTGTTTTTTTTTTTTTTTTCATGATTCCATATCATTTTACTCAGAATTGAGTAATTCCATATTTTCTTCCTCTGCTTGATCTTCAAAACAATTACAATTGACTACAGTTTTCTTTTTTAAAAATTTTAAGTGTTTCTTAAAGCTAGAAAGTTGGAATGTTAATGAAAATAGTTTTTAAGCATGTCTGTGATTATTTATTTTTTTCTACACAATTAAACAATTGAACACACATTTGCCAGGAGTGGTGATTCCATACTTTTTTCCAGAGGTTGTACATCTCCTGTAATGTGCCTTTTGATACCATCCCTCTAAGGTCACATAAATCTGCGAGACGGAGAAAACCTTTCTTTGTCCACCACTGAAAGGTAGGAGGAGGGAAACCCGGAGGGAACATTGGATTTCTCAACAAAAGGGCCAATGGGGTGGAGGGGGGGCTTAAATCAATATCTTTTCCCTAGTCTGTCCCATAGCCTGAGAAAAAAAGATATGTCAGGCATAGTATACCTGGTCTATCTCAGCCACATCAAGCAGCTTATTGGAGTGGATGGAAGATGGGAAGATTCCAACCGCATCCACAAGGGATTGGCGCATTGGGAATGAAAGTGAATCAGTTGTTCCAATTGTGCAGCGTAAAAATATTTAGTCAAGTCTGGGACTCCCAATCTTCACTTTACCTTAGGGGTAAAAAGTGTGCATCTGTTTACTCTGGGTCTCTTATCCGCCCAAATAAACTTCAATACCTTCTGTTGAAGAAGACATAAGTCAGACATACAGTAATAATAGTTATCGGTAAAATAAAAAAAATGTTTTTAAACTTTCTTTTGTCAAGCCTGGACACCATTGTTGACACAGTGACTGTGTCTTCTAAAGTGAACAATCAATTGATCAATTAAATTCATTTTAATTTACTTATTTTTAGGAGGTTGGGCAACCCATTCCACACATTGTTACTCTAGTATATGATGATATAAGGTGACATTATGACATATACTGGGTTCCAGAACAGTTAAATAGTCTACATCAGGGGTGTTTTATGAAATCAGTGGGCCTGTGTACAAGATAATATGTTGGGCCCCACTACTTGATGAAGAGTAGTAATGCGGTGCGTGTAGCGAACTGTGGGTGAGGTCGCACTGTGTTAAGGGGGTGGGGGCTTAAAGTGGCATAGTTAAATAAAACAAATGCCTTCTTGTACTCATAAAATATGGTGAAATTGCTGTCCCGTAATCCAGAGTCTCATAGATACGTATATGTTCAAACCTCAGCACAATCATTATTTTAAAATGAAACACTGCCATTACCTATTATTTTGGATACATTGAAAATAGAAAGAGAGTTATCATTTTATCTAAGCCTACCTTAAAGAAAACCTTCAATAAAATAGTCAGGGAAAGCTTAGCACCCAGCAACTATTGAGACAATGAACATGTTGATGAGAAGTATGTAATTTACAATAAAGTGCAGTACTCCACACAAACAAGGTGGACAGAGGAATCCCTGTACAATATCCCTCTTCAGGTTGGTCTGTCCCCCATACAATATCCCCCCACCATAGTCAAATTGTCCACCAACATAAGTTTTCTCTGCTCTGGTCAGCCTGCCCCCAGTTCAATTCCACCCTCTCGACTCAGTCTGTCCCCCAGTACAATCGTTACACCTCCTACAGCCCCACAGCTCAGTTTGACCAATAATACATCCCAACCGCTCAATCTGTCCCCCAGTACAATCATTACCCCCCCCCCCCACAGCTCAGTCTGCCCCACAGTACAATCATTGCACCTTCCACAGCTCAGTCTGTCCCCCTGCACAATCATAACTCTCCCTCTCTCCCACCACAGCTCAGTCTGTAACAGTCTGCACAATCCCCCCCAAATTCACAAACCTTATCTCAGACAAATTTCAGTGGTATGGGAGATTTCCTGGGGTTAAGATGACATTGACACCATGGTGTGGACAAGCCCTGATTCGTTGCTCCACTAGTGCAGAGGCCACTGGCCAGTGCCATGCATTAAGGAAGCTGGCCAACCCCCTACCCCGTTAACTCACCTTCCTCCACACATCTGTCACAGTGAACTCCTGCTGGCATCCTCCCAGTGGGATCTCTGAACTCAGGCAAAGAGCATAGACTCGTTACAGTGACTTGCTGTGGACTCTCAGGTGTTTATCACACAGAGAAACTTCACAGTGTGGGCAGGATCTAACACTCAATTTCCTCCTCATCTATGTGAGCCAACTGGAAGCGCTTCAATGTTCTATGGAATCGTATGTTTGTACATTAGATTCCATGCCACAAAAACAGAGTAGGCTCACCTGGAGTTAGTCCCTCCTTGTTAAAGTTACAGCAACACACCAGCTATTCCCCTTGCAAAGCATCTTCCAGGGTGTGTACTCCAAATACACTGCCATTGCTCTGATCAGTTTGAAACTAGTTAAAAAATGGAAAGGAGCACATGGACAAGGGAAAATAGAAAGGGGGATTTTAGCACACCTAAAGGAGAAGTATGGCCAAAGCTATTTTGGCTATACTTCTCCTTTAGGTCACAGGAGTGCACTTAGTTATGCACTCCTAAAGCCTGCTGTCGGCTGACGTCCCAGAGTCAGTGCAGGTTCCGAAAACATCTTGATCATATGGTGGTCAGAATCCATCCAGATGCCTAGACTGGCAGCGGCTCAGCCTCTTAGCAATTTGCTGGGAGCTTGAGCCAGCACTTCCCACCCCCTCCACAGTCCAGTGCTCCAGTGAGTCTGACAGTCACGGCTCTCTGCTCAGAGCTCGGATTGATACTGCATCCACCTAGGTACTTCTCTTTTAAAGCTAGCTAGAAAAAAAAAACTAACTAAACAGTTTCAAGTTAGAAACAGAGGTTCCTGTTGCATACATCTGTAAATACACAGCCACTTCCACACTGCTGCTGCATCAAGACATGTCTATAACATGGGGTCCCTAATTCAAAACTAGTCTCTCCCCAACTATTAGACATATATAGTAAAGCAATGCAGGCTCAGATCGAGAAATCCAACTCTCTTTCTTTTTTTTTTTGTATATAGCCTTGCCCTTGTGCATTTTTCTTCATTTTGCTAGTTTCAAACAGAACGGAGTGACTGCCATCATTGCTTTTTGGAATTTAGTGCAGACACACTCTGGAAGGCCTCATTTAGACTTGCGGTTGGTACCCTCCTTAAGCAGCAATAGGCAGCAATGCCTCACAACTGTGGCTCTTGATCCGACATGAAGCATTAGGCAGGCTGCAAGCCCACTGAACGCTACACATGCAAGTCAGTGCGGAAGCATTGCAAACACCCCCCAATCATGTGCAATACAAGCGGTTGCAGCTCAGTTGTTGGCAAAAATGGTGTTAAAACAGGCAGTGGGGAGGCATTTCTTCGCTTCCTCATTGCCTATCAGTAGTCTCTGGAGCACGATCCAGAAGCAGATTGGGCTTCAGAGGCAAGGGAGATTTAGATGCACCTCTAAATCTACCCGAAGTCTTCAGCAATCTTGATAAGGTGATATCTGGGCTTCTGGTCTATTGATGTACCTTTGAGGAGGGGATTCCTTTAGGTGAGCTGACTGAAGGGGCGTAGTGCCTAAGAGGATCTGTTTGTGACTCCTGTGAGTACAGACCAAGGATCTAGGGGCCTGTTCTTTTCGGCGGCTACCCCTTTGTGCTAGTACAGTCAGCCAAGGGTCCAACTAAAGGGATCATCCAAAGAGCTTTGTCTACATTTCCTTCACTACAAGAGACTATGCCCATACTCTTTATTTCTGCATTGCTACACAGGAGAAGTCTGTCATCTGCTCTCAGCAAGGTACTTCACCTACTGCTCAATCCTAAAACAGCTAGAGTCCTTAGGTTGTGCATAGTTTTGTTCTGGAGTATCCTACTACACATCCCCTACCCTATCCAGGTTCTCTACATTACAGCAGAGCCTAAAAGTGGTGGACGAGTATGTCAGCAGAATCTTTAAATACTGGAGTAGCGGTGGGCAGTGGGGGAGTTAACCTGGCTCATGAGACCTGTTGGGAGGCTGAGAACCAGTGTAACATATGAAACTGATGCTGTAAGTGGGGTGAGCAGCACAGAGAGGGTTAAGCTGAAGCGCAAGAAAGAGAGTGTTTGGAGGGCCTGCCCAACAGGAGAAGAGAGTGTGTGTAAGTCAGCTTACTGAGAGGAGTGGGCGGGCGGGCACATGCCCGAGATCAGTCAACCCGGAGAGAGGGGCAGAGTAACGGTACCATATCCAGGTGTGGCTGAGGAGAAACTATGAGGAGAGAACAGCAAGATGACGGGTGCTATGGCGAGTACCAAGGCTGCGTACGGTGGTGACTTCCAAGTAAGACTGACTAAACTGCCCTGCAGGATACTGACCGACACTGGAGTGCAGCTGCAACCCCGAGGGAGTCTGGCGCTGTGCAGCGACTATGGGACAGAACACCTGGGACGGTTAAGCTGCAGTAAATAGTGACTATTTTTTTTCCCATGAAGGCTATTTACAAGGATTTATAATCACTTAAAGGGTAACTCCACTTTCATGGGGAAAAAAATAGCAAATAAAGTAAAAACAATATAGCGTATACAATTGGGACACAAATCATTTTGTAATTGAATGTTATTAAAAATTAAATTTCCTTTTCAATCTGCAGCTGTTGTAATTTTCTGAAAATGCAATGCAATATGGCTACCTGGAGCTGTTCTGTATACAGAATGTGTACTTACCACCCCCCATAAACATAATTTCCTGCTTGTGTGATTGGCTCAACACTTTTCCCAGAAGTCTACCTAAGATACAAGTCAGATTTCTGGCATCCCCTGCAACAAAAATGTCATTTTGGTGAGATACTTCCAATAGGAACACATCTAAAGGGATGCAGGCCCAGCACAGTTTCTCATAAGTGCCCTGCAACTGCCACAGCTGGTTGATAATTATAAAACCACTCCCAATAGACCCACTCAGCATGGGAGGACAGAGGAACAAAAATGGGTTTCTTCAGAATAACAAAAGGTAGGAATCTGCAACAAAGTTTGTTACAATCCGTGTGATGTAAATAGATCACCCAGAGGGGAATGTTTTTTTCTCAACAAAAGTGGAGTTACGCTTTAACCACTTGCCAAACGCACGCTGCAGTTGTATGGTGGCAGTCTGGCTCTCCCAGGCAAAGTCCCGTACATGTAAGGCCCTCGCCTGGGAGGAGCTAAGGGGCGCTTGAGCGCCGCCGGAGGCGTGCTCCCGCCCCCGCTCGTCAGCTGGGAAGCTAGCGCATGTGGCAGGCGGCTTCGATGGCCAGCGGGCACTCACAATCTCCCACAGCTGAGAGAGAAGGACAGACGGCTGATGTAAACACAGCCGTCCGTATTTCTCCCTGAAGTGATCACAGATGTCATGTGATCCTTCTATATAGGATCACATGTCTCTGTGATGACTTCACAAGCCACGCCCCCCCACAGTTAGAATCACGCTCCTATGGTCACATTTAACCCCTTGATCATCAGTAATGTTAACCCCTTCCCTGCCAGTGTCATTTTTACAGTAACAGTGCATATTTTTAGCACTGATTACTGTAGTAATGTCACTGGTACCCCCAAAAGTGTCAAAAATGTCAGTTAGGGGTCTGATCTGTCCGCCGCAATGTCGCAGTCCTGCAAAAAATTGCAGATCGCCGCCATTACTAGTAAAAAACAATAAAAATGACATAAATCTTTCCTGTAGTTAGTAAACGCAATAACTTTTGCACAAACCAATCAAATTATGCTTATTGCGAATTGTTTTACCAAAAATATGTAGCAGAAAACAAATTGGCCTAAAATGTTAAAAAATTTAGATTTTTACATTTTTTGTTTGAGAATTTCATATAAAAGAATGTGAAAAATATTGTTATTTTTTCAAAATTGTCGCTATTTTTTGGTTATAGCGCAAAAAATAAAAATTGCTCAGGTGATCAAATACCACCAAAAGATAGCTTTGTTTGTGGGGAAAAAAGGACGTCAATTTCGTTTAGGTACAGCGTCGCGCGACTGCACAATTGTCCATTAAAGTCACGCAGTGCCGAATCGCAAAATAGGGCCTGGTCATTGAGCAGCCAAATCCTCTGGTCTTAAAGTGGTTAATTATACAGTAGAGTCTTTCCAGCTGTTCAGAGTCAGTGGTGGGATAGAAGGGTGGAGCAATAATCAATACTATTTTCTACTATTAAATGACATGAAAACTGCTCAGACTGATTTGCGTCTCTTCCCAAATACGTTGCTGATCAGTTTGGCCATGGAGCCACTTGGCCGCCTCTTATCTTTTATTTTGTTCTGTAAGATGATATTTCTGACGATAGCAGTAAACATGGCATTGACCTCCTGACATTGTTCAGCTGCAGAGAGTTCATAATAGTGACAGTGATGCTCTAAGGCCACCTTTTGCCCCTCCTCCTGGGGCACCTCCCGCATGTGGCAAAGGTCCTGCTTGTTACCGATTAAGAAGAGCCCTGCCTCCGTGTCTCTGCAATGACAAACATGACAACATCAGAGAAACCACATTATGGTGGAGAGACTCCAAGCACAGACAGCATAGCCCAAGACATGTACATATAAAAGGCTTTGTAAATATTGTGTCCAGACATATATTATGAAGGCCTCATATACATTTGGGCTCACTACGAAGAGCATATATGGGCTTATTTAAAGGGAATTCATTATCTTCTCAGGTATACATGAAGATTTTGTCAGTTTAAAGCTGAGCTCCAGCCAGATTTAAAACTATGGTGATAATGCGGCATTATAAGTGTAATGAAAAACATCACAAAACAAGATTGATCATTAGAGGTGAGTGACAGATTTGGTTAGCACACTGATGAATAACTATTGCCAGCATCACGCAGAAAAATAATTTTGGATAAGAAAACAAATGAGTTTGCTCATGGACATTCTTGGTGCTCAGTTTTTGCCTCAACAATCTGATAGACATCCAGATAGACTCTGGTCTGGGAATATTTCCTTGTCCCACTTTCTCATTACCTCTTACACATCCTGACATTGGCCTCGCGCAGTCTGCAGATTATAGTCTTGGCGAAGACAAAGGACGATCTTCGGCTGATGTCGTACACAATCAGGAAACCGTCTGCCCGGCTTAGTTCTTCGCACATCGGCAGCTTCTTTTTATTCATATGAAAAGACAGACTGGAATTAACTACTATCATGCATCATGGTACTGTAATGTATTTTCAAGAACCAGCGGGAAACTAACCCTGATACCTTAATCTGTTCCTATCACTTCCAGTTTTGATTTCTAACTGTGACCCTGGTTAACAACAGAGTTTAAAACTGATCCCGCTTGCCACATGCACCCCGCTTTGTGATACTGTGGTAATTTCACCATCCCTTTCTGACAGAGCATGTGATGAGTTAGTGACAGCTTGTAGTGAACATTAGTAATTAGTAAATGCACTGTGATTGTATAACACTAAATATAAACTTACAAGAACAAAGAGACTGTATGGCAATTTAGACAGTGAAAGGAGCCCCCAGTATACCCTGTGAAAAGCGCTGTGGCTGATAATAATGTGCACAACAAGAGCTCCACAGAGCACTTACATAGTAGTTGTATCTAATAACACAGATGTGTTTGGATATCTCTTTATATTACCTGTGAGCAGGGGTCATGTATCTCCAGGCTGGTCACCCTCCCATCCACATTCATCTGTTTGGTGTATGCACATTCTAAAACAGAACCAGATGATCACAATCTAGTTACAACCTGCTACTTCAAGGCAGGGCAGCCATCAGAAATTTTGCTTTAGGCCTGGGCCCCTCCAGGCCTGACCACCAACATTCCCAGGGCCCATCCACTGACTGTTCCGCCAAATCAAGCCACTAGGCATCCTGCTGTGTCCTTCAGTGCACCCACTTTTATTTTAACACTCTTACAACTTAATAGATGAAAATGAATCTAATCCAGCAATGATACATTCCCTATACAGTATATTCAGCAAAGAGACATCCCGATTCAGAAAAGAGATGGCCCCATACATTCAGCAAAGAGATAGCCCAATCCAGCAAAGTGACATCTCCATATATTCAGCAAAGAGACATCCCAATCCAACAAATATACATCCCAATCCAGCAAACAGGCTTTTCCAAATATTCATCAAAGAGTCATCCCCATATATTCATCAAAGAGACATCCCAATCCAGCAAAAAAGACATCCACATATATTCAGCAAAAAGATATCCCAATCCAGCAAAGAGACAGCCCCATATATTCAGCAAAGAGACATCCCCATATATTCAGCAAAGAGACATCTCAATCCAGCAAATAGACTTCTATATCCAGCAGAGACATCCCCATATATTCAGCAAAGAGACATCTCAATCCAGCAAAGAGACTTCTATATCCAGCAGAGACATCCTCATATATTCAGCAAAGAGACATCCCAATCCAGCAAAGAGACATCCCTTTGGCTGCATTGGCTTACTCTGCAGCCACCCTACTTTAGCAACTTCTAGTAACTACAGCAGAAACAACTCGTTGCCCTACATGTGTATGGGCTGTCCCCCCCTGATGGTGGCCCTGCTTCGAGGAAATGATTGAACATGATAAGATGCAGGCTAAACCCAGAGCAATGCTAACGCAGATTGCAAATCACTTGAATCTATGGCCTCATGCACACTGGATGTTTTTACAGCTGCTGATTTTGGTATCAGCCATTTTTTTCTACAGCCAGTAAACTCCCCAGCATGTCATCCTATGTGTCCATACACACATAGGCTGTTATCAGCAGTTTTTGGCAGGGGTGTTTTCTGGCTGGAAACCCCCCCCCCCCCCCCCAGAACTAGTGGGTTTTGAGAGGATTTTTTCAGCTGTAAAAACGCTCTAACTCTGATAAAAGCTGAAAAACGTGGCTATTCTGTGTTTATCAGCATTTTTGAGCTATAGGCTTTTATGGAAGTCTAGTTTTGCTAAAAAAAAAAAAAACTACAGCTAAAAAAATGGCAAAAAAACGCTGAAAATTGCTATTGCAAAAATGTAAAAAAAAACGCTGAAAAATGCTACTGCAAAAACTCAGAAAAACTTACTCTACAACTACAGCTTTCTACAGCTAACGTTACTGGCTTTTTTTATACACTCCAGTGTGCATAAGGCCTAATATTTATCCTAAGCATAACACTAATATTTCTCATCCTAATTTTGACCCTATTCCTGATTCTACTTATCTTGACTCCAATACTTATCCTAAGCGTAACACTAATACTTCTCATCCTAACTCTGACCCTTTTCCTGATCCTAATACTTATCTTGACTCTAACTTTAATTCTTAGCTCCTTTACTCTGACCCTTTTCCAGATCTTAATAGTTATCCTGTGCCTAACTTATATGTATTTTCCTAATTATGACCCTATTCCTGATCTTAATGCTTATTCCAGAGCATAACAATTATTATCCTAACTCTAACCCTAATGCTGATCTTATTCATCTTAACTCTGACCCTTTTTCTGATCCTTATACTTATCTTGAGTCCAATTTAATACTTATTTTTACTTTGACCCTATTCCGGATCGTAATACTTATCCTGTGCCTAACTCATATGTATTATCCTAATCCTGATCCTATTTATCTTAACTTTGAACCTATTCCTGATCTCAATACTTATTCTGAGCCTAACCATAACATTTATCATCCTGACTCTGACCCTGTTCCTGTTCCTGATCCTTATACTTATCTTGAGTCCAATTTAATACTTATTTTTACTTTGACCCTATTCCGGATCGTAATACTTATCCTGTGCCTAACTCATATGTATTATCCTAATCCTGATCCTATTTATCTTAACTTTGAACCTATTCCTGATCTCAATACTTATTCTGAGCCTAACCATAACATTTATCATCCTGACTCTGACCCTGTTCCTGTTCCTGATCCTTATACTTATCTTGAGTCCAATTTAATACTTATTTTTACTTTGACCCTATTCCGGATCGTAATACTTATCCTGTGCCTAACTCATATGTATTATCCTAATCCCGATCCTATTTATCTTAACTTTGAACCTATTCCTGATCTCAATACTTATTCTCAGCCTAACCATAACATTTATTATCCTGACTCTGACCCTGTTCCTGATCCTTATACTTATCAAACTAACTCTCACTCTTATCCTACTTATCCTAAAACTAACTTTAACCCTATAACCCTATCCATTCCTCTCAGGTTTCATTACTTTCTTTGCCTCTGCTAAGGAGTTTTTATCTCATCTTATTTAAAACTTGCATCTTTCATCAGTATAGAATGTAAAGAGTAATCTTCTCAATGAGGAAACAAACAATAATTAATATTAATAGGGGTGTGATCCCTTTCCCCTCTCCTCCCAAACCTGAAAATGCGGAAGAGTTACCTTCAAGTAAATTTGCTCTCAGTTTATTTCTGGTTATGTGTATAGAACAATGTGTCATGCTAAATTAATTAAAAAATAAATCCTCCTAACTTGTAAGTGAATGTGCATCAAATATAACACAAGTGCGACAAAATAAACAACATACTTCCAAATGCAAGATGTTAATAAATATGCATTAATAACAAACAAATTAATTAATTAAATTATTTAGTAGTGCACAGTGATGAAGAGTTGCTAAATTCATTAAATACAGAGTGTATAGTGCATAGTTCATAAATCTGACCTGCGGAATACTGATAACATAAAGTTGTAATTACAAAAAAATAATAATATACTGTATATATATATATATTTATATATATATATATATATATATATATATATATATATATATATATATATATATATACAGTATATATATATATATACATACACACGGTGTATGTATATATATATATATATATATAGTATATATATATATATAAATATATATATATATATATATATATATAGTGCCTACTATATAAGTGTTTGTGTGCAAACAACGCTCTGTGATCTTTATAGTAACTTTGTAGCTTTGTATAATAATGATTTTATTGTAACCACCACCATTCCCTTGTGAACAAACTCTCACCTTCAAGGGTGCCCCTTAAATTATAGAAGTTCCAATCATAGCCACTTCCCTTCAAGCTGGGAACAGCTCTTACAAGATATCAATTACCTCCAATACATTATTTTCCAAAGTGCTTTTATGTTGCTGTCACGAAAGATGTAAGGCTGGTTTATGAACTATGCATTTTGTATTTGATGTATTTAGTAACTTGTATGGTTTATTTATTCACTGTGCAACTATTGAAGGTATGTATTTATTTGTTAATTATGCATATTTATTCACATGTTCTGTTTAGAAATATGCTATTTCTTTGGATGCACTGAAGTTATAGTTGATACACATTAATGTATAAGTAAGGAAGTTTTAATTTTTATTTATTTGTGGCACATTATTATAATAAAATTTTTAGATAATTTACATAATTTTGGTGCTAGCAGTTCAATTTTGTACAAGTGGTATTGTTGTGAAAATACGAAAAGATAGCCCGGCTGCTGCTATCCTCACCCGGCCAAGGTCGTTAGCAGGTATAAGCAGCCTCAGCTCGATTCAGCCAGATCACAACTCCAATATGTTTTGACCCACAGGTAGAAACATGTTGGAGTTGTGATCTAGATGAATCAAGCTGAGGCTGCTTTTACCTGCTAACCACTCGGTGAGGTGTGTGACGGCTGGGCTATCTCTTCCTATTTTTGCAGTATGCTTTGGTTGTAGAAGGACCTTTCCTCAGCTTGCACCCTCACTAGCCAGTGGCATCCAACTCATCAGACCTTGACAGCCTAAGGGGGACCCTTAAGCATTTATCATGGGTATTATTGTGAAGTAACACAGGGAGAAAAGTATTTCTAGCAATGTATACCCATTATGGATGTTCCTACAGATTGGATTAGAGAAGTCACACTCACCACTCTGTACAAAGATGTCTTGACTTGATATTCAATACATGTTTTAGCTAGTTTTCTTATGCTGGTTAACCCTAATCGTGACATTACCCCTAAAGCCTTGTACATGCAGGGAGTTCTTTTCGTTCAACCCAGTGGGCTGAACTAAAAAAAACGGACTGATCGCTGTACTAACAGAAATGATGTTAGTACAATGATGTCCCCTGCTGAGCTATTGTGTTCTGAAAGGGGGACCACCCCCCCCCCCCCCGCCAGAACGCAGTGATCAGAGCTTTCAGTCATTGGCTGCAAGCGCGGATCGAATGCTGATTTTCCAACATGCCTATTTGATAAAAGCTGGTTGTTAGACCGTCTTCTGTCTGAGAGGCTGCTGTACACAGGGGCCGAATGTCAGCCAGTTTCTGTTGAACCAGCCAATATTTGGCCCCTTGTGTACCAGTCTTAACCCTAATCGTTATTCTAAACCTAACCCCTAATTTTGGCCATTACCATTATGTTAATGCTAAACCTAACTAACCCTAACCTTTAACCTTATCATAAATTTGACACTAAACCTTGCAATGACTGTAACCTAATCCTGGCCCCAAATCCTAATCTTAATCCCAATTTGATTCAGACATTTACTCTAAACCTGAAGCTAATACTGACCCTAACTTAAACCAAAAACTTGATAATAAATCTAACCCTTATTTTATCCCAGCCCTAATCCTAGCCCAACCTTAACCCTAATCCTACCCCAACCCTTACCCAACCCCAAAGCTAACTCTGACCCTGGTCCTAGGTAAGTCTTAATACTTTGGGTATTTTTAATAAATACCATCCTCCGCTGATAAGACAAAGGGTGCCAGTTGTCTCTCTTACCAGAGTTTGAGGCATATTCACTGATGTACCTTCCAGTGAGGAAACGAACAATGAGAGCTGAATATAAATTGACAAAAAAAGAAAATGAGCCAGCATCTGACAAATAATGATAATCAAGCAAAGCCATGTTCTATGTTCTGTGTGTATAGACCTGAATGAGATTCACAGGAGAATATCTAGGACATTATAAGAACTGTTTATTAAGAGGTTTCTCTAACTCTGAGGGTGACACTTTTCTGCTAGATGTTTTCTTTTTGTTGTCTATATGTAATAAAGTATGGAGCATTTTGGAACCTAATATTGTGACTACAGGACATTTAGCTCTTTTTAGGATTTATCATTGATAAGGAGTGCAACCTTGAACAAGGATATTTTACATTCTTACTTTGGTTTAGCTTGGACCAATGTAACTGCATATACCATTCCTGTGGGAAATCACGGTAGTAGACATCTCTATTACAGTGATTTCCACTAGCTTCTGGGTCCGGCACCAAGAGTTTGGACATTACTTGAAGATTCATGGTGTACTGGCAAATATGTAGATGGGTCCAGTACCAAGCAGTTGTCCTGCTGCATTCTGAATACTGGAGGTTGGCCGCTCAGAACAAGCACCGTTTAGCCTTCATTTTGCATTCTCTCAATAAATGTAAAGTGTTCTCTGATTGGAAGTGGTGGAGATGCTGGGTGGTGACTTCAAGATTTACACCTCATCCTCTTTTGGGACCCGGAAGCCAGTAGAGATCACTAACCCACAAGTATGGTATAAGCATAGTTACATTGGTCCAAGATGAATCAACTAAACTATGCAAAAATATCCATAGCTGGAAGTCTTCTTTAACCACCTCCCACCCGGGCCATTGTAAATATACGGCCGGGTGGGAGTCTCGTCCTTCTGAATGGACGTTCCGGAACGTCCTTCAGAAGGAGAGCGATCGCGCCGCCGCGGGCACGCGCAGCGGCGCGATCTCGATGTGCCTGTGTCCCTCGGACACAGAGCAACATCATTCGGCAGGAGGGCCCTGTGATTGGCCCTCCTGATCACATGACGGCTGTGTCCAATCACAGCCGTCATGTAATGTAAATAGAGCCGTTGTAACGGCTTCGATCTCTTCTCCTCCTGACAGATCCTGTCAGTGAGGAGAAGAGGAGAGGATCGGTGCTGCTGCTGGGGTGATCAGTGAGTATTTCTAATTACTCACTGATCACAGGGGGGGTCTGTGCTGGTAATCAGATGATTGATTACCAGTACAGCCTTGGGGGGAGAGGGGTGCCACTAAGCCACCAGGGATGCCCACCCATGACCACCAGGGATGCCCACCATGGCCACCAGGGATGGCAAGCAGGGCTCAGAGAGCCCCCAGTGCCCTCCCTATCAGTGTTGCCCACCAATGCCATCTATCAGTGCTGCCCACCAGTGCCGTTATTGCCATCTATCAGTGCCGCCCACCAGTGCCCATTACTGCCCACCAGTGCCGCCTATCAGTGCCCATCAGTGCCCCCATCAGTGCTGATCAGTGCCCCCCATCAGTGCCGATCAGTGCCGATCATTGCCGCCCAACAGTGCCACCTCTCAGTGCCGCCAATCAGTGCCCATCAGTGCTGCCTATCAGTGCCCATCAGCGCTGCCTATCAGTGCCCACCAATGCTGCATATCAGTGCTATCTATCAGTGCCACATATCAGTGCCCATCAGTGCTGCATATCAGTGCTACCTATCAGTGCCCATCAGTGCTGCATATCAGTGCCACCCCATCAGTGCCACCCCATCAGTGTCTCCTCATCAGTGCCTGTCAGTGCGGCATCATCAGTGCTCATCTTTGCAGGAAAAAACATATCTATTTACAAAATTTTATAACCTAAACAAAAAAACTTTTTTTTTTTTTCAAACTTTTCAGTCTTTTTTTATTTGTGCACCAAAAAAGAAAAAACCTGACGGTTATCAAATACCACCAAAAGAAAGCTCTATTTGTGGGGATAAAATGACACAAATTTGGTTTAGGTACAGTGTTGCATGACCGCGCAATTGTCATTCAAATTGCAACAGCGCTAAAAGCTGAAAATTGGTCTGGGAAGGAAGGGGGTTTAAGTGCCCAGTATTGAGGTAGTTAATGATAGTTCCTTTTTTTGTGTGCAGTAGCCCTAGATACAAGCATATATTAGGAATTGGTCTGCACAGAAAATTAGTGTGGAATATTTGACTAGCTGGCTGCTATTGCTCCTTTAAAATACTTGAGTATTTCCCAAGGTGACCAATGAGATATTTATTTTCGTTTGCAAATCTGTGCTGGAACCTGACTATCTGCTCACAGTTGTCTTTAGTTTTGTGTACAACTGTGTTCCAAAATTAACACACAGCACCATCAAAGTAAAAATTATCTATTCTCCCTAACACTTTAGATTATTTGACGTGCTAAATCTTGTTGCTCAATCACTTGTAAGATAGCCCCCGATTGTCTGCTATAGACAACAAAGACAGATCATCTTTCAAACATCTTCATAACTAAGAGAAGGATGAAAAAAGCAGCACATCTTTCCTGACATGAGACCTTGCACATCTATATTTCTTTAAAAAATATTTAAGAAAGTTACCAGATTTTCCAGCTCCAGGGCTGCCCAGGACAGTCAGTTTAATGTTGCTCATGTTTTCATCGTTTTCCCCCTCTCATTGCAGATCTCCAAACTGGATGTCTGATGAACCCCGTCACAAAACATTCTGGCTTTGTGGAAGCTTTGTAGCTGGAGATGTATAAATAGCGGCAATGACATCACTATCCTGTCCGAGGAGCCTTCTAAATCTCCCAAATCTCCTTCAGGAATCCTACACTATTCATTGCAGAGTATTCAGACTGTACACAGGAAGAAGATATTTCTATAAATTGAAATGTTTCTTCAGTGACTATAACACAAAGGAGGAGATTTATTAAAACTGGAGCACACAGAATCTGGTGAAGCTGTGCTTGGTAGCCAATCCGCTTCTAACTTCAGCTTGTTCTATTAGGCTTTGGCAATAAAACCTGGAAGCTGACTGGTTTCTATGCACAGCTGCACTAGATTTTGCACTTTCCAGTTTTAGTAAATCAACCCCAAAACATCTTAAGCATTATTACAAATACAAAATTAAGACCTGTTGTTTAATACGTGTGAAAATATGATATTGAGGTACCCCTTAAGAAGCAGCTGAGTATGAATGAGCCCCCCTAGCTTGTCTTGTAGTAGCAATAGCCTGTCTAGGGTAACAAATGGCCCAAACAGCTATTGAATAGAGGCATGTGTAAGGGATGTCAGGTACCCCATAAAAAAACACATTTCCGTTTTATGGCATTTCTATTGATTTACCAGTAGATGGCAGCACAAAGCACAAAGTTCAACTGCAAGCAAGGCATGGGAGGAACTAAAAAGTTAGACCTTTTGTTCCTGGGGGGACAGAATAGCAGTTGCTGTCCACCAGATTAAAAGGTCATCATATCTCACTCATGTCCTTGTAATTGCAGGTAAGAAGGAGTATATTTATGGTTATAAACAGGGCGAAATTGATTTAATTTATATCCCTGTGATCAGTAAAGGCTGCTGTCACTACTGTGTGATTAAATCACACTGCACAAATGTTACTGGGTCACACTGTAGCATCACATGACTACAGTGTACCAGGAATGTGGTTATTATAGTGTTATGTGTTTATATCTGATATTAGATTGTATTATAAGTCCACCGTGATGCAGAAGTAGTAACAACATTTCAGCACGTTTAATTGGTTATTATTTTCTATGAGGACGTTATTCCTGTATATCAGAATGTTGATATTAATATATATATATAGTTATGTAATGGTATGTATGAACAGAATAGCAGTTGCTGTCCACCAGATTAAAAGGTCATCATATCTCACTTATAATCCTTGTAATTGCAGAAACTTCTCAATAAAAATAATTCTGGTTTCACCCGGTCCGATCTCTTCGCACATTGGAATTATTGACCATACTTTAAGCATATGTGCAACACATACAAGAAATATCTCCACTTTGAATCACTTTACACTATAGATGTTAATCAGATGTGGATGCCTGTAGGAATATCACCAGGAGCTCAATCTGCAAAAAAAAAGTAAAAGAAAAAAACAGCAAACTACATTTACAAGACAAAGCCTCAATCCTTGGAGAATGACGCTTCTTTCCCATAAATTATTGGAAACATAAACTTTGTACATAAACTTTTTCTTTCAAAAAAAAAAAGAAAAAAATCCCTTTATGAAGTCTAAAGTCCATACTAACTATACAATATTTTATCACCACCTAGTGGCAGAAAAGCATATTTATCTCAACACCAAGTCCAATTTCTTTTAGAGATCCACTATTTCCCAACTGTAGTTAAAGGCTTGCCCTAAAGAGCTTTCCAGGAACACAGCCAACTCACACCCACAGAAAGAAACAAAAATCAAAACTCCCAACCTTAACTTAGGTAATACATGTCCATTCCCATTTTTCTTAATGTCTTTATAAACCCTAAGTCTTTTAGGCTCATTCTTAACTCCAGGGCCCCAACTATTTATTTTTGTTGGCAAAGTCCAGCAGGCTCTTCCTTAGATTCAGACAACTGAAAAAGATTCAAGGACACTCCAGAAAAAAGGGTTGGTGAAACAACATTTTACATAATGGTATCGGTAGAAAAGGGGATCTGGTTATTGAAAGGGCCTGCTACTCCGGTGACACAGTGTTTTACCTCAGACAAATTACCACTCTGTTGGCTTTCACACAACTGTTGTATTTATCTCCAAACCTTAGCCAACTATGTAACTTTGGGATTCCCAACTTTGTACTCTTAGTCGAGTCATACCAATCAGTTCTCTTCTTTATTTATCTCCTTCATTATTCTCTTAACACATACCAGCATACCAGTCTATATTCGTGTGCCATTTCTTTAATAACTACCTTGTGCAACCCAGCTAATTTGGGCAGTGCTTTAGGTTTCAAACCCAAAGAGAACACAGGAGTTCATTCAGTAGCTTGAGGAGTTACAGGGATGACATCCCCATGAACAGGCTCCTCAACTTTTGAATGTCCAGTAAGGGGCAGCAGTGGCAAAGGAACCACTAGTGCTGAGCTGGTGGCAGGAAATATCATGCTTTCAACCCACAAAAGACACTGACGGGTTGATTTACTATAGGCAAATAGACTGTGTATTTTTGTAAGTGCCGTTGCTCCAAAGTTTAGTAAATGTCGCACCCTTCTAGGTAGTGTGCTAGGATGTATACAGTTAGAATAGTATGGTCTCCTGCTTAACAGGAAACTAAGGTAAACTACAGTAGTTTTCCTGCCTAACAGGGAGACTGGATTGGTATAGCTAGGGAGTTGTGTGTTTAACAAGTGTTATTATATTAGCCTTGACTCATCTGTATATAGGCAGTTTTGGAAATTGCTGGGTGGGCACGAGTGACTGCAGATCTTTGCCATGAATATTGATGCCATCCCAACCAATTGCAGACATGGGGCCCTATGCATGATGGTAAGGGGTATTTATATTTAGTGAGGAGACACAGGAAGTGGTCTTTGTCTGGATGAGAGAGTCCAGTTGAGGAGGGGGCGTCTTTCCCTTTCTCAGTACCTGCTGCCATGTGGCCTCAGGCAGGGGGCTAGGAAGCTGGAGAGCTGACCCATGTGTTCTGAAGAGCTGATTGAGGGGAGCCATGCCTGGAAGGATCTGGATGCGACTCATGTGAGTTCAGGCCAAGGATCTAGGGGCTCGTTCTTTTGTAGGCTACCCTTCTGTGCTAGGAATGTCAGCTACTAGGTACAGCAGAAAGGGGATACTGGCTAGTGTCCTGAAGAGCAATAGTCTATCCTTACCATAGAAAACTTGCTAAAGAGTGCATGTTGCTTCAAGTAGGAATTCCACAGTCAAGTTGAAGCAGTTGTCCTCCCTGTAATTAGTTGCATCCGACTACATTCCCTTCCCTATCCAAGTTCTCAATAAAACATAAATAAAAAACAACCAAAACCCCTAGATTGATTATTCAAGAAACGAGCCTAAGTGTGTGCATGGCTATGGAAAATTCTGTATTTGGGTGTTAATTGTGCCTATGAAACCTACACCAAAAAAAATATTTTAGATGAAATCAACATCCACAACACTAGGCAGCCTAGAAGTCTTGCAGAGATTTCACATCCCAAAAACACTTAATCAGTGACATCAGCATCAGGAGCTTCATAGCTGCTGGTAATCCAGGACTGATTCCTTTTGATAAATGTCAGACAATCCACAGAGTCGGTGGATAGACAGGTTCTATTATCAGTAACAAAACCTCAAGCAGCACTGAATGCCTGTTCAGAAAGCACACTTGATGCAGGGTAGCCCAGCATCTCCATTGCATACTGGGCAAGTTCTGCCCAGTGGTCTATTCTCATGACCCAGTAACCCAGTGGATCATTAACTGGAAAGCTCTCGATGTTTGTTTTTGCCCCTAGATAATTGTCCACCATATGATGCAGACGCTGCCGATGGGATGTGGAAGCTGAGATCCCTGGATGGCGAGGACTAAAAAAATTGTGCGGCCCCCTTCTCCACCGCTCATTTCTTGACCAACAGAAGCCTTAAAACTACATTTTCCACTACACTGTAAACTACTAGAGTCTGGAAAAGCATTAGATAAACTTCTCTTTAAAGTTTCCTCAAGAGCTTTCATCTTCTGCACCCTTTGGGGAGACAGAATGAGTTCTGAGACCTTCCCCTTGTAACGGTGGTCAAGGAGGGTTGCCAACCAATAGTGATTCTTCTCCTTGATGCCATGCATTCTTGGGTCCTTTCACAGGCTTTGAAGCATGAGGGAGCCCATGCACCGCAAGTTTGCGGAGGCATGAGAAGCAGACTCCTTGGGGTCACTGAGGATTACAGTATCTAGAACTGCCTCCTCCCAGCCACGTACTACTCCCAAGGGTTTTGGGAATGGAAAACCATCTGTTGAGGGTTTACGTATGTCTTCCTCTGCTTCAATGCTTCCAAGACTGCCAGAATTTTCCTTCTCCTTTCTCTCCTCTTGTGCGTTCTGTGACGTAGGCAGAATGGTGTCTGCATAAAGCGGGCCCTTCAGAGGAAAGGAAGTCCTCCTCTTCCTCCCGCTGCTCTGCCTCGAGTGCCCTGTCCATAATGCCACACAGAGTCTGATCCAGCAGGAACAAAACAGGGATTGTGTCACTGATTAATGCATTGTCACAGCTCACCATCCTTGTGGCCTCCTCAAATGGTGAAAGTACAGTACATGCATCCTTTATCAGCAGCCATTGGTGTGGGGGAAAAAAGCCGAGCTGGCCTGAGGTTGTCGTTTTGCCATACTCACACAGGTACTCATTGACGGTCCTCTGCTGCATGTGCAGCCACTGCAGCATTCCTAAAGTCAAGTTCTACCTGGTGGGCATGTCTCAAATCAGGCAGGTTAAGGGCAGGTGCCAATCGAGCACTGGCTGTGTATGACCGACTTAAATGTCTACAAACTCTTCTGGCCTGCTTTAGCAGATCTTCCAACCGTGGGTACCTATTTAGGAAATTCTGCACCACCAAATTGAGGACATGTGCCAGGCATGGCACATGTGTCAACTTTCCCTGTCTAAGAGCCGACAGGAGGTTTGCGCCATTGTCACACACCACCATTCCTGGCTCCAACTGGCCTGGCGTGAACCACCTCTGGGCCTGCTTCTTGCAGAGCTGCAAGAATCTCTGCTCTGGTGTGGTTCCTGTCCCCTAGACAAACCAACTGAAGCACTGCATGGCACCTTTTAGCCTGACTCATTGAATAGCCCCTTGGACACTTAAGGAGTACTTGTGGTTCATAGGACAATTCAGCAGAGAAGGGCATGGAGGAGGAGGAGGTAGAGCTGACAAATTTTGCATCATCACCACTAGCTGTATGGAGACGTGGCAGCACAACAAGCTGCAGCACTGAGTCCTGACCTGCATTCTTCTGATTTGCAAGCAGTCACCCGGTGTGCTGTGAATAAAATATAGCTGGACCACGTCTCAGCAGTAACATGGACTTTGCAGCTGACTGCCTTGCCTAATGATGACACAACATTGCCTTCCATGTGATGGTACAGAGCTGGAATGGCCTTTTGTGAAAAGAAATACCAACTGGGAACCTGCCATTGTGGTAGAGCACATTCTTCAAATCCACGGAAGGGGGCAGAATCCACCTGACGGAAAGGCAGAATTTGTAAAGCCAGCAGCTTTGACAAGCTTGCATCTAAACGCTGGGCATGTGGGTGGCAGTGATTGTATTTATTTTCACTGCAGAAGATAGGGCAGAGAAATGTGCCTGGCTATAGTCTACAGCTGGTGGTGTGCTACTGGCAGATGTGCTGCAAGGAGCAGGGACATCCTGCGCTATACCATCATCCTGTCAGTGAAGGCTGCTGAGACTTCATGAGGTATAGTGGGCATAGACTGAGGTGAGGAGGAGGAACAGAATTGCATCCCTTTTGTGTGGTTTTCAGGTGCTCTTGCCAACAGGCTGAGAGGTGGGAGGTTAAATGCCTTGTCAAGCAAGTGGTACCCAAATGGCTGGTGTTTTTGCCACGCTTGATGTGCTTGAGACAAGGTTTGCAAATTGCAACAGTGTGATTGCTGCACATGTGCTAAAAAAAGGCCCAGACAGCTGAGCTGTGGGAAGGGTGCCGGGAGATGACAGTTCCACAATGTGATGGAATAGGGTGGCTGCTCTCTACTCTTCCATAATGGCTGCCTCGTTGGGGTTGTGCCTCACCCTCACTTTCCTTCACACCACATCATCTCCTTCATTCTCATTACCAATGTAGATAACGTGCCAATACGCTGTGGCTGGGGTAACATGACTGCCAATTTGTGTACCAGTGTTCTCCCCTCTCAGTAGGCTCATGTTCCTACCTTCCTCAACCTCAGAACCAACATTTGAATCAAGTAATGGCTGTGCATGATTAACCACTTCCATACAGAGCAGTTTGACACCCTTCCTGCCCAGACCAATTTTCAGCTTTCAGCACTCTCACACTTTGAATGACAATTGCTCAGTCATGCTACACTGTAACCAAACAAAATTTTTATCATTTTTTTCACACAAATAGAGCTTTCTTTTGGTGGTATTTGATCACAACTGGGGTTTTTTTTTTTCGTGATATATGCAAAAAAAGAGCAAAAATTTTGAAAAAAAAACACTTTTTTTAGTTTCAATTATGAAATTTTGCAAAAAATAAATTTTTCTTCATACATTTGGGCCAAAATGTATACTGCTACATGTCTCTGGTAAAATTAACCCAAATTAGTGTATATTATTTAGTCTGTGTGAAAGTTATTGAGTCTAGAAGCTATGGTACCAATTACTGAAAATTGATCACACCAGATGTACTGACGGCCTATCTCCTTTCTTGAGGCCCTGAAATGTCAGGACAGTACAAATACCGACCAAATGACCCCTTTTTGTAAAGTAGACAGTCCAAGGTATTTAGTAAGAGGCATGGTGAGTTTTTTGAAGTTGTAATTTTTTCCCACAATTCTTGGGAAAATGAAGAAAAAATTTTTTTTTCTTTTTTTTCCCACAAAGTTGTCAATTTATAAGCTATTTCTAACACATAGCATGTACACAGCAAAAATTACACCCAAAAATACATTCTGCTACTCCTTCCGAGTATGGCGATACCACATGTGTGAGACTTTTACACAGCCTGGCCACAAAAAGAGACTCCACGTTCAATAAGCACATTCAGGCGTTCTAGGAGCATAAATACACATAAAACTTTCTTACTACCTATCACACTTTTCAAGGCCCTAGAGCACCAATACAATGGAAAAGTCCACAAAATGACCCCATTTTGGAAAGCAAACACTCCAACGTATATTCTATGAGGCATTATGGGTCGTTTGAACATATCATTTTTTTCCACAGGTTTTTGGAAAATGTGGGAAAAAAATGAAAACTTTTTTTTTTTACACAAAGTTGTCAATTTATAGGATATTCCTAACACATAGCATGTACACAGCAAAAATGACACCCCAAAATACATTCTGCCACTCCTCCTGAGTATGGCAATACCACATGTGTGAGACTTTTTCACAGCCTAGCCATATAGAGGGGCCTAACATCCAAGGAGCATCATCATGCATCCTAGCCACTTGACTAGGCCTATTTTTGACATTTGGTGTTTACAAGCTAAAATCAGTTGTTTTGCTAGAAAACTGCTTAGAACCCCCAAACATTATACATTTTTTTTAGCAGAGACCCTAGAGAATAAAATGGAGATTATTGCAATATTTTTTATCACACCGTATTTGCGTAGCGGTCTTCCAAACGCAATTTTTTTGGAAAAAATTCACTTTTCTTAATTAAAAAATAAGAAACCAGTAAAGTTAGCCCAATTTTTTTCCATAATGTGAAAGATAATGTTACGCCGAGTAAATAGATACCCAACATGTCATGTTTCAAAATTGCGCACGCTCACGGAATGGTGACAAACTTTGGTACTTAAAAATCCCCATAGGCGACAATTTAAAAATTTCTACAGGTTGCCATCTTTGAGTTACAGAGGAGGTCTAGGGCTCAAATTATTCCCCTTGCTCTAACGATCGCGGCGATACCTCACATGTGTGGTTTGAACACCATTTACATATGTGGGCGGGGTTTCTGTATGCATTCGCTTCTGCGCGCGAGCTAACGGGGACAGGGCGCTTTAATTTTTTTTTTTTTTTTTACTATTTATTTTATTTATTATTTTTTATTTTTACACCGTTTAAAAAAAAAAAAAATTGATCATTTTTATTTCTATTAAAAGAAATGTAAATATTCTTCGTAATAGAAATAGGCACGACAGGACCTCTTTTTTGTGAGATCTGGGGTCAAAAAGTCCTCAGATCTCACAAGTACACTAAAAGATAGAAAAAAAAAAAATAAAATAATTATAATATAAAATGAAAAAAAAAAGGACCTTTAAACCGGTTGCTAGGCAACAACATTTTCCGTAGCTTCGGTCCTCCAAGACCATAGAGTCAAGTGAGGGCAAGCTTGCCCTCACTCGACATCCTGTCTGTGAGGATTCGGGACCGGATCGTTTTCCCCGCTGCCGGCGGGTCCGGTAAGCGGGGAAAAGGACCGGAACGCGTCGGGAGGGGGGGGGGGCGCCTCTTCCGCCATCCCGGAAGGGTGATCCCACGGCGAATCCGCCGCTGGGACCACCCTTATCGGAAAGCCAACCGTCCACCGTTTAAAAAAATACCAGGGTTATGGCAGCTATCTGCTGCCATAACACCGGTATTTAGGTTTAAACGGAGGACGTATATAAACCTTTTTGGACTTGGACATGGTGGCTGTATGAAGGGTGACAGGTACTCGGGTACTTTGTTGGGCAGGTGACAGGTACTCTGGTACTGATGAGCAGGTGGCAGGTACTCGGGTACTCCGATAGGCAGGTGACAGGTACTCGGGTACTCTGATGGGCAGGTGACAGGCAGGTGATAGGTACTGATGAGTAGTACTCACTGACTGATAGGTGATAGGTGATACTGTACTGATGGGTACTGATGATCAGTACTGATACGTGATAGGTACTGATGAGTACTGATGAGTAGTGATGGGTACTGATGAGCAGGCGGCAAGTACTTGGGGAATAAAATAGAGATTATTGCACTAACTTAAAAAATGTAAGCAGCTGACATCAATCACTGAACTAAGGAGGGTGATAAATCAATAAATACAAAAATATGTGCAGCCCAGCTGTTTTACATCTTATATGCCTGTCTTTCACGGATGTCTGTAAGTGTATCAGCTTTATTGATATTAAATTGATTTTAGCAATATTACGCTATATGTCCCTCCATTTTTTTCGGTTTTACCACCCACCATGTGGAAGGGGAATCTCTGAACTATTCCATCTACCGGAGATTTGCATGGTTGCCGTTGGAATCGGTGAAAAATCTGTGGGGACACTCCATCATTTTTAAGCCTGTTTGACTCCTACACTATAAGGTGTTTTGGGGTCCCATCCATCTGGTGAGCGCAATATATTTCTACCTTCACTGGTGACGGGATTTGCTGCACTTATATATGATTTGCACCATTATATATTGGACTTTTTCTCACCATCAATTGTTTACGTTACTTGTGGAATGTTTCCTGCGATTGGACAATTTATTTTGTTGGCAAGTACTTGGGTACTTCAGGCGTCAGGTACTCTGATGAGCAGGTGGAAGGTACTCGGGTACTCTGATGGGTAGGTGACAGGTACTCAGGTACTCTGATGACGGGTACTCCGTTGACAGGTACTCAAAGTACCCGAGTACCTGTCATCAGAGTACCCGAGTACCTGTCATCAGAGTACCCGAGTACCCGTCATCAGAGTACCCGAGTACCTGTCATCAGAGTACCCGAGTACCCGTCATCAGAGTACCCGAGTACCTGTCATCAGAGTACCCGAGTACCTGTCAGAGTACCCGAGTACCCGTCATCAGAGTACCCGAGTACCCGTCATCAGAGTACTCGAGTACCTGTCATCAGAGTACCTGAGTACCCATCATCAGAGTACCCGAGTACCTGTCATCAGAGTACCCGAGTACCTGTCATCAGAGTACCCGAGTACCCGTCATCAGAGTACCCGAGTACCTGTCATCAGAGTACCCGAGTACCTGTCATCAGAGTACCCGTCAGAGTACCCGAGTACCTGTCATCAGAGTACCTGAGTACCTGTCATCAGAGTACCCGAATACCTGTCACCAGCCCATCAGAGTACCCAAGTACCTGTCATCTGAGTACCTGATGGGCTGGTGACAGGTACTCGGGTACTTTGATGGGCTAGTGACAGGTGCTCTTTATTGGGGGGGGGGGGCAATCAGTGTGTTTAGGGTGCACTGTAGTTGGTAACTAGCTGTTACCACAATCTCCTCCTCACACAGGATCAGTGTGTGAGGAGGAGAACACAGTGACAGCTAGTTACCGTGTTCTCTGTTGACATTTGTGACCGGCTGTGATTGGACACAGCCGGTCACGTGGTAAAGAGCCAATTTCATTGGCTCTTTACCTAGATCGGGGATCGACTCTGTCCGAGGGACGAGCCTCGTCCCCGATCGCTGCTCTGCGCGCCCCCGGGGGCGCGCATTGCAGAGAGAACGAGCGGCTCGTGCTGGAGCCGCTCATGTGATCGGCTGTGATTGACACAGCCGATCACGTGGTAAACAGCCAATTTCTATTGGCTGTTTACCTTGATCAGGGATGGGCTGTGTCCGAGGGACGAGCCTCATCCCTGATCGCGCCGCTGCGCGCCGCCGGGGGCGCGCAGTAGCAGCTAGAACGGGCCGACGTCATATGACGGCGGCCCGGATCTAGACAACCACTTTGCCGACGTCATTTTACATGACTCGGTATGGAAGTGGTTAAGGAGCAAGTGACTGACGCTGTGTTCAAATAACTCAGCTGACTCCTTCATGCCTGATGCTGGGGCTGTGGTAGGAATAGTTGTGGACAAGGAGGTAGATTTAGCCACTCTAGCAGCTGCAGTGGACTGCATACTAGTCTCTGCTTGGGTAACAGAGGATGAGGAGTGAGCCAGTCCACCACCTCCTCTGCATGCTGTGGCTGGATAGCACGGGCACCATCACTAAACAGAGGAAATTATGCTCTGCCTAAGGACTGACCACATCCACTTCTGCCTGTGGACACATACACTGCTGGCCCCCTTACAGTGCCATGGGAACATCTGCCTCTCCTTGTTGGCCTCCCAGACATAATGGGAGGTGCTTATTAGTGATGAGCCGAACACCCTCCCTGTTCGGTTCGCACCAGAACACCACTAACAGAGAAAAAGTTTGTTTGAACAAACAAACTCCATTGAAGTCTATGGGACTTGAACGTCAAAAATCAAGCGGCCTCATTTTGAAGGCTTAAATGCAAGTTATTGCCCACAAAAAGTGTATGGGGGCCTGGGTACTGACCTGGGGAACATGTAGCAATGCAAAAAAAGTAAATTACTGCTCCTTTAAAAACGATCATTTTTAAAGGAGCAGTGATTTACTGATTTTAATGAGGCTTAAAGTGAAACTATAAAAATTAAAATTCCTTCAAATATCGTGCCTGGGGGGGTCCCCTTAATGTGCACGTAAAGTAGTGCATCTGTACGATGTATGTAGCCTGCTGCAGCAATACTGACATTTCTAAAGGAAAAAATTTCATATACAAATATACATAAAAATTTCAAATGGCATGTACTTGTCATACAGGTGCAGAAAAATTGGGCCTTGGTTGTTGGTGGTGCCTGAACAGCCCAACCCCTCGCAGTTACTCTTGCTGGGTGCAGGAATGGGCCCTGCTGGTAAAAATTCTATACAAATTTTGAAATCGCATGTACTTGTCATACAAGTGCAGAAAAATTGAGCCTTGGTTGTTGGTAGTGCCTGAACACCTCAACCCCTCGCAGTTACTCTTGCTGGGTGCAGGAATGGGCCCTGCAGCTAAAAATTCCATACAAATTTGAAATCGCATGTACTTGTCATACAGGTGCAGAAAAATTGGGCCTTGGTTGTTGGTGGTGCCCGAACACCGTAACCCCTCACAGTTACTCTTGCTGGGCGCAGGAACGGGATCTGCTGGTAAGAATTCCATACAAATTTGAAATCGCATGTACTCTTCAGTTGTCATAGAGGTGCAGAAAAATTGGGCCTTGGGTGTTGGTGGAGCCTGAACACCGCAACCCCTCGCAGTTACTCTTGCTGTGCGCAGCAATGGGCCCTGCTGGTAAAAATTCCATACCAATTTGAAACTGGCAAAGATCAAGTGTTGTATGTGTTCTTATCAGTGATCTAGTGTGGGCGCTGTGCTGTCATCTGACCTGGCCAAGGTTGGATGGCGGCTATGCAAACCAGCTGGAGTGATGGGGACCTAGAAGGTTAGTATCAGCAGCAACTGAAATTGAAATTGGGCCTTGGTTGTTGGTAGTGCCTGAACACCGCACCCCCTCGCAGTTACTCTTGCTGGGCACAGGAACTGGACCCGCTGGTAAGAATTGCATACAAATTTGAAATCGCATGTACTTGTCATACAGGTGCCAAAAATTGGGCCTTTGGTGTTGGTGGTGCCTGAACACCGAAACCCCTCACAGTTACTCTTGCTGGGTGCAGGGCACAGGGACAGGGCCTGCTGTTAAAAATTACATACGACATTTAAATTGTATGCACCTGTCATTCAAGTGCAGAAAAATTAGGCCTTGGGGGTTGGTAGTGACCTAAACCAAAAACATTGTTGGAAGCTAGCAGAATCAAGGTTGAGGAATAGGATAGGCAGCATATGCAGTCTTCAAGGGATGGCAGACCCCTAGCAAATTCCATCAGTTATATCAGCATCAGGGGCTTGATAGCTGTTGATCCAGGACTGATTCATTTTGATAAAAGTCAGCTGGTCAACAGAGTCTGTGGACAGATGCACTCTTTTGTCTGTCACAAAACCTCCAGCAGCACTGAACGTCCGTTCAGAAAGCATGCTGGAAGCAGGACAGGCCAGTAGCTCCATTGCAGATTGAACAAGTTCTGGCCTGTGGTCCATCCTCAAAACCCAGTAACCCAGTGGATGCTCAGCTGGAAAGGTCTCCAAGATCTGCTCTTGCATCTAGATAATCATGCACCATATGATGGAGACGCTGCCGATGGTTGCTTAAACCTAACAGCCCTGGGTGCTGCTGAGGACTAAAGAACTGTTTAACCACTTAAGCCCCGGAAGATTTTACCCCCATTCCGACCAGGGGGTATTTTGCGATTCGGCACTGCGTGAATTTAACGCACAATTGCGCGGTCGTGCGACGCTGTACCTAAACGAATTTGGCGTCCTTTTTTTCCCACAAACAGAGCTTTCTTTTGGTGGTATTTGATCACCTGTGCGATTTTTTGATCACGCGCTATAAACAAAAAAAGAGCGTCAATTTTGCAAAAATAGCAATATTTTTCACATTTTTTTATATGAAATTCCCCCAAAAAAAATGTAAAAATCAAAATTTTTAAAAATTTTCGGCCAATTTGTTTTATGCTACCTATGTTTGGTAAAAAAAATTGCAAAAAGCGTATTTTGATTGGTTTGCGCAAAAGTTATCGCGTTTACTAACAAAGGGAAAGATTTTTGTCATTTTTGTTGTTTTTTTTTTTTAACGCGTAATGGCGGCGATCTGCGATTTTTTTTGCGGTACTGCGACATTGCGGCGGACAGATCGGACCCTTGACTGACATTTTTGACACTTTTGGGGTTACCAGTGACATTTCTACAGTAATCAGTGCTATACATATGCACTGTTACTGTAAAAATACACTGGTAGTGAAGGGGTTAACTTTATTTGGAAGGGAGGGGCTGTGTGTGTCCCTAGGGGCGTGGTTTCTACTGTGATTGGCTGTGGCTCTAGCTGTAAGGACACTGATCAACGGATCTACATACCAGATCCGTTTTATCAGTGTCTTTGCAGCGAGGAGAATGACAGGCAGTTTGTTTACACAAGCTGCCTGACATTCTCCCTCTCCCCCGCCGATCGCCGAGTGACCGGCGGACATCGGGTCCGCTGGTCACACGCGCGGGGGGGTCCGTGACCACGCGGGAGCGCGCTCGCTCCCTAGACCCTCACAAGCAAGCAACGTAGCCCTACGTTAGTTTGCCTGTGAGGGGCTGACCGCCGACGTAGATAGTCGTGCGGCGGTCGGCAAGTGGTTAAAGGCATCGGTCAGCTGGCCGCTTTCTCCACCTCTCCTCCTTTGGCTGAATGATGCCTCAGAAACACGTCCAGAGAATTTTAACCTCCCAGTGTCTGGAAAGGTAGTACACAAATTTTTTTTTCAAGGCCTCCTCAAGATGTTTCATTCTCTGCTCCCTCTGCTAAGGCAAGATGAGCTCTGCAACTTGGGTTGCCAAACAGTAATTATCCCTCTCCTTGATAGCACAAATCCTCTGGTCCTTTTGCAGGCTTTGCAGAATCAGGGAGAATCAGGGAGCTCATGCAACGTAAGTTGGAGGAGGCATGAGCTTCTGAGTCCTCTGGGTCACTAAGGATGACATTGTCAGCAGGAGAAACCTCTCCCCAGCCACGTACAACTCCTGGGGTTTCTAGGGAATGACAACCATCCCTTGAAGACTGATGTATGCTATCCTCCACATCCATGCTGCCGCAATCCTCCTCCTCCTTAAAAATAATGTGATAATAATAATGTATGCGATGCATACTAGCACCTTATGCTATCAACCTTCAGGGAGAAGATTTTTTTGGGTTTACTACCACTTTAAGCTAAGACCAGTAGGCCTAGCATCGCATGGAAAGGGTCAACAACTTCCTCAGCAGGACTACAATGTAGCAGGCTAGCAGCATACATTTAAATAGGGATTAATAACCTTCAGGGCAGCATTCAAATGTAGTAGCACAGCACTCCATACAGCTAAGGGTAAATCTCAGAATGTTCCCACTGTTATGTGCATGTGCAGATAGCACATACATGGGGAGAGAGAGCCTGTTCATTTGGAGGTTTCCTTCCTTTTTTCAGAGCCAATCATAAAAAAACGATAACACAAGAAAAAAAATCCACCCTGCCTACTGTGCTTATATTAAGAATGGCAGGATTGGCTTTTGTAGGAAATCATCAACCTTACACTTTTTTTTACACTCTACTGTTCAGACTGAGGTATGCATTGCAAGCATGAAAAAAGAGGAGGATAAGAATAGATATTATGAAAGAGTTTATAAAAGAAAGGAAGAAAAAACTGAACTCCAACTGTTCTAGCAGCCCTGAACTTGATCCATGGTTGAGGTTGAATCTAGAACATAGCACACAGAGAGAGAGACACACCTGGTGGTTTTTGGTGACCTGTCCTCCTGGAGTTGAGGTTAAGGTACAGACTCCAGCACAGCGCAGCACTTCAGAGAAAATTGAGATGATCCTTCCACGTGGTACTGACAAGCAGTCAGGGAGGCTCAGCTGAGCTAACAGCACCCAGACTCAGGCTCAGGCAGCTCCTTCCCCAAGCAACAGCCAAAGGCAGGAAGTGGCAGCTTGAAGGGAGGAGGAGCCGATCTTTTGTGTCAGTGGGCGGGATAGGTGCTAGCCGATCCCTCCCGCTCTGCTCTCAGTGCTGTCCTCCCGGAAGCTTCTGTAACTGGCTGGGCAAGTCAAGACATATCTCTGGAGTCTCAGTCTGGACTAGAGAGGAGGTGTGGAGGCAGAGCACACAGACGAGAGCACTGTCAGCCAGAGCCTCCCTCATCCCAAGCCAAGTCTACAGCCCCCGGGCAGCGCTCCAGGTGGTCAGGTGGAGTAACAGCAGGCAGCAGCATTAGAATAACAATGCATTAGTGCCTGGTGCGGAGCAAAAAAAATAAATATTTTTTATGTATATTGCACACTGATCTATGTCAACTCAGGGACTTATCTACGTCCCTGAGTTGACTAGCAAAATGTGATAGAAAAATCAAAGGTTGTGAAAAACGATTATATAGAATTTCCAATACCAACATTCAATTCAAATTTTACTGGTATAAGGCCAGCTTTAGAGTCTTTAAAGAGGGATTGTTCCCTTGGTAAAAGCTGAGTACCCGGTGTGAGAAGCCCCAGAACTGGAGCCTGGAATCAGCAGGTCTGTCCCTCTCACATGCTGTTTTAAGCTGGCCACACATGGATCAAAATTCCTGCCAAATTTCGATCTACGTGTAGCACTCTCTTTTCAACAGAAGCCGTTTATAGAACGGTCTTGTTGGAAAACCAGTATTAAATCACCGCATACAGCCAATGGGCTGCTGCACTGATCAGTGTATTCTGATGGTGGGGTAGCCCTGCTGTCATAATACAAAGACACAGCGGAGAACAAGGCTGAATGAAAAACCTGAACCAATTTCCCCATCCACACCTTTGAAGTGGAAGGAAAATTGGGTCCATTTTTTTCGTTCAGCCAATTGATTGAAATGACCAGCTTTAGTCCTATGTTGCTGTCAGAGCTTAAATGGAGTAACAGAAGAACCTCCTGTTTTGTGGCTAGATTGCTTCAGTGGTAGCTGTATGCTCCTGGATACTGAAATTCTTCAGCAACTGTCAGCCAGGGAAGTTGCAGGAGCCCGGGATAACATTGAGTGTTCCACTTTCTTTTCCTTTGCTCTACCTTAACCCCCTTCATGAAGAAAGTAAAATAAATCCTAATGTCTGAAACCAGCATAAAGGATGGCCTTTACCCAAGCCACATCTAAAAATATATAATATAGGGCAAAACAATGCAGTACCTATAGTCCTACAATAGATGGACTTTAATGGCAACAGCATAAGACCGACTCAATTTGTTTTATAAAAGTATCACAATAATTTTATTCATACATATATGGTTAAAAATAAAGGATGTTTGCAAAACATCCAAAGATACAAAGAAAAAAACATTAAATTCGTACAGAGAACGTGTGAATACAGATTATGACTCTAATACAGCACCTCTCTTGCTTAGTGCATCCTGGGTTCCAATACCCCAAGAGGGTGTCTGTAACACTGGGTCACGTTGGTCCTAACAGAGTGTTGCAGGAGCCCGCTGGGTTGAATGAAAAAAAAAAACAACTGCTAGTGTATACCAGGCTTAACTGATAGTTAATAAAAATTGATGTTTGTAATCATACCTAAAACACACTGAACCATGACTTTTGACGGTAATCTTAACGATTTTTCTGCCCCACTTTCATGTATTTTTTGTGTTGTATTGAACTGTCAGGTTTATATTGTTCAGTAGTACACTGACATCTAGTGACTGTTTCGTGCCACTACAACTTGATTGTTCTGTGATTTGCTTTCTCCCTCTGTCCAGAGGTCCTGTATATTGCTACTGTAGTTAGTTGAGTCGTAGCTAAACACTCCCTGTCTCTTCCATGTTCTTTCAGTCAGGGTTAGTACTTTACAGAGATACGGTTTAGGAGATTTTCGCCCTGCATGCAGCCGCTGACACCAGTGGTGCATGCGCTCTGAAGGTCAGGCGGAAAGTGAACTCCCGCATGCATGCGCGGGAGAGACGTCATCGCGGCTCCGGCCACTCACAGCGCCAGAGCCGCAGAACCTGGAAGAGACGCCGAGGGAAGATGTCAGCTGTCTCAGCGGTGTCCGGGCGACCATTTCGGGGCTTCGTTCTAAGGTAAGTATTTCATAATAAGCTAGTATGCGATGCATACTAGCTCATTATGCCTTTGTCCTGCAGGGTTTTTTTTTTTTCTTTTGAGGATACAACCGCTTTAAGGACCAGGCCTATTTCTGACAATTGTTGTTTAAAAGGTAAAATCAGTATTTTTTTGCTGGAAAATTACTTAGAACCCCCAAACATTATATATATATATATATATATATATATATATATATATATATGTAGCACCCTTGTCTTAATGCAAGGTTGCTGTTAAATTTAGTTTTCTGAGCCTTACTTAGCTCGGCTGTAATTATGCTGTGGTTTAATTGGACTTCCCTTCTTAATCTGGTTTGACTGTGTTTCTCCCTTCCGTCAGTAGGTGGCACTGTAGCCTCTGGCACTAGAGTGAGAATTACAGTTAAACAAACTGTTAATGTCCATGTGTCCCTCAGCCAATCACAGTGTCACTACGGCATTGTGGGGGATCTTATTTAAAGGATGGGAGGTCCAATGATCGGTCTCTTCCCGCCCGGACCCCCCTTGGGGAAGGGTGTGTGCTGCTGTTTGCTTCTGACTAGGCCTGAAGCCTGAGGCCTGGTCAGATACCTGGGATTCTGCTGAGGAGAGCCAGCGACCCACAAGGGAAAGATCATCCACAGACATCCAGTAACCTGTGTGAGTAACCTGCTTGTATCTTATGGAGGACAGCTGTCCAGACAGTACAGACCACCAAAAAGGGATTGTGTCTAGTGGAGAGAAGATGTCTCCCAGATCAATCTGAAGTTCATGGATACCTAATGATTCTCAAGGTCTGCTATCCTGTACCGCTGTCTGAATAACCTGTCTTTTGCAATAGGAGTCTGCCTAATAGACTGTTCTTAAAGGGTGTCCTGGACCCTACCCCTCTCTCCCCCGGTTTATTCTTGTCCTGTTGAGAAGAAATAAACTATTCTTTTACTTCAGCATAAAAGTGACTGGCGCCCAACCTTTATTTTGCCTGCATCACTACCCACCATGCCTGACAATCCACACCCACAGGAGGTATGTAGCCCTCTCTGCCTCTGAAGGTCATCACTAGGCCCTAGGGGGTTCTGGGGGTCCGCTACATCTGGCGCCCAACGTGGGGCGAAGCGGTATTTTTGTGGTGGTCGCCTATAGCAACCGTTTGGCTCCGTGGGAGAGTGGCAAGTAACATCTTTTTTACCTCAAAGACTGTGTTTTGTCCTTTTAACAACGTGGGAAGAACCTAACTGTCTCTTTGCTCTGGGGAGAGTGTCAGCCTGGTCTTTTGTCACTTTACGCCAGGGCTGAAGGGGTTAAGGCAGACTCCAGAAGATTTTTGGAGCCGCAAAGGAAAAGAGGCGGGCGCTGAAGATATTGCTGAACGGCTGGACCAATCCCTTGGCAGGGGGAGGGGTCGCTGTTCCCACGCGGAGGAAATTAAACCGCGCTTGTGTGCGCAGTTACCTGGCTGCACGTGTTGGAAGAGTGTGAAGATGGGGCACTTTGGAATTCCCTCTTCTGACCTGAGAGTGTTTGTGCCAGGCATCGGTTCTAGCCCCGCTGGGCTGAAGGAAGTCATCACTGACACCGGGGTGCGGTACACACCTAAAGGGAACCTGGTGCTGTACACGGCTGGAGGCTACGAAGCGATCGGGCTGACATGTGTGAAATGTTCTGGACTGGCTACTAGTATTCGGCCCTGGATCACCTGCGGAAGTTGCGGGAAATCGCTGTTGGAGGTAGTCTCACCGGCCTTATCACCCCGGGTGCTGCAAGTGGACTGGCTCAAATGTGTTGCAACTGCTGATTCCGGACCGGCTCCAGTGGTCACTACTACTGTTGCTCTACCTGCTGAAGCTCCTGTTCCTTCTACTTCTTCAGCTACAGTGACCGCTGCAATGCCGGACATCCCAGTGACCTCCCGCCGTGGCCGCGGTCGAGGTTGCCTACTTGCTTTAATGATGGGATCACCGGAAAAGAAATCGCCTGAACCTGGTAAGCCTGATGTGGGTGAGGGTGGCGTACCTGTTGGGACTGTGAGACCAGTGTCTTCCTTGGGAGCAGAGTCAGGAGAGTCTGTTGCTATAATTTCCCGGCCTAACCTGCTCCCAGCTGAAGAGTTCTCTGCAGAGTCAGACTCTGATATAATGTCTGACCGAATCTCAGAACTGTTCTCTGACACTGTGTCATTATGTGAAAATTGGTCTGATAGTGAGACTGAACCGCAAGTTGAGCCTACAAAGGAGGATGTCCATTCACCCAATATTACCTCCAGTATTAGGCCTACCTTGCCTTTGCCTGCAAGTCATGAATCTGGTCCTGCAAGTGTTTCTCAAAGACCAGATAAAGTACATCACTACCATTGGATCATCTGGAAGCCTATTCAACTGCCTGATCCACGATACTACTGGTGATGTATAAAGCTTGAATTTCTGTGTCATAATCCTATGGAATACAGCTATGTGATGTCAAGTTTTCAGCTGTATCTGTCTCACTGGAAGTTGCTTCTCTTCCGAAAAAAGTTGTTTTGGGGACACTCCTGTCTGTGCTATGTTACTGCTGGGCTGTGCTCTAAATTGCCAGCAGCTACAGGAGGTGCCCTGAAAAGTGACATGCTGACCTGTCGCTCTTTATTGTCAGTGTGTCTTGCTATGAAAAAGGTGAGATGAAATTACATGTGCAGTGGGACTTTGTTTGCTCTGGAAAAGTGAATCAGCAAAGTTCATGATGATGATAGTCCTCTGCAATTTTTGTGTGGCTGTGTTGTTTCTGGAAGTAGCCATGCAAACAAGCTCAAGTAAAGTACCTGCTGGCTTATGCTTTGAATGGTCAGCATGCTTCTCATCCAGGTGTGAAGAAAACTAGCCTCAGCCTCCTGGAGAAAATGGCTGATGCTATCTTTCAGTTATTGGTGTTGCCTGTTTGCAACACTATCATCAGTTTGGTACAACTATTGAACTCGAACTTTCCTAGAAAGGAGTGTGTTTTTCTATTTTTGAAACCTATGCAATAAGTTAAAGTGCCTGCTGGACTTTGATGTAACAGAGCCAGCAAGAAATGATCTTCGCTTGTGTAGCGGGGTCTTCCATTATACAAGTTCTAAAAGACTGCTGCTTGACATTTGAGAGGAACTCGGCTCCATCTAGTGGCCAAAAGGACACATTGCAGTGGCTATGGAATTTCTTTTGATGTGATTTTCCTTTCAGGAAGTTGAGCAGTCTTCATCACCCATAGTGCTTTGAGAGTACCAGGGTGCACTGCTGCACCGCACAGCCTTCTGGGGGAAGCTTTATAAAGGAAGGGAGGAGCCAGGCTCACTCTCTTGGGAAAGACACAGTGAGACAAGCAGGATGCCAGCGCTGTGGGCTGATGCTGCATGCTAGGCCGAAACTCCTGGGCCTTAAGTGACTAAGTTGCAGTGTTTCATCTCCAGTAGAGGATCCCTCCTGGAGGTCCCATCGATGTTCTACAGAGACCAGACTCATCCACCCCAAATACCTAGTGCAGCTGGTGACAGAGGCCGGAGACTGAGACCGCAGCGGAGGCTTCCTGGGAGACAGTCCTGTTGGTGAGAGGGCACCTGCCCAAAAACTGACTATCTATCAAAGAAGTAACTTTAGTCAGGATTAGCCTTAGTGTAGTAGAAGGCAATATACCAGGTGGCCCAGTACATCTCTCACAGAAGTTTTACCGCCAATCCTGCACAGACACCCCGCGGTGATTACTAACTGTTTGCTGCCATTCTCTCTATTGATCACCCATCCTCAATGTGGATTACAAATCGTGAGTGCACCAACGTTGCTAGCGAAGATATAGAGAAGAAACAGCGGACTCAGATAGGTCTGACTGTCTGGTACTGTGTCTAACTGAATGCTGAGCCTTATTTCCAAAAGTATAATAGTGATTAAGATGGTGGTCCTATAGGCTCTGAGACATTTCCTGAAACAATTAATGTGCCCTTGAGGAGTGATATCACAGTATTTATCTTATCTTTGATTAATTAATCAGTATATCCTTTTACAAAGTCATATTTTACTGTATCGAAACTGTTTATTTGATTTACAGTAAATAACTTTCCTGTTTAAAAGCAAGCTTGTGTGTGGTCACCTTGTATTACCCAGAAGGACTGCAGCTGGAGAGAGGTAACAGGTCATTATTATTTATTGAAGTGTTATATTCCAATCTGTGTAGCCATTTGGTATTCCAGTCCTATTCTGGGTCAGTTGTGCCTAGGGAGGGTTCGAGCCAATTCTGTGGGTTGTTAGGCAGGACGTAGACCCAATAATCTAATCAGCAGCTCCTGCGGGGGTGGTGCTACACGTGGGGGCTCGTCCGGGATGGTGGCATTCTGGAATACCCTGACCTGATCCGAATGGTCAGAGAAGAAGAGGTCATGTTGGACAACAAGAGGAAGAGTCGGCAGTTTGACTCAACTGCTCGTGTCAGAGTGAAAAGTGCAAAAGAAAGTGACTCGCAAGTTGAACTCCAAAAGACCCAGGTGTCCCAGTTGATAGAAATGGTGTCCATCCTGACTAGTCAGGCATCTACTCTACCTGATGGGAACGCGTCAGAGAAGCCGGATAAACCTTCTAACCTTAGAGTAGACCTGGAACGGAGACCTAGGAGATCGCTAACTTGTTTCAACTGTGGGGGAGTAGGACATGTTAGAGGAGTATGTCCCAGCCCAGGAAATGTCGCCTCAGAACCTCGCAAGCCAGCGGAAAAACTTCAGAGGGCACCCGTGAAGGAGTCGACCGGGTGCCCGCCAGTTTCAAGGGAATCTAAGAGACTCAATGATTCAGGGAATCTGAGTCAGGGAGTCAGATCCAGGTACAACGCCCCTAGTTCTATACTCCAGGCTACTGAGAGGAGGAAAATCAATGCACACCGGGCCCAGAGGGGACTGAAGTCCAGAAGAAAAAAAAAGAAGAAAAGAGCCTGGGTGCAGAGAACTGAATCAGACAACAAGGCCACTTCAAGAGAATTCCCAACTAACTTGGTCGGGCCTTCCCTGTAGTCTCTGTCCAGGTAGAAGGAATTTACACAAGAGCCCTCCTTGACACTGGGGCCCAAGTGACTCTTCTGTATAGAGACTTCTATGATAAACACCTTACCCATCTACCTCTGCAGAAGTTGGAAGATCTGGAGATATGGGGTATCGGGACTCAAAGTTTTTCCTATGACGGGTATCTGCCAATCAAGTTGACCTTTGACCCATCAGTGGCTGGTGAAGCTGAAACCTTCGACACCCTAGCGGTGGTCTGTCCTCGTCCGCCAGGGGCCAACAAAAGCTCTCTCATCGTAGGGACCAACACTGACCTAGTAAGGCGCCTCCTGACACAACTGGTCCAGGGACAGGATGCTCCAGCGCCAAAGATTCATCCCATGCTACGGCAGGCCTATCAACGATTAGTATTGGAGCAAGAGACTCCTGCAGAAGGAGTTGGAAGACTCTGGAAGTTGGACAGAATGGAAAAGGTCTTGCAGCCAGGAGAGGTGGCTTGTCTGAAAGCTTCCGTTAAACTCACATGGAAACAGCCGGGCCCTTTTATCATCTTTGAATCAGGTCCACAGGAAGAGGAGAGAGGGATAGAAGTAATCCCTGAAGTGATCCCTTTGAAGGTGTTACAGAAAAACCATGGAAGGGTTTTAGTGAGTGTCAAAAACACCTCTACTACACCGGTGAAGGTACCGGCCAGAGTGCTGTTGGGCCAAGTTAACCCGGCTACCCCAGTTGTCCCATCTGATCTTAAAGAGGAGGAAAGGGGTGAAGTTGTCATAGAAGAGCTCTGCTCTGGAAACGCTGCCCTCCCACCGGAATGGGTGAAGAGGGCCAAGGCACAACTTGCTCGATGGCGAGGAATATTTTCTAGGGATGAGTTTGACGTGGGATGCGCCAGGAGTGCCACTCATAAGATCCGCCTGAGTGAGGACAAACCTTTCCGAGAAAGAGTCCGGCGAGTTCCCTTAGGTGACTTAGAAGATCTACGTCAGCAGCTGGCGGAACTCAAGAAGACTGAGGTTATTCGAGAATCCAGGAGCCCATATGCTTCTCCGATAGTGGTAGTACGGAAGAAAAACGGATCTCTGAGGCTTTGTATCGACTACCGAACCCTGAACAGAAGAACTATCCCAGACCAGTATACCACTCCTCGAATCGAAGACGCCCTACAGAGCCTGTCAGGGGCAAAGTGGTTCAGTGTGATGGACTTAAAGAGTGGGTATTATCAGATCCCCATGCACCCTGAAGATCGGGAGAAGACAGCCTTCATCACCCCTGTAGGGTTCTTTGAGTTCAATCGCATGCCTCAGAGGTTGTCAGGGGCCCCTGCTACCTTCCAAAGGCTGATGGAAAGGACCGTTGGAGATATGAATTTGATAGAGGTACTGGTATACTTGGATGATGTTATCGTGTTTGGCAGAACTTTGGAAGAACACGAGGAGAGGTTCGAAAAGGTCCTGAAGAGGCTACATGAAGAAGGCCTGAAACTTTCTCCTGAGAAGTGCCAATTCTATCAGTCCTCGGTCCATTACCTGGGCCACATCGTGTCTGAAGAAGGGGTGGCCACCGACCCGGACAAGCTGGATGCTGTCGCCTCCTGGCCGAGACCTACAAATGTGACCGAACTTTGGTCGTTCCTGGGTTTTTGCTCCTATTACAGGAGGTTTGTAGAGGGGTTCGCCAAGATTGCCCGACCCCTCAATGAGTTACTAAAGAACGAAGAAGATGACGTTCCTGAACTGGTCAAGCCAGTGAAGTCCACCATGGGACCCCGGAAGGCCAAGGAGTCCATCCAGGATCAGTGGACCCCAGAATGTGAAGGGGCTTTCATTCAGTTGAAAAAGAATCTAACCACTGCCCCTGTGTTGGCCTACGCAGACCCCACGAAACCATATGAACTACATGTCGATGCCAGCCGAGATGGGCTGGGTGGGGTACTCTACCAGGAACATGAGGGTCACCTGCGACCCGTAGCCTACGTGAGCAGGAGTCTACTACCTGCTGAAAGGAATTATCCTACCCACAAACTTGAATTCCTGGCCTTAAAGTGGGCAGTGGTCGACAAACTGAAAGATTACCTGTACGGAGCTGAATTCATTGTCAAGACGGATAATAATCCCCTTACCTATCTGTTGACTACAGCCAAGCTGGATGCAACAGGACACAGATGGTTGGCTGCCCTCTCTAGCTTCAACTTCAGCCTGAAGTATCGGCCAGGAATCGGGAACAGGGATGCAGATGCCCTATCCAGAAGGTTGCATGCACCACACGAACCTGATGAAGAATGGACCCATTTGGCTCCAGAAGGGGTGCGTGCCCTATATCAGGGAACTGAACTTCGATCCAGAGGAGGATCAAGAGCCGAAGAGATTGGGGTTTCGGCTGTCGGAGTACCCAAATACTATTGCAGGGTGACCCAGGTTGAAGGGGAAGATTTACCCCGGCTGTCCAAAAGGGACTTGAGGAAGGAGCAGCTGGAAGACCCTCTGGGAAAACTTCTTTTGGAAGCCTTGGAGATCCAGCGCCCTGAGTTGCTTCTAACCGACTCTCCTCAGGGGGCCCGTCTGTTGCATAGAGAGTGGACCCGGTTACAGATCCGAGAAGGGGTGGCCTACCGAAGAGGCCCATCTGAAGATCTGGAGGAGAAGTGGCAACTGTTCTTACCAGCTAACTACAGGGAGAGAGTTCTGGCTGCTCTTCATGATAATCATGGCTATCTGGGACCTGAAAGAACTTTTCAGCTTGTCAGAGACAGGTTCTACTGGCCCTGTATGAGGGCCGAAGTTGAAGGATACTATCATTCTTGTGTCCGATGTATACAAAGGAAGACTCTGCCACGTCAAGCAGCCCCAATGGGCCATCTGCAAAGCCAGGGACCCATGGAACTGGTGTGCATTGATTTCCTTTGCCTAGAGCCTGATCTGAGTGGCCAAGGGAATGTCCTTGTGGTAACAGACCATTTTACCAGATACGCCCAAGCATTCCCAACAAGGGATCAGAAGGCCTCTACAGTAGCCAAAGTTCTTGTAGAAAAGTTCTTTGTACACTATGGGTTACCACAACGCCTCCATTCAGATCAGGGAAGAGACTTTGAAAGCAGACTGATCAAGAGACTGTTAGATCTGTTAGGCATCCAAAAGACTAGAACTACTCCCTACCATCCACAAGGGGATGCCCAGCCGGAACGATTTAACAGGACTCTTTTGGACATGTTGGGGACTTTAAGCTCAGAGAAGAAACAGCATTGGGGCAAACATGTAGCTGCCATTGTGCATGCCTACAACAGTACTGTCAGTGATGCTACTGGATATTCCCCTTATCGTCTAATGTTTGGACGAGAGGCTCGGTTGCCAGTGGATTTGGCCTTTGGCATCTCGCCCGATCACACCTCTTCAGCATCGCACAAGGGATATGTGGACCGACTGCGGAAGAGTCTGAAATCGGCCTATGATAAAGCTCAGGCCACATCTGATCAACGTGGACTGAGGAATAAAAGGAATTTCGACTTAAAAGTTTGGATCCAAGACTTGCAACCAGGGGACAGGGTATTGTTGAGGAACTTGGGTGTCCCGGGAAAACACAAGTTGGCAGACCGCTGGAAGTCCCAACCTTATGTTATCTGCAAGCAACTACCAAACCTCCCTGTGTATCAAATTCGGCCTGAAGGAAGTGTGGGTCCATTGAAGACTTGGCATAGGAACCATTTACTGCCTCTCTCTGAAGC
Source organism: Pelophylax lessonae (assembly GCF_965119305.1). Classification (NCBI taxonomy): domain Eukaryota; kingdom Metazoa; phylum Chordata; class Amphibia; order Anura; family Ranidae; genus Pelophylax; species Pelophylax lessonae. The sequence goes on along the minus strand of NC_138771.1, from coordinate 483,420,302 downwards.
AGTTCGCATGCCTCCTGTCGTAGATTCGTCAGAGACCCCTTCGACCTCTCGCCTGTCCAGACCAGTCACCAGATCTCAGTCGACACTCCCAGATGTGAGGGAGGGAAATTCTCCATCTGAAGATCTGGAAGATGAAGAGGAGGTACCTGACTGGATGTGGTCATCTCAGTTACCAGAACCCACACCTGCCTCCCTGTCTTCATCCGAATTGGCTGACAGAGGAACCCTTCGGGCGGAAGCCCCCGAATTCATACCTTTCCACATGCTTCCAGAAGAAGTAGTTGATGATGAAGATCCTGAGGAGGAGGTTGCACCTTTCTCTGAAGAAGAACTGACCGCTCTTGAAGCATCAGATTCCTGTGTGTTGGAACATGAGGAGGAGGACATTGAAGAATCCCCAGAAGTGGCTGGTCCTAGTACCTCTGAGATCGTGCATCCCAAAGAACAGAGGGAAAGAAGAGTCATTCACCCACCCAAAAGACTGACCTATAACCAATTGGGTGAATGCTCGGAAGAGGCTATCTTTACTTCCAAACGAACTCTTGATCAGCCTAGTTCTTCCACCGCAGATTTGGTGGAGGACAACCCTAGCTCACCCCCAGGCACATCTGTACAAGCCACTCAAGTGTCGGGGGTCTGTGAACAGAATTACCTTCCCTCCCCCGACAATTGGTGGGAGGTTCCTATGTCGAACCTGTGTTGTAATATGCAGTTGTTAAGTTTGAACTCTGCTTATGAAAAGGAAGATGATTCCCTGTTATGCATATGTTAATGTTTTTTTTTAGTGTACTGCCAACATATGCACTGGAGTACATGCTGTTGTCCTCTTTGGGGACCAAAGTTTCTCAAGTGGGGGGAGTGTGTAGCGGGGTCTTCCATTATACAAGTTCTAAAAGACTGCTGCTTGACATTTGAGAGGAACTCGGCTCCATCTAGTGGCCAAAAGGACACATTGCAGTGGCTATGGAATTTCTTTTGATGTGATTTTCCTTTCAGGAAGTTGAGCAGTCTTCATCGCCCATAGTGCTTTGAGAGTACCAGGGTGCACTGCTGCACCGCACAGCCTTCTGGGGGAAGCTTTATAAAGGAAGGGAGGAGCCAGGCTCACTCTCTTGGGAAAGACACAGTGAGACAAGCAGGATGCCAGCGCTGTGGGCTGATGCTGCATGCTAGGCCGAAACTCCTGGGCCTTAAGTGACTAAGTTGCAGTGTTTCATCTCTAGTAGAGGATCCCTTCCTGGAGGTCCCATCGATGTTCTACAGAGACCAGACTCATCCACCCCAAATACCTAGTGCGGCTGGTGACAGAGGCCGGAGACTGAGACCGCAGCGGAGGCTTCCTGGGAGACAGTCCTGTTGGTGAGAGGGCACCTGCCCAAAAACTGACTATCTATCAAAGAAGTAACTTTAGTCAGGATTAGCCTTAGAGTAGTAGAAGGCAATATACCAGGTGGCCCAGTACATCTCTCACAGAAGTTTTACCGCCAATCCTGCACAGACACCCCGCGGTGATTACTAACTGTTTGCTGCCATTCTCTCTATTGATCACCCATCCTCAATGTGGATTACAAATCGCGAGTGCACCAACGTTGCTAGCGAAGATATAGAGAAGAAACAGCGGACTCAGATAGGTCTGACTGTCTGGTACTGTGTCTAACTGAATGCTGAGCCTTATTTCCAAAAGTATAATAGTGATTAAGATGGTGGTCCTATAGGCTCTGAGACATTTCCTGAAACAATTAATGTGCCCTTGAGGAGTGATATCACAGTATTTATCTTATCTTTGATTAATTAATCAGTATATCCTTTTACAAAGTCATATTTTACTGTATAGAAACTGTTTATTTGATTTACAGTAAATAACTTTCCTGTTTAAAAGCAAGCTTGTGTGTGGTCACCTTGTATTACCCAGAAGGACTGCAGCTGGAGAGAGGTAACAGGTCATTATTATTTATTGAAGTGTTATATTCCAATCTGTGTAGCCATTTGGTATTCCAGTCCTATTCTGGGTCAGTTGTGCCTAGGGAGGGTTCGAGCCAATTCTGTGGGTTGTTAGGCAGGACGTAGACCCAATAATCTAATCAGCAGCTCCTGCGGGGGTGGTGCTACACGAGCAAAGACAATGGTTGGTGTATAGAGCTTATTTGTAATCCACACTAAGACTATTGGGACTCTGGGGTCACAGAGACCTTGTAATATAAGTTAGTTAGTCAGGTATGCTGTGCTATAGGAAACCAGCAAGTCTTTCACCTGCATATTTGGAACTCATGGACTGAAAAGTTTTTTTTTTTGATGATGCAAAGTGTTTTCTGTTTTCTCCACTAGATGGCGTGAGAGTGTCTATCCTAGTGAGCAGTAAAATTCTATACTGTTAGTAAAACAGTTTAAAGTGGATTATTTTCTCTGATGTATTGGTATGTTTCAGGGGATGTGCCCTTATCTGGGGGGTTCTCGGTCAGTCTCTTACCCCTGGAGATAGGCACCTTCTCTCTGACATGCAATATTTTGTGTATATTCATGGTAATTTTAGTAGAGTATTAGGATGTGATAATATGTGTTTGCTTATTAAAATCTTGTTTCCCTCGGCTGAGGTTAAACAACATTTTAGATGTATATATGTCTATAGTATAGTAATTGATATTATGAGTATGTTGCTAATTTTTCATACCCACAGTGTTCTCTCTCGGCTGAGGTGAGACAGTGCCTTTGGTGAGTATGGTTTTTGCCTTATAACATTGTAGGATGTACTGACAGTCAGTTAGTCAGTTAGGAAGTATTGTAATGTGCATATTGTTTCATATTTTTGCTTCGTGTGGAATGCCACACGTATTTGTACACCAAAGTTTAACCTTTTCCTTTTTACCCTTACCCATCCATTTTTCCCAGGACATCCACTCTCAGGCTTGAGAGTCTCTGTCTCGGCAGACTCCGAGGACGTAGTCTCCTTGGCAGGGGGAGTGTGTAGCACCCTTGTCTTAATGCAAGGTTGCTGTTAAATTTAGTTTGCTGAGCCTTACTTAGCTCGGCTGTAATTATTCTGTGGTTTAATTGGACTTCCCTTCTTAATCTGGTTTGACTGTGTTTCTCCCTTCCGTCAGTAGGTGGCACTGTAGCCTCTGGCACTAGAGTGAGAATTACAGCTAAACAAACTGTTAATGTCCATGTGTCCCTCAGCCAATCACAGTGTCACTACGGCATTGTGGGGGATCTTATTTAAAGGATGGGAGGTCCAATGATCGGTCTCTTCCCGCCCGGACCCCCCTTGGGGAAGGGTGTGTGCTGCTGTTTGCTGCTGACTAGGCCTGAAGCCTGAGGCCTGGTCAGATACCTGGGATTCTGCTGAGGAGAGCCAGCGACCCACAAGGGAAAGATCATCCACAGACATCCGGTAACCTGTGTGAGTAACCTGCTTGTATCTTATGGAGGACAGCTGTCCAGACAGTACAGACCACCAAAAAGGGATTGTGTCTAGTGGAGAGAAGATGTCTCCCAGATCAATCTGAAGTTCATGGATACCTAATGATCATAGGCGTGCGCACGGGGTGTGCCGGGTGTGCCTGGGCACACCCTAATCACCCTGTGTCTGTTAGTGTTGGGCCGGCTTCTCCATCTCTGCCACTGAGGGTAGTGAGATACTTGGTGGAGAGGCGGCTGTGCTGTTGGCTCCAGCAGATAGTGAGGCTTGTCAGAGCCGCTCAGTGTGTGTGTGACACTGTTAGGTAATGTTAATGCTTGCAGGGAGAAAGACGAGCTGTCAAAACTCAGGGGTGATGTCGGGGGTGGGCGGGACCGAACAGCTATCAAACACCAGCCAATAGGATGGGGTCTGGGCGGCCGCTTCGTTTATGTGGCTCCGCCCCTTTCTTAAGCAGCCCAATCATTGGCTGGTGTTTGACAGCTGCTTGATCCCGCCCACCCCCGACATCACCGCTTTTTTTTACAGCTGGGCTTTCTCCCTGAAAGCAGCTACATTACATGACAGTGTCATACACACAGTGGGGTACCAATGTGGGGTGTCAGCCGGCGTTCTCTGAGATCCCACATCGCAGGGTGAAGGCAGCTGCAGTGGCAGCTCCTTCAGTCCGTGCTGCTAGCGGGGGGCGGAGCCGGGATGGGAATAAGGGGGCGGAGCCTCGCGGGGAGGGGCGGAGCCTCGGCGGGAAGAAGGGGGCGGAGCCTCGGCGGGAAGAAGGTGAGTGCGTTCCCATTGCTCAAGTGTGTGTGCTGGATAGGAGGGGGGTGGGGAAGCTGCATATAGAGGGATTCATCTTTCCCTATTCTTTCTGCAGCTGCTGAATAACTGATTCTCCTCCTCTCCCTCCTGCAGGAAGAATAGGGAAAGATCAATTCATCTATATGCAGCTGCCCCATCCCCCTCCTATACAACTTCTTTTGCTAGCCCCCCGGTGCTCGTAATCCCCCCCTCTGCTCTTAGCCCCCCCAAAGGCACTAGACCCCCCTGTTCTTTAGCACCCCCCATGCTCTTCAGCCCCCCACAGTGCTTTTCATCTCCCTCCCCCCAAGTGCTCCCTGTCCCCCCCAGTGCTCTCCACCCCCTGGTTTTCCTTGCCGCCACCTAAGTGCTCCCTGTCCCCCACCCAGTGCTCTCCACCCCCCTGGTTTTCCCTGCCGCCCCCCAAGTGCTCTCCACCCCCCTGGTTTTCCCTGCCCGCCCCCCAAGTGCTCGCTGTCCCTCCCAGTGCTCTCCACCCTCCTGGTTTTCCGTGCTCGCCCCCCCCCCCAGTGCTCCCCCCCCCCCCGCGCCTTCCAACCCCCCTACAATGCTTTCCAAATCCCCTCTTTATTCTCTCCAGCCCCCCCCCCCCCCCACCGTGCCCTTCAGCTCCTCCAGTGCTCTCTGCTTGCCCTGTGCTCTCCGGCCCCCCTAGTGCTCTTCTATCTTCTATCATGTCCTCAGTCTCCGAGCATCTCCTGTATCATGTCCTCAGTCTCCGAGCATCTCCTGTATCATGTCCTCAGTCTCTGACCATCTCCTGTATCATGTCTGCAGTCTCTGACCATCTCCTGTACCATGTCTACAGTCTCTGACCATCTCCTGTATCACATCTGCAGTCTCTGACCATCTCCTGTACCATGTCTACAGTCTCTGACCATCTCCTGTACCATGTCTACAGTCTCTGACCATCTCCTGTATCACGTCTGCAGTCTCTGACCATCTCCTGTATCATGTCTACAGTCTCTGACCATCTCATGTATCACGTCTACAGTCTCTGACCATCTCCTTTATCATGTCTGTAGTCTCTGACCATCTCCTGTATCACGTCTGCAGTCTCTGACCATCTACTGTATCATGTCTGCAGTCTCTGACCATCTACTGTATCCTGTCTGCAGTCTCTGACCATCTCCTTTATCATGTCTGTAGTCTCTGACCATCTCCTGTATCACGTTTGCAGTCTCTGACCATCTCCTTTATCATGTCTGTAGTCTCTGACCATCTCCTGTAAACACATTGCTAATAATATTAGCTATCTATTTATGCTGAAGGTAGGACTGTGCAGGGGAGGCAGAGAGTGCAAAAGGGGGAACTGTGATTAGAGAGACAGGGGGCAGACTGCAAGGGGCACTGTGATTGGGGGGGGGGGGGGGCTGTGAATTTTGTGCAATAAATATTCCTGAAAACATTACAAATTTTTGTGGGTGCTTACATTTTAAAGTTGGGGGGGGGGGGGGGGGTGCCAGATATAGGATCCGCCCCGGGTGCCAAATTCTCTAGGTACGCCACTGCACACACACTGAGCAGCTCTTGCAAGTCTCACTGTCTGCTGAATGTGAAACTCCCCCTCTCCCCTGTTAGTGTCCATAAGTGGTGTCCAGTAGTGCCACCTATCAGTGCCCAGTAGTGCCACCTATCAGTGCCCACCAGTGCCACCTATCAGTGCCCACCAGTGCCACTTCATCAGTGCCCATCAGTGTCACCTAATAGTGCCTATCAGTGCCCAGCAGTGCCGCCTCATCAGTGCCACCTATCAGTGCCCACCAGTGCCGCCTCATCAGTGCCCATCAGACACATCTAACAGTGCCTATCAGTGCTTCCTATCAGTGCCACCAATCAGTGCCCACCAATGCCGCCTATCAGTGATGCCTATTAGTGCCCATCAGTGCTACCAATAAGTGCTGCCTATCAGTGCCACCTATCAGTACCCATCAGTGCAGCCTCATCAGTGCCAGTCAGTGCTGAGAACAAGCGCCTATTAGTGCTGCCTATCAGTCCATATCAGTGCCTCACATGTAATTTCACCTGTAATACACATCAAAAGGAAAATAAGGCATACATCTTTTTCAAAACTTAGCAGTGATGGTGGAACCCCTCTACAGATATTTGCCATACAATTTAACTTAAGTGCAAAAACCTTTTAGTGTCCCAATACTTTTGACAAGTGTTTATGTGTGTGTGTGTGTGTGTATATATATATATATATATATATATATATATATATAGTGTGTGTATGTGTGTGTGTATATATATATATATATATACACACGCATGTGTGTTTGAGCTTTGGGGTGCACACCCTAATGCAATAGGCTGCGCACGCCTATGCTAATGATTCTCAAGGTCTGCTATCCTGTACCGCTGTCTGAATAAGCTGTCTTTTGCAATAGGAGTCTGCCTAATAGACTGTTCTTAAAGGGTGTCCTGGACCCTACCCCTCTCTCCCCCGGTTTATTCTTGTCCTGTTGAGAAGAAATAAACTATTCTTTTACTTCAGCATAAAAGTGACTGGCGCCCAACCTTTATTTTACCTGCATCACTACCCACCATGCCTGACAATCCACACCCACAGGAGGTATGTAGCCCTCTCTGCCTCTGAAGGTCATCACTAGGCCCTAGGGGGTTCTGGGGGTCCGCTACATATATATATATATATATATATATATATATATATATATATATATATATATGTATTAGCAAAGACTCTGGAGAATAAAATGGTGGTCATTGCAATATTTTTTTGTCACGTGGTATTTGTGCAGCGGTCCTTCAAACGCAATTATATGGGAAAAAATACAGTTCGCTGCATTTAAAAAAAATGAGACAGTAAAAGTTGCCCAATTTTTTCTATAATGTGAAATATAATGTTACGCTGAGTAAATAGATACCCAACATGTCATGCTTCAAAATTGTGCATGTTCGTGGAATGGCGACAAACATTGGTACTTAAAACTCTCCATAGGCAATGCTTTAATAATTTCTACAGTTTACCAGTTTAGAGTTACAGAGAAGGTCTAAGGTTAGCACTATTGCTCTCTGTGATCTAACGATCACGGTGATACCCGGTTTGTGGTTTGAATACCATTTACATATGTGAGCACGACTTTCGTATACGTTCACTTATATGCTGCGAGTGGAGGGACAGGGCGCTTTAAATTTTTTTTTTTTTAATTTATTTTACCTTTTAGTTTTATTAAATTTTTTACACTGTCCCTTTAAAAAATTTTTTTTTTACATTTTTGATCATTTTTATTCCTATTACAAAGAATGTAAACATCCCTTGTAATAGAAATAAGCACAACAGGTCCTCTTTAATGTGAGATCTGGAGTCAAAAAGACCTCAGATCTCAAATCTACACTAAAAAGCAAAAAAAAAAAAAGTATTTTTTTTTCATCATGAAAGAAATGGGCCCTTTAAGGCTGTTGAGAGGAAGCGACATAGGCTCCGGTCCTCCAAGGCCATAGAGGCGAGTGGGGGCCAGCTTGCGCTCACTCGACTTCGTGCTTAGGAGGGGAGGTGACCTGATCGCTTTCCCCGCTACCGACGGCTCCGGTAAGCGGGGAAAATGTCCGGGAAGTGGCGGGAGGGGGGCACGCCAATGGGACCACTTTTATGAGAAAGAGGACCGCCTGCCCAGTAAAAAAAATACCAGGGTTATGGCAGCTATCTGCGACGTATAACTGCGGCGGGCGGTCTGGAAGTGGTTAAGGAATTAAGCTGCCTGTAGATCATGGGTGTCCAACCTTTTGGCTTCTCTGGGCCACATTGAGTGTAGAGAAATTTTCTCGGGCCTCATATTAAATATATACTATAGTTAAGGTATATAAGTAATAAAATGCCGCCGCGCCCCCCGCACTAATTTAACACAACTAGAGGATGATGAAATGAAATGGAATCAGTATACAGAGGTTTACTTCTTCTGATAATAAAGGAACACTCTAACCACCATGACCACTTCAGTGATTTGAAGTGGTCATGGTGGTAGGAGTCAGAAACACTGCACATGCTGATGCCCCCCTCCCCCCTTTGAGGCAGCCTCTGCCTACCGTTAGTTGGAAGCTGCTGTGGCTGTGCCCCCGACCTGACTTCCTTCCTCCCCAGCAAAAAAAACATATTGTCAGGGGCCAGTGGGCCGCATTGCCTGAGGTTCCAGGCCGAAGGTTGGACATGCCTGCTGTAGATGGTGCCAAGTCAGCAGGTGACCATACTGTCTGGACAGACTGAGTCTAAGGAGGTAATGCATAAAGCAACTTTTGAAACAGAACAACCTTCACACTGACCTAGATCAGACCCTGATCTTTATTTTATTTATTTATACAACTTATTTTAGGTATGAGACCTAAAGTGGTCGGTGAAAGCTCATTCTCTATACTGGGATTGTGCTATTCGGTGCTCTTCCACCACAAACACAGGTACGCATACATGCAGCCCCACAGAACAAGCCGCAATCAGAGAGGCCGCAATGAGGCCACTTGACTGGAAAGGGTTAAAGTTTGTATTCAAGTGTTGGAAATGCATTAAAGGCCTGTAAAGCATGTGCATACTTTGTAGCAGAGGTTTCAAGAGAGCAAAGCAGCACAACTGTTCCTCTTAGTTTTTATTCAAGAAATCAGAAAATACAGTAATACTCTAAGGTCCTTTAATTCCTCCACCACAGCAGTAAGGTAAGCTTATCCATAAATACCAGTTTATAAGTGTTCAGTTCTTTCATAAAGGGGACCAAGCAATGTTTGTCCCACTTAAAGCTCCACTTTCTCTTAAATATTGAGCTTTTTTCTGCTACCACAGTTCATCACAATTGGCTTCTAGAGGTACAGGGGCTTCCCAAGACGAGAGTCTTTCTCTCCAGCTGACCAGAATCTAAGTTCCCAATGCTTTCCACTCATTAGGTGAAGCAGAATCAAACCCTGTTCTGTCCCTTACAAACAGGACCTGGACCCTATCTCAAACTTTCCAACTGCATGGCCCCTTTTGTGATGCAAATGGTGCTATGGAGGCTGAGATCTCATGGGAGCTCCATGTCATGCTAGCCCCGGACTCTCCCAAGATGGCTCCTGGAGACCATAACAGAGGACACATTGGCCATATGCGTTGCTCCCTCCAGCACCAGTAGTAAATTGTGGTCATGTAACTACTTTGTTTACTAATGAAAGGAGAAATTGGTTTAGTAATCGTAGGATTGCTGTATCATTTCCTAGCACTGCTAACAGAGTGTTAGCGACGATCCTCAAGTTAGCAGCAGAAGCTGCTGCTGACCACCTGCCCGCAACTGGGCCTGAACTTATTGCACGCTACAAGTAAGAGGTAATGCCTGTTGACAAGTCTTAGCTGGAAGTACCATCCACGTTTTCTAGGTGGAGGCACTGTAAAGAGAAAGAAGTCAGAACAGTCCCTGATCTCAATTAGTGGAGGCTCAGAGTTCCTGCCGTACAGAGGTGCTTACTCTCCATCCCACACGAGCCCCCTTCTTGGGTCATCCCACTGGCTTTCCTTTCCTAAAACAACCTCACATGAGTGAAACACATTACACACAACAGTCATACCCATCCTGGGTTGTCCTAGGCTGTACAGGTTTTGCCTACTCAAGTAAGCTTTTGACTCCCTCCAGGATTATATGTCCTATAAAAACTCCTATCAATAAAGGAATGACTGGATTGTGAGATTTCACAGGTTAAAAACAATCAGTAGTGTATAAAAGTTTGTGGTTTGCAAGTTAGCAGCGATCCAGGTTCTTGTAGGTATACAGTGCCTTGCAAAAGTATTCACCCCCCCCCCCCGGTATTTTTCGTGTTTTGTTGCCTCACGACCTCAAATTAACATGGATTGTTTGAGGATTTGCATTATTTAATTTACAGAACATGCACACGACTTTGAAGATGTTTTTATTTTTTTTATTGTGAAGCAAACAAATAGAAAAAGTAAATGTGCATAACTATTCACCCCCCCCCCCCCCCCCTAAAGTCAATACTTTGTAGAGCCATCTTTTGCAGCAATCACAGCTCCAAGTCGCTTTGGATAAGTCTCTATGAGCTTTCCACATCTTACCACTGGGATTTTTGCCCATTCCTCCTTGCAAAACTGCTCCAGCTCCTTCAAGTTGGATGGTTTGCGCTTGTGAACACTTCTGACCACAGATTTTCTATTGGATTGAGGTCTGGGCTTTGACTAGGCCATTCCAACACATTTACATTATCCCCTTAAACCACTCAAGTGTTGCTTTAGCAGTGTGTTTGGGCTCATTGTCCTGCTGGAAGGTGAACCTCCGTCCTAGCCTCAAATCATGCACAGAGTGGTACAGGTTTTGCTCAAGAATATCCCTGTATTTAGCACCATCCATCTTTCCCTCAACTCTGAACAGTTTCCCAGTCCCTGCTGCTGAAAAACATGTTTCACTGTGGGGATGTGTTCTTTGGGTGATGTGATGTGTTTGCGCCAGACATATCATTTTCTTTGATGGCCAAAAAGTTAAATTTTAGTCTCATCAGACCAAAGCACCTTCCTCCATACATTTTGGGAGTCTCTCCAAATGTGCCCTTTTGATTTTGCTGAAAGTAATGGCTTTCTTCTGGCCACTCTGTCATAAAACCCAACTCTATGGAGCGCACAGCTTATTGTGGTCCTATGTACAGATACTCCAGTCTCTGCTGTGGAACTCTGCAGCTCCACCATGGTTACCTTAGGTCTCTGTGCTGCCTCTCTGATTAATGTCCTCCTTGCCCGGTCCGTGAGTTTTGGTGGGCAGGCGTCTCTTGGCAGGTTTGTTGTTGTGCCATGTTCTTTCCATTTGGTTATGATAGATTTGATGGTGGGGATCACACAAAGATTTAGATATTTTTTTATTTTTTCCAAAATATATATTTTTTTACAACCTAACCCTGACTTGTACTACTATGGATACGTTGCTCGCTTGGTGGCAGCTAGGGGGCGAGCACGCGTCGCCGGCGGCTTGCTCCAGCCTCCGATCATCAGCAGGGAAGCCGATACGTGTGTCAGGTGGCTCCGATTCCCGCCTGACACCTGTGATCGCTCCCCGCTGAGAAAGAAGGATGGTCGGCTGTTGTAAACACAGCCGACTGCTCTTCTCCCTTGAATGGTCATAGAGCCCATGTGATCCTTCTATATAGGATCACATGTCTCTATGGTCATTTCAGAAGCCACGCCCCCCCACAGTTAGAATCACTCCCCCTAAGCTCACATTTAACCCCTTCCCTGCCAGTGTCATTATTACAGTAACAGTGAATATTTTTAACACTAATTATTGTAGTAATGTCACTGGTACCCCCAAAAGTGTCAAAAATGTCAGTTAGGGGTCCAATCTGTCGCAGTCCCGCAAAAAATCGCAGGTTGTCGCATTACTAGTAAAAAAAAAAAAACAATAAAAATTACATAAATCTTTCCCGTAGTTAGTAGACGCAATAACTTTTGCACAAACCAATCAATATACGCTTATTGCAATTTTTTTTACCAAAAATATGTAGCAGAAAACAAATTGGCCTGAAATGTTAAAAAATTTTGATTTTTTAATTTTCTTTTTTTGAGAATGTCATATAGCAGAATGTGAAAAATATTGTTTTTTTTTTTTTTTCAAAATTGTCGCTCTTTTTTTGTTTATAGTGCCAAAAATAAAAATCGCACACGTGATCAAATACCACCAAAAGAAAGCTCTATTTGTGGGAAAAAAAGGACATCAATTTTATTTGGGTACTGTGTCGCACGACCGTGCAATTGTCTGTTAAAATAGTGCAGTGCCGAATCGCAAAATTGAAGGTAATTGGTTGCACCAGAGCTTTTTTTTTTGAAAATATTTTTATTTAAGCACTTTACCACCGGAGGATTTTGCTGTCCTACGTCCAGGCCACTTTTTGCGATTCGGCATTGTGCGAATTTAACTGACAATTGCGCAGTCATGCAACGCCGTACCCAAATTAAATTTACGTCCTTTTTTCCCACAAACAGAGCTTTCTTTTGGTGGTATTTGATCACCTGTGCGATTTTAATTTTTTGCGATATTAATAAAAAATGCGACAATTTTGAAAAAATAACAATATTTTTCTACTTTGACAGTTAAAAAATATCCAATATATTCAATTTTTGTCATATATTTAGGCCAAAATGTATTTAGCTACATGTCTTTGACAAAAAAATTCTCAATGAGCGTATTTTTAACCGCTTTAAGACTGGAAGATTTTACCCCATTCCTGACCAGGCCCTATTTTGCGATTCGGCACTGCGTTACTTTAACGGACAATTGCGCGGTCGTGCAATGCTGTACCCAAATTAAATTTATGTCCTTTTTTTCCCCACAAATAGAGCTTTTATTTGGTGGTATTTGATCACCTATTTTGATTGGTTTGCGCAAAAGTTATCGCAGCTACTAACTACGGGAAATTTATGTAATTTTTTTTTTTTTAAACTAGTAATGGCGGCGATCTGCAATTTTTTTTGCGGGACTGCGACATTACGGCGGACAGATCGGACCCTTGACTGACATTTTTGAAACTTTTGGGGGTACCAGTGACATTACTGCAGTAATCAGTGCTATAAATATGCACTGTTACTGTAAAAATGACACTGGCAGGGAAGGGGTTAACTTTTATTGGTGATCAAGGGGTTAATGTATGCCTGGTGCTTACTGACGTGTGTGGGGGGAGGGGACTGTGTGACACAGGCACAGATCGCAGGTTCAGCTATGCTGAATCCTGCAATCTGTCACTGTTTGTCACTTAGGAGATCCGCCCGCTTTGTTTACACAAGCGGGCGGATTTCCACACTCGATCCCCGACGATCGGGGGAAGAGCGGCGGTGATCACCGCCGCTCTTCCCCTGGCCTGACTCCCGCTGTGACTGAATACAGCGGGAGAGAGCCTCCGGCGGTGCGCGCATGCTGCCCACAAGGGGAGGAGTCCAGCGACGTAGGTCTACATCGCTGGACGATATCGAGCCACTTTGCCGCAGTACGGTCAACGTGACCGGTCGGCAAGTGGTTAAAGAATTCACCAGAGCTTTTTATGGGCTTCATAACAAAGGGGGTGAATACATACGCACATGCCAATTTTCTGTTTTCTATTTCTAAAAAATAGTTTTAAGTATATATTTTTCTCATTTCACTTCACCAACTTAGACTATTGTTCTGATCCATCACATAAAATTCAGATTAACAAAACATTGAATTTAAGGCTGTAATGTAACACAATAGGTAAAACGTCAAGGGGTAAAAACTTTTGCAAGGCACTGTAGATACAGGTCTCTGAACATGCATGATCTTTAATGTAATAATCTCTATAATTAAATGTGCAGCTCATGCTGCCCGCCACCAGCATAACAGTCTCAGCAAAGTGAAAGTGAGTTATTCAAGGTGGGTGATAGTGTGAAAGCCCAAATCTTCTAAAAGTCAGCATTCTTTCCTTTTAGAGGTTCAAGAGAAGATCAGGTAAGTCTGTAGGGATGTAGACAACTCCTTTAGGTCTGCCTTGCTTCGGGTTGTGCCCCTCTGCTATAAACTTTCTGTCACTTACAGGAAGAAGAAAAAGATTAAACAACATAAAAGAAACACTGCTTTAAGGCTGACCTGCTGCCATATAATGTGTAAGTGTTGTGATGGAGTGACGCCATAGCCTCAGTCCTGTACAAACACCACCAGCTGACATGTCTGGTGCTGACGTTCAACTGCCACTTTCTGAGGATCATGATGACATGACATGGAGAAACATTTATCTTTACAGAGAAACATGTATAGGAGAGATTGATTCACTGTCCTCCGGAGGCCCCTCTGTTTCCAACAAGTACTTCTATTTGCGGCACTATAATGTGAGAGAGATGGAAAGTTTACATGAAAACCTAAAATATACAGACAAAGAAATGATCAGATATGAGTGTAATACAGAGGGCAAAAATGACATTGTGCAGAGATGCTACACAATACGCCATACGCTGCTATCAGTATATCTAACAGTTATCCTTTATGTAAAATTTTATACATTATTTTATGTACATTACACCATATACTGCCATCCTAGTAATATTTCTTATGTTATAATGTTTAAGTCACTGCTCAAAAAAATGAAAGGAACAATTTTTAATCAGAGTACAACATCAAGTCAATTAAAATCCTGGGATATTGATCTGGCCAGTTAAGTAGCAGAGGGGGTTGTTCATCAGTTTCAGCTGCTTTGGTGTTAATTAAATTAACAGCAGGTGCACTAGATGGGCAACAATGAGACAACCCCCAAAACAGGAATGGTTTTACAGATGGAGGCCAATGAAATCTTTTTCCCTATAATTTCTTCTGACTGTTTTTTCCTAGTTTTGCATTTGGCTAGGGTCAGTGTCACTACTGGTAGCATTAGGCGATAGCTGGACCCTATAGAGGTTGCACAGGCAGTCCAACTCCTCCAGGATGGCACATCAATATGTGCCATTGCCAGAAGGTTTTCTGTGTCTCCCAGAACAGTCTCAAGAGCATGGAGGAGATTCCAGGAGACAGACAGTTACTCTGGGAGAGCTGGACAGGGCCGTAGAAGGTCATTAACCCATCAACAGGACCAGTATCAGTTCCGTTGTGCACAGAAGAACAGGATGAGCACTGCCAGAGCCCTACAAAATGACTTCCAACAGGCAACTGGTGTGAATGTTTCTGACCAAATAATCAGAAAAAGATCTCATGAGGGTGGCCTGAGGGCCCAACGTCCCCCAGTGGGCCCTGTGCTCACTGCCCGGCACTGAGGAGCTCAATTGGCATTTGCCATTGAACACCAGAATTGGTAAGTCTGCCACTGGCACCCTGTGCTTTTCACAGATCAGAGCAGGTTCATCGTGAGCACAAATGACAGACGTGAAAGGGTCTGGAGAAGACGTGGAGAACTTTATAATAGGGGTTCACCGATTTTTCTAGTCCCGATACCGATTCCTGGCTTTGTGTATCTGCCGATACCGATCCGGAACTTGACTAGTGTAGAACAGATGTCACTATCAACCTGGCTGAACGTTCAACCCACCACTTACTTGCACCCTTTCACCTTTACCTTATCCCAATAATCGAGACGACACAGTGAGTGGAATAAAATTGGCCATAGCAGCCCTTTTATTAAGCAATTCCAAATTAAATTAACATAAATTAACATAAAGGAAAAAAACATTCCTTAAAACAGAAACGTCAAAAAACAGTTAAAGCTTTTGTTGGTCTTTGAGGCCCCCCATTTTAATGTTCAGATAAATACTACACTGCGGGCCCACTTAAACATAATAGGCCTCCAGCCGCAAAACGCCAGCTCGGAGACAACACTCTACCCGCAGTGTACCCATGTTTCCTTCCAGTAAAACTGACCTCAACTGGAACGCACCAGAGGGAACCTACCACCAGTGGGTCCCGAACCATTACCTTGACTTAAAGGGTCTTGCACCTGCCAGCAAAGAAGAACAAAAAACGCCACAGCTGCCACGACATCCCAGGCAAACCTGTCAAAACAAAGAAAAAGAACAAACCCCACCAAGAAACCATAACAAATAGATTTGGAAAATTAGGGAGGGAGGGAGGAACGCTGCTTCTATCGAATGAGGGGAATTTTTGGCGCCCCAGCAGATCCCAACTCTTACTGCCTGCCAGCCCCACCCCCCCCACCCCCCCCCAGGCTAAGCCTAAACAAACCTAGGCTCCCCCCCCCCTAAACACACCCTGTAATAAACTAGTGCCTAACTAACTTAACCCCTACCACTCCCCTGTCCACCTAGGCATGCTGGCCCTACACTATTCTCTCCGCTCTTGCTCCGGGCCTTACTATTGTTTTGCTATAACAATTGGGCATTCAAAATCTAAAATATATATAATCAAACTCAAAATTAAAAAGAATAAAATGTAGTCACAAGAAAAAAAACAGTTTATTGCTTGAACATACAATAGCAATCAAACTGTAAACATGTAAAAAATATAAAGTGCAAAATATATACCGTATTTATCGGCGGATAACACGCACCGCCGTATAACACGCACCTACATTTTAGGAGAGAAATTTCAGGAAAAAAACTGAAATTGAAAATAAACAGCTTTGAACATTTTTTTTTAATCAAATGCAGTCTCCCCAGTGCCCACGAATGCAGCCTCCTCATCAGCGCAGTGCCCACGAATGCAGCCTCCTCATCAGCGCAGTGCTCATGAATGCAGCCTCCTCATCAGCGCAGTGCCCACGAATGCAGCCTCCTCATCAGCGCAGTGTCCATCATTGTAGCCTCGTCAGCGCAGTGCCCAAACATGCAGCTTCGCCAGCGCAGTACCCATAATTGCAGCTTCGCCAGCGCAGTGCCCATAATTGCAGCTTTGCCAGCACAGTGCCCATAGTTGCAGCCTCGCCAGCGCAGTGCCCGTAATTGCAGCCTCGCCAGCGCAGTGACAGTAATTGCAGCCTCGCCAGCGCAGTGACAGTAATTGCAGCCTCGCCAGCGCCATTGACACTATTAGGATCACTTTTAAAAAAGTGGACTTTTTTTTTTTCATAACGGCGTATAACACGCACAGATGCTTTTTCCTCCATATTTAGGAGGAAAAAGTGCGTGTTATACGCCGATAAATACGATATACACATATACACACACCATATATATATATACACACACACACACCATATATATATATATATATATATTTATAGTACAGACCAAACGTTTGGACACACCTTCTCATTCAAAGAGTTTTCTTTATTTTCATGACTATGAAAATTGTAGAGTCACACTTCAAGAGGTAGTCACCTGAAATGGTTTTCACTTCACAGATGTGCCCTGTCATGTTTAATAAGTGTGATTTCTTGCCTTATAAATGGAGTTGGGACCATCAGTTGTGTTGTGCAGAAGTCAGGTGGATACACAGCTGATAGTCCTACTGAATAGACTGTTAGAATTTGTATTATGGCAAGAAAAAAGCAGCTAAGTACAGGAAAAGGAGTGGCCATCATTACTTTAAGAAATGAAGGTCAGTCAGTCCGAAAAATTGGGAAAACTTTGAAAGTGTCCCCAAGTGCAGTCACAAAAACCATCAAGCGCTACAAAGAAACTGGCTCACATGCAGACCGCCCCAGGAACGGAAGACCAAGAGTCAACTCTGCTGCGGAGGATAAGTTCATCCGAGTCACCAGCCTCAGAAATCGCAGGTTAACAGCAGCTCAGATTAGAGACCATGTCAATGGCACTCGGAGTTCTAGCAGCAGACACATCTCTAGAACAACTGTTAAGAGGAGACTGTGTGAATCAGGCCTTCATGGTAGAATATCTGCTAGGAAACCACTGCTAAAGAAAGGAAACAAGCAGAAGAGACTTGTTTGGGCTAAAGAACACAAGGAATGGACATTAGACCAGTGGAAATCTGTGCTTTGGTCTGATGAGTCCAAATTTGAGATCTTTGGTTCCAACCACCGTGTCTTTGTGCGACGCAGAAAAGGTGAACAGATGGACTCTACATGCCTGATTCCCACCGTGAAGCATGGAGGAGGAGGTGTGATGGTGTGGGGGTGCTTTGCTGGTGACACTGTTGGGGATTTATTCAAAATTGAAGGCATACTGAACCAGCATGGCTACCACAGCATCTTGCAGAGGCATGCTATTCCATCCGGTTTGCGTTTAGTTGGACCATGATTTATTTTTCAACGGGACAATGACCCCAAACACACCTCCAGGCTCTGTAAGGGCTATTTGACCAAGAAGGAGAGTGATGGGGTGCTGTGCCAGATGACCTGGCCTCCACAGTCACCGGACCTGAACCCAATCGAGATGGTTTGGGGTGAGCTGGACCGCAGAGTGAAGGCAAAAGGGCCAACAAGTGCTAAGCATCTCTGGGAACTCCTTCAAGACTGTTGGAAGACCATTTCAGGTGACTACCTCTTGAAGCTCATCAAGAGAATGCCAAGAGTGTGCAAAGCAGTAATCAAAGCAAAAGGTGGCTACTTTGAAGAACCTAGAATATGACATATTTTCAGTTGTTTCACACTTTTTTGTTATGTATATAATTCCACATATGTTAATTCATAGTTTTGATGCCTTCAGTGTGAATCTACAATCTTTATAGTCATGAAAATAAAGAAAAAACTCTTTGAATGAGAAGATGTGTCCAAACTTTTGGTCTGTACTGATATATGTATATATATATATATATATATATATATATATATATACATACATACATACATATACACACAGTATACAGTGTAAGGGTACTTGCAGAGATTTGCTTGTAGGCACTGTCTGTCTGTGACTGAGCCCGGGAAGCATGCGGCTGCAGTACAGAGCAAAGCCACTGCTTCCTGTGTATGGCTCCTCCATTCACAGGTGGAGTGCATCTGATATCAGGAAGTAGCGACTCGGTGCAAGTGACGGCTGAGCCGGTATTCAGCAGACACCGCGGTAGGTTCTGCTGCGACAAAACCGTATCGGCCCGTGGATCTGTAAATTTTACCGATCCCCGATCCAGCTATTTTGGCAGTATCGAGGCCGATATCCGATCCTAATATCGGATCGGTGCACCCCTACTTTATGATGCCTGTAACATTGTTCAACACGACTGGTTTTGTGGTGGGTCAATGATGGTCTGGGGAGGCATATCCATGGAGGGACGCACAGACCTCTACAAGCTAGACAATGACACCCTGACTGCCATTAGGTATCGGATGAAATCCTTGGACCCATTGTTAAACCCTACGCTGGTTCAGTGGGTCCTGGGTTCCTCCTGGTGGATGACAATGCCCGCCTTATGTGGCGAGAATATGCAGCCAGTTCCTGAAGGATGAAGGAATTGATACCATTAAATTGCCCCTACGCTCGCCTGACCTAAATCCAATAGAACACCTATGCAATATTATGTTTTGGTCCAGGTTGCACCTCAGTCTGTTTAGGAGCTCATTGATGCCCTGGTCCAGATCTGGGAGGAAATACCCCAGGACACCATCCGTCGTCTCGCCCTGATGTTGTTAGGCATGCAGACAAGCACGAGAGGGCCATACAAACTACTGAGTTGCTGCAATGAAATTTCAGCAAAATGGACTAGTCTGCTGCATAATTTTTTCACTTTGATTTTTGGGATGTCTTTGATAGGTTTGATAGGAGTGTCTTTGATAGGGGTGTCTTTGTAGGTTGATAATTTTAATTTCCATCAAACAATGTGGCATCCTTTCGTTAACACATTACCAAGTCCATATCAGTATAGATATCCAGCATGATATTTTTCCCCATTGAGATCTGATGTGTTTTCAAAGTGTTCTTTTCATTTTTTTGAGCACTGTATATACACTACCATCCATATAATATTCTATTGATAATGTTGTATACATTATCCTCTACATAATATTCAATGCGTTGCTATCCATGTAATATTTTACTAACAATATTCTACACATTGTCGTCTGTGTATATCATGCTCTTCCATCTACAGCATAAAATATTCTAAAGATACTATTTTATAATGTACCTTGTCCTCTGTATAATATTCTATGTTCTGCCATCAATAAAAAATTCTACTGATAATAGTCTACATACAGTCATCTGTAAAATATTCCACACATTGCCATCAATATAGTATTCTACCAATGCTATTCTATACATTATTCTCTGTATAATATACCATACACTGCATTTAGTATAATATCCTAAATGTTATCCGCTGAATAATATTCTATACAATGCCATCCATATAATATTCTACTGATAATATTCTATACATTATCCTCTGCATAATACACCATATGCTGTAGTCAGTAAAATATTTAACCACTTTACCACTAGAGGATTTTGCTGTCTTACGTCTGGGCCACTTTTTGCGATTCGGCACTGTGCAACTTTAACTGACAATTGCGCGGTCGTGCGACGCCGTACCCAAACGAAATTTACGTCCTTTTTTTCCCACAAACAGAGCTTTCTTTTGGTGGTATTTGAACACCTGTGCGATTTTTACTTTTTGCGCTATAAACAAAAAAATAGCGTTTATTTTGAAAAAATAACAATATTTTTAACATTTTTTTATATGAAATTCCCCCCCAAAAATGTAAAAATCTAATTTTTTTTAAATTTTTGGCCAATTTGTTTTCTGCTACCTATGTTTGGTAAAAAAAATCACAATAAGCGTATTTTGATTGGTTTGCGCAAAAGTTATTGCGTTTACTAACAAAGGGAAAGATTTCTGTCATTTTTGGTGTTTTTTTTTAACGCGTAATGGCGGCGATCTGCGATTTTTTTTGCGGGACTGCGACATTGCGGCGGACAGATCGGACCCTTGACTGACATTTTTGACACTTTTGGGGGTACCAGTGACATTACTGCAGTAATCAGTGCTATATATATGCACTGTTACTGTAAAAATGACACTGGCAGGGAAGGGGTTAATTTTATTGGAGAGGGAGGGGTCAATGTATGCCTGGTGCTTACTAACCTGTGTGGGGGAAGGTGACTGACTGTGTGACACAAGGACAGAGACAGTTCAACTATGCTGAACCCTGCAATCTGACCCTGCCTGTCACTAAGGCTACATTCACACCTGAGCGTAGCGTTTTTCGTGCGTTTTTTACCGCGATTTTACCGCGATTTTTGCGGCGTTTTTTACCGCGATTTTACCGCGATTTTTACCGCGATTTTTGTGCAGGCGTTTTTAGATTGAATAGAGATCAATGGAAAACGCCTGTAATCTGCCCAAAAAGAAGCTCATGTACTTTTTTGAGCGTTGGGCGTTTTGTATACAGCATCAAAACGCTCAGATGTGAACAGGGGCCATTGAAATGAATAGGATTTGTCTTGTTGGGCGTTTTGAGAGCTGATCCTAGAGCAGAAAAACGCCCCAAAAACGCCCAAAAACGCCTAGATGTGAACGGAGCCTTAGGAGATCCGCCCGCTTGTGTTTACACAAGCGGGCGGATCTCCACACTCGATTCCCCGACGATCGGGGAAGAGAAGCGGCGACCGCCGCTGCTCCTCCCCTGGCCCAACTCCCGCTGTGACTGAATACAGCGGGAGCGAGCCTCCGGCGGCGCGCGCCGCCGAGAAAGGGGAGTGTCTGGCGACGTAGGTCTACGTCGCCAGACGATAACTAACCACTTTGCCGCAGTAGGCTGAACGTGAGCAGACGGCAAGTGGTTAATATGTTATACTCTATATAATACCCTACCATCCACATAACATTCTACTAATAATATTCTATACATTAGCTTCTGTATAATGTTCTATACATTACCATCCATATAATATTAATCTAATAATATTCCATACATTATCCTCTGTATAATATTCTATACATAACCCTTGTGTGATATTCTATACACTGCCATCCATATTCTATTGACAATATTCTACACCATAATCTGGCATCTATATAATATTTCCTATGTCAATCTCTGTATAATATTTTATACAATCGAAATTATATTTTTTATATAATATGCCATAGACCACCACCTGAATAATATTTCATATGATATGCTCTGCATAATATTCTACACATTTTCCTTTATATAACTTTCCAGTTTCAAGATCTGATGCGGCTATTACTAGTTGATTTTTCAGATTTTCCTGGGAAAAGCTGGAGATGGTTGAGTTCATCTGGAGAAGGTGGAGGATTATAAGTATGACAGGGGATGTAGAGCGTATGGGGCATAGAGTTGCCCAAACAGCTCATGTGAAAGAGCCCTAAGGGCTCTTTCACACGGGCGGTCCGATCAGATCCGCCTGTCAGTTTTTTAGGCGGATCTGATCGGATCCTCCATGCAGCTATATGGGGCAGCGGGTGTCAGCGGAGACACCTCCGCTGACACCCGCTGCCATCCGCATCCGATCCTGTGCTGAAATCTGGACGGATGGAAACCCTATTTTTCCATCCGTTCAGTAATCGGAGCGGAGCGGATCTGATGAGAGTGGACAAGCGGTCCGCTCTCCTCCGATCCCCCATAGAGGGCAGCGGGTGCTGAGACACCTCCCTCTCCGCTCTGCAAGCGGAGACGGAGCTGTCATCCGCCCGGCTCAGCGGGGATCGCGGATCGATCCCCGCTGAGCAACACGGATCCGCCTGCGGAGGCGGACCGTGTGAAAGAGCCCTAAGAGTGTAGAGTAAAGGAAAGTAATAGAAAGGAAAGAATAGTAAAGTATTGTAAAGAGGGTCATCTAAGGAGCCACTAGTCCACGGACAAGTATTTGATTCACAGATCCCATGCTTTTTTACATTTTGTGATGTTGTTTTGGAGGATACAGGTGAGCCTAATCATGATCCAATTCAGTTTGCATTTGACGTAATCAAATGGTATCACAGGCTGCTTCCAATGTTTCACAAAGGGGATTCTGGCTGCTAAAACCATATACAGAATTAACTTCGTAGATTTCTTTGGCAGAGGTGAGGGACTTGAGTCACATGACTTGACTTAAGTCACCAGTTTGAGGACTTGAGACTTGCTTGACTAAAATGAATAAAAGACTCGACTTGACTTTGACTTGGTATCCATGACTTGAGGCTTGACTTTGACTTGAGACATATGACTCGAAATGACTTTACTTTTTTAAGTTATTAAATATTTGCATTTTCTCAAGATGTGTTAAAGCAAAATGAATGTGCCTGTTATGTTTCTGACACCACAGTCACGTAAAACACCTCAGTGTGTTCTGATTTTTAGGACACTGGCTGTTTAACAATGGAAATACTTAACATGTTTTTAGTGACTGTGGTGTTAAAACATGACCAGACGAAGGATTTTGAGCTGTTTGGGCATTCAAAGTGTTTCTTTAATATGCCAAGAAAAAAGCACTAAGCAGTTTTGTTAATGTTGAAAAAAAAAACAAAACCTTTCCTGACCACTGACTTTTAACTGATTTAAAGGTGAAAATTGGGGTAGATCAGTATTTTGACTTGATTTGTGACTTGACCAAAATAAATGACTTGACTTGACTTGCAGTGGCAGGCTGTGCATAGGGGGCGTCAGGGCGCCGCCCCCCCCTAAAAAAAAGGAAAGAAAAAAAAAAAAAGATTACAAAAAGAACAATAAAGTTTAAAAAAAAAAATTGCGTTCGCCGGCCTATGTGGTGGCTATGGGGGGGGGGGGGGGGGGTGTGGGGTTTACGACCCAGCAGAGGCGCCGATTGGCTGCCTTCTGGGGCATAACCTGGCCGCAGGTCATAGCGCTAGGACACCCCCACTTTCGTGATATCCTGGCTGTGATTGGTCCAGTCTCCAGCCTGGACCAATCATCATCCAGGACATCCGATTGCTGACCCCGCTGACGTCGCAAAGGGGGCGGTGCCGGTGCGTGCGTCAGTCACACACCGTCACCGCCCAATCTCCTTCCCGCCGGACCGATCGGAAGACCCAGAGAGCCTGCCGCCGTCAAAGAAGACTGAAGAGGACGAGACGAGACGAGCAGCGCCGTGGACGGTTCCCGGAATCCCGCCGCCATCAGAAGAAGAGGACTCGAGGAGAGGAGTAGCGCCATGGACGTCTCGCAGGCAGCCCAGGAGGAGAGCAGATAAGTGATTGAAGCCGACCTGTGCCCTCACCTGTGCCATGCCTATACCATCACCTGTGCCATGCCTATACCATCACCTGTGCCATGCCTGTACCATGCCTATACCATCACCTGTGCCATGCCTGTACCATCACCTGTGCCATGCCTATACCATCACCTGTGCCATGCCTGTGCCATCACCTGTGCCATGCCTATACCATCACCTGAGCCATGCCTATACCATCACCTGTGCCATGCCTGTACCATGCCTATACCATCACCTGCACCACGCCTATACCATCACCTGTGCCATGCCTGTACCATCACCTGTGCCATGCCTATACCATCACCTGTGCCATGCCTGTACCATGCCTATACCATCACCTGCACCACGCCTATACCATCACCTGTGCCATGCCTGTACCATCACCTGTGCCATGCCTATACTATCACCTGTGCCATGCCTATATCATCACCTGTGCCATGCCTATACCATCACCTGTGCCATGCCTATACCATCACCTGTGCCATGCCTATGCCATGCCTGTACCATCACCTGTGCCATGCCTATACCATGACCTCAAAGTCACGCAATTTATTTACCGCGTTTTTTGCCGCGAAGCAATACCTATTACATTTTTCTTTTTGCGCCCCCCCAAAAATTTTGAGCACCAGCCGCCACTGTTGACTTGCTTGACTTCTAGCAGGGAATCGACTTGACTTGCTTGCTTTTCGCCACAGTAACTTGGGACTTGCTTGAGACTTGAAGGTTAAGACTTGTGACTTGCTTGTGACTTGCACATGTGTGACTTACTCCCATGTCTGTTCTTTGGGACTTCCGGAGGTAAATTCTGGAATAAAGCTAGCTCAGGGGATCTAAGAACATTCACTTCCGCCATGAAATGAATAAGGTTAAACATTCTGATCTAGAATCTGGACACTTTAGGACACTGACACCAGATATGATACATTGTACATAGTTGGCCACAGTGCCGAAAGCAGGCCGGTGATGCAGAGGGATATATTTTCACAATCCTTGTGGGGACCAGGTACCACCTCAGTAGCATTTTATAATTGGATTCTACTAATATAGTATTAATAGATATTTTAGCTAAAGCATGGGCTGTGTCTTGCCTTTCATCTAATTCAAGAGAGATATTCATATCTTTTTTCCAAAGAATCATATACTGAAGTTTATAGTTTGGGTCGGTAAGTGAAACATATAATGTAGATATACAGCATCTCACAAAAGTGAGTACACCCCTCACATTTTTGTAAATATTTTATTATATCTTTTCATGTGACAACACTGAAGAAATGACACTTTGCTACAATGTACAGTAGTCAGTATAAAGCTTGTATAACAGTTTAAATTTGATGTCCCCTTAAAATATATCCACACACAGCTTTTAATGTCTAAACCGCTGGCAACAAAAGTGAGTACACCCCTGAGTGACAATGTCCAAATTGGGCCCAATTAGCCATTTTCCTTCCCCGATGTCATGTGACTCGTTAGTGTTACAAGGTCTCAGGTGTGAATGAGGAGCAGGTGTGTTAAATTTGGTGTTATCGCTCTCACTGACTGGTCACTGGAAGTTCAACATGGCACCTCATGGCAAAGAACTCTCTGAGGATCTGAAAAAAGAATTTTTTCTCTACATAAAGATGGCCTAGGCTAGAAGAAGATTGCTAATACCCTGAAACTGAGCTGCAGCACGGTGGCCAAAACCATACAGCGGTTTAACAGGACAGGTTCCACTCAGAACAAGCCTTGTTGGACCAAAGAAGTTAAGTGCACATGCTCAGCATCAAATCCAGATGTTGTCTTTGGGAAATAGACATATGAGTACTGCCAGCATTGCTGCAGAGATTGAAGGTGTAGAGGATCAGCCTGTCAGTGCTCAGACCATACGCCGCACACTGCATTAAATTGGTCTGCATAGCTATCAACCCAGAAGGAAGCTCTTCTAAAGGTGATGGTCAAGAAAGCCCACAAATAGTTTGCTAAAGACAAGCAGACTAAGGACATGGATTACTGAAATCATGTCCTGTGGTTTGATGAGACTAAGATAAATGTATTTGGTTCAGATGGTGTCAAGCGTGTATGGCGGCAACCAGGTGAGGAGTACAAAGACAAGTGTGTCTTGCCTACAGTCAAGCATGGTGGTGGGATTGTCATGATCTGGGGCTGCATGAGTGCTGACAGCACTGGGGAGCTACAGTTCATTGAGGGAACCAGGAATGCCAAAATGTACTATGACATACTGAAGAAGAGCATGATCCCCTCCCTTCAGAGACTGGGCCACAGGAACAACAAAGGGTTGGGTGGGTAAGGTGGTGTAAATTTGGTGGCAGGTTATTGGTGGGGAGTCACATGACTTACTGGTTCCTCAGTCTGTACAATTTTCATGAGGGAACAAGACCCCGCCCTCTCGCCCTTTGGTGCTGTACTTTGTTGTTATGATTTCTTTAAAAAAAAAAAAAATGATTTAAAAAAAAAAAAGAATAAATAAAACAAATAATGCAAAAAAAAAAAAAAAAAAGACTTGGGCTTCGTGTTGTGTCCGTTGTGTTATTTTGGATGCTGTTGTAGTAAAATCCTGGCTGCAATTTTTACTATTATATATTTTATATATATTTTTATATATATTTTACTAATTTTAATTTTTATGCTTGTTGCTACATAATTTTATTGTCACAGATGGCGGTTATCCCTTTTGCCGGCTTAGGTGGCAGTTGGCTGATGGAGTTGGTGGAATGGGGAGCAGGTAAGTTAGTAAGCCCCTGAGCCTAACCTGGATGGCTGGGGGCTGAAATGGCTTCTAATAAGTAAGAACGTTGAGATACACCACTCAGCATTGCTAAAGGGATCTGGTGTTGGCTATATATGTGTAGCAAGGTTTCCAGGCCTGTGGCCTGATGTGGGTCGGCCATCAGTAGAGATGGCCTTGCGGTTCGCCCGGCGGTCGGTTCGCGGCGAACTTTGCTTGTTCGCTACCTGCCTAATTTTCAGACACATGGCGTTGTTCGCAGCAGCCATATTTGTTTACATTGGGGAGAACTTTGACCCATGACACAGCCGTCAGGGGGAACGGGACAGCCAATTGAAACATTCCAGCACATGGACAGTCCCCCTACCCTATAAAGAGACCTGACCTGGCGGTCATTTTACATTCCGTTTTCTGCCAGTGTAGGGAGAGGTCTGCTGTGCTCATCAGGGAGAGTTTGCTAGACACATATAGTGCTGTGAAGATCCACAAAAGTCCTTTCCAGGGCTGGTATTTTGGTATAGGCCTTCTACAGTCTCTTTTCAGGTTGGGGACAGGTACCCTGTGGTTGCTTTAGGGGCAGTTAGAGATCGGCTGCAGTCACAAATCGCTCTGTCAATGTCCACAAAAGTCCTTCTTAGGGCTGGTATTTCGGGTATAGGTCTAGTATCTTTTGAGCTTAGGGAGAGGTATCCTGTGGTTGCTGTAGGGGCAGTTAGAGATCGGCTACAGTCGCACAGAAATCGCTTTGTCAATGTCCACAAAAGTAATTTAAAATGCTCCAATGTCGTTTTAGGGTCTATTGCAGTCTCTTTAACATGAGGACCAGGTATCCTGTGGTTGCTTTAGGGACAGTTAGATATCGACTGCAGTCGCACAGAAATCGCTTTGTCAATGTCCACAAAAGTCATTTAAAATGCTCCAATGTCATTTTAGGGTCTCTTACCATCTCTTTTACATTAGGGCCAGGTGTCCTGTGGTTTCTTTAGGGGCAGTTAGATGTCGGCTGCAGTCGCACAGAAATCGCTTTGTCAATGTCCACAAAAGTCATTTAAAATGCTCCAATGTCGTTTTAGGGTCTATTACAATCTGTACAGTTAGCTGTCAGGTAAACGCATGTGGGCTAATTTTTGGGGCCTAGAATGGCCGACACTTTTTTATCCTGTGAATGCCTAATTTTTCAGACTGGAAATTAAAAACAATGGGTCTGTAAAGGTTCCGCCAGATTGTGGAATGGATGCGGACCCATTTTACAGATGTGTGAATGGACCCTATATGTATTATATGTATTAGACAATGTATTTACCGGCTGCTATCAGTTCTGGCTGATTTATGAAAAAAAATATATATTTTTTGCTGTAAAAAAAAAAAAAAAAAATGTAGGGCAACTTTTTTAATTGCAATACTTCTGTTTTGACATTGTCCATGTGCTGGGACTATTTGTGCACAGCTAGTATGTCTTTTGTGGCTGCAAATATGACCTAAAGGTTATTTAAAGTTCGCAAACCGCCCCGGCCGATGTTCGTCCATCACTAGCCATCAGTACCGGTAATCTCTCCAGCCCATGTGAGCTGTGACCCTGCGTGTGACAATTGAAGCACCGACAACTCCGGCATCTTTGTTTGTGGTTTTTATTTGGTTTAAAGGGGATGGGAGACGGTAACGAGTGGGATACTCCTTGAGGCTTGAACTAATAACATGTGGGACTTTGTTCTTGAAAAATGCCCGTTGGCGCTTCCCTGACACCAGCCGGCGCCAGCCAACGCTCACTAACGCTGTATATAGCCTGTAGAACACGAAAGTGCTGAATCCTCGACTATGAGTTCAGGACTGAGAACTGTAGAACTCCTGACACTGTTGTGGAAGTCACTGAATACTGTCCCCTGCTTTGGCTAGCTTGAGGTAGTGTGAAATAGAACTCTGTATAGCTGTACTTGTAACTGGCACGCTCTGTACAATTCAGGGCCAAACCGCAGGCCCTCCCCTTTCACTTGAACTCTTTAGGGTCCACTGACTATGTACCCCCTATGTAGCTTCAGGGTCCTCAACCTAGGTACCCCCTTTACAACTAGCTGGCACTGGATTCTAGAACCTCTTCCGGGGTGGTCCCCTCTAGCTTCCGGCAGACCCCCAGGGGCAATCCGCAGTACTCACGACCTGTGTAGGCTTTCCTGGGACTGGACCCCCCTCTCTCTCTCCGCAGGCTCTCGGCACACCGGATCCCCTCAGCTCAACTCAGCACTCTCTGGACACTCAGGCGACACCCCGAGACATCCACCTTCCTCAGACAGGAGGAGAGACAGCCGCACTCTCCTTCCTGGGACTCTGCTCCCGCCAAAGACACCGTGTCACGCACTTCCCCCAAACGTATACCCACTCCCAGAATCCTTTGCAACCTAATCTGCCTTCTGGGGTAGTTACAAGCTGGGATGAGTCCCCTGATTGGGCTTCCCACACTGCCCTATGAGAAGCCTCTCACAGGAGCCAGTGGGGAGACTTCTCCCCTCAGCAGGCACATCTGGAAGCCATGACACCCTACCTAACAAATCACAGCCCTGCTTTTAGGCAGACAAGGCCCACTATACATTTACCTAGCACCTACCTGTAGGGTGCTACATATGTTTACTGGTTTGATTGTTCAATTTACATTTGTCAAGCTGTGGCCGATACACAAGTAATTAAAGTATCAACCCAATCGAAACAATTTTGTTGTCGGTGTGATTATGTAACCACTTCTGGACTGGAAGATTTTCCCCTTAATGACCAGGCCATTTTTTGTGATACGGCACTGCAATATTTAGCGGACGATTGGGCGGTTATGCAATGCTGTACCCAAATAAAATTGATGTTCTTTTTTCCCCCACAAATTGAGCTTTCTATTGATGGTATGTGATCACCTGTGCGATTTTTATTTTTTGTGCTATAAACAAAAAAAGAGCAACAATTCTGAAAAGAGAATTTTTTTTTTTCACTTTCTGAAATATAACATTGTCCCCCCCCAAAAAAAAAAGTAAAAATCTAATTTTTTTTTATCATTTTAGGTCAATTTGTATTCTGCTACATATTTTTCGTAAAAAAAATCCCAATAAGCGTGTTTTTTGTCAACGGGTACTCCTGTAAAATATATAAACATATAAACATAAACAAGAGTGATGTGAACAAATCAATGTCCAAAATAAATCAAGTCCTAGTGTGAAGATAAATCCTAATGACAATGGATAATCTTCAAATTGATGTGACTGCTAAGATCCACACTTTAGGAATAGAGTCATGGAAAAAAAGAAACCGCCATAGCATAATACCATAACAATATGTATTATTCCTTAAGACCAGAGGCGTAACTAGAACCTTCAGGGCCCTGATGCAAAAAACCATGAAGGGCCCCCCAGACCCCTGGCCGGGGCCCTTACCTTCAAGCCCAGGGCTCTTCCCACTAATCCTGGGGCTCTTTACCCTCGTTGCATGGCCTTTTATTACGGTCCCACAGCAGGATTCTTTCACAAGTTCTGCAGTGGGCCCCCTTCCTGCAATCTTGTGGGCCCCCTTCCTGCAATCTTGGGGCCTCCCCACAGTGGTGCAATGCCAGGGTCCGGTCGCAAGTGTGACCTTTGCGATCCTGGAAGTTCACCCACTGGTTTGCTACCGGGCCCCCTGGAGCATGGGGCCCGGTAGCGATTGCAACCCCTGCAACCCCTGTAGTTACGCCCCTGCTTAAGACCCTAAAAGTGCACCATGCAGGAGGTGTGTGAATCCGTCACCAGTTGTGGGACTGCTTACCAGAGAAAAACTTGTATGCAGGCATAAATGACACTCCCCAAATGAGTGAACAACAGAGACGGATAATGGAAAAGGTGAAAGAAAACCACCACCGATTTCTAAGCCGCTTACCAGATTGAGGATGGACAAGGCAGATAGAGACAAAATCCCAAATGTACCAGGACCACCAACACTGACAATAATGGCCCCTTACCAGACTCAGGTAGCGATTGCTCAATGTATGGTATCAAACCAGATCCAGTCCACCGACATTCACCACCGATAGATAAACCTCACACAGCAGGGTCAAAGTTGATGATGAGCCAATATGAGCCAGATGAGCCAATATAAAGCCAATCCCAAATACAAAGAAAAAGCGGCAATAGTGTAAAAACGTAAACACTGTTTTATTGAATAAAGGAAAACAGTGTTTAAGTTTTTACACTATTGGCGCTTTTTCTTTGTATTTGGGATTGGCTTTTGCCCATCTATTGGGAATATTGGCTCATCTGTTGGGATCATCATCAACTTTGACCCTGCTGTGTGAGGTTTATCTATCGGTGGTGAATGTCGGTGGACTGGATCTGGTTTGATACCATACATTGAGCAATCGCTACCTGAGTCTGGTAAGGGGCTATTATTGTCAGTGTTGGTGGTCCTGGTACATTTTAGATTTTGTCTCTATCTGCCTTGTCCATCCTCAATCTGGTAAGCAGCTTAGAAATCGGTGGTGGTTTTCTTTCACCTTTTCCATTATCCGTCTCTGTTGTTCACTCATTTGGGGAGTGTCATTTATGCCTGCATACAAGTTTTTCTCTGGTAAGCAGTCCCACAACTGGTGACGGCTTCACACACCTCCTGCATGGTGCACTTTTAGGGTGTCTTAAGGAATAATACATATTGTTATGGTATCATGCTATGGCGGTTTCTTTTTTTCCATGACTCTATGACTTCATTTCTTGGGAGTTCGTCACATGTGTTTCTACAATCAAGTCCACCTCTCGAGATTTATTTCTGCAATCACTTATTGTTTGTTTGGTAAGCGCATCACCTATAAGTTTCTGGATTCCTAAAGTGTGGATCTTAGCAGTCACATCAATTTGAAGATTATCCATTGTCATTAGGATTTATCTTCACACTAGGACTTGATTTATTTTGGACATTGATTTGTTGACATCACTCAGTGCGACTTATGTTTATATATTACTTTTAGGGTGTGGTCACACTTGAAGTTGCTGCTACTATTTGCCATTCACCTATAGCGCAGTTAATTCCTCTTTTTTTGTACTCCTGTAAAATGCCATCTTTTCTGTTTGAACACATGGAAGATGCAGATTTTCACAACTAAAGGGTGGGCTTGACCTGCTTTTCCTGAAATCAAAATGCACCTCAATAGGACAAACTGCGTCCAAATAAGAGAAAAGCAGGTCAAACGCAGCCTCCAAACTCCATTAAAGTCAGTGGTATTTGCAGACCTTCATTTGATGTGCCTTGCAATGCATATTAACCAAAGGAACCCAATGCGGCCAACACAAGCCTCCATACCTGCCAGTAAAAATACAGCCAAACCAGGGCCACCAGCATTAGTAAAAGATGATACAGCAAGAAGAGAGGGGCTCAATAAGGATAGCCTATTTCTATAGCGATTCAGACCACACTGCTTTTTTCACACTATTGTATATATGGCTGGAATGAGAAACAAAAATGTGGTTGTAACATGATGAAATCTGCTATATCCCAAAATTATAGATATCAGTTTCTAAGGCTGGGTTCACACTGGTGCGATGACAGACATTGCATGTGATTCGCACAGCATTGCTGTGCAGATCACATGCAATGTCTGTGTAATGCAAATTCAGCCATAAAGTTTGTATGGCTAAATTTGCATCGCATTCGGACCAAAATGGTGCAGGACCCTTTTTTTTGGTCCGCACTGGAATCGGATTGCATGATTGTTTAGACCCATGCGATCCGATTCCACAGTTTGCACTTTGTTCTGTGAACCGATTTTGGGGTATCATTAACTTTATATTGACACCCGCAGCGGTTTGCAGTGAGCAGTGTGAACTGCTTGTGAGTCTGATGCGATGCGGGAACCCTCACAGGAATCGCGCTGGTTTCTGCATCGCATCAGTGTGAACCCAGCCTATAGCTTTATAAATAATTAATTTGTCATGTAGTCAAATGTTACCTGACTAGACAGGGGCTAATTAGTACCTGTGGTCAAAGCCTCAGGTTGATGCTACTCTTTTCATTTTCTCATTTCCATAAACAAGGAATCTGTCAGTATAAACGTTCTAAGAATCTGTTCCATGTTTATAGAAATACCTAAAATTATAATTCTTTATAAACATTTTGGTGACTTTCCATTAGTCCAAAGAGCTGAAAATTTTGTCATAAACTAAGTGAATGGCGCCATCTAATGGCAAAAATTATTATGACAGGAAAAATGTTATTAAAACTGGAAATACTAATTTTGTTTGTGGGCCAAAATCATGTTGTCGAATGATTCCCGAGGAAGGACAGGATCTGTGAGTGGTGTGGAGAGGGATTAGAACACTTGTCAGGTCTTAATTGCTATGTGTGTCCCCGTTAAGGGGACTCACGTTCTCTAATTGTACTGTGCACTGTTATCACTGAAAATAAAAGAACATCCCAAATTCTGGGTTGTCACCAGAACAGAAATAGAGGGAAAATTGTTCAATGGGGACACTAGTTCTAGTGACAACCAGGGATGCCGTAACTTTGGAAGGATTTCCTTAATTTCTTGTTTGGGCTATGGGACAACAAGTGAAGGGAAACCTCCCAAATGGGACACAGATGCCCAAAAAAAACTGACAGGGATTACAAACTTCTCTCACTCTATCCAAAATGAAAAAAAAAAGATTTGCATTTAGTTCTATTTTAAAACTAATATACAGTATATGTTGCACCCCCTTGTGTGCTACTAGTGTTAGTGTAGGTAAATTTTTTTGGTATGACTCATGGTAACTGTGTGAGTCTGAATTTAGGTGGGGTAACTGCATGTCAGGCTGGATGGCTCTACAATGCAGGTCTCTGGTACCTCCCCCTGGATCTAGAAGTTTGGAGAAGCTTATGGACGTTACTGGGCAGAGGCCAGGAGGTCCTGATCTTCAGAGGGCCTGGCACAGTGGCTGGGCCAGCCCTTAATTATGGTGGAACGTGAAGTACTGAGGAGGCTGTCGTGGGCTAGGAGGGGACCCCTGGGTCTAGGGGAGGCTTTGCCTGCAGGCAGGGGCTCAGTCTGACTTGGAAGAATCCTTTTAGCGTCTGGTTTGAGAAGAAATCTTGCCTAAGAGCAGCAGGGAGTACGGAGGACAGAGTGAGTACATCAACACATCCAGCGACTCACAAAGGAGAGACTGCCAGACGTAGCAAGCTTTCAAAGGACAGTGCAGTGCTTAATCCTTTATCTCTTGTCCTGGGAGATCTTCTGAGCAGCAAGGTTGGTTGGTAGACAAGCACCCAGGAGGGCTGGTAGTAACTGCAGGCAATGGAGCTGGATAACTCCTGCGTGCAGTCTTGCAACTTTTGTGCTATTTTCCATAGGGGGCTTAGAGCTCCTAGTCCATAAGGGACTTTACCACTGATCCAAGACACTGGGAGTTTCTAGCAAGGAGAACAGTCCAGGATCTTTTGTACATAGAGAAGGAAGTTTGTCTTCATCTGTTGTTCTTTAGGTCAAGTTGGCCATTCCATAATTCCTAAACCCTATCCAAGTTGTTTTTCCCATTAAAACAACAAAAACCAGCACATGGACTAATTTCTTGTGTCTGGAAGCCAATTGGAAATATGTGTTGCCAAGTTGTGCAGGAATAGGGGGAATCAGTAACCAGCAGCTCCTGTGGGGATAGCGCTACATATATGATGAAACGTATAAAGACAGTATACCAAACTGTCATTAACCACTTAAGCCCCGGAGGATTTTCCTGCTAAACGACCAGGGGGTATTTTGCGATTTGGCACTGCGTGACTTTAACGGACAATTGCGCGGTCGTGCGACGCTGTACCTAAACAAATTTGACGTCCTTTTTTTCCCACAAACAGAGCTTTCTTTTGGTGGTATTTGATTACCTGTGCGCTTTTTACTTTTTGCGCTATAAACAAAAAAAGGGCGTACATTTTGCAAAAGTAACAATATTTTTCACATTTTTTTATATGAAATTCCCCCCAAAAAAAATGTAAAAATCAAAATTTTTTAACATTTTCGGCCAATTTGTTTTATGCTACATATGTTTGGTAAAAAAAAAAAATCGCAAAAAGCGTATTTTTATTGGTTTGCGCAAAAGTTATCGCGTTTACGAACAAAGGGAAAGATTTTTGTCATTTTTGTTGTTGTTTTTTTTAACGCGTAATGGCGGCGATCTGCGATTTTTTTGCGGTACTGCGACATTGGGGCGGACAGATCGGACCCTTGACTGACATTTTTGACACTTTTGGGGTTACCAGTGACATTTCTACAGTAATCAGTGCTATACATATGCACTGTTACTGTAAAAATACACTGGTAGTGAAGGGGTTAACTTTATTTGGGAGGGAGGGGCTGTGTGTGTCCCTAGGGGCGTGCTTTCTACTGTGATTGGCTGTGGCTTGAGCTGTAAGGACACTGATCAACGGATCTACATAGTAGATCCGTGTGATCAGTGTCTTTACACCGAGGAGAATGACAGGCAGCTTGTTTACACAAGCCGCCTGACTTTCTCCCTCTCCCCCGACGATCGCCGAGTGACCGGCGGACATCGGGTCCGCCAGTCACACGCGTGGGGGGGTCCGTGACCGCGCAGGAGCGGGAGCGCGCCTCCGTGGGTGCGTGCTCGCTCCCCAGAGCCTCACAGGATAGCGACGTACACCTACATCACTCTGCCTGTGAGGCGCTGACTGCCGCAGTAAATATACTGTGAGCAGTCGGCAAGCGGTTAAAGTGATTTTGTTTTTTAAATTACAAACATTTCATACTTACCTCCTCTGTGCAGTTGGTTTTGTACAGAGCAGCCTGGATCCCCCTCTTCTGGGGTCCCTCGTTCCTGCTCCTGGCCCCTCCCTCCTATTGAGTGCCCCCACAGCAAGCAGCTTACTATGAAGGCACCCTAGTCGAGCTGCAGCTCCATGTGTCCATTCAGACATGGAGCTGCCGTTCGGCCCTGCCCCCTCTCCTGATTGGCTCACTGACTGATTGACAGTTGCGGGAGCCAATGGTGCCACGGTTGTAACTCAGCCAATCAGGAGAGAGAGTCCCAGGATGGCCGAGGAACTCGTGGACATCGCTGGACAGAGAGGTGGCACAGGTAAATATCTCAGATGGTAAAGCTGAATTCTTCTTGGCAAAAAGCTTCCAGTTCCTGTAAATTATTGGGCTGTCTTGCATGAATTGCACATTTGAGATCTCCCCAGAGTGGCTCAATGATATTGAGGTCAGGAGATTGAGATGGCCACTCCAGAACCTTCACTTTATTCTGCTGTAGCAAATGACGGGTCAACTTGACCTTGTGTTTAGGATCATTGTCATGTTGGAATATCCAAGTACGTCCCAGCTTCCGGGCTGATGAATGCAAATTTTTCTCCAGTATTTTTTGATAACATACTGCATTCATTTTACCATCAATTCTGACCAAATTTCCTGTGCCTTTGTAGCTCACACATCCCCCAAAACATCAGCGATCCACCTCTGTTTTTCACAGTAGGAATGGTGTACCTTTCATCACAGGCCTTGTTGACTCCTCTCCAAATGTAGCGTTTATAGTTGTGGCCAAAAAGCTCAATTTTGGTCTCATCACTCCAAATGACTTTGTGCCAGAAGGTTTAAGGCTTGTCTCTGTGCTGTTTGGCATATTGTAAGCGGGATAGTTTGTGGCATTTGTGTAGTAATGGCTTTCTTCTGGTGGCTCGACCATGCAGCCCATCTTTCTTCAAGTGCCTCCTTATTGTGCATCTTGAAACAGCCATACCACATGTCCTGTACTTCACCTGAACTTATTTGTGGGTTTTTCTTTGCATCCTGAACAATTTTCCTGGCAGTTGTGGCTGAAATTGTAGTTGGTCTACCTGACTGTGGTTTGGTTTCAACAGAACCCCTCATTTTCCACTTACTGATGAGAGTTTGAACACTGCTGATTGGCATTCTTAATTTCTTGGATATCTTTTTATATCCCTTTCCTGTTTTATACCTTTTCCCGCAGATCCTTTGACAATTGTTTTGCTTTCCCCATGACTCAGAATCCAGAAACGTCAGTGCAGCACTGGATGAAAGATACAAGGGTCTGTCAGGAGTCCAGAAACTCATTGACCTTTTATACACACACACTGATTACAAGCAAACAGATCACAGGTGAGGATGGTTACCTTTAATAGCCATTCAAACCTCTTTGTGTCAACTTGTGTGCATGTTATCAGGCCAAAATCACCAGGGTATGTAAACTTTTGATCAGGGTCATTTGGGTAGTTTCTGTTGTCACTATGATTTAAAAAGAATAAAAGCAGTTGATTGAAAATAAATAGCTTCAGCCAAACACTAACCATGAGTGAAAGAAAAGTTGTTATCATTCATATGGGAATGGGAAGCAGGATGTCCCTTTTCTTAACTTAAGTTAAATAAACCTATAATATAATTATAAATATTTATAAATAAATAAATAACACCAGACAAGAAAAAGGTTTGGACAAAGGCCGCGGCTGGTTTTTATTATTGACTTTTAACACTTTAATAAAAACATACTTTAGACTTTGTTTAAAAATTCACTTTAAAAACGTCCAGAACCAGCCCAGCCACCACGGCTCGGGCTGACAATAAATAACATTACAATATAATTTTATTACCAAATATCTTTTTTAATTTTTTTTTAAATCAACATTTTCCAACAACTCACTATTCAATCACCATAAAACAATTACATCCACCGAAGCACTCTAGCTAAGGCGATAGCCATAAGTCAAATAATTTATAACCGGCCGCGACAAACTAGTTATATAAAATCCAATTTTTTTCTTTTTTTTTTTTTTTTGGGGGGGAGGGGGGGTGGGGAGAGAAACGCTCCTGTAAGCTCCTGAGGTGATGGAGTGACTCGGAGCCCCGCAGTCACCCTTAAATAGCCCCGAATCGAGACTGGCTGAGGCTGGTTAGCCCCCAGAAGCGGGAAGATTCAGGCGGGAATCTAGCTCCTCGCGCTGATCTGCCTGGAGATACTGCTCCCAAGAGCGGGAAAACCTAGAAAAATGTAAATTCTGCCCAGATACCTACTGACTCTGGGCGGGAAGTTTGAAGCTGACCTGACCCAGGTCAAAAGTTCAGCCTAACGCTACCACCAGTATGATAAGACTTTTTAATATAAATGTTAAACCTGCTCCCATCCCATAGAGAAAATGTAGGGCTATAAAAAACCCCATTTTCTCCATATGGGAATGGGAAGCAGGATGTCCCTTTTCTTAACTTAAGTTAAATAAACCTATAATATAATTATAAATATTTATAAATAAATAAATAACACCAGACAAGAAAAAGGTTTGGACAAAGGCAGCGGCTGGTTTTTATTATTGACTTTTAACACTTTAATAAAAACATACTTTAGACTTTGTTTAAAAATTCACTTTAAAAACGTCCAGAACCAGCCCAGCCACCACGGCTCGGGCTGACAATAAATAACATTACAATATAATTTTATTACCAAATATCTTTTTTAATTTTTTTTTAAATCAACATTTTCCACCAGACAGGCAGCACCTTTGCGCCTGTCACCACCAACCCAACGCGCGGCCTGTTCAATACCAAAACCTAAGTTGTTGTTGAGAATGTCCAAACCGATTTCTGAGAGGTGAACCCCATCTTTCCAATAGAGCCCCTCTAAACCGCCCTCGAGCTCTGAATGTCTAAGAGAAATGACACCCAATTCCTTCAAAAGTTTAGCTAGCCCCCTATTTAGGCGTTTCCTCATTTTTTCCAAAGGCCTCAGGCCCTGGTATTTAAAAAATACCAGCCGCGGGATCACCTCTGAAAAAACCAGAACAGTATTAGGTAGTTTAGCTTGAATGAGACCCAAATCGTCCCTTATTCTAAAGAGTAAATCTAACGTTTTTTGTTTTCCCACATCATTACCCCCAAGATGTACGATTAGTATCTCGGGAGCAGGCAACTGTAAGATTAAAATGTCAACTGCCGGAACCAATTCCGACCAGACCATTCCTCGCTTACTGAACCACCAAACCTGGTACTTGCTCCTGTCCAATCCTAGATTCTCCGTGTAAACCCTCTTCATAGCTCGTTGATAGGCCCAGTGTATATAAGAATGTCCGAGGATCCATACGGAGATCTTGTTGCCTAGAATCAAATAGAAGTGTTAAGGCGGATATATGACTTAAAACTGTCGGAAGACCATCTCCCAATCTTTTTTACTGAG
This sequence comes from Pelophylax lessonae, assembly GCF_965119305.1. Taxonomy (NCBI): domain Eukaryota; kingdom Metazoa; phylum Chordata; class Amphibia; order Anura; family Ranidae; genus Pelophylax; species Pelophylax lessonae. The sequence continues at coordinate 483,381,690 of NC_138771.1, read as the reverse complement.
TCCCCCCCCAGACCTAACTTGGCTGCTTCCGTGGCCGCCCCTATACGGAAAGAATGAGTAGAAACATTATCGGGACTTAAACCCAGAGATTTCAAACACATTTTTAAAACACAGGAGAACTGATACCTAGATAGGGGCTTACCAGATTCGTGAATGAATAAAACTTCACCCTGGGCGGGTCTAACTGCTACAAAATTGGAAAGCAGTAGAACCGGGCAGACTGACGCATTCCTGAACTGGTGCAAAATTATACTCGACCCAACTCCCAATTGATCAGTTTTTGAGTGTGCCAAAAAGATGCTGACTCTGGAAGCAAAAATTTTTATGTCCTGAAGCCTCAGACCATGAAAACCCAAACGCCTGTCAGGAATTAGCTCCGATATTCTGAGGGCACCGAAAAACATCACCGAAAAAGCGGCTCTAAACAAATGAGCCTCGTATCTCGAGAAACAAACCCCGTCTAGAGCTGAGCATAAAGAGACTAGTAATTCTAGAGAAATGGGTTTCCTACCATCAAGCCTGAAATGTTCCTTTTTATAACCCTTCAAGGCCTGGTGCACGGAAAAGAAGGAAAAACAACCAGGACGATTTTGTAGTTTATTGAAAAAAGACACTCCAGCTAATAATTTGTTCACGTGAGACCACGACAAATGTTGCTTAAAGAGGGAATTTAAAAAAGACAGTACAACTATTTCAGAGAAGGAGTCCTCCGGTAATCCTAAGAAATTCAGATGTTGTAGCCACAACAACCAGGCCGATCGGTATCCGGCCAATGTCGATGGAGCCAGCGATTTATCAATGTTGACCAAGATAGCTGTTAAATCAACTTCCAGAGATGATCGGGGCAGAGGTGTCCGGCTGGGTCTGCCTCTGGTAGCAAAAGAAAAAATTTTTCCATCTGGAAACGAGACAGACAGTCGGCTAGAGTGTTGTCTTTTCCAGGTACGAAAGAAGCTTTTAGCCAAATGTTAAAAAAGAAACATTTTGCTACCAGATACCGGAGCATAATGGTGACTTAGAGGAAAGACAATTTATGGCGAAAAGCACGCCCTTATTGTCCGTCCTCACCATTATGCGCCTATTCCTAAAGTGATGGCCCCACAGTTCAAGGGCCACCACTATAGGAAATAACTCCAATAAGACGATGTTGCGGGTAAAACCTAACGCCTTCCACCTGTCGCACCACCCAGAAGCGCACCAGCGGTTCTGCCAGATTGCGGCAAAGCCCTTGGAACCTGCTGCATCGGTGTAAAACAGGAAATCTTTATCCAAAATAAACCTTTCCTGCCAGACCGTTGACCCGTTAAAGTAGAGAAGAAATTGCAGCCAAACTAAAAAATCCTCCTTCATTTCTTCGGAGATCTTGACATGAGATGAAGGGGATTTAAGCCCTGCAATCGCTGCATATATTCGCCTAGAAAAGATCTTTCCCATAGGGATTACTCTGGATGCGAATGCCAATAAGCCTAATAACGACTGCAGTTCTTTCAAACAAACCTTTCTGCGACGAATTACCCACAACAAAGTTCTGCGAAGTTTTTCAATCTTTTCTTCGGGTAGCCGGAATTCCATCCGATCAGCGTCTATGGTGATCCCTAAAAACACTATACAACTGGATGGAAAAACAGTTTTTTCCCCGGCTAAGGGAACTCCAAAATGATCACAAACCTGCATGAATATTTTCAATAACAACGCACAAGTGTTGGAAGAGGCGGAACCCATAAACAGAAAATCATCTAGGTAGTGAACCACCAGATGAGATCCCGAGATCTGAGATACCACCCATTGCAAAAATGTGGAAAAAGTCTCGAAATAAAAACAAGATAATGAACAGCCCATTGGGAGGCATTTGTCAAAATAAAAACGTTCATTAAAATAAAAACCCAATGAATTGAACGAGCGAGGGTGAATAGGTAATAAGCGGAAAGCCGACTTTATGTCCGCCTTCGCCAGAAGCGCCCCCTGTCCTGCCCAGCGAAGTCTCTCTAGCGCGTCCTCAAAAGTTGCGTAGTGAACCGACGCTAAATGTTCATCTATGTCATCATTAAGAGAGCCATCTGCTGGGTAGGACAGGTGATGAATCAACCTGTAGGTGTTCGGCTCCTTTTTTTGGACAATTCCTAATGGGGATACTCTAAAATTTTTAAAAGGAGGTTCTACAAATGGACCCTCAAATCTGCCTTCCCTTAACTCACTAGAAATTTTTTCTTCTACTATATCCATCAGTCCCCAAACGGACTTCAAATTTTTATGAATGATACAACCCAGACCACGAAATGGTGGTAAAAGGAAACCGAAACGGAAACCTTCAATTAACATTTGTGCTTTCTCCCTGTCTGGGTACCGGAGCAGCCAGGGGAACATTTCTGGAAACCTCACTGGGGTGTGGGCCTTTTTGAAAATTCCCCGGCTGTTGTGAGCTTCCCATCCTTTTGAAGCACTTAAAAACTGGGTGTGTGCCCGAGCAAAAAGCGCATTCGTGCTTAAACTTACACGATCCCGGCCACTTGCACTGGGACTCGTTAAAGTTAAAGCATAAGCCCTTTCTAAAAGCTTGATTTCCTGATTGCTGGACCATAGTAGACTGTTTGGGGGGAAAGGACCGCTGGGGGAGAAATAAATCCAGCCACAATCCTACATCTTTCACTCCCCATTTCAGTGAAGGCTGCACAGCCAGCTTTTGCCGAAAAGCGACATCGTAGCTAAACCATGCCACCCCACCGAAATTTTTGTAAGCCTCTAAAATTACTTCAATATGTTGAAAAAGGCCCATGCTCCTGTTCGGGTATTTTTCGCACAAAACGCTTGAAAAAATCAAAAAAGCTTGTAACCAATTATTGAACGATTTAGTGATAGGGCGTCTCCTTTCCTCCTCATCGTTCTTCTTTTCAGGTTTGGATACAAACTCCTTTGCCGAGGGTAAAAGAGATAACATGTCTATGTAGACTCCAGACCAGATCTTCTCTTTTACAGCCTCGGATAAATGATAACCTAAGGGCGAAATTTCACAGACTATGGCTTCCCTAAGACTAGTCTCTGGGAGGTTCTGCGATTGAGCTATCAAAAAAGGGTTATTTTCAATAGAATGACATTCTGTTAAAGCGCCACTAGATGGCGCTGTCCAGACGTTAGTAGCTGAAGGAACAGTGAAGCTTTTCAAATGGTCCGATACCGATTTGAATTCTTCACACATTTTTGACATTATAGCTAACATTCCTGACATCGCTGGAGTTGATGACTCACCCCAGACCGGCAGAGCAGAGGCAGGTTGTTGATCGGTGACCTCCGATGGGGTTGCCCTGTGGATAGCAGCGGCGGCTTCAGCGCTGACATCAGACTCCGGATCCCTCCTTGAAACCCTGAGCCCAGGGGGATGGTGGATTCCTGGCGTGGTTCCCGGCGCATCGACCTCTGACCTCCCGCTTGGTCTTCTATCCGCGCTCCTCGATGTGCTGGCTCCGGTCCCCTCGCTCCTCTTCTTGCCGGACGATTTGCGGTGTGATGACCCGGAAGTGCTGGGGGGGGAAGGTGAAGGGAAGCTCTTCCTGGGCGTCCGTCTTCTTTTGGCCGGACCGGCCTCCGTACTTGCCGTGACTGATGACCCGGTACTGCGCATGCCCGAAGTGGCGCCACCGACTTCCGCCCGATCCGCCGGACGTGACGGTTCTTCATGGCGTCCATCTACCACCGATGCCGGCCCGCTCAGCTCCGCTGTGGGATTCCGTCCATAACGCTCTGCGGGCTCGACCCCCGCCGCCACCGGTGCCTCAGACGCAGGTAAGTCCAAGCAGTGCCTCAGCCAGGCATCGCCCCCGGCTTCACCGGCACGCTCAATGACTTTTCTTAGTAAGCTCATTGAAATACAGGGGTAGTTCCGAACTCAGGCAGACGGTCTTCAAGCAGGAGAGAGGTGGACAGTCTTGAGAGAGAAACGCTCCTGTAAGCTCCTGAGGTGATGGAGTGACTCGGAGCCCCGCAGTCACCCTTAAATAGCCCCGAATCGAGACTGGCTGAGGCTGGTTAGCCCCCAGAAGCGGGAAGATTCAGGCGGGAATCTAGCTCCTCGCGCTGATCTGCCTGGAGATACTGCTCCCAAGAGCGGGAAAACCTAGAAAAATGTAAATTCTGCCCAGATACCTACTGACTCTGGGCGGGAAGTTTGAAGCTGACCTGACCCAGGTCAAAAGTTCAGCCTAACGCTACCACCAGTATGATAAGACTTTTTAATATAAATGTTAAACCTGCTCCCATCCCATAGAGAAAATGTAGGGCTATAAAAAACCCCATTTTCTCCATATTCTCTGAAAAATGGCCAAGAAATCATAAATTTTATGCAAAATTTTATTGTCTGTTTTCGCATATTGGTCAAACTATTTACAGTATGGTGTATATGTGACTTATTGATTAAATATTTATGTATTGTCAATAGCTGGTCCATATTCACATTGACCTGTTGTGCTTTGCAAAGAATTCTACATTGGCTAAAAGTGGTTGTAAAGCTTTCAGGTTTTTCACCTTAATGCATTCTATGCATTAAGGCACAGGTGTCAAACACAAGGCCCGCGGGCCGAATCCGGCCCTCCAGGCCATTTTATGTGGCCCTCACACCTCTCCTGTAGCTGCAGGAGAGCTCCAGTCCTCCTCTAGACCTTATACTTTCTGCTTTCCAGGAATGCCTCCAGCTTCTTCCCAGCAGCAGCACAAGGTAAGGGAGGTGCACTGTGATGTAAGGGAGGTTGGGGGACTCAACTTATGTAAGGTTAGGGGATGCTCTTGACATCTAGTCTTACAGATACAATCGGCCCTTTTGAGGGCAATCATAATGCTGATGCGGCCCGCGATTAAATTGAGTTTGACACCCCTGCATTAAGGTAAAAAAACCTTCCGTAGTGCAGCTCCCTCCAGACCCCCCCCCCTTTTTCTTACCTGAGCCTGAACCAATCCAGCGATGTGCACCAACGCAGCGGCTCCAGCTGCTGTTGCTCTCCTTATTTGACAAACTGATAGCAGCAGGAGCCATTGGCTCCTGCTGCTGTCAATTTAAAGCTGTGACACGGGAAAGGGGGGTGGGGATGAGTCCAGCTGTCTGTGTAAAAAAACACAGCAGCGGGACTCAGGAGTGAGCCCGCATGGGTGCCCCCATGGTGCTTTCCATGGGGGCATCCTATAAAGAGGAGGGGCCTGGAGTGCTGTTGGGGGACCCCAGAAGAAGAGGATTGGGGGTGCTCTGTGCAAAACTTTTGCACAGAGAAGGTAAGTATAGGCATGTTTGTTATTAAAAAACAAAAACAAACGCTTACAACCACTTTAACTCAAATGTATTATTCGTTCAGGCATAACCCCAAGAACCCATAACACTCTAAACTGCATTTAACAATTTAGTGCAGGTATCTCCATAATAGGATGACAGTTTCTGATGGTGAGAAACCCAACAGATAAAACATCTCTCATTTGCTGCTATTCTTTCCCCATTGACTACTGACCTCATTAACTCTGAATGTTAGGCACTTTTGCACCCTCATAATCCATCAATAGTAAGTCACATGGCTGGAACACTGCTTGGGTGAGTCTCTGCCAAACGCTTCTTTCCAACTCTTGTGTAAAGAGAAGATGGGGTGGAGGGGGAGAGGGGCAGCAGCGGGGAAAGGATACACATGTGTATCCTTGTTGCTGCATTTTACTCTACAATGGGAACATGGTGCTCTGTAGGGTGTGTCCAGTCCGGAGCTCAGAGGTTTCTACTGCTGACCTCCTTGTCTATATAGGACTCAATACAGAACACAATAGTGACATGAGGTCAATGGGATGAACCACTGACCTCAGCAGGAAGTGTTGATTTTTGCAGCGGGAAGGGTACAGGTTCATATTGTATTCAAATATTCCAGCATCAGTATCACTTTAAGTGTAATCGATGGCTGAGGTTCTGTGATTTGTTAGACTTTTCCTCTAACTGTCTCAGGGATTTCACATCTCATCGCCATTTTGTTCCATCGCTTCTCCGGGTGTTTGCTTCCGACTCAAGTTTAATTGAAATAAATCAGAAACTCGAGTAACATGATGAATAAATGATGCCATTTACATTAGAGTAACTGGAAATCCCACAATCCCCTAGACATACTGATGTGACACAGAGACTGGAATATTAAACAGATTAGTCAGAGGGGATCACTACAGAATGTTATATATTTTTTTTTTTTTTTGGCTGTCCAAAAATTTCCTAAAATCAAAATTTTGAAAACTTATTGGCCTGAAGCAGATAAAAAAACACGCACTTTCACTAAAATGTTGTAACTATAATTGCTGTTCTGTAAGTTCGCAGCAATGGCAGAACTAGGATCTAGAAGTGACTCTGAACTTTCTGCAGGGATCTGGTCTAGAGAAGGACTGTCCAACTCACTGGTTTGTGTCCAGAGGAAGCCAGAAGGTGGTAGCTGATCTGGGGAGTTGTGAATAATGATCCAGAACTGATTCCTGGTGACTGTGTGCTTTTGGGAATTAAGCACCAGAGGTTGCTTGGATTGGGTCAGTTCTCATAGTGTCTCAGATACTGCCCATTACACTGGGTTCCAATAGCTGTGCAGCAGTACAGGATGACCAGAGATGTATAGTAACTAAGTAGAACTACTTCACTACTGTACTTAAGTACCGAAAGGCGGTATCTGTACTTTCCTAGAGTAGAATTTTTTTCTCCTACTTCCACTTTTACTTCACTACATTTTTTTGATGATTTCAATACTTCTACTCCGATATTTTTTTTTTTGTGCTATATAGTTACTCGTTACAATTATAAAAATTACCACTGCCAGAATAGTAGATGGCAGGTTTCATGAAGCTCAAAACATGTGTATTATAAGCGCATACGAAAATAAAAGCTACTGTAAATAAAAGCTGCATTTGAAATAATAAAAAACAATATGATGTTCAAACTTTTGACTTCTTTCTTTAATAACTACATAACACAGTACTTGTACTTTTACTTTCAGTACTTGAGTAGCATTTTTTTTTTTCAAAACTACTGGCACTTTTACTTTCAGTACTTGAGTAGCAAAATTTTTTAAAAAACTACTTGCAATACTTAAGTACAAAAAATGTTGAATACTTTAGTACTTCTACTCAAGTCACTTTTTGATCGAGCACTTCCACTTCTACTCAAGTATGGGTTTCGAGTACTTTATACAACTCTGAGGGTGACTGGATGCCAAAGAGACTTGCCTCATGGTCGCCAGCTGTGAGGCTTCAGCCCCCTATTCTACTAATAGCAGTAGGAGGGGGGGTGAGGGGGACAGAAGAGAGCTGTGGATGACGGAGGCACGTAGGCTGACCACATTGATCAGGGCTCAACATGATCGTGATCAGGACACAGAGGGGGACACAGGAAGTGGCAGGATCAGCCAGTTTTTTTATAGCTTAGAAAGGGGCAGATTAGACAGCACAAGCACTGTGCTGTTTAACCACTTTACCACTAGAGGATTTTGCTGTCTTACGTCTGGGCCACGTTTTGCGATTCGGCGCTGTGCGACTTTAACTGACAATTGCGCGATCGTGCGACGCCATACCCAAACGAAATTTATGTCCTTTTTTCCCACAAACAGAGCTTTCTTTTGGTGGTATTTGATCACCTGTGCGATTTTTACTTTTTGCGCTATAAATAAAAAAAACGTAAATTTTGAAAAAATAACAATATTTTTCACATTTTTTTATATGAAATTCCCCCCCCAAAAAAATTTAAAAATCAAATTTTTTTTTACATTTTTGTCCAATTTGTTTTCTGCTACCTATGTTTGGTAAAAAAAATCGCAATAAGCGTATTTTGATTGGTTTGCGCAAAAGTTATTGCGTTTACTAACTAAGGGAAAGATTTCTGTCATTTTTGGTGTTTTTTTTTTTAACGAGTAATGGCGGCGATCTGCGATTTTTTTTGTGGGACTGCGACATTGCGGCGGACAGATCGGACCCTTGACTGACATTTTTGACACTTTTGGGGGTACCAGTGACATTACTGCAGTAATCAGTGCTATATATATGCACTGTTACTGTAAAAATGACACTGGCAGGGAAGGGGTTAATTTTATTGGAGAGGGAGGGGTTAATGTATGCCTGGTGCTTACTAACGTGTGTGGGGGGAAGTGACTGTGTGACACAAGGACAGATCCAGGGTTCAGCTATGCTGAACCCTGCAATCTGACCCTGCCTGTCACTTAAGAGATCCGCCCGCTTGTGTTTACACAAGCAGGCGGATCTCCACACTAGCGATCGCCGCTGCTCCTCCCCTGGCCCGACTCCCGCTGTGACTGAAAACAGCTTGAGCGAGCCTCCGGCGGCGCACGCGCACCGCCGAGAAGGGGGAGTGTCTGGCGACGTAGGTCTACGTCGCCAGACGATAACAGACCACTTTGCCGCAGTAGTGCTCGAGTGAGCAGACGGCAAGTGGTTAATCTGCTATAAGGAAACAGGATCTCTCTTTTTTTTCTTAACAAACACTTTACTATGTATAAGTGTGGGCAACTCTCACTTGGCCTCACTTAGTGGAACTGAATAGCAGATCTTCTGCTAAACCATACGACACTTGCATGGAAAGAATAAATCCTTTGCTTGTGTTAGCAGCAGACTTAGTGTATCTTCAGGACACTAGCCAGTATCCTTTTTAGCTTACACCCTGCCCTCTGATTTCCTAGCACCAAGAGGCAGATTTCCACAGCAACGGTCTTTAGAATACCCGTGGAAAGTCTGTATTCACAAGGCCCTCTCCGCAGGTCACCTTCCGCCATGATACCAGACGAGATCCATGCACATTCTCCCTTAGTCAGCCCTCAAAAGAGTCCCTGGGTTTCAGCATCTCTGTGTTTCAGGGCCTCAGGTCTCCTACCTGAGGTCGCATGGCAGCCTATGTTGGAGCAGCCCTCTCCCCACCTGGACCTCTGCCTGTAGAGGTGGGCTGCACTGGACTATGAGCCCATGTGCTACTCAGATATAAATACAATCACCCAGCATGCCTTGGGGCTCATCCCCTTCTAATTGGCCAGGGCTGTATAGACATCCCATGATCTCATCTGCCAGGTTTCCACTCACTGTCCAATATACTCCATAGCTATTGGATCAGTATGAAACATCCAGACAGCATGAGCAGCACCAGAGCACACTAAGCAGCCTCTGCTAAACAACCACAGCTCTCTGTTAAGCAGACAGCATACAAATTTGCCTGAATGTCTCCCTGTTAGGCAGAGAAACCAAAAATGTGTTACACTCACTTTAGCACCTAACTAGGAGGGCGCTACATATATAAAATACGTTCTATTTTTCTTTCAAAAACCGTTTCCCAGTGCTAAACCTTTCATCCAAATTCTAAACTGCTGCATTTGTAAGTTTTAAAAGCCAGTATAAAGGTAACAATAGTAGTGGTAAAAAAAATCACTTCTAGCCCAAGAGAATGCAAATAAAATACTTCTTTGCTGGTATATGACTCCAACAAAACTATTGCAAATTTCCCCTTCAATCTCCCCTCTTTGCTTTAGAGGATGTAATTCTAGAGGAACTTTATTACACATCTGGTGGGAATGCCCTGTTGTCCAGAAACTATAGACACAAATTTATGATATGATTAACAAATTATTTAACAAACCCATAAATCTAGACCCATGGGAAGCCTTACTACATACAGTAAACCCCATCTGAGCTTTAAAAAACCAGAGAGAAAATTGTTCTCTTTTATTTTTTTGGCCACATGACAAACTATTGCTAAAGCCTGGAAAACTCCATCCCTGAATGTTATAGAAGTGAACCAAAGAATTATGGGCACCATGATTCATGACAAAATTAACATCTATTATACTTGATAACCATTCTAACTTTTTAAAAATCTGGTCTCCATGGTTTGACTTTACCAAAAAACGTAATATTGATCATTCTTTGTGTAGCGGGGTTAAACATGCCTAAAGACACTGTTTGATATGTGGGAAGGAACTAGGCTCCCTCTAGTGGTAGCTGCATGGAATTTCCCGGGCTGTGATTTCCTTTTCACAAGATGAAGAAACTACATCTCCCAGGCTGCTTTGCAAGATCCAGGAACTAGGCTCCCTCTAGTGGTAGCTGCATGGAATTTCCCGGGCTGTGACTTCCTTTTCACAAGATGAAGAAACTACATCTCCCAGGCTGCTTTGCAAGATCCAGGAACTAGGCTCCCTCTAGTGGTAGCTGCATGGAATTTCCCGGGCTGTGACTTCCTTTTCACAAGATGAAGAAACTACATCTCCCAGGCTGCTTTGCAAGATCCAGGGTGCACGGCTGCACCGCACGGCACTATGGGGGAGGTTATTTAAAGGAAGAGAGAAGCGCGCGAAGGGGGGGGCCTTTCTGCGCTGGACTCTGAGGAACCAGCGAGCGAGAGTGAAGGACTGACACTGGATATTGGGCCAGAGCCTTTTAGCCTGGAGGGACGACGTGGAACCGTCCCATCTCAAGCACGAGGCACATTCCTGGAGGTCATACTGCTGTTTGCCGAGACCGGAAGTCATCCGCCAGAAGGACCCCGCGCGGCTGGCATATAGCCAAAGGACTGAGACCGCAGTGGAAGCGCGCGAAGGAGAAACTTCTGTTGGTGAGAGGGCACATGCCCAATAACTGACTTTATCTGCTGAAGAGACAGTTTTATCTACAGATAGCGGTAGCGCAGCAGGAGGTGATAAAACCCCGGGGTTTATCACCATACTCTCTCAGGAGACTCATAGACAAACAATAAGGTCTGTAAAGGAGTCGCCAGAGGCTTATCTCTCTCGCAGAAGTTATTGCTCAGTTACGCAGACACCCTGCGGTGACAACTAACAGCTCGTTGTTTTCTCTCTCTTGATCTTTATTCCTAATCTGGATTACAAATGAGCTCTATTCAATAACCTTGCTAGCGAAGATCAACAAGAAAGAAGAGAACTCTGGGGGAGGGACTCAGATAGGCCCACCTACCTGGTACTGTGTCTAGCCTTAATGCAGGAGGAGTGTGGGGGTATTCTTTTACCTTTTTAAAGCTGTTTTAAATAACCTTTTATGGACTTGTATTGTATTGTATTGTATCTCCCCTATTCAATTTGATATATAGTAAACTAAGTTTGGTTAATTACAATCTTGTGCGTTGTTCCATTGTGTCACCCAGAAGGACTACTATTCAAGAAGGTAACAAGGTATTGTTGCATAGTGAAGTATTGTATTCCAACCTGTGTATCTATTTGATAGTTCAGTCCTATTCTGGGTCAGTTGTGCCTGAGGAGGGATCGAGCCAATTTGATTGGGTTGTTAGGCAGGGTGTAGACCCAATAATATAATCAGCAGCTCCTGCGGGGGTGGTGCTACACGTGGGGGCTCGTCCGGGATTTCTACAGTCCTGCAACACAACCCTCTCAGCCCCAGAATCCCCTCCCACGCAGAAATGGATCCTGTCGCTGCTGCTGAGTGGTGCAAGGAAGAGAATGTCATAGTGGAAAATGGCCTGGTGGTTGAAATCAAGGGAGAAGCCTGGACTGAAGAAAAGCTCCTCCCTGTTTTAAGGGCACTATCCACAGACAGGAAATTCTGGGTGATTGACATAAAAACTGACACCACTGCCCCACACACGTATGCACTGTGTGAGTGGAGGAAAGGGGTCCCTGATTATTTCAATGGAAACAGTGTAAAAACTATTGACCAAACAGAACTTTTCCTGATACATCCAGGAGTTCCTACTGCGGGTCCCTCATCCACCACCCATGGGGTATCCAGCCAAGAAAAAGGTGTCCAAGAAGGGCATCCTGAGTCATCACCTTTGTCGACTTTTAGCTCAGAACTGTGTGCTGTTCTTGGGGAGATTGTGGCAAAATGTAGCAGGGACTCCTCGAGCTATCTGATGACTGGATATAGGAAGCTCCGGACATTCTCTGGGAAACAGCCTGTGCCTTCAGCAGAAGATGGGTTCGAGGAGTGGCTAGATACCGCCACTCAGGCTTTGGAGGAATGGGAGGTACCAGAACAGCACAAGAAGCAGAGGATCACAGAGAGTTTAAGGGGACCTGCATTAGAGGCTGTACGTAATCTAAAGCTTAGCAAGAAGAACTGCACTGCACAGGATTATTTGGACATTCTGCAAGATGTGTTTGGTCGGACGGAGAACGCGGCTGAACTTCTCTACCAGTTGGACCACTGTTATCAAGAAGAGGGGGAGAAGTTGTCCGAATTCATTAAACGTCTGGATAGGATTATCCACCAGATTCTGTTAAAGAAAGGAATAGACCCCCGGAAAATAGATGAGACTCGTGCACGACAGGTTCTGAAAGGGGCTCAACCTTTAGATCCCATTGCCATACTGTTACGAACTCGTCGAGATGGCGGCATTCTAGAATACCCCGATCTGATTCGAATGGTCAGAGAGGAAGAGGTCATGTTGGACAACAAGAAGAAAAGTCGGCAGTTTGACTCAACTGCCCGGGTTGGAGTGATAAGTGTGGAAGAGGGTGACTCTCAAGTTGAACTCCTAAAGACCCAAGTGTCTCAGTTGATAGAAATGGTGTCCATCCTCACTGGTCAGGTATCCACTCTACCCAAGGGGAGTATATCGGAGAGGCCAGATGAACCTGTTAGTCTCAGCACAGATCCAGAGCCACGGCCTGTAAGATTGTTAACTTGTTTCAACTGCGGGGGAGTTGGGCATGTTAGAAGGGTATGTCCCAGCTCAGGAAATGCTGCCGCGAAACCTCGCGAGCCAGCGGGAAACTTCAGAGGACACCGGTGAAGGAGTCAACCGGGTGTCCGCCAGTCTTAAGGGACTCCAGAAGTGGTGCAGGATCAGGGAAACTGAGTCAGGGGGTCAGACCCAAATATAACACCCCCAGTTCTAGACTCCGGGTTACTGAGGGAAGGAAAGTCAATGCACACCGGATTCGGCGGGGGCCTAGATCAAGGAAGAAAAAGGAGAAGAGGGCCAGGGTACAGAGAACTGAATCAGATAACAAGGCTACATCAAGAGAATTCCCAACTAACTTGGTCGGGCCCTCCCCAGTGGTCTCGGTTCAGGTGGAAGGAATTTACACAAGAGCCCTCCTTGACACAGGGGCCCAGGTGACTCTTTTGTATAGAGACTTCTATGATAAATATCTTACCCATCTACCTTTGCAGAAGTTGGAAGATCTGGAGATATGGGGTATTGGGACCCAAAGTTTTCCCTATGACGGGTATCTGCCAATCAAGTTGACCTTTGATCCATCAGTGGCTGGTGAAGCGGAAACCTTCGACACCTTAGCGGTGGTCTGTCCTCGTCCACCCGGGGCCAACAAAAGCTCTCTCATCGTAGGAACAAACACTGACCTGGTAAGGCGCCTTCTGATACAACTGGTCCAGGGACAAGATGCTCAGGCGCCAAGGATCCATCCCATGCTACGGCAGGCCTACCAACGATTAGTGTTGGAGCAAGAGACCCCCGCAGAAGGAGTTGGACGACTCTGGAAGCTGGATAGAGCAGAAAAGGTCTTACAGCCAGGAGAGGTGGCCTGTTTTAAGGCTTCTGTTAAACTCACATGGCAACAGCCGGGTCCCTTCATTATCTTTGAATCAGGTCAAAAGGAGAGACAGAGAGGGATAGAAGTGATCCCTGAGGTGATCCCTTTGAAGGTGTTACAGGAAAACCGTGGAAGGGTTTTAGTGAGTGTCAGAAACACCTCTATTACACCAGTGAAGGTACCGGCCAGAGTGCTCCTGGGCCAAGTCAACCCGGCTACCCCAGTTGCCCCCATTGATTTCAAAGAAAAGGAACAGGGTGAAGCGGTTATAGAGGAGCTTTGCTCTGGAAACGCTGCCCTCCCGCCGGAATGGGTGAAGAGGGCCAAGGCACAACTTGCTCGATGTAGGGAAATATTCTCTAGGGACGAGTTTGACGTGGGATGTGCCAGGAGCGCCACTCATAAGATCCGCCTGAGTGAGGACAAGCCTTTCAGGGAGAGAGTCCGGCGAGTCCCCTTAGGTGACTTAGAAGATCTACGTCAACAGCTGGCAGAGCTCAAAAAGATCGGGATTATCCGAGAATCCAGGAGCCCGTATGCTTCCCCGATAGTGGTAGTCCGAAAGAAAAATGGATCTTTGAGGCTTTGTATCGACTACCGAACGCTGAACAGAAGAACCATCCCAGACCAGTATACCACTCCTCGAATCGAAGATGCCCTACAGAGTCTGTCAGGGGCGAAGTGGTTCAGTGTGATGGACTTAAAGAGTGGGTATTATCAGATCCCCATGCACCCTGAAGATCGGGAGAAAACAGCCTTCATCACCCCTGTGGGGTTCTTTGAGTTCAATCGCATGCCTCAGGGGTTGTCCGGGGCCCCTGCTACCTTCCAAAGGCTGATGGAGAGGACCGTTGGAGATATGAATTTGATAGAGGTACTGGTATACTTGGATGATGTTATCGTGTTTGGCAGAACTTTAGAAGAACATGAGGAGAGGTTGGAAAAGGTCTTGAAGAGGCTACATGAAGAAGGTCTGAAACTTTCTCCTGAGAAGTGCCAATTCTATCAGTCCTCGGTCCATTACCTGGGCCATATCGTGTCTGAAGAAGGGGTGGCCACTGACCCGGACAAGCTGGATGCTGTTGCTTCCTGGCCGAGACCCACAAATGTGACCGAACTCCGGTCATTCTTGGGCTTTTGCTCCTATTACAGGAGGTTTGTGGAGGGGTTCGCCCAGATTGCCCGACCCCTAAATGAGCTCCTGAAGAATGAAGAAGATGATGTCCCTGAGTTGGTAAAGCCGGCGAAGTCCACCATAGGCCCCCGGAAGGCTAAGGAATCCATCCAGGATCAGTGGACCCCGGAATGCGAAGGGGCCTTTGTCCAGCTGAAGGAAACCCTAACCACTGCCCCTGTGTTGGCCTATGCGGACCCCACAAAACCATATGAACTGCATGTTGATGCCAGCCGAGATGGGCTGGGGGGGGTACTTTATCAGGAGCATGAGGGTCATCTGCGACCTGTTGCCTATGTGAGCAGAAGCCTACTGCCTGCTGAAAGGAATTATCCTACTCACAAACTTGAATTCTTGGCCTTGAAGTGGGCAGTGGTTGACAAATTGAAAGACTACCTGTACGGAGCTGAATTCATTGTCAAGACAGATAATAATCCCCTCACCTATCTGTTGACTACGGCCAAGCTGGATGCAACAGGACATCGATGGTTGGCTGCCCTCTCTAGCTTCAATTTTAGCCTGAAGTATCGGCCAGGAATCGGAAATAGGGATGCAGATGCCCTATCCAGAAGGTTGCATGTTCCACAGGAACCTGCGGAAGAATGGACTCATTTGGCTCCAGAAGGGGTGCGTGCCCTATATCAGGGAACTGAATTTCGATCCCGAGGAGGGTCAAGAGCAGAAGAGATTGGGGTTTCGGCTATCGGAGTACCCAAATGCTACTGCCAGGTGACCCAAGTTGAAGGGGAGGGTTTGCCCCGGCTGTCCAAAAGGGACTTGCGGAAGGAGCAGTTGGAAGACCCTTTGGGAAAACTTCTCTTGGAAGCCCTGGAGATCCAGAGCCCTGAGTTGCTTCTAACTGACTCCCCTCAGGGGGCCCGTCTGTTGCATAGAGAGTGGACCCGGTTACAGATCAGAGAAGGAGTGGCCTACCGGAGAGGTCCATCTGAAGATCTGGAGGAGAAGTGGCAACTGTTCTTACCAGCTAAATACAGAGAGGGAGTTCTGGCCGCTCTTCATGATAATCATGGCCATCTGGGGCCCGAAAGAACCTTTCAGCTTGTCAGGGACAGGTTCTACTGGCCTTGTATGAGGGCCGAAGTTGAAGGATACTGTCATTCTTGTGTCCGGTGTATACAGAGGAAGACTCTGCCACGTCAAGCAGCCCCAATGGGCCATCTACAAAGTCAGGGACCCATGGAGCTGGTGTGCATTGATTTCCTTTGCTTAGAGCCTGATCTGAGTGGCCAGGGGAATGTCCTTGTGGTAACAGACCATTTTACCAGATATGCTCAAGCATTCCCAACAAGGGATCAGAAGGCCTCAACGGTAGCCAAAGTTCTTGTAGAGAAGTTCTTTGTACATTATGGGTTACCACAGCGCCTCCATTCTGATCAGGGAAGGGACTTTGAAAGCAGACTGATCAAGAGACTGTTAGATATGTTAGGCATTCAAAAGACTAGAACCACTCCCTACCATCCACAGGGGGATGCCCAGCCTGAACGATTTAACAGGACTCTTTTGGATATGTTGGGGACTTTGAGCTCAGAGAAGAAACAGCATTGGGGCAGGCACGTAGCTGCCATTGTGCATGCCTACAACAGCACTGTCAGTGATGCTACTGGATATTCCCCTTATCGGCTGATGTTTGGAAGGGAGGCTCGGTTGCCAGTGGATTTGGCCTTTGGCATTTCGCCTGATCATACCTCTTCAGCATCGCATAGAGGATATGTGGACCGACTGCGGAAGAGTCTGAAAGCGGCCTATGACAAGGCTCAGGCCACATCTGATCAACGTGGACTGCGGAATAAAAAAAATTTCGACCTAAAAGTTCGGATCCATGACCTGCAACCAGGGGACAGGGTTTTGTTGAGAAACTTGGGTGTCCCGGGAAAACACAAGTTGGCAGACCGCTGGAAGTCCCAACCTTATGTTATCTGTAAGCAACTGCCAAACCTTCCTGTGTACCAAATTCGGCCTGAGGGAAGTGTGGGTCCATTGAAGGCTTGGCATCGGAACCATTTGCTGCCTCTCTCTGAAGCGGTTCGTATGCCCCCTGTGGAAGACTTGTCAGCGGCCCCTTCGACTTCTCGCCGGTCCAGACCAGTTACCAGATCTCAGACGATGCTCCCAGATGAGGGAGAGGGAAGTTCTCCATCTGAAGATTTGGAAGATGAAGAGGAGGTACCCGACTGGTTGTGGTCATCTCAGTTGCCAGAACCCACACCTGCCTCCCTGTCTTCGTCTGACTTGGCTGATAGAGGAGCCCTTCGGGCAGAAGCCCCTGAATTCATACCCTTTCATATGCTTCCAGAAGAAGCAGCTGAGGATGAAGATCCTGAGGAGGAGGTTGCACCCTTCTCTGAAGAAGAACTGACCTCTCTTGAACCATCAGGTTCCTCTGTGTTGGAACATGAGGAGGGGGACATTGAAGAATCCTCAGAAGTGCCTGATCCTAGCACCTCTGAGAGCATGCCTCCACGGGAACAGAGGGAAAGGAGAGTCATTCACCCACCTAAGAGACTGACCTATGATCAATTGGGTGAATGTTCGGAAGAAGCTGTTTTTACCTCCAAAAGATCTCCTGACCAGCCTAGTTCCTCCACTGTAGATTTGGTGGGGGACAACCCTAGCTCACCCCCAGGCACAACTGTACAAGCCACCCAAGTTTTGGGGGGTCTGTGAGAGATCATGAGAACAAAGTATTGAAGTAGAAAACGTTTGCATTTAAGTTTGTACATAAGGATATTGGGTTTGGCCATTATAATAAGCACAGTTTTTGATGTTCACAATTTGGTTTACTTTGTGAGTTAATGTTTGCGCACATTTTGTTGCTCTGACCTCACTATATGTTTTTTTCTCTTTCTCACCTTTTGATGTTTTTTTTTCAACACAAACTTTAAGATGTAAGTGTTTAAGAAATTGTAAAGGCACATGTGCTTTTTAAAGGAGCACTATATAAAAGCACTAGAAATCAGCACTATATTAACACTGTAGAAATCACTTATTTGCTTATTAATTGCACTTTATCGTTTTACTGTTGCACTGCTATTAGAATACAAAATTGGATGTATTCAGATTGACTTATTTCAGCAAAATGTTAATGTTTTTGTTGTATAATGCCAACCTATGCACTAGGGTACATACTGTTGACCTCTTTGGGGACCAAAGTTTCTCAAGTGGGGGGAGTGTGTAGCGGGGTTAAACATGCCTAAAGACACTGTTTGATATGTGGGAAGGAACTAGGCTCCCTCTAGTGGTAGCTGCATGGAATTTCCCGGGCTGTGATTTCCTTTTCACAAGATGAAGAAACTACATCTCCCAGGCTGCTTTGCAAGATCCAGGAACTAGGCTCCCTCTAGTGGTAGCTGCATGGAATTTCCCGGGCTGTGACTTCCTTTTCACAAGATGAAGAAACTACATCTCCCAGGCTGCTTTGCAAGATCCAGGAACTAGGCTCCCTCTAGTGGTAGCTGCATGGAATTTCCCGGGCTGTGACTTCCTTTTCACAAGATGAAGAAACTACATCTCCCAGGCTGCTTTGCAAGATCCAGGGTGCACGGCTGCACCGCACGGCACTATGGGGGAGGTTATTTAAAGGAAGAGAGAAGCGCGCGAAGGGGGGGGCCTTTCTGCGCTGGACTCTGAGGAACCAGCGAGCGAGAGTGAAGGACTGACACTGGATATTGGGCCAGAGCCTTTTAGCCTGGAGGGACGACGTGGAACCGTCCCATCTCAAGCACGAGGCACATTCCTGGAGGTCATACTGCTGTTTGCCGAGACCGGAAGTCATCCGCCAGAAGGACCCCGCGCGGCTGGCATATAGCCAAAGGACTGAGACCGCAGTGGAAGCGCGCGAAGGAGAAACTTCTGTTGGTGAGAGGGCACATGCCCAATAACTGACTTTATCTGCTGAAGAGACAGTTTTATCTACAGATAGCGGTAGCGCAGCAGGAGGTGATAAAACCCCGGGGTTTATCACCATACTCTCTCAGGAGACTCATAGACAAACAATAAGGTCTGTAAAGGAGTCGCCAGAGGCTTATCTCTCTCGCAGAAGTTATTGCTCAGTTACGCAGACACCCTGCGGTGACAACTAACAGCTCGTTGTTTTCTCTCTCTTGATCTTTATTCCTAATCTGGATTACAAATGAGCTCTATTCAATAACCTTGCTAGCGAAGATCAACAAGAAAGAAGAGAACTCTGGGGGAGGGACTCAGATAGGCCCACCTACCTGGTACTGTGTCTAGCCTTAATGCAGGAGGAGTGTGGGGGTATTCTTTTACCTTTTTAAAGCTGTTTTAAATAACCTTTTATGGACTTGTATTGTATTGTATTGTATCTCCCCTATTCAATTTGATATATAGTAAACTAAGTTTGGTTAATTACAATCTTGTGCGTTGTTCCATTGTGTCACCCAGAAGGACTACTATTCAAGAAGGTAACAAGGTATTGTTGCATAGTGAAGTATTGTATTCCAACCTGTGTATCTATTTGATAGTTCAGTCCTATTCTGGGTCAGTTGTGCCTGAGGAGGGATCGAGCCAATTTGATTGGGTTGTTAGGCAGGGTGTAGACCCAATAATATAATCAGCAGCTCCTGCGGGGGTGGTGCTACATTTGCTTTCTCTCTAAAATTATATGGCTACATCCACCATTCACCTAAACCCAGCATAGCCTAATCTTCCTCTTCTTCTATTCTTCTTTATTTCTTCTCTTTTTATGACCCTTCTTTTTTTTTTCTTTTCTTTTCATTTTTTTTAGCTATTCCAAATATATTTTAATTGTATAATCATTGTTGTTTTTTTTATATAACATATATGTATTACCCTGTTTATGTATTCTATTTTAATCTTTTTAATAAAAAATATTGTAAACCAAACAATATGGCAAAGGAGCCTTAATATCTCAGGCAACCTGAATACAAAGCTCTTAACTACCTGGCAGTTATTTACCTACAGTGTCACTGCACTTGAGAGGACACTTTGATAGGGTTCTGTTACTGGAGAAACATCTGATTAAGGGGTGGCTAATATGCATAACAGCAATGCAGGCACCTTTAGTAAGCTGATAGGAAGGTCCTTGTCCTAACTCTCTAGAGCTCCCAGATAGTGAAGCCAGGCGTGATATCCATGCACTATCCCTCAACCAGAACAGCTCCTGAGCACTAATTACTCTGTCCCTAGCCAGCAGGGATCCTGTTCCTACACTATCCACTCTGCAAATGTGTTCCAACTGTAGTGGGACAGTGCTATATATTAGCATTGCCCTCACTAAAGATGGTGCAGAGGTCAGCCAGGACAGCAGAATCCAACTGGACTGCTGCTCCCCTGATGGCACCTACAGAAGCTTCAGAGAAACAAAGTTCCTCCCAACTTGTATTCCCTTCTGCACAGTGGCCAGCTTAACCACTTGCCAACCGCCGCATGACTATTTACTGCGGCGGTCAGCCCCTCACAGGCAAAGTGACGTAGTACTACGTCGCTTGCCTGTGAGGCTCTAGGGAGCGAGCGCGTGATCATCGGTTACACCGGGAGAAAGGCAGGCGGCTAATGTAAACAAAGCCGCCTGTCATTTTCCCCTGTGTAACAGCACAGATCATACGGTCCTGCTATGTAGGACCGTAGATCTCTGCTGTTACATCACAAGCCACATCCAATCACAGTAAGAAACACGCCCCTAGGGACACACTTAACCCCTCCCTCTCCAATAAAGTTAACCCCTTCCCTGCCAGTGTAATTTTTACAGTAACAGTGCATATGTATAGCAATGATTACTGTAGTAATGTCACTGGTACCCCAAAAGTGTCAAAAATGTCAGTCAAGGGTCCGATCTGTCCGCCGCAATGTCGCAGTCCCGCAAAAAAAATCGCAGATCGCCGCCATTACTCGTTAAAAAAAAAAAACAATAAAAATGACAAAAATCTTTCCCTTAGTTAATAAACACAATAACTTTTGTGCAAACCAATCAAAATACGCTTTTTGCGATTTTTTTTTTTTTTACCAAACATATGTAGCAGAAAACAAATTGGCCTAAAATGTTTTGATTTTTACATTTTTTTTTGGGGAATTTCATATAAAAAAATGTGAAAAATATTGTTATTTTTGCAAAATTGTCGCTCTTTTTTTGTTTATAGCACATGATCAAAAAATCGCACAGGTGATCAAATACCACCAAAAGAAAGTTCTGTTTGTGGGAAAAAAAGGGCGTCCATTTAATTTGGGTACAGTGTCGCACGACCGTGCAATTGTCCGTTAAAGTCACGCAGTGCCGAATCGCAAAATAGGCCCTGGTCAGGAAGGGGGTAAAATCTTCCGGGGCTTAAATGGTTAACAGCGCCACTTACAGCGGAGAGGATAATGTGCACCAGCCTACACCCAAACTCAGTAGGAGTAGCACATGGTGTTTTGGGTTGTAATTCTAAGTATGCTTATGCTGTGTGTTACCAGGGCCATCTTTATTATTGATTGGACCCTGGGCAAACATTTTCTTTGAGTCCCTCGCATTAAATTTTGTTTTTCCCCCTGCTTTGAGACATACAATCAATAGCAGCTAAACTCAAAATCAGTTTAGTGCAACATAACATTACCACTCACTGATTAGTTGCTAGAGGTTACAACACATAATTTCTGCTTGCTGATTGGTTGCTAGAGGTTACTGCACATCATTACCCATTGGTTGCTGGGGCTAGGGCGGGGGGGGGGGGTGTAAGCAATGGTGGTGGGTGGAATGTTATCAGTGGCAGTGTTGGGGGGAGAGTGGAGGGTGTGATCAATGGCAGTGTTGGGGGGTTGATGGGATCAGTGGCAGTGCTATGGGGGTGGGATCAGTGGCAGTGCTGGGGGGTGGGATCAGTGGAAGTGCTGGGGGGGTATGTGAGGTCAGTGCTGATAGGGAGGGGATGAGGGACAGTGCTTGGGGGGGATGGGATTAGCAGCAGTGCTTAGGGGTGGGTGGGGTGGGATCAGTGGCAGTGCCTGGGGTGGATGTGATCAGTGGCACTGCTACCTGGGGATGCAATCAGTGACACTCACTTACTGTCACCTGTCAGTCAGTGTCCACTCAGTTCCCCCTGCCTGCATGCGGGGGGGGGGGGGGAGTTGGTATGGGTGAAAGAGAGGGAGGGGAGTGAAAGAGAGGAGGGTGATAGAGAGAGGGGTGTAAGAGCAGGGGGGTGAGAGAGAGGGTGTGTGAAAGAAAGAGAGGGGGTGGGTGAAAGAGAGAGAGGGTGAAAGATAGAGGGGGTGAGAGAGAGAGAAGTGTAAGAGAGAAAGAGGGGGATGAGAGAAAGGGGGGTGAGTGAGGGGGTTGAGAGAGAGGGGGGGCTGTGAGAAAGAGGGGTGAGAGAGAATGGGTATAGAGGGAGAGTGGTGTGAGATAGAAGGGTAAGAGAGGAGAGAGGGGGGGGTGAGAGAGAGGTGAGAGAGAGAGAGGGGTGGGTGAAAGAGAGACGGGGTGAGAGACGGGGGAGAGAGGGGGTGAGAGAGAGGGAATAGGTTAAAGAGAGGGGTTGAGAGCGAGTGTGGTGGGAGAGAGAGAGGTGGAAGAGAGAGGGGTGGGTAAAAGTGAGAGCGGGTGAGAGAGGGGGGATTGGGGATGGGGAAGAGAGGGGGGATTGGGGATGAGAGAGAGAGGGGATGATTGGGAATGAGAAAGAGATGGGGGAGAGAGAGGGGGGATTGGGGATGAGAGAAGGGGGTGAGGGAGGGGTGAGAGGGGAAGAATGAGAGAGAGAGAGGAGGGATTGGGGATGAGAGAGAAGGGGTGAGAGGGAGGGGTTAAATAAAGAGGGGGGGTTGGGAATGAGAGAGAGAGGGGGGATGAGAGAGGGGGGACGAGAGAGAGAGAGGGGACGAGAGAGAGAGAGAGGTGGGATTGGGGATCATCCTGAGGGCCTGAGGAGAAGCAGTGAGGAACTGAACCCAGAGGTCCAGAGAAGCTGACTGAGAGGGGAGACATTGGAGGATCTGTCTCTGCAGTACAGTGAGTACAGAATCTTGTGTCAAGGGGCCAGACCCGAGGGGGGCCACCCCTGCTCCTAGGATAGTCAGTGGACGGGTGTCAGTTGAAAGGGGATGCTAGTGAGAGTTATCGTTCAGCAAGTCGTCTTGTCAGAGAGTAAAAGAGAACAAGAAACCTAACCCTTTCTACACTTGTGGCAGTGTGGATTAATAGCCTGGCTGTTCCTAATTCCTAAGAAAGTCTTGAAGATAGAAGTCCTCAACCACGTGAATAGTTTAGTTGGAGTATCCCACTATTCCCTTCTCCTATCCCAATCACAAATAAATGTAGCAAAAGTGTGAGATTGGAGACAATGACCATTCCGGCATCTTTGGTTTGTTTTGTTTATTTGATAATGGGGATGGGAGAAGGGAATGAGTGGGATACTCCTCTGGCTCAACTAGGTACAACTGGGACACTTAGCAGAAAAATGCCTGTTAGCGCTGTCTTGACGCCAGCTGGATGCCGACCAACGTTTGCTGGCGCTTAAAAAATACTGACTTGCTGAACTGTGCTTGAACTTGACTTTTTACACTCTGGTTAGCTCAAAAAGTCATGGACTGTACTGAGACTTGACTCTTGACACTCTGGTTAGCTCAAAAGTTCTGTAAACAGCTCCCCCCAGCCCTTCACTTACTGAGGTAGCTCTTTGTAACTGCTTGTGCTTGCTGCAACTCTCAACACTGTACACTGCACGCTGTACACTGACTCTTCAGGGCCCAACCACTGGTGCCCCCTTTACACTTCAGGGTCCTCTCACTAGGCACCCCCTCTGAACTTCAGGGTCCTCTGACTAGGCACCCCCTCTACACTTCAGGGTCCTCTCACTAGGCACCCCTTCTACACTTCAGGGTCAACACTGGCACCCCCTTTTCAGCTAGCTGGCTCCTGGATCCCTTGGACCTTCACCGGAGTGGTCCCCTCTGCTAGGCAGACCCCCAGGGGCTGTTTACAGTACTCATGAACTGGGAATGCTTTCTTGAAACTGGACCCCCTCTGCTCTGCTGGTCCTCGGCACACCAGATCCTCTCTGTAGCTCAGCTCAGCTCACTCCGTCCCCTCAGGCAAGCTGCCCGGGACACCCGATCCTGCTGACAGGAGGAGAGACAGCCGTACTCTCCCTCCTGGGACTCTGCATCCCGCCAAAAACCTTGCGTCATGCACTCCCCTCAAACTTATACCCACTCCCAGAATCCTGCCTTTCTGGGGTAGATACAGGCCTGACTGTGCCATTGGCTGGGTTTCCTCCACTGCCCAATAAGAACCCTCTCATGGAGCACAGTGGGGAGACTCCCCAGTCTCAACAGCTACACCTGGGAGACATGACAGCCCAGCTGAAAATCATGGCCCTGCTGTTAGGCAGCTAAGGCCCACTATACTTTGTAGGGTGCTACATAAACAACAAAAAAAACAACACCACTAGACTGTTCCTTTGTGTGACGAGCCATCAGGAGCAAGGAGGGATCAAGGGACTTTATCTAAGGTTAACTGTGTGCTGGTAACCAGGGGAGCCGGTCAAGATACTACTCAGCAGTCCCTGCGGGGACAGTGCTACACAGACATATGTGTATATATATATGTATATATATATATATACTGTATAGACAGTATTTCACAAAAGTGAGTACACCCCTCACATTTTTGTAAATATTTTATTATATCTTTTCATGTGACAACATTGAAGAAATGATACTTTGCGACAATGTAAAGTAGTGAGTGTACAGCTTGTATAACAGTGTAAATTTGATGGCCCCTCAAAATAATACAAAACACAGCCATTATTGTCTAAACCACTGGCAACAAAAGTGAGTACACCCCAAGTGAATATGTCCAAATTGGACCCAAAGTGTCAATATTTTGTGAGACCACCATTGTTTTCCAGCACAGCCATAACCCTCTTGGGCATGGAGTTCACCAGAGCTTCACAGGTTGCCACTGGAGTCCTCTTCCATTCCTTCATGACTACATCATGGAGCTGGTGGATGTTAGAGGCCTTGCACTCCTCCACCTTCCATTTGAGGATGCCATACAGATGCTCAATAGGGTTTAGGTCTGGAGACATGCTTTGCTAGTCCATCACCTTTACCCTCAGCTTCTTTAGCAAGGCAGTGGTCATCTTGGAGGTGTGTTTGGGGTCGTTATCATGTTGGAATACTTCACTGTGGCCCAGTCTCCGAAGGGAGGGGATCATGCTCTGCAGTACATGTTGGCATTCATGGCTCCCTCAATAATCTGTAACTCCCCAGTACCGGCAGCACTCATGCAGCCCCACACCATGACACTCCCAACACCATGCTTGACTGTAGGCAAGACACACTTGTCTTTGTACTCCTCACCTGGTTGCCACCACACACACTTGACACCATCTGAACCAAATCAGTTTTATGTTGGTCTCATCAGACCACAGGACATGGTTCCAGTAATTCATGTCCTAAGTCTGCTTGTCTTCAGAAAACTGTTTGCGGGCTTTTTTGTGCATCATCTTTAGAAGAGGCTTCCTTCTGGGAGGACAGCCATTCAGACCAATTTGATGCAGTGTGCGGCGTATGGTCTGAGCACTGACAGGCTGACCCCCCACCCCTTCAACCTCTGCAGCAATGCTGGCAGCACTCATACCAGTGGCGGCTGGTGCTCAAAATTTTTTTTGGGGGGGGGGGGGCGCAAAAAGAAAAATGCAATAGGTATTGCTTTACTGCAAAAAACGCGGTAAAAAAAATTGCATGACTTTGAGGTCATGGTACAGGCATGGCACGGGTGATGGTATAGGCATGGCACATGTGATGGTATAGGCATGGCACAGGTGATGGTACAGGCATGGCACAGGTGATGGCACAGGCATGGCACAGGTGATGGTACAGGCATGGCACAGGTGATGGTACAGGCATGGCACAGGTGATGGTATAGGCATGGCACAGGCATGGCACAGGTGATGGTACAGGCATGGCACAGGTGATGGTACAGGCATGGCACAGGTGATGGTACAAGCATGGCACAGGTGATGGTATAGGCATGGCACAGGTGATGGTACAGGCATGGCACAGGTGATGGTATAGGCATGGAACAGGTGATGGTATAGGCATGGCACAGGTGATGGTACAGGCATGGCACAGGTGATGGTATAGGCATGGCACAGGTGATGGCACAGGTATGGCACAGGTGATGGTATAGGCATGGCACAGGTGATGGTATAGACATGGCACAGGTTATGGCACAGGTGATGGCATAGGCATGGCACAGGTGATGGTATAGGCATGGCACAGGCATGGCACAGGTGATGGCACAGGTATGGCACAGGTGATGGTATAGGCATGGCACAGGTGATGGTATAGGCATGGCACAGGTGATGGCATAGGCATGGCACAGGTGATGGCCCAGGTATGGCACAGGTGATGGTATAGGCATGGCACAGGTGATGGTATAGGCATGGCACAGGTGATGGTATAGCCATGGCACAGGTGATGGTATAGGCATGGCACAGGTGATGGCATAGGCATGGGACAGGTGATGGCATAGGCATGGCACAGGTAATGGCACAGGTGATGGTACAGGCGTGGCACAGGTGAGGGCACAGGTCGGCTTCAATCACTTACCTTCTGACGGCGGCAGGATGGCGGGATTCCGGGAACCGAGACGAGCAGCGCCGTGGACGTCCTCCTCTTCAGTCTTCTGTCTTCCGGTCCGGGCGGCGGGAAGGAGATCGAGCGGTGACGGTGCATGACTGACGCACGCACCGGCACCGCCCCCATTGCGAGTCAGCGATGTCCTGGATGATGATTGGTCCAGGCTGGAGACTGGACCAATCATAGCCAGGATATCACGAAGGTGGGGGTGGCTCAGCGCTTTTTCCTGCGCCCAGGTTACGCCCCCAGAAGGCAGCCAATCGGCGCCTCTTCTGGGTCGTAAACCCCCCCCCCCCCCCCCCCATAGCCACCAGGCCCAGCGCATAGGCCTGCGAACACGATTTTTTTTTTCAAAACTTTATTTGTTCTTTTTGTCATTTTTTTTCTATTTTTTTTTTCTTTTTTTTAGGGGGTGGGGGGGGGGGGGTTTGGCGGCGCTCTGGCGCCCCCTATGCACGGGCCGCCACTGACTCATACATCTATTTTCCCAAAGACATCCTCTGGATATGACGCTGAGCACATGCACTCAACTTCTTTGGCCATGGTGAGGCCTGTTCTGAGTGAAACCTGTCCTGTTAAACCACTGTATGGTCTTGGCCACCATGCTGCAGCTCAGTTTTAGGGTCTTGGCAATTTTCTTATAACCTAGGCCATCTTTATATAGAACAACAATTATTTTTTCAGATCCTCAGAGAGTTTTTTGCCATGAGGTGCCATGTTGAACTTCCAATGACCAGTATGAGAGAGTGAGAGCGATAACACCAAATTTAACACACCTTCTCCCAATTCACGCCTAAGACCTTGTAACACTAACGAGTCAGGTGACACCAGGGAGGGAAAATGGCTAATTGGGCCCAATTTGGACATTTTTAATTAGAGGTGTACTCACTTTTGTTGCCAGCGGTTAAGACATTAGTGGCTGTGTTTTGAGTTATTTTGAGGGGACAGCAAATTTACACTGTTATACAAGCTGTACACTCACTACTTTACATTGTAGCAAAGTGTCATTTCTTCAGTGTTGTCACATGAAAAGATATAATAAAATATTTTAAAAAATGTGAGGGGTGTACTCACTTTTGTGAGATACCGTATTATAGTTTTTAGACATATTATTGTTCACACAGACTAAATATTATACACTTTTTAGTTTTTTTAAGAAACGTATGAATATGCATTTTGGCATACATTTATGAAGAAAGATTAATGATTTGCAAACTTTTTTTAGCAGAACTTAATGGAAACTTTTTTTTTTTTTTTTTTAGAAACGCTTGGTCTTTTTTCTTTACATAATAAAAAAAAAGCACAGTGGTGATTAAAGTGTTTGTTACAACGCAGACTTTGAGGTGCCGCACTAATTTGAAAAAGTAGTTCCTGCACTACATTTGCTGATTTTAGGTGTGACATGGACAAACATCTATGCATGAAGCCACACAGATGTCTTACAAGTCGCACCTGAAGTTGCACTGACATGCGGCGGCTTTGAAATTGTGCGATTTCATATGAAGGTGCACGATTTCAAAGCCGCAGTCAATGTGAACAGGGGCTAAATCTAAATAAATGACAGCCGCACTTACTGGTAACTAAATACAAACCTCCTAAACCAAGTGAACAAAAATTGTGTTGCCCTGTATCCAGGGTAGATTTAATTTTAATCAAGCCGATTTAAATCATAATTTAAATCACTAGTAAAAAGGCTTGATTTAAATCAACTCAATTTAAATCATCATTTTTAAAGAGCAACTGTCATCTCTGTTCTGTTGCGGCTCCTCCTCTGACCCACTGTTGACTCACTGACAGTCCCATTCCCTTTAATGGGATGGCTGGTGATGCGGCAGTGACACAACAAGATGAGGGACGTGGCGGCAGCAGGTGAGTGGATGTCCGCTAACAGGCGCTGCCATGATGGATCTGAAATGACAGGTGCTCTTTAAACGTAAGGACTCATTCTTGCTGGTAGTTAGTGTGAAATTGTGTGAATGCATCAATGCAGTGCATGTTATCTCTGCTTGCAGAGCTTGAATTCATTGAATAAGTTTACCAAAAATGTAAATACTGCAGAATTTACAGCCTCATGCTACATAACTAAGCTCCATTTCATGCTGAATAAACTAAATTATTAATGTGTCTTAAATAGAAATCTATCTCTACATAGATTTTTACTCTAAAAGTTTTTTATGAAAATAAATTTAAAAAAATACAAAAAAATCTGATTTAAATTATTGGATTTTGTTTTTTTTAAATCATAATTTTTTTTCCATCCTGCTTGCATCTTTATAAGAGAGAGAGAGGAACGATGGGAAATAGTGTGAGAAAGAGAGAGATAAAGGGAGAGTGAAGAATGAAGGTGATGGATGAGAGTAAATGAAGAGAAGGAAAGAGATAGGCAGCGAGGGGTAAAGAAAGACAGAGAGGTGAAGAGAGAGACACAGAAAAAAAAAATTATCAGTAGCTGTAGCATGCAGTTCGCAATATCGCCACTGGATGGTACTGTCTATCGTCATTTTGGCAGTTGATGGACTTTTGCTATCAGGCTGTGAAGAGGGGAAAGAACAATCTCCATTTTAAAACATTTCCCCCAGTAATTGCACTAATTACATCAACATAATGTTTACAATATTTTACATTTAAATAAACTCTTCCAAATTATTTGCCTAAAGTGCTTTTTTGGAGACATTTGCCACCATATTTTGTACATACTGCCATATTTGTGCTACTTATGTGTGTATATATATATATATATATATATATATATATATATATATATATATATATATATATATATATATATATATGTGTGTGTATATATAGATAGATAGATAGATAGATAGATAGATAGATAGATAGATAGATAGATAGATAGATAGATAGATAGATAGATAGATATGTATATCTATATATATGTATATATATATATATATATATATATATATATATATATGTTATTGTTAATGATCTTAGTAATTACACAGGGAACACTATTTCTCCGATTGTTATTGTCTGCTTTTTACCATCTAACAACTACGTATGTGCAGCAGCTTGATAGAGGACAGAAAACTGTTAGTTGGAGAGAGTATGACAAGGTACTTCCTGTAAATCTATCAGTGGACTGCGGGACAGCTCTGCACATTGGCAGTTTTATGCGGTACACAGATCCCATTTTTAACACTTTGTATATTGTTTTCTTCCAATTATAACCTCATCAAGTCTGCTCCACCCACAAGGTTGGCTGGATGTGATTCTGCAGGCATCACTTTCTGTTTTTAGGGCCACAAATGGTATTTTTGTGACTCAGGCCTCTTAGTAAATCCGAAAGTTTCACCTTCTGATGACGCAAAAAATTTGCACATGAAAATGTGACACTATGTTCATTGTATTTCACGCCACACAGCAGCATATAAAGGGTTTACATCTCCTGGAAGAGAATCAAACCACTAGATCCGCCATTACCAGAGGTGACATTGATGAGATTATTGCTCAGAAGACATTTTCGCCAAGGCCGCAGAATCTCCATAGAGAAGCAAAGAGAGCCGCAAATCGTCCGCCAGCCCTCAATCAGCAGCTGGTCCGATGACGCGGCAGATGAGGGAGATGATATATTACCAGCAATTGTGCTCATTAAAACAAGGGCACGCTGCAAAATGAAAATTAGCCGGCGTATAGAGTAACCAAAATGATTCAAGGTTCAGCATTCTGGGAATAATTAACAAGACTCGCCGTGAACAATTTCAATAAAGAGACCAATGAGGATCTCTGAACTATGTGAGATCCCAACAGGATGGAAGAATGAATGTCGGAGAGACAGAACGCAGATAATTCAACTCCAAAAGGTCGTCTGTGACTAAGTGAGGGAGAAAGAGATGGAGAGAGAGAGAGGAAGAAAGTGAGAAATATAGAAGGATCAGGCCAGGAGAGAGAGAGATGGGGGGGGGGGGGGAGCTGAGAGAAAGAGTTATGGAGGGATCAAGCTGGGAGAAAGGGAGAGATGAGGGAAGGGGAGAGAGTGGGAAGGAAACTGTCAGAAAGAGAGAGAGAGAGATCAAAGAAGTGGCCAGGAGAGAGTGATATAGAGGGAGTGACTTATAGAGAGAGAGAAAGATCGCGGAAGCAGGCCAAGAGAGAGAGATGGAGGGAGCAGCCACGGATGAGATAGACGGGAAGAGAGAAATAGAAAGATGGGTAAAGAGGGATAAGAATGGGGGGGGGGGGGCAGAGCAAAAGAGGTAGAGCGTGAGAAAGAGCAGGAGGGGATAAGAGGAAGAGAGTGTTTCGGGAAAGATAGAAAGACAGAAGGGGAGGTGGGAAGAGAGAAAAGGGGGTAAGGCCTTACTGACCAACAGTATCCAGGGGAAACCACTTGTCCTACACAGTGGTGTATTTAGTTTTTGTGCTGCCCTAGGCCTGACTAAACTTGTGCACCCCCTAATTTAAATATGAACCGCCCCTTCCCATAAAGGCCACACCCCTTCCTGTAAAGCACAGACCACAACCACAGTCTATCAGTGCCCATCGGTACAGCCTCACCAGTATCCATCAGTGCAGCCTCATTACTGCCCATTAGTGCAGCCTCATCAGTGCAGCATTTCAGTGCAGCCTCATAAGTGGTCACCAGTGCCCATCAGTGCTGCCTTATCAGTGCAGCCCCATCAGTGCAGCTTATCAGTACCATCTCATCCGTGACCATGAGCGCAGCCTCATCAGTGGTCATCAGTGCAGCCTATTAGTGACAATTAGGACACGGCATACTGACGTCACCCTATAGCGACCAGGAAGTGCGGATGTGCGGAGCCGTCCGGCCGGCGGCTTTTTTCACAAACAAACCTGTGTACTCCTGCATGTGAGTGTAATATTTCCTTTTTTAATAAATTATATACGCGTTTTTTCACCATGGAGCCTTTCCTTTCTTTTTGGTGATACATTTTGGGGGTGTCTTTGGATTCAATCTGAGCGGAGCCCGAGTTAACGCATGAGATCTACAGGTGCCTTTAATATTTGAGTCTGGCACTTACATTTGCTCAACCTGCGGTGATTTCCTTGGGGTTCTCTATTGGAGTCATTCTAAGTGGAGCCTGCACGGATTAGAGGAGTCCCTTAAGCGCATACACCATTGTAATTTGGGTTCCCCATAAGTGTATACAGCTTGTCAGTCTGGTAAGAGGCGATTCTACATGGTGGAGGACTAGCACTCCGTTTTGGTTGTTTATGTGATTGCAAGTCTAATCTCTGGTAAGGAGTATCCACAGGTGTCCTTTTCTACTGGACCTTTAATTTTGTGCATATCCATTTGTATTCTGGTAAGCAGCGCAAATATTGGTGGAGGATTTTATCTTTTCACTATTCGAACACCACTTTTTTTCTCTTTACATGATCACTGGATATATTCACTTTGGTGTCATTTATGAAATTGAATGTATCCATTGTTGTTGGGTTTTATGCTATTGCGTTTTTTTTCATTATTTATGACCCAATGAATACACTATCACTGTGAGCAATACTTGGTCTTTCTTCAATCAAGCTGACAAGGCCTTGGTTAAAATCACTTGCTTTAAAAATTTCACCTTTTGGTAAGCATATGTCCATTGGGAGTCTGGATTGAACATCACGGATTCTTATTATAGATTTAATTTGTTGGACTTTCTATGGACTTTAATTAGATCCATTTAAATGTTTAGCGCAACTTAATTTATATTATTTCACTGGGGTGTGGTCACACTTGAAGTTGCAGCAACAATTTTTGTTCCACTAGCGCGGTTACTATTATACTTTTTGCAGCCTATTAGTGCCCATCAGTGCAACAGATCAGTGCCCATCAGGGCAGCACATGAGTGCAACTCCATCAGTAAAGCTTATCAATGCTGCCTCATGCTTATCAGTGCAGCCTCATCAGTGCCCATCAGTGTAGCATATCAGTGCTGCCTTATCAGTGCAGCCTCATTTGTGCCCTTCAGTGCAGTTTATCAGTACCCACCATTGCTGCCTCATCAGTGGCCATCAGAGCAGCATATTAGTGCACATCAGTGCAGCCTATTAGCGCCCATCAGTGCAGCATATCAGTGCCTATCAGTGCAACCTATTAGCGCCCATCAATGCAGCATATCAGTGCCCATCAGTGCAGCCCCATCAATGCAGCTTATCAGTGCCACATTATCAGTGGCCATCAGTGCAGCACAACCTTAGCAGTGCCCATTAGTACATCCTTATGTCACTGGATTAGTAAGGTTACTCCTTTCTTTTAGGATATTTGGACTTGTGTTTGCTGCCACTGATTGTAATCATAGGATTATTTCACTTATTTGTATAATGACTAGGAAGTAAATAATAAGTGGCAGAAAACACAAGTCCAAATATCTTATAAGATTGGAGTATGAGGTGAGCAGGTCCAAAATATTACTGCCATCATATACAATTTAAAAGTGGTAATTGTATATGATGCAATTCAGTATGCTCGCTCAAGGACAAGGATGTTTTAAAGAAATGAAATTATATTATTGACATGATGCCTGCCATACCTGGGGGTGGAGGAGGGTAGGTGGAGCATTAGGCTGCAGTGTCACAACTATTAGCATTGGCGGCCATCAGGCCAGTTGTATTAAGCATTAAGCTTTTTTGCTGCCCCCCTGCAAAGTGCCGCCCTAGGCCTGGTTCTTGTCGGCTTAGGCTAAGATACAGCACTGGCCCTACAACAGCTCATCAGCCCCTCATCCATCCAAATCCAAAAACCATGTGACCTGACAAAGTCTGAAAAAAAAGACAATACAAAAATACAGAGTTTTGCCCGTCTGACTTTAGATGAGGCGTGACACAGCCAGTAAAAAAATATAGTAAATATTTATTCCATATAGTACCAATAGGGTCATCTGAAAGAGGGTTCCATGTTGCCAAAAATTGGCCCAACTATACATGTACAATGCAAAGTAATATATATATATTATACCATGATAATGTCCCTGAACTCACCTCCTATTCCCGATGTGGAACCCTCCTAGCGTAGGATGCTAGATACATTTTGTTTTTGCCTCCTTCTTTAATCAAGGGGGCAGTGATTGTTGGGTCAGGTCTGGTCTGTTCAATGTTTCACAGGTTAGGGATTTGAGTGCTTCCCCCTGCCTCTAGAAGAATATTCTAGAACTTAGGGAGGAGAATTCCAATAACCAGCCTGAATATTGATCAGGGCCTAGCCCCTGAGGCTGCCTGTGGACTGCTCTAGTCTTCTGTGAGGGGATCTGGACCTGAATGCAGGACTTCACCAGGGATCTGGTCTAGAGGAGGACTGTCCCTTTCACTGGATTGTGTCTAGAAGAAACTGGAAGGTAGCAGCTCTCTTGGAAACTTGTGAGTAAAGAGACCAATGACCCTAAATTGATTCCTAATGACTGTGCGCTTTTGGGATATAAGTGCCTGAGGTAGCTTGGACTGAGTCAGCTCTCATAAGGTCTAATATACTGGCCATTCCCCAACCCTCAGTAGTGTCCTGGACTGTGAGCTTAGAAAAGAGTGCCCTCCTGTCCTGTTCTGAGTCTGCATTAATTATCAATAGGTGTGCAGTGGTGCAAGGTAACCAGATGTAATGGCTGTGCTTCATACCCCATATGTGCTTTACTGACCCTAGTTCTTTCATACGCCCAAAACCGTCATGCATCCCTTTGAAGAACTTCAGACCAGGCTTAAGACAGTTGATGCATTGTTTAGGAGATATTTACCCTGCATGCAGCCAGTGATAGCTCTGAAGGTCTGCCAGACCTTTAGAGCTTTGTGCCAGAACCGAGGTCTCCCATGCGCATGGGCAGGAGTGACATCATCACGGCTCCCGCCAATCACATAGCCGGATCGTGCGAACCCATAAAAAAGGCAGGGAAAATGTCAGCCCTCTCAGCGGTGACATTACAGCGCTGGAGGGCTTCGTGTAAAGGTGAGTTTTTCATAATGTGCTAGTATGGGATTCATACTAGCACACTATGCCATTGCCTTGCAGGTTTTTTTTTTTTTTTTGCTACATCCACGGTTTACAATTGCTTCAACTTCTTCCTAGCCTGGGTCAGCCACTGTCTAAACAAGCCATAGGCAACCTGCCTACAAACCATTTTAGAGTATCCTATGCCGTAATCGCTGTCCTGTTATACGTTTTACCATCAATAAATCACAAAATGACAACCTCTAGACTGTTTTATTAAAGGTGGAATGAATGTGTAGGTAGGTTGAAATGTGTGTGTAGTTGGTTATCCAGCAACTGGCCCAGGCTGGGGAAATGGTTAAACATTTTCGGCTCAGTTCCTGGGCTTTTGGTGGGCCCACCTGTTATATAAAAAGGGGGACAGCTAAGATCGGGAGCATTGAAAAATGGGACATGGGTATAGGTGGAACATAGACTCTTCTGCTTACGAAAGTGTGGCGGTGAAGAAACTGGGAATCACGGTAAGCATCCAAACCATGGACTTTGCCTTTATGGAATCTCGCCTCATAGAGGTATGCCTGGTCCTCTATGCTACATTGGTTAGGATCAGGGACAGAACATTATTCATTTTTATATTGCCATGCTGCATTACAACAGTAAAAGTTATATTAACTGTACTAAGCCTGGTCCAGGGCCGGTCCGAGGCGGGTGCTTAGGGTGCAGTGCGCCCAGGCGCCGCCTGATGGGGGGCGCACTATCCTCTCCCGGCCGCAAGTCTCTCACTGCAGCCTCGGAGCTGCCTGCTATCCTGCTATATCTTTTGTAGTTGTGAGCTGAGGGGAGGGGCGACAGTGGGGGAGGAAGACAGGCAGGGCCGGTGTGGTGGGCGGAGAATTACATGAAGGGGGAGGGGCACACTGGAGCCGCTCTGTTCTGAAGCTTCCTCCCTTACAGAAGTGTCATTACTGTCCAGCAGCTACGGAGTTCCCAGCTCTGCCCAAGGGAGGAGACTGCTCTCTCCTCCTCTGATAGCATCCTGTGGGCGGAAGAGAGGAGGACAGCCATAGAGAACAGCTCCTGTGTACAGAAGTGAGTGTGTGCAGAGTGAGGGCAGAGCCTCCTGTAGTTTGTTTCCAAAGGGCAGAGAAATTCAGTATATTGGCAATGAAAGGATGAAAAAAAAAAAGTGTGTGCAATCCCTGCTCCCCGCCCCCTCCCCACATGCCAGCAGCTTCCTGCTAACCTCTACAGTCAGCCATGTGTGTCCTATGGAGGGACAGAGCTGCTGAGAACTGACTGGCAGAATCCCTAGAAGTGACTAGCAGCATGGAGGACCCAAGCTGAGCCACTGCCCTCTATTACTGTTACTGAAAGGTGGGAGGAAACAGCTTCAGAGTCCTACAGCCGATATGTGGGTGATGGTAGCAGAGGAGAGCTTGCTTCATACAGACTGATAGCATGGATTTTTAGAAGGGGGGGGGGGTGGAAATGCAGGGACAGGGTGTCAGTTATGTGTTACCCAGAGATAGGGAAAAATACATTATTCCTAAAACGCTTCTTCAGTGCAACAAAAAATGCTCTTTTATTACCAATTCAAGTTAACAATAGCCAAGTTATAGGAAACCTAACATGAAACAGGGAGGCTGTCATTGCTGTTTTTTTTCTGAAAATGCTAGTTGCTTGGTTGGGATGCTGACTGCATTGTTCTGATTCAGTGGAGGTATACAGATTGTGGTATGTGAATTCTAGCAGACTTTCCTGACATACATGACATGTTTGAGGTCAGAATGTATTAGATAGTGGGTCAGCATAACGCCATCTAACTAGCATTCTCGGGGAGAGGTTGGCAGTAAAGTGCTTATAGTTCACTAATCAGACCTAGCCCCCCTTTTCCCAAACACACACAAATTCACAGGACTCTGCTAAGGGGTAGGGATGTTATAAGTAAAGTGTAATATCCCTTATTATAGGTAACTTAGGAGGCATTATGTTGCCTCTTATGTAGTACACTACACATACACTTCCAAAACATGATGGTGATGTCACATTACCATTATGGAAGTGTATGTGTAGTGTACTACATTACATGGTCTGACTGTAACTTAGACTGAAGTTTAATGCATAGTAAAACATTTTAGGCTTATGGAAGTGTATGTGTACTAATAATGCGCATTGTGCCGCACATTCACGAGCATATGGGGGGGGGGGGGTGGGGGAGGCAATTTTTATTTTGCCTAGAGCGCCAAAAATCCTTGCACCAGCCCTGGAGAGGAGGAGCCGTACAGAGGAAGCAGCGGCTTTGCTCTCTACTGCAGCCGCCTGCTTTCTCTGTACGGCTCATCCTCTCACAGGCGGAGTGCATTTGATATCACTTCGCCTGTGAGCCAGGACTATGGAGGTGCCATTCTCACAGTGACAGCCGCAGCCCCGCTGAGATATCACACAAGAGCTTTACACCACAGAGCCTACAGAGCCCAGCACACCACAGAGCCCAGCACACCACAGAGCCCAACACACCACAGAGCCCATCACCACCGGCACCACAGAGCCAGCATACCACAGAGACCGACACACCACAGAGGAGCCAGGAATCAGGACAGGCAGCCAAGAATCAGGACCAGCAGCCAAGAATCAGGACCAGAAGCCAGCCCCAAGGCCCCAGCAGCCAGACCCCCGGAATACAGGACCAGCAGTCTAGCCCCAAAAACCAGGACCAGCAGCCAGGAATCAGGAGGACCAGCAGCCAGACCCCAGGACAAGCAGGCCAGCCCCAGCAGCCAGACCTTAGGACCAGCAGCAAAGCCCCAGAAATCAGGACCCAGTCCCAGAAGCCAGGCCCCAGGACCAGCAGCCAGCCCCAGTACCCATTATTTAAGGTAAGTGAAGTCTTCTAGTCTTGGGCCTGGGCATCAAAGTGCTATTAATTAATATAATATTGTTTATTTTTCTATTGTTCGGTGACACTCTAATGTAGCCTCTCATGGGGCTGGAGGGGAATCTTTCTATCAGAGACTCTCCAATACGCACAGAGAGGGCCTCTGTAAGATAAACCCCCCTCCAGGTCCCATTAGACTCCGTTGTAGTCTCTAATGGGGCCTGGTGGGGGGTCTTTCTAACATAGACTTTAAAATGCACACAGAGATGACCTCTGTTCGAGAGAACCCCATCCAGGTCCCATGATACAACCCCATTGTAGTCTCTAATGGGACCTGGTGGAGGCTCTTTCTAACAGACTCTCTAACAGAGGCCCTCTCTGTGTTCCTTGGAGAGACCCCCTCCAGGTCCCATTAGGAAAGGGGAGGAGTTAGTAAGATGACCACGCCCACACGGGGGGCGCCATAAATATTTCTGCACCCAGGCGTCTGTTACCCTAGGATCGGCCCTGGCCTGGTCTAAAGTTATTTAAGGGGTGCATGCTGGTTCTGGCATATTCCAAAGAATTTGGATCTGTAAAGCACTAGGGGTATGAAGTAACACCAATACAAAAGATTAACTCGGCGAGACAAGGAAAAGCAGTGTAGTTGCTATGGGTAAACGAGTGAAGGAACAACCTGCAAGCAACCAATTGTTAAGTGTGGTACTTGGTAAGGTGACAGGTCCACCGGTAAAGAGAGGGTTGATGTTCTGTCTCCATGGCAGACTAGCATTACAGAAATCTATTGCTTGGTCTCCAGGTAAGGGAAGGAAAGAGTTAGGTGAAGAGCATGCATATGGTCCACCCTAGGTGCTTGGCAGGAACCCATTGCTACTGCAAGTGAGGTAACAGAGGTACGCTGGACTGGTGGGCTCAGCATGTCCCTCCTAATACAAACATACAAATTACAGTGTAGTGACATGGGACAAGTCACTTTCCAATAACACTCTACCCTTATTACTGCACACAGTGAAGGCTCATCTCTAAGTTTGGGGGAGCTGCCTTAATGTTAGACTTTTCACATGACTACTGTCTCTGCCTGGTCCCGAGCATTAAATGCATGCTCCGAATAAGAGTTTCCCCCGTGTCCAGGGGCACAGATGACCCCACTCACAAATGGACTGTTGTGTGGGTGGCTGGTGGCCTCTGTGCCGTTTGGGGGAGAACCAGTTAAAACCTGTGGCCCCTGCGGGTGTATGCTACACCTTTATATTATCTTTTACCCTGATAATGTCACTGGACTCACCTATCCCCTTTATTTTTTACCGTATCCATGATAATGTCCCTAGACTAACTTCCCATTCCCTTTATATTATGCCCTACCCCTGATAATGTCCATGGACTCTCCTCCTATCCCCTTTGTATTATTCCTTACCCTGAAAATGTCCCTGGACCAGTGCCCAGACAAGGTTATCTAGAGCCCAGGGCAAACATACCAAGCTGCGCCACCACCTCCCCCATGAGCATTACTGTATGTGTCAGCAAAAATCCCCCCTCCAAAAGACAAAATTGAGCACTAATCGGCATGCTTATCCCCTTAAAGAGGAAGTAAACCCTCCTCTGACACTTTTACCTATAGGTAAGCCTATGATAAGGCTTACCTATAGATACTGTAAATATCTCCTAAACATGTACCGTTTAGGAGATATTTACCTTACATGCAGCCACGTCAGCGCTCGTGCCGTTCCTTCAGAGCCCCGTGCCGTGACCGTCGTGGGAGTGACGTCACCGCAGCTCCGGCCAATCAGATGGCCGGATGCCGCAATCCCGGAAGACGAGCGACTGGACATGTCGCCCGTCATAGAGGTAAGCGAGCGGCAAGGCGGGGGCTCGTTCTAAGGTAAGTATTTGATAATGAGCTAGTATGCGATCCATACTAGCTCATTATGTCTTTCTCTTTCAGGATGGAAAGAAAAAAAAATGTTTTTCGGTTTACAAACTCTTTAACATAAATTCCCCCTCCTCTGGGTACAAATCTGCCCCAACACTAATCCCCCCCAAATCATTATTCCTAGCACCCCTCCTATTCTTATCCTCTGCCACCCTTCAACTTCCCCCTCCCAACACAAATCCCACCTCCTATCTCCTTGTGGTGCCCCCCCACATCACATGTTACCACAGTGCTCAGGGCAGCCGCCCCTCCTGCCCACTTCTTGTCTCGGCCCTGCCCTGGACAAGGACTTTAAATCATCCCTTGCCCTGATAATGTCCCCGAACCCGAACTATTGCCTTTATTTTAGCCCTAACCAATGATCTTGTCTCTGGTCTCACTTCCTGTCTCTTTATATTATTCCTTACACCTGATAATATCCTTAGACTCATCTCCTATCCCCTTTATATTATTCCTTACCCAGTGGCATACCAACGGGGGGTGGGGGGGGGGGGTGCAGGGGGGCATAGGAGAAGCAGCCGGGACAGCTGCATAAAGTGGAATTTATCTCTCCATATTCCTCCTACAGCCTCTAAATGCCTGATTCACCTCATCTCCCTCCTGCAGGCATTCAGTGACTGTAGAAGGAATATGGAAAGATCTATCCCCCTATATGCAGCTGCCCCACTGCTCCTCCTATCCAACTTCTTTTGTTGGTCCCCCAGTGCTATCCAGCCCACCTCTCAGCACCCCCCCAGTGCTCTTCAACCCCCCCTCCCCCCTCCTTAGCCCCCCCCAGTGCTCTTCAGCTCCCCACAGTTCTTTTCAGCTCCTTCAATGCTCTCTGGCTCCCCCAGTGCACTCCGCCCCCCTGTGCTCCCTTGCCTCCCCCCTCTTAGTGCTCTTCAGCTCTCCACAGAGCTTTTCAGCCCCCCCCCCCATGCTCTCTGGCTCCCCCAGTGCTCTCCACCCCCCTGTGGTCTCTGGCTCCCCCCTTAAGTGAACTTCCGTCCCCCCCCCCAGTGCTCTCCAGTTCCCCCCTCCCCCCCATGTTCTCCATCCCTATTGTTTTCCCTGCCCCCCCCAAGTGCTCTCCACCCCTAAGCTTTCCAACCCCCCTGCAATGCTTTGTAAATCCCCCCCCCCCCTTAATTCTCTCCAGTACTCTCTGCTTCCTCTAGTGCTCTTCTATCTCTCCTCAGTCTCTTACCATCTCCTGTATCATGTCTGCAGTCTCTGGCTATCTCCTGTATCATGTCTGCAGTCTCTGACCATCTCTTGTATCATGTCTGCAGTCTCTAACCATCTCTTGTATCATGTCTGCAATCTTTGACCATCTCTTGTATCATGTCTGTAGTCTCTGACCATCTCTTGTATCATTTCCACATTGTCTGACCAGCTATTGTATCATGCCTGCAGTCTCTTACTATCTCCTGTATCAGGTCTGCAGTCTCTTACTATCACCTGTATCATGTCCTCAGTCTTTTACCATTTCCTGTATCATGTCTGAAGTCTCTGACTATCTCCTGTATCATAGAAAAAAAGGGGGGGGGGGGTAAACATATATAGGACAAATGGCCCATAATATAATAGTATATAATAGAAATCACATGATGGGTGGACAACTCCACAACATAGTAGTGATATTACAATGGCCAACTGCCTCTATCCCTAATATGGGAATAAAGGGAATTGGGGACTAAAGGGGAAATTGGGACTTTATATGAAGTATGTGAAGACAATTACACATAAATTAGAATGATTCTCCAAATATATACAGGCAGGTACAACATGATATTATAAAATAACAATTTTATTAACGATTGTCATCAACTCATACAAAATGACATGATGGCATAAAGTATACATGTAGTAAAAAGATCATTGGTACATTGACATATCAAAAAAACATCAGACAAAACAACAATATGTTAAAAAGTATCTGCACATACTTATGTATGCAGAGTAAAAAATACCTACACAATTGAAGGGAACACCCAAAAACACATATCTCTGCATGTATGCCATTCCATTGTCTGAGTATTAATATTTCTCGACATGTTTCGCAGAAATAACTGCTTCTTCAGGAGAATGTATAACAATTACTCTAAGAAAATATAGAAAAAATGTGAGACACAATATTTATGAATCGACCATAAAATATCTGAAAACAACTTCATCAAATAAACTTACCAATACACATATGGTGAGAGCATATATGGAAGGATCAATCCCAGGGCCTTATCAATCCCCACCCAGACAGACAGAGGGGGAAAGGTAGACACTTTTTTATGTATAGAGCCTATTTAAAATAGAATAATAGAATAATAATAGGTTCATCAATATATATTGCCACCTATAAGGGCCATATTTACTATAATGTATCAAGGTATTTATAAATAGTGCTATAATAACTACCTTAACAAGTCACAGACGCTACAAATCCCAAGGGAGATGCACTGTTGGAATACACATGGGTGTGGAGAGCCAGTATAAAGTACAAAGGAAGAGAAATGGGACTGGTGCATAACGTCCAAATCTTTCCCAAAGTCCACTTAATCCCTTTATCCCATATGATTAATGATATCTTTATAATATATTTACCCTTTATCCATGGTCTCTTATCCAGCTGACCGGCGATATATCAAGTGGACTTTGGGAAAGTGTATCCTGTATCATGCCTGCAGTCTCTGACCATCTCTTGTATCATGTCCACAGTCTCTGATCATCTCCTGTATCATGTATGCAGTCTCTGACCATCTCTTGTATCATATCTGCAGTCTCTGACCATCTCTTGTATCACGTCTGAAGTCTCTGACCATCTACTGTATCACATCTGCAGTCTCTGACCATCTCTTGTATCATGCCTGCAGTCTCTGACCATCTCTTGTATCATGTCCACAGTCTCTGATCATCTCCTGTATCATGTATGCAGTCTCTGACCATCTCTTGTATCATATCTGCAGTCTCTGATCATCTCTTGTATCACGTCTGAAGTCTCTGACCATCTACTGTATCACATCTGCAGTCTCTGACCATCTCTTGTATCATGTCTGCAGTCTCTGACCATCTCCTGAAACATGTCTGCAGTCTCTGACTATCTCCTATATCATGTCTGCAGTCTCTGACCATCTCTTGTATCATGTCCGCAGTCTCTGACCATCTCCTGAAAAATGACTGCAGTCTCTGACCATCCCTTCTATCACGTCTGCAGTCTCTGACCATTTCTTGTATCATGTCTGCAGTCTCTGACCATCTCTTGTATCATGTATGCAGTCTCTGACCATCTCCTGTATCATGTCCTCAGTCTCTGACCATCTCTTGTATCACGTCCGCAGTCTCTGACCATCTTTTGCATCACGTCTGCAGTCTCTGATCATCTCTTGTATCATGTCTGCAGTCTCTGACCATCTCTTGTCTCATTTCCTCAGTCTCTTACCATCTCCTGTATCATGTCTGCAGTCTCTGACTATCTCTTGTATCATGTCTGCAGTCTCTGACCATCTCTTGTATCATGACTGCAGTCTCAGACCATCTCCTGTATCCTGTCCACAGTCTCTGACCATCTCTTGTATAATGTCTGCAGTCTCTGACCATCTCTTGTATCATGTCTGCAGTCTCTGACCATCTCTTTTATCATGTCTGCAGTCTCTGACTATCTCTTGTATCATGTCTGCAGTCTCTGACCATCTCTTGTATCATGACTGCAGTCTCAGACCATCTCCTGTATCCTGTCTACAGTCTCTGACCATCTCTTGTATAATGTCTGCAGTCTCTGACCATCTCCTGTATTATGACGCAGTCTCTGACCATCTATTGTATCATGCCCGCAGTCTCTGACCATCTACTGTATCATGTCTGCAGTCTCTGACCATCTCTTGTATCATGTCTGCACTCTCTTACCATCTCCTGTATCATGGCTGCAGTCTCTGACTTTCTCCTGTATAATGCCTGCACTCTCTGACCATCTCTTGTATCATGTCTGCAGTCTCTGACCATCTCCTGAAACATGTCTGCAGTCTCTGACTATCTCCTGTATCATGTAAGCAGTCTCTGACCATCTCCTGAAAAATTTCTGCAGTCTCTGACCATCCCTTCTATCACGTCTGCAGTCTCTGACCCTCTCTTGTATCATGTCTGCAGTCTCTGATCATCTCTTGTATAACGTCCGTAGTCTCTGACCATCTCTTGCATCATGTCCGCAATGTCTGACCATCTATTGTATCATGTCCTCAGTCTCTTACTATCTCCTGTATCATGTCTTCAGTCTCTGACCATCTCTTGTATAAAGTCCTCAGTCTCTTACCATCTCCTGTATCATGTCTGCAGTCTCTGACTATCTCCTGTATCATGCCTGCAGTCTCTGACCATCTCTTGTATCATGTCCACAGTCTCTTATCATCTCCTGTATCATGTATGCAGTCTCTGACCATCTCTGGTATCATATCTGCAGTCTCTGACCATCTCTTGTATCACGTCTGCAGTCTCTGACCATCTACTGTATCACATCTGCAGTCTCTGACCATCTCTTGTATCATGTCCACAGTCTCTGACCATCTCCTGAAAAATTTCTGCAGTCTCTGACCACCCCTTCTATCACGTCTGCAGTCTCTGACCCTCTCTTGTATCATGTCTGCAGTCTCTGATCATCTCTTGTATAACGTCCGTAGTCTCTGACCATCTCTTGTATCATGTCCGCAATGTCTGACCATCTAGTGTATCATCTCCTCAGTCTCTTACTATCTCCTGTATCATGTCTTCAGTCTCTGACCATCTCTTGTATAAAGTCCTTAGTCTCTTACCATCTCCTGTATCATGTCTGCAGTCTCTGACTATCTCCTGTATCATGCCTGCAGTCTCTGACCATCTCTTGTATCATGTCTGCAGTCTCTGACCATCTCTTGTATCATGTCTGCAGTCTCTGACCATCTCTTTTATCATGTCTGCAGCCTTTGACCATCTCTTGTATCATGTCCTCAGTCTCTTACCATCTCCTGTATCATGTACTCAGTCCCTGACCATCTCCTGTATTATGACGCAGTCTCTGACCATCTATTGTATCATGCCCGCAGTCTCTGACCATCTACTGTATCATGTCTGCAGTCTCTGGCCATCTCTTGTATCATGTCTGCACTCTCTTACCATCTCCTGTATCGTGTCTGCAGTCTCTGACTATCTCCTGTATCATGCCTGCACTCTCTGACCATCTCTTGTATCATGTCTGCAGT
This sequence comes from Pelophylax lessonae, assembly GCF_965119305.1. Classification (NCBI taxonomy): domain Eukaryota; kingdom Metazoa; phylum Chordata; class Amphibia; order Anura; family Ranidae; genus Pelophylax; species Pelophylax lessonae. Next base: position 483,337,483 of record NC_138771.1, on the reverse strand, counting down.
CTCTGACCATCTCCTGAAACATGTCTGCATTCTCTGACTATCTCCTGTATCATGTAAGCAGTCTCTGACCATCTCCTGAAAAATTTCTGCAGTCTCTGACCACCCCTTCTATCACGTCTGCAGTCTCTGACCCTCTCTTGTATCATGTCTGCAGTCTCTGATCATCTCTTGTATAACGTCCGTAGTCTCTGACCATCTCTTGTATCATGTCCGCAATGTCTGACCATCTAGTGTATCATCTCCTCAGTCTCTTACTATCTCCTGTATCATGTCTGCAGTCTCTGATCATCTCTTGTATAACGTCCGTAGTCTCTGACCATCTCTTGTATCATGTCCGCAATGTCTGACCATCTAGTGTATCATCTCCTTAGTCTCTTACCATCTCCTGTATCATGTCTGCAGTCTCTGACTATCTCCTGTATCATGCCTGCAGTCTCTGACCATCTCTTGTATCATGTCTGCAGTCTCTGACCATCTCTTGTATCATGTCTGCAGTCTCTGACCATCTCTTTTATCATGTCTGCAGCCTTTGACCATCTCTTGTATCATGTCCTCAGTCTCTTACCATCTCCTGTATCATGTACTCAGTCCCTGACCATCTCCTGTATTATGACGCAGTCTCTGACCATCTATTGTATCATGCCCGCAGTCTCTGACCATCTACTGTATCATGTCTGCAGTCTCTGGCCATCTCTTGTATCATGTCTGCACTCTCTTACCATCTCCTGTATCATGTCTGCAGTCTCTGACTATCTCCTGTATCATGCCTGCACTCTCTGACCATCTCTTGTATCATGTCTGCAGTCTCTGACCATCTCCTGAAACATGTCTGCATTCTCTGACCATCCCTTCTATCACGTCTGCAGTCTCTGACCCTCTCTTGTATCATGTCTGCAGTCTCTGATCATCTCTTGTATAACGTCCGTAGTCTCTGACCATCTCTTGTATCATGTCCGCAATGTCTGACCATCTAGTGTATCATCTCCTCAGTCTCTTCCTATCTCCTGTATCATGTCTTCAGTCTCTGACCATCTCTTGTATAAAGTCCTTAGTCTCTTACCATCTCCTGTATCATGTCTGCAGTCTCTGACTATCTCCTGTATCATGCCTGCAGTCTCTGACCATCTCTTGTATCATGTCCACAGTCTCTGATCATCTCCTGTATCATGTATGCAGTCTCTGACCATCTCTGGTATTATATCTGCAGTCTCTGACCATCTCTTGTATCACGTCTGCAGTCTCTGACCATCTACTGTATCACATCTGCAGTGTCTGACTATCTCTTGTATCATGTCCACAGTCTCTGACCATCTCCTGAACATTTTTTGCAGTCTCTGACCATCCCTTCTATCACGTCTGCAATCTCTGACCATCTCTTGTATCATGTCCGCAGTCTCTGACCATCTCTTGTATCACGTCCGTAGTCTCTGACCATCTCCTGTATCATGTCTGCAGTCTCTGACCATCTCTTGCATCACGTCTGCAGTCTTTGATCATCTCTTGTATCATGTCTGCAGTCTATGACCATCTCTTGTATCATGTCCTCAGTCTCTTACTATCTCCTGTATCATGTCTTCAGTCTCTGACCATCTCTTGTATCATTTCCTCAGTCTCTTAACATCTCCTGTATCATGTCTGCAGTCTCTTAACATCTCCTGTATCATGTCTGCAGTCTCAGACCATCTCCTGTATCCTGTCTGCAGTCTCTGACAATCTGTTGTATAATGTCTGCAGTCTCTGACCATCTCTTGTATCATGTCTGCAGTCTCTGACCATCTCTTTTATCATGTCTGTAGTCTTTGACCATCTACTGCATCACGTCTGCAGTCTCTGACCATCTCTTGTATCATGTCTGCAGTCTCTGACCATCTCCTGAATCATGTCTGCAGTCTCTGACTATCTCCTGTATCATGCCTGCAGTCTCTGACCATCTCTTGTATCATGTCTGCAGTCTGTGACCATCTACTGTATCACGTCTGCAGTCTCTGACCATCTCTTGTATCATGTCTGTAATGTCTGGCCATCTATTTTATCATGTCCTCAGTCTCTTACTATCTGCTGTATCATGTCTGCAGTCTCTGACCATCTCTTGTATCATGTCTGCAGTCTCAGATCATCTCCTGTATCATGTCTGCAGTCTCTGACCATCTCTTGCATCACGTCTGCAGTCTCTGACCATCTCTTGTATCATGTCCTCAGTCTCTTACTATCTCCTGTATCATGTCTTCAGTCTCTGGCCATCTCTTGTATCATGTCTGCAGTCTCTGACCATCTCTTGTATCATGTCTACAATCTCTGATCATCTCCTGTATCATGTCCACAGTCTCTGATCATCTCCTGTATCATGTCTGTAGTCTTTGACTATATCCTGTATCATGTCTGCAGTATCTGACCATCTCTCGTGTCATGTCTGCAGTCTCAGACCATCTCCTTTATCATGTCTGCAGTCTCTGACCATCTCTTGTATCATATCTGCAGTCTCTGACCATCTCCTGAATCATGTCTGCAGTCTCTGACTATCTCCTGTATCATGCCTGCAGTCTCTGACCATCTCTTGTATCATGTCTGCAGTCTCTGACCATCTACTGTATCACGTCTGCAGTCTCTGATCATCTCTTGTATCATGTACGTAATGTCTGGCCATCCAGAAAAAATCAGACTGAGTCTCGCTCATTTGGTGGTGTGTATGGTGGCCTATACACAGTGTAGCACCCTCCTAGATAGGTGCTAGGATATGGTGAAAAGGTGTCACAATTAGGTAAGTTTCGTTATGGCTCACTGTACCCAGTGGAGCTGCTTTTCGTAGTTAGGTAAATTAGGTTCTGGCTTCTGGTAACAAGTGTGGCTGGATTGATTGTTCTGTACTATGTCTCAGTGGCTACAGAATTGATTGCTTCCCCCTTGCTGGCTTAGAAATGTTCCAGAAGTTAGTCGGCAGGAGGAGTCTAGTCTGCAGCTGAAAATTCATATAGCCCTTGCCAATCCCTGGGGATAGGTGTCCAGATAGTGACTGGGAGATTGTATAAATACTCTGAGACTGAGACCATTCTTATCTTCTGAAAGGGCTTGGCTCAAAGCTCTACAAGAGAAAGTTCAGTGTCTTCAAATCATTGCTATGGGTTTACTGGCGTGTAGACAGGTAAATACTAACGTGGAATTATTGTTTAGTTAGTTCTACTCTACCAAGGTAGAGAGAGGGTTAAGTAGGGATCTGCAGGTTTCCATGGCTTTTTCAGTTTTGCCTTTCACCCTGGTCTATATATTGTAAGGGGGGGGGGGGGGCTCAGAGAGGAGGGGGCTGCGTGAGAAGCAAGGAAGTCCAGATCCAGGAAAGATGAAGCCCAGAGCATCATACAACTTTCCATCTGGAGAGACTGCAACTTTAAGGACTTTTCCAAATACGGATCTCTTCCTGTATAGGTACACCTTGCTACGAGTAACAAAGAACTGGTGGAAAACCATAGCAGCCGGTTGTGAAGCATGGTACCTAGCGAAGGTGACAGGTTTTATAGTAGTGAGTGGGTCCCTAGTGGTCGGTTCTCCCAAAAGCTATTGGGACCAAACCTGCGGTACGGAGAGCCTATGTATCTAGCTGCATGGTACAGGAGAGCTGAAGGTCCGGAGTTGATAAAGTGCACACATGAGGTCTGTACTAAATGCACGTTGGGATCCAATTCTGTTAATGGGAGTAAGGTGACAGAGTTATGCTGGACTGGCAAAGAGGGCATGAGCTCAACAGTGACCCTTCTAAATACAACATACAACAAGCAAGGTGTGTAGTAAGATGGGCCAGAACGCTTTACAGAGGAACTCTGTACATCACAGCTGAACACAGTGTATAGCTCATCTCTAAGCTGGGGTTTCACCTTAAAGTGGTTCTAAAGGTAGAAGGTTTTTTACCTTAAAGACAGGCCCGGAGCAAAAAAAAAAAAATAGGCGTAGGGCCTCATGAGGGGGTGGACAGGGGACACGGCAATGGAGGGGTTAATGGTGGGGCTGTGGCCGGTGGTCAAGGGTGGCCATTGGTTAGCTAAAAGGTGGGGTGGGGTCAATGGCCTGGTAACACTGGGAGGGGGCTTGGAATCTGCAGCAGTGCAGCATGGGATCGTTGGAAGGAAGAAGAATCCCCGCCCTCCCGCCCTTGAGCTTCAGGATGTGGAACATGGAGCTGGAAGATGCAAGTTGGCATGAGGGTTGTAGAGTGTTTTGTGCTGGCGGTTGGGGGTCTTTGGAGGCGTTAACAGATTTTGGTCAGTGCATAGGGTGACCCATCCAAGGTATGGAGCCCTCTAGTGGATCCCGGTTAGTAGGGGATTAACCGGGAAGTGGTAAAGAAGTGGTATCAGGGGTGAAGTGTGTTTGTTCCCGTGCTGGTGTTTTGCGGCTGGGGACCGTTGGATTTTTGGATACTGATACCGTTTTTGAATTGGAATTTTTGGTGCCTCCCAAGACCAACAACCCCTTTTTCTTGATATGATACTGGAGTATTTATGGTTCATGTTTAAAATGTTTATTTTGGTATTTTGGTTTTTGTTAATAAAATGGCCTACCAGGCCACAATTTTCTCCAAGTCGGTTGTCAGTAGTATTTTGTTTAGAATTAAGAGAAGGGGTGTGGGTACACGTTAAGACCAAGAGTGGGCATCGGTTATACCCCAATCATGCATTCTATGCATTAAAGAGGTTGTAAACTCGTTTGAAAGTTTTTTGTTTTTTTTTACAACCTGCAAGAGAAACGCATAATGAGCTAGTATGCATCGCATACTAGCTCATTATGAAATACTTACCTTACAAGGAGCCCCCGCCGTGCCGCTCACTCACCTGTTTGACGGGCGACATGTTCAGTAGCCCGTCTTCCGGGATCGCGGCATCCGGCCATCTGATTGGCCGGAGCCGCGGTGACGTCACTCCCGCGCACGCGCGCGGGAGCCGACGGTCACGGCACGGGACTCTGAAGGAACGGCACGAGCGGCCGGTCCTTCAGAGCGCATGCGCCAGTGACGTCACTGGCTGCATGAAAGGTAAATATCTCCTAAACGGTGCATGTTTAGGAGATATTTACAGTACCTATAGGTAAGCCTTAATAAAGGCTTACTTATAGGTACAACTTGCAGAGGGGGGTTTACTTCCTCTTTAAGATAAAAAAACCTTCTGTGTGCAGCAGCCCCCCTCAGCCCCCCTAATACTTACCTGAGCCCCATCTTGATACAGCGATGTTGCACGAGAGCCTCAGCTGTCTGGGACTCTCCCTCCTCATTGGCAGAGACAGCAGCGGGCACCATTGGCTGCTGCTGCTGTCAAAGTCGGTGAGCCAATGAGGCGAGAGATGGGCGGGCTGAGCCGCGGGTCTGTGTCTGAATGGACACACAGAGCAGTGGCTTGGTTCGGGTGCCCCCATAGAAAGCTGCTTGCTATGGGGGCACTCAGCAGGAGAGAAGGGGCCAGGAGCGCCAACAAGGGACCTGAGAAGAAGAGGATCTAGGTTTCTGTGTGCAAAACCACTGCACAAAGCAGGTAAGTGTAACATGTTTGTTATTTTTAAACACAAAAGTATCCTACCATTACCCATTACTTATCCAAGTTCTACAATAAAGCATCAGACAAAGCATACCCCAAGATTGGTTAAAGTGGCTGTAAACCCCCCTCTAATGTTTTTACCTATAGGTAAGCCTATATTTAGGCTTACCTATAGGTACTGTAAATATCTCCTAAACTTGCACCGTTTTGGAGATATTTACTGTATACTGTGCCGATGACATCATCATCAAGGAACGACTGTCCGTTCCGTTTCTTCAGAGCCCTGTGCAGTGACCGGAGTGCACGGGAGTGACCTCACGCGGCTCCAGCCAGTAGCACAGCAGGAGTCTGCTGACCCAGAAAGAAAGATGGGTGAAGATGGATGCGGCCTCCAGCAGGGACGACAAGGGCTTTGTTTAGAGGTAAGTGTCACATAATGTGCTAGTATGTAATGCATACTAGCACATTATGCCTTTACTTTCCAGGTAAGAAAAAAATTATAAGAAACCAATAGACTTTACTTCCTCTTAAATGACCTTGAAGCGTGATAGGAAATGTGTGTGGTGCTGCGAGAAAACTACTAGGAAAAGGATGGGGGGGGGGGGGGGGATGGAATCCTCCTAGTGGCTCCTATGGGGTATCGCTACATAAGTGTAAAAACTAGCTCGATCGGGGGAGTGATGGTGATTGGATGGAGGTGGGCTGGCTCATCTGGTAGAAGTGGTTGGTCTTCTACCTGGACCATGCGCTGGCAGACTGCGTCCCAGTGTACATTGGCCAGGTGTGTGGTATGACTCCAAAGGACCTACTCTGGAACCACAGAAAGTGTTAGCCCTGTAGCTAAGGCATGGTAGGCCATGCAGTGTGAGCCAGAGCTAGGGCCATGGCTTTCCATCCAGTCTTGCTGCAGTTAATTCACATTGACTTCTAGTGTGGAATTTGGCTTATCAACCATCACCAGGGGTGCAACAACTCTCTATCCCTGTTATTATTAATATACAAGATTTATATAGCAACTCTTTATCCCTGTTATTATTAATATACAGGATTTATATAGCAACTCTCTATCCCTGTTATTATTATACATTATTGTTATTATATTATTGTTATTATTATACAGTATTTATATAGCACCAAAAGTTTGCACAGCGCTTCACACCATTAACCGCTTGCCGACCACCGCAAGTAGATATACTGCGGCGGTCAGCCCCGGGCCAGGCAAAGTGACGTATATATACGTCACTAGCCTGTGACCGGTTTGTGAGCCAATAGCGGGCGAGCGCGCGCCTCCTGAGGCGCGCGCTCGCCGCGGCTCGTTCACGGAGAAGTCCGCGCGTGTGACCGGCGGACCCGATGTCCGCCGGTCACACTACGATCGTCGGTAGAGTTGGAGAAAGGCTGGCGGCTTATGTAAACAAGCCGCCTGTCATTCTCCCCTGTGTAAAAATGGAGATCAGACGGTTCTACTATGTAGAACCGTTGATCTCTGTTTTTACAATAGGAGACCTGTCCCACTACAGCTAGAAACACACCCCTAGGACACACTTAGCCCCTCCCTCTCCAATACAGTTAACCCCTTCCCTGCCAGTGTCATTTTTACAGTAACAGTGCATATTTTTAGCACTGATTACTGCAGTAATGTCACTGGTAACCCCAAAAGTGTCAGTCAAGGGTCCGATCTGTCCGCTGCAATGTCGCAGTCCCGCAAAAAAAATTGTAGATCGCCGCCATTACTCGTTAAAAAAAAAACCCACCAAAAATGACAAAAATCTTTCCCTTTGTTAGTAAACGCGATAACTTTTGCGCAAACCAATCAAAATACTCTTTTTGTGATTTTTTTTACCAAACATATGTAGCATAAAACAAATTGGCCGAAAATGTTAAAAAATTTTGATTTTTACATTTTTTTGGGGGAATTTCATATAAAAAAATGTGAAAAATATTGTTATTTTTGCAAAATTTACGCTCTTTTTTTGTTTATAGCGCATGATCAAAAAATCGCACAGGTGATCAAATACCACCAAAAGAAAGCTCTGTTTGTGGGAAAAAAAGGACGTGAAATTCATTTAGGTACAGCGTCGCACGACCGCGCAATTGTCCGTTAAATTCACGCAGTAAAAAATCGCAAAAAACCCCCTGGTCGGAATGGGGGTAAAATCTTCCAGGGCTTAAGTGGTTAAGGGAAACAGTACAATTACAATAAAATTCAATACAGGAGGAATCAGAGGGCCCTGCTCATTAGAGCTTAAAATCTAAAAGAGAGGGTCAAGTGATACAAAAGGTGGTAACTGTGGGGGATGAGCTGAGAAAACAAAAGTACAGTTGTTGGGTGGAGGCAGGATAGCCTTCTCTAAAGAGAAAAGTTTTCAGGGATTGCCTAAAAGTGGATAAAGTAAGAGATAGTCGGACAAATTGGGGTAGGGGATTCCAAAGGATGGGAGAGTCTCGGAAAGAAGTCCTGGAGGCAAGCATGGTAGGAGGTGACAAGGGACCTAGAGAGCAGGAGGTCTTGGGAGGAACAAAGAAGGCAATTTGGTTTGTATTTTGAGACTAGGTTAGCGATGTAATACAAAAAGAGGGGGGAGACCAGAACTCTAACACTGTCACAGGGGGAAACACAGGTAATGATATAAAGACTTTATTGAAAAAATTATATAAAAATAAACAATGTTGTGAGGAATAAAAGGACCAGGATTTGAAAAACACACATGCATTGCCCTCTGCATTCACACGATCATTCAAATTGCATAAAGATATCTGGTCAGTCTCAAATATAACCACTGAGTAAGGAATGCTGAAGGTCGTGCATCCTGTAAGGAAATCGCAGATTAGAGGCAGCAACTGTTGTGGCACTAACAGTTCACCCTAGTGCTGGTGCAGATAGAGCAAGGGAAAGTTCACACTGACAAGTACCCTAATATAAATGGGCAGGTTCCAAGTAAAGATCCGCCGTACCAAAGGATAAACATATGGGAAAAGAGGGAGGTGCACTGTAGTTCAGTCCCAAAGCATTGGATATATATGGTGTCCAGAAAATAGCAAGCAACTCAACCCCGTTGTCATGAGATATATCAGCAGACTGTCCTCATTCACTTTACTCTGGCCAAACAGTGAACTGTGTGGTTCAGTTGAAAGTCATGCCGTGTGGTGTGTGAGTGTGACACTCACGGTTCACCCTACTACTGGTACAAGTAGAGCAAGGATAACCAGGAGTTGAATTAGGAGCTTGGTGGTGTCCTTCCTTTGTGGTTAGGAAGGGGTGTATATCTTGGAGATGTTGCAGAGAATGATGATAAAAGGCAGCATAGTGGTGTATTGGTTAGCACTTTTGCCCAGCAGCAAAAGGGTTGCTGGTTCAAATCCCAACCACAACATTATCTGCCTGGAGACGTATTGTTCTCCCTGTGCCTGCGTGGGTTTCCTCTGGGTCCTCTGGTTTCCCTTTACACTTCAAAGACATGCTGGTAGGTAATTGGATCCTGTCTAAATTGTCCCTAGTATGTGTATGTATAGTTGAGAGTTAGGGACCTTAGACTGTAAGCTCCTTGAGTGCAGGGACTGACTGTGCGCAGCCCATTGCATTAGGTTGTGCACCCCAAAGCCGCGGTGAATGGTGGGTGTGATAATTTTCTGTTTTCAGTGGGAGGGGCCTAGAGGACGTGGTTAAATAAACCAAAAGCCTTTCTGTACCCATAAAATTTGCTTTTAGTCTTCCCTCCCCGCAGCAGGGTGCATTCACACTGATGCCATATGGTTTACATGGATCCAGTGCAGTGTACCTGCAGTTTTCGTGTGGGTTTGTTGCACTTTGCTATAGACTTCTATTAAATCCTGCAGTTTTGGTGCGCTTTCTGAAAACAAAAACTGAAAGGGCAGTTTTGGTGCACTTTCAAAAAGGGCGTCAAAACATGGGACATAATAGAAGTGTATGGCAAAGTGCAGCCAACCCACACAAAAACCTTGGGAACACTGCTCTGCATCCATGGTGTAGAAAAACTGCACCGACAGGTGGCTTGTGCTGAGGAATTATTTCTGGTCAGTTGTAGGATGCAGCGGGACCCGAAACAAGGCTGCTTGTATCTGGATTCTTCCTTTTTTTTCTTTTTGCAGGAGCCTATTGATGGGGGAAGGGTGTCACTGCATTATGTACCATAGCAAGTTGGGACCATAAAATGTAACCTGCCTATATTTTGCCTTCCCTGGTTCTTGCCCTCTCAACAAAATGATAGTGAAATTGTAAAATTTTTAAATAAAACATTTCCGTTTTCATTACACACTAGTACTACTACTCTACTTACCTTTTTTATCACCTGTCCAACTCCCCAGGCAAGGTTTTCCTGCTTTCAGCACCACAGACCGTCACGTGACGTCACCACACTTCTGGCTCTCTCTCTGGCCTCTCCGGGCTCTCCCCCTTCTTCTTGCTTAATGCTGATGCAGAATTGCTGACTGTCTGGTCCTACTCGCCGCGCCGGCTTGCTCGTTCTCTGCTGCCCCCTCCTGCCTGGTTCTCTCCCGCGCTGGCTGTGCTGGGCGGCCGCTGCACAGGCAGTCCCTCCCACAGACAGTCCCTCTCCGCACCGCACGCCTGTCTCCCCCACCACTCCACAGTGGGCGGCGCCGGCTCGGATTCGGTCTGGAGCTGAGCGGCGCCAAGCCGAACAATGAGCCAGCCCAGGGGCAGAGCAGACTCAACGGTGGGTCGGCGGCCATGGCGGAACCTGCATGGGAGGACCGCAGGGCACAAGGGTGATTAGGGTGTGCCTGGGCACACCCGGCACATCCCGTGCGCACGCCTATGTGTGAATGTACAATGTATATGTAAAGAGCTGCATCAGTTGACGGCACTATATAAGCAGCTGAAATAAATAACAATAATAGATATACACGGGGCCACTGTTAGAAATCACGGGGCCCTGTATATCCTACCTGACGGGCCCCCTTCGATCCTGTCCTCAGCCCCACCCCTGGCCCCTCCCCTGTCTCACTCCCGCTGGCTACCAATGTTTTCTTGGGACCAAGAACTGGTCAGCAGCTCAGTCTTTCTGTGGAACCAGGCACTTACATGAGATCACTCTGCCAGGAAAGGCAGTGGGTTGCCAGCTGGAACTGAAACATGCAGAGCAGAATTATGTACCTGCGCCCCTAAATAGGAAAAAAGTCCCTCCTCTGATCTCACCTGTAGAATGTAATTATACACCCCCTAAGCAAGTATTAAGGGGGTGAAGTTTAGGAAGACCTATTTATTTATTTGGGAGAAATGAACTATAAAGCTGCCAGACCCTCCTGTTGAGCTGATGGGGCCGGGGCCCAGTACAACAGGACTGTTTGTACTGCCTTATCAGCCGCCCTTAATCTACAGAAAGTCATGCCAGAAAAGTGGGTGGGGTTTATTTAATGAATGATCCTAAACTGTATAATATATAGCAGATCATGTTCATTTGCAGTCATCTTCCTCAACAGTAATGGGACCCCCATTCAGATACATAGAGATCTCTGCTGACGTCTGTACATTTACATGTATCTGCTTGGTCGAATGGTCAGTATGCGGTCCAGCATTTCACCTGAAACAAATAGATACATTGAAAGCAGCTCCTTTTTTTTGGCGAAGGAGTAGAGGGGATATTTTTCTGTACAAAGGGTTAAAAACCCTATAGGATCTGGAAGGATGCTGGTGGGTGGGGGGCAGGGTTTTTCTATAGATGCAATATTTAATTTAGATGGGCCTATAGTATATCCTGATAAGGAAGGAGGCGGACTGGCATTACACAGTGTTACAATGATCACATTATCATCTCTATGTGCTATGTACATTCAAATAGAGAAACACGTGATCCATTATTAGCACATGTCATGTCTAAGAGATCAATCACTGATTAGACCTGTCGTCACATTGGAGCTCCACCGTATTCTGTCCGCAAAGTGATTACAGCCGTCAGTCAGCGTTTAATGTCGTTCCGTCTCCCCGTATGACTCCTCGACCAGCAGCGCCATCATTCTTACATAAAGGGGACTCGTCAATTTCTGACACTTACCTTTAGTGATGAGAATAGATTATTTTATTCCGCCGGATATACTTAATCGTTTTGACCTTTACTCAGTTGTCATTATCCATCTTTGTAATACGCCATCCATCATTTCTCCATCTTACCATCATTTCTTGCAGAGTAAAATAAGTTTTTGCCTTAATAAAACTTTGTGAAGTCTGTGAGGATAATGCTAATTTCCCAAGTTCTTTCAAAGGAAGTAGAGGTGACTCTGTAATGTCCATGAGCCACTCACACACAAATTCTACTTTGAAGATAAAATCTGAGCAAACTTGAGAGATTCATAGCTGGGATGTTGGTGGAGGTCACCCCATAAAACCACTAATGAGTCTGGGTTCCAGGACTTCTCTGAAACTTCTCTTTATCCCTAGAGCTTCATCCAGCACTCCCCAACTCTTCAAGCTTTTGTACATACCCAGTCACTCTGCCTACTTACTCATCACCCACTCATCCAGAAACTCAAAACCCCATCATGTCATTTCTCATGATCCAGGACTTCTCCAGGACAGCTGCTTTTCATCCATGGAGCACCATCTGCCACTCAGCAAACCTCCAAACACCCGTCACCCATCATCACTCCCCTCCATCTTCTTTACCAGAAAGGAACCTTTATGAACAACATGGTTTATTATTATTTATTGTGGGCTGTGGATGGAAACATTTTAGGAAATGTCTGTGTAAGATAATGAGTCTGCAAATTGACAGGAATGGATTATGATGGTTGTTATTAGAAATTACTGCCAAATGACAAGAGAATACTACTTTGTTCGTCTTTCCACAGGGTGCAGCAATATGGGACTGGAGACAGAACCTGAACTAAACATTAAGAAAATAAATAGACAAATAGCCTATATTCAATTTCACAGTAGCACAACCACTGCTACTATGCAGTAGACAATCATATATCTGCAAGTGATATAATCATACGTGAAAAAAAATACAAAATATTAAAAAATGTCAAGGGTCGTGGCTATGCGGAGCTCGGGTTCATGTGTCGATCATGGGAGAGTGTGAAAGGTGACTACACTGACAGTTGAAACCAGCGTGGAGGTGGTGAGACTGGGATGAGTTGTTGCCTATCTGATACCTACCCATAGACATACAATGTACAAGATGATTTTAAATTTGAGTTGTTTTTTTTTTTTTTTTTTTAATTTAAATACATTTTTATGGGATTAATTTTTTCTCACACACATGCGAGATGAGACCTAATGATTGTGGAGTGATAGTATCAGGTGGATATTGACCTAAAAGCTTATTTACCTTTTCATGAGAGTGAAAGGCAATTCAATCTGGTGAGTGTTTCCATAGGGGAAACGGCTCTATATAATTGCACTGGTGGTGGATTTAAGGTGTAATATTACTGGCTCTACTCACATAGAGAGTTGACTGGTAATCACAAACTTTTCTGAATTGAATCACTTTGAAGATTTATTTTTGATTTATACACCATTATTTTGACAGTTGTATGGACTTATTTGTATGATTTTGAATTTTTTTTAATGTTTTATTAATATATTTAAATATATTTTGTATTATTTTTACGTTTGATTATATAATTTGCATATATATGGTTGTCCACTGCATACTAGCAGTGGTTGCACTACTGTGGAATTGATTATTGGTTCGTAGACTAATAATAATGTCACAAAATTTGGGATTTATTATTTAAGTAGCAGCACGGAAATATATAACACTATAGGTGATTTTTGGAATCCTGAGAGCAGTGAAACACACAAAATAGCCTATATTAATTTGTATGAATTGGCCACAGCCTGTTTATGGTTGGTATTTAAAACATATATAATAATTATTGCATAAAATATCAAACCAAATGCTTTTAAATAATACATTCAATAATCAAACCAATTGTTAACTCATAACCTAGTTCAGCCATTAAAGCTTGAACTAAATAATAATAAATAAATAAGAAAAAACTGTCCCCTTCTGCAGAAGGGACTAAAACCACACAATGAGAGACCGCAACAGATGGGCGGGAGGGAGGGGTGCTTCTTCTTAGCTGTCTCCGCCGCTTCTAATGGTTAACACCTCTCTTTCTTCCTTTTATAGGCTCTCCAGGTCACCTGACCAACAGATGAATGTTCAAGAAGGATAGGACATGTGGCAGGCAAGTAATCAATCAATTTAAAATGAATTCAAACAGTCACTCAGGGTCTGTCCCTGGTCACTTAGGTAGGGGGAACTGAAGTGTTCCCGCTCCTTTAATTTCCAGAGAGTGCTGCCATCTTTGCAGAGAGTTTTATCATCTTGCCAGAAAGTGCTGCTACATCACAAGAAGGTGCTGGTGCAACTTGGGTGAGTGCACCATGTTCTTAGAGTAATGCCACCATCCCATCCTGACTCTGCAGACAGCCCTGAGATTTTTTCTGCATTTTCACTGTACTGTATACACCACTTTTCAGATTCTAGCAGACTCCACATACTATCCAGCCTCCTGTCTGCTCTGGTATCATCAGCACACTGGTGATGCTGCCCCTTCTCTGAGCTTTGTCCATCTATGAGCAACCACAAGAAGCCCCTTCATTCACTCTCTATACTATAATAATGTAATGCAGAGAGACCATCAGACAATTTTCTGTTTACTATGGGGGTTCCGGGAAAGGGGATCTTTGTTTATCAGTGCCTGAAGAAAGAACTGCCTGTGTTGCAATAACCAGTTAGATTCCAGATGACCTTTCATTGACGCAGGATAAAAATTGACCAGAAAATCCAATGGGTTATTGTGAGCTGAGTTCCAGTGTTATGCCTTTAAAGTTCAACTACATCTTTACTACATTGCACTTCCTAACCCCCTGTTTGCAGGACCTCTTAGGTGCCTACTTGCTCCTTCCTGGCAGTTTTGGCCTCCTCCACTGCAACTCTAGGAGTACAGAACCATTTAAGTCTTTGAGGACTTAATATAGCACTGACATAGCACACCAGCTAATGTGTTTCACTACAACATCAATGCATAGTCAAGCACTGATGTTGGCATGAAATGCATTAGCTGGAGTGCTATGTTCCCTTGAATGTAGCGTGGAGAGTTAAAAGTTTCTTAAATATGTCAAAATAAAGGTGAATTTATTGGAGGTGTGGCAAACAGATTCTTCTCTTTTACTGTCAAGCCAGCACCCGCCAGCGTGCAGTGGAGGTGATACAGGTTGAAACCATCCTAGAGTAGTGATCATTTTCTAAGTCTTTGAGGAGTTGCTGCACAGACACAGTACATGATCTGGGTAGAGCAGAGCTCCCGTGTTGTACCAGTGTTGTAACCTACTGATTCCCACCCCCACTACCACAACGTCCCACTCTATTAAATAATCACGCTACTCATACTTGGAGTTAAAATGGCCGACATGGCCTTTTATTAAACAACAAATATTTTAATACTAAATATAACAATATAACAATAACCCAGATTAATCTTGTTTGCAGGTCCTTGACAGTACCATATTAACCAACTTTTGTGTCTGTGTCACCATTTGGCTTAGTCACATCCCCAGCCGCTAAGCACCGCCTCGGAGACTAACACAGCCGACCTCAGACACCCACCTGTACCAATTAGAGGACGCCATACCTCGGATGGGTCCCCACCATTTTTTCCCAAAAACCAGCTTGATAGACCCCTGCCAAGGACCCCAAACCGCCACCCTTGAAAAGCGAAAATTACATAACCCCCCAGCAATAAGAATACCCCCTCATAAAACCAAACAATAGGGTGGGAGGGAGGGACGTTCTTCCACGCTTTCGCCTCCAAGATTGACCTGACCCCTCCTACCCTGAAGCTATACTTCAACCACTCCACCCCCTCACCCCATACAACTGACCAATAAGGTAAGTTCCCGCACAGACCACCTACTTTATCCCCACTTAACCCTTACAGCTCAGTTCCCCTTCCACCCAGTCATGTATATGCCCTCTACTTAGTTTGTTCCTCCTAGCGCCGGACATGTCTGGACTAGAAGTAAATAGTCACTTGCATGAGGACTATTTACTGGCTTTGATTATGTTAGTTGGCTAGAAAGGCGAGCTGGGTTTTAATGTAAATATGCAGTTGTACATTAAAATGAACCTTTATACTCCCCAAATGTGATGTTTCGGATACCTTAATAATCTCCTCCTCTAGGTCTTTCATACACTCTCCTTCTTCCACCCAAACAGCAGCAGTCTAACCAGGCAAAACAGCTCTGTTACTTATATGCAAAAGTAAAACTCTCATTTCCTTCCCTAACTTCTTCTCACAGGAAGGGCTGAGGTGTCTGATGTATGCTCTGTAGATGACAACATGACTTTGCCTTATTTATTCTGTACAAGATGGACCCAATTTTGGAATATTTGGATCTCAGGGGCAGAATGGAGTGGAGTTCGCTCACTGCTTCATCTATAGGTTGAAAAGCTCACATATGGCATCAGTTTCTGTAAGCATTGGTAAAGGAATAGATACATTTAAAGATTATCTCCACCCAAAACTGATTGTAGCACCCTCCTAGGTAGGTGCTAGTGAGAAAGTATAGTTTGAGCTCTGTCTGCTTACCAGAAGAGCTGCAGGTAAATCTATATTGTTCTCTGCCTATCAGAGAACAGGATCTATTATTGAGGTCTGCTCATTGTGCTCAGGATTCAATTCATTCAATATAGAGAGTGTTTCACACTGGTCCAATAGGGAGGCATGTTGGACAGTGGGAGAAAACCTGATAAATGAGTGCACAGGCTTTTGATACAGCCCTGGTGATTTGGCAGTGGAAAAGTGCCTCAGTGCATGATGGGATACTGTATAAAAGCCAGAAGTACATGTGCTTGAGGTATTTCGGCTGGATAGCGGAGTCCCGGAAGGATGGGGCTGCTGCCTCCTCCTCTGTAGAGGTGCCATGCGGCCTCAGGGGGCTGTCCTGAGGGACTGAAGTGTAGAGATGTCCCGAACTGTTCGCCGCCGAACAGTTCCCGGCGAAGTTCGCATGTTCGCGTTCGCCTCGGTGGGCGAACATATGCGATGTTCGGTCCGCCTCCTATACATCATCATTGAGGCAAACTTTGACCCTGTACCTCACAGTCAGCAGACACATTCCAGCCAATCAGCATACCCTCCCTCCCACACCCTCCCACCTCCTATAAATAAGCAAGGGCAGCATCCATCTTAGATCATTCTGAAGCAGTGTGTTAGTGAGAGCAGGGAAAGTGCTGCTGCTGCTGTTAATAGCTAGGGACAGTTGTTAGTCAGTGTTCTTGGTACACTCCTGCTGTAAGGACAGCACCCCAAAAAGCCCTTCTGAGGCTATATATATATATATATCTATTGTCCCCAAAAAGCCTTTTTTAGGGCTGGTATTTGTGTAATTTATATATATATATATATATATATATCTATTGTCCCCAAAAGCCCTTTTTAGGGGTGGTATTTGAGTATTTTTTTTCTATATATTTATCAGGCATTTTTGGAGGCAGGCATGACTTTTTTGGGATTAGTGTCGGGGGGGGGGGGGTCTAAAAAGTGTACCTGTGAAGTTTCAGCTCTGTAGCATGCCCAGAACCAGAAAAAAAAGATCATATAAGTGTAAAAGGAGGGTTCCTACCATCCCCGCTCTACTGAAAAATTATCTTTTTTTCTGGTTCTGGACATGCTACAGAGCTGAAACTTCACAGGTACACTTTTTAGACCCCCCCCCCAGACACTAAATCACACAAAAAAAAGTTCTTAAAAATTGTCATTTTTGATAGAGAGCCAATTATTGGAAAAGTTAAAAAAATAAAAATAAAAAATAAATGTCTTTGGATTTATTGTCTGGATTTACAAAGAAATGTTTTATTTTTTTTTATTTTATTTTTTTTTAATGTTTCCAATAATTGGCTCTCTATCAAAAATGACAATTTTTAAGAACTTTTATTGTGTGGTTTGGTGTCTGGGGGCTCTAAAAAGTGTACCTGTGAAGTTTCAGCTCTGTAGCATGTCCAGAACCAGAAAAAAAAAATAGAATTAGAATTAGGGTTAGGGCTAGGGTTAGGGTTATTTTTAGTGCTTAGGGTTAGAGGGTTAGGGTTAGAGGCGTAGGGGTAGGGTTACTAACTCTAACCCTAAGTATCTCACCATAACCCTAGCCCCTAACACTAAACCTAACCCTAACCCTAACCCTTAAAGCCCAGTTCCTGTCCCATTTTAGTCGGTTGTGGTCTGTTTGCGGATGTTTGCGGTGCGTTAAACGGGGAGTTTGTGTTGCAGAGTGCGATCACTGGGTGCAGCGGAGTCCATTCAGATCAGACATTGTGGAGTAAACAGGAACTGGCTTCTTTATTGGAACATAACACAGAAAGCAAAGATGTCACCTTCTCATGGTGAGAAAACACAGACAGGAAGAGATAACCAACAAGTACAGTACTGTGTACAGGAAATGACAACACATCATAGAGAATGCATAGCATATCACTTAGCATTAGCGACATCTACTGTCGTATTTATGAACTGCAATAGACTAAGCTTAAAGTTGTTGTATCTCCAACACCCCTTCTCAACAGCTAAGGCTTAGTCTATTAAACCCATCTTCTTTGTAAGCCTTGAGTGTCTTTCAGCGGTCAGAGGCTTTGTAAGGATATCTGCTGTCATATCCTCGGTTGGGCAATAAATTAACTCAAGAAGACCTTGCTCTTGAAGATCCCTAAGAAAGTGGAACTTCACGTCAATGTGCTTGGTTCTTGAATTAACTCCTTCCATGCGCGCAAGTGTGAGGCATCCTTGATTGTTCTCATAGATTTCTGTTGGTCCCAACTGTGGTTGACCCAAATCTGTTAATAGCTGTCCTAGCCATATAACTTCTTGGCTTGCCTGCGCTGCAGCAACATATTCTGCTTCAGTAGACGACAATGAAACAGAGAGTTGCTTTTTACTAGTCCAACTGATGGCACCTCCTGACAGAAAAAATAAGTATCCACTGGTAGATTTCCTGTCGCTGGTGTCTCCTGCCCAGTCAGCATCCACATATCCTGTTAAGGTGCTTTCATCACTTGCTGGTAACTTGTAGTGCAAAGTCCCTTTTAGATAGCGAATGATTCGCTTTACAGCATTCCAGTCCTTTTCACTTGGCATTGAAACCTTTCTACGTAGGATTCCAACAGTTGCTGCAATGTCCGGCCTTGTAGCAGTGGTAAGATACAGCAATTTCCCTATTGCCTTCCTGTATTGAGTATTAGTAGGTAATGGGTTATCTTGGCAATTCATCTCCTTTAGGTAATTGGTTTCCATAGGAGACTTTACTGGTTTGGCATCTTCCATTCCAAATGTTCCAATTATTTCTTGTATTTTGTGTCTTTGGTTCAGAAGAAAGCTGCCATCTTCCTCTCTCTTGATCTGGATGCCGAGGTAATTCTTTATGTTGCCAAGATCTTTGGTGTTGAAGTTCTGATTTAGTTTTTCTAGTATTTCTGCTTCATCCCCTTCTTGCTCAAAGCAAATCAGGATATCATCCACATAAATAAGCATATAGACCCATCTGTCTCCCAATTTCTTTGTGTATAAGCAGGGGTCTGCTTTACTCCTCAGAAAGTTTTGATGTGTAAGCACTTCATTTATTTTTATATTCCATGCTCTGGCTGCTTGCTTTAGACCATATATACTCCTGCGAAGTTTGCAAACGAGGTCTGGCCTTTGTTCATCTTTGAACCCTGGCGGCTGTTCCATGTAAATTTCTTCTGTTAGCTCGCCATGTAGAAACGCGGTTTTCACATCAAAATGTTTCACTTGCATTTTCCTTGTGACGGCTACTGTCAGTAAAGTCCGTATTGTAGTGTGCTTGACTACTGGTGCAAATGTCTCGTCATAGACCTCTCCGTATTTTTGAGAATAGCCCTTGGCTACTAGCCTTGCTTTGTATCGCTCAATTGTGCCATCTGCATTGTATTTCACTTTAAAAGTCCATTTACAGCCTATGGCTTTCCTTCCGGGTGGTAGTTCTGTAAGTGTCCATGTTTTAGTGTCATGCATGGATTTTATCTCTTCATCAGCAGCCTTTATCCATTTACTTGCTTCTTGTTCTGAAAGCTGAGATATTTCTTCCCAGGTTGCAGGTTCGTTGATACTGGCAGTACTTGCTTTGTATGAGAGACGTACAGGTGGTTTACCTTTGTTTTCTCTTGTTGAACGTCTCGGTTTTGTGTCTGAGCCTTCTTGTGTCTGCTCTTCAGTACTGGTAGAGTCTGCACTCACTTCAACTGTTTGTTCAGAAGTTACAGAGATAGGCTGGTCAATGTCAATTTTCTCTTCTATTCTTGCTTCTACTGTTGTCATTACATTGTCTCTGAAATCTTCAACAAAAGTTATGCTGTTGCTAATGGTAACCTTGTCTGTTTTGGGATTTAGGATTCTGTAACCTTTGACATTGTCACTGTATCTAACAAAGATACCTTCAAATGCTCTCTTTTGGAGTTTGGTGCGTTTTTCTTCAGGTATTTAGATGAATGCTTTGCATCCAAAAACTCTTAGGTGTTTTACATTTGGCTTCTCATTGTGCCAAAGTTCATATACGAGTTTTCTCTATTGTTCTGGAAAGAAGTCTGTTCTGCAAATATGTAGCTGTCATAGCTGCTTCACCCCAGTATTTTTGTGGTAGTCTAGAGTCTGTCAGCATACATCTGATCATTTCAGTCAGAGTTCTGTTCTTTCTTTCAGCTACTCCATTTTGTTCTGGTGTATATGGAACTGTCTTTTGATGTTCTATTCCATTCTCTTTTAAGTACTCTTGTATCTTATGTCCTGTGAATTCACCTCCATTGTCACTCCGAAGTATGAGAGGCTTCCTCTGAAACTTGTTACTGGTCTTTAATATATAGTCTTGTAATTTGTCAAAAACTTCACTCTTGTGTTGCATTAGGTAGGTGACTGTGTATCTTGAATAGTCGTCTATGAAAGTCACTATGTACCTTTTGCCTCCAGGTGTAGGTGGGTTTAGGGGACCACACACGTCACTGTGAACTAAGTCAAGTGGTCTTGAAGCTCTCTTCTGACTGACTTTGGGAAGTATTGCTCTTGTAGCTTTGGATTTAATGCAACATTCACACTTAACAGTAACTGGACAAAGGGATATTGTTAGATCCCTTGTCAGATTCCTCCTCTGTAGTTCCTGTATGCATTCTGGGTGTCTGTGACCTAGACGTCTGTGCCATATATGTATACAGTCATTGTGCTTGTGTGTACATAGTCTCACCTTTTCCTTCACAGTGTAGAGGTGATATAGATGATCATCCAGCTTGGCACTTGCTACTGTCTGGTTGCCGTTTAGGATTAAACACTTGTCACCTTGGAATTTTACAGTGAGTCCTCTGGCTGTTAGACGCTTCACAGATAAGAGTCCTCCTTCTAGATTAGGAACATAAAGCACATCTTTCACTGGTATGGCTAGGTTGTGTCCCGCATCATCAGGGCATACAAGGGTTCCATGCCCATATCCTTCTGCATGTATTTTGCTTCCATCTGCAAGATAAATAGTTTCTTTGTTGTTCAGATTAAGTTCTGTGAAAAAACTTCTATCACTCGTCATGTGACTGGTTGCCCCCGAATCGATGCACCAGCCTTGACATTTATTGTTGCCTGTCGCTTTAAATATGGCATTCCATTTTCCTTCCTATGGATCATTGATTATGGCTTTGAGCTTTTGTTTAGCATAAGATGGACGCTGTCTTCTTTGCTCTGCTTTCCATATAGTACAGTCTTTCTTTATGTGTCCCTGTTTGTGACATCTGAAACACACTCTTGTCTCTTTCCTGTGTAACCTTGCGTCTCTAACTTTAAGAGCGGTTCTGGTGTCGGTTTCTGTGGAGTCATGCACTAATTCCTTTCTTCTCTGATACTCATCTATGAGCCTGGTTTTTACAAATGCTAGCGTCAGATCTGTCTCAGGTTGTGTCTCCAGTGCATTGAT
This sequence comes from Pelophylax lessonae, assembly GCF_965119305.1. Taxonomy (NCBI): domain Eukaryota; kingdom Metazoa; phylum Chordata; class Amphibia; order Anura; family Ranidae; genus Pelophylax; species Pelophylax lessonae. Next base: position 483,316,018 of record NC_138771.1, on the reverse strand, counting down.
CAGTGCAGTATATGTATCGGGCAAACTGCATAACAACATGGCTGCTGCGTGGCTGTCTGTTATATTCTCCCCGATTGATCTGAGTTGTGCAATCACTTCCAGCATTGCGTTTATATGCGCCTGCATGTCCTGTTCTCTGCTAAGTCTTATACTGTAAAGTTTCCGCAGTAGAAACAGCTGGCTGTTTAAACTGGATCTTTCATGCAGTCTTTTTAGCACATCCCACATACCTTTCGCTGTGTCCTCATGGCATATATGTATGAGCTGATCATCCTCCACTAGTAAGCTTATGGTGGCCCGTGCCTGTCTGTTTTTCTTGTCCCAGTCCTGATTATTGTCCTGTGGCCTCTCTGTAGTGGTAACCTCCCACAAGTCATCTCTAGATAACAGCATTTCCACTTTAAACTTCCATAGCTGATAATTGTCATTGTTTAGCCTGGCCACTGAGAGTTTAAGTTCTGAGTTTCCGGACATTTTTCCCTCCTTTATATATAAACAGTCTAACTTGTCTATTGGAGATGTCACTGGAAAGCTTCCTTATGTCGATCTCCGCATCAGTCACACTGTCTCCCATTCAAGGCTTTGTTCTGCCTAGGCCGCACCTGGTCATAAGACTTTATACGGATCCTGGGCCCATAACCTGTTGGAGAGTGCGATCACTGGGTGCAGCGGAGTCCATTCAGATTAGACGTTGTGGAGTAAACAGGAACTGGCTTCTTTATTGGAACATAACACAGAAAGCAAAGATGTCACCTTCTCATGATGAGAAAACACAGACAGGAAGAGATAACCAACAAGTACAGTACTGTGTACAGGAAATGACAACACATCATAGAGAATGCATAGCATATCACTTAGCATTAGCGACATCTACTGTCCAATTTATGAACTGCAATAGACTAAGCTTAAAGTTGTTGTATCTCCAACAGTTTGGTCTGTCAGAGTTTGGTCTGTCACTGTGAAGCGGGCGTAACCCTTACACTACCTGATTGATACAACATCATACCTGATCGTATTCACACACAGGATGTTTTAAAGCACGTTATTCCAAACAATTTAGGAATGTTAGGTGATTTATGCCCTTTATGGATTAAAACCCGACTCTGCGTCAACTACGTAATTTTCCATGGGAGTTTTGCCATGGATCCCCCTCCGGCATGCCACAGTCCAGGTGTTAGTCCCCTTGAAACAACTTTTCCATCACTATTGTGGCCAGAAAGAGTCCCTGTGGGTTTTAAAATTCGCCTGCCTATTGAAGTCTATGGCGGTTCGCAATGTTCGCCGGTTCGCGAACATTTGCCGATGTTCGCGTTCACCGTTCGCGAACATTAAATTTTATGTTCGCGACATCACTACTGAAGAGTAGCAGTGAGGAACTGAACGTGGAGGTCCAGAGGAGCTGACTGAGAGGGGAGACACTGGAACATCTGTCTCTGCAGTACAGTGAGTACAGAAACTCGTATCAATAGGCCTGGCCTGAGGGGGGCCATCCCTGCTCCTAGGATAGTCAGTGGACGCATGTCAGTGGAAAGGCGATGCTAGTGAGAGTGTCCTGAAGATAAGTTATTGTCCAGCAAGTCATCTTGACAGAGAGTAAAGAGAGCAAGACACTTAACCCCATCTACATTTGTGGCAGTGTGGATTAACAGCCTGGCTGTTCCTAATTACCAAGAAAGTCCTGAAGATAGAAGTCCTCAACCAATGTGAATAGTTCAGTTGGAGTATCCCACTATTCCCTTCTCCTATTCCAAACACAAATAAACAACCAAAAAACAACATCCCTAGACTGTTCATTTGTGTGACGAGCCATCAGGAGTAAGGAGGGACCCAGGGATTTTATCCAAGGGTAACTGTGTGCTGGTAACCAGGGGAGCCCATCAAGATGTTACTCAAGTTCCTGGGGGGACAGTGCTACATGATATTTTGGGTTTGTATGGTTGCTGGAACATTGATCCACACACTGGTGAGACCTCTCTACCTTATACTTATAAGTGGATGGAGCAGTTGGTGCATTAATGGCAGTATGTTGGGTAGAGCAGAAGACACAACTGAGCCCCCGGATCCTCCCATCCAGAGAGAGAAACTAAGGCTAGCCATACATTATACAATTTTCTAACAATTCTCTGTACAATTTTCTTTAGATTTACCTTCAACTATGTAATGCAAGTGCCTGCCTAATTGGATACAATTGAAAGTGTTGTTTAGTTTGGCCTCGTATCATGTTTTTTGGTAAATCTAAAGAAAAGTTGTACAAGAGAATTAAACATGTATGGCCAGCTCCACTGTAACACACAGCAGATCCTAAACCTGAACCAACCAACGCACACATCATCACATCAGTTCCTTTCCCTCAGTGATAACTCATATCTCTGCACAGTAGTTGCTCTGATGTCTGATGAATCACAGTCTGATGTCTTCCTGGTCAGTCTTGAAACAGACTTGTTGTCATATATTTACCAATCAATAATACAATGGCTGAGATTCATCCTACGGAGCGGCAGTATAAATTCATCCTCTTTACGCTGTCATGTCCGCTCAGCCCGCTAAATGCTGTACTGGCCTCAATTTCACATGTGATGATCGGCCTATCTGTTTTGCTCTATTCATCATCATAAACACAAATCAACCTGCAATCAAAGCTTGTTTTCTATTATCGCCTCATCGCGGATGATAATAGATGACGCGGGAAGGTGACTGCGCCACGGTAAATGAGAACAAAGTGCGCTCATCGTGGCACACAAGGACAGTAAATAACAATACAGATGATTTTAGCGCTCACATCTGTAGTGCCATAAACCGCAGACATTTCACTGACTGATAGAAAGGTCAGCGTCTGTCCAAGAGATGCGGATTTATTATAACTGTGTATATATTGAATGCAGACTTAAATGGTCAATGAAATAAGATCATTATTTGTGTAAAATTCCAGAAACCGCAAAATAGAGGAATGTTAAGGATTGAATCTGGTATGGATTATGTCAAATATGCTAGACCTTTCTGCAGGGGTCAACTGTCATCCAGGACCCCAAAATTTTAATTTTTATGATTTCAGGTCACCTTGATTTGTTTTACAATACTTCTGTCGGTCTATAACATTCTTTGTGCTGAGAATGTAGTTGGGGCTCTTCCAAACCCCTACTTTGCAAGACAATTCCTTGAAGGTGATGGGTCCCACTATCCGATGACTCCATTGGTATGACAAACAAACCAATTCTGATATAATATCCTCCTGGGGGAGATTTACCCGCAGTATGGCAGGTTGTTGGTGGCAATTTGGAGTTCAACAAAGAGACAAGTACAAGAGATCAAAGTCGAACAAAGAATATCCAGTAAAGGCTGGCTGATCTGCACTTTGACCAGTATAAAATTACTGTATAAGGCAATATGAACAGGCATGTTTTACTGACATATAAAGATATAGAAAAAGGGAGAAATAAACTGGTAAACTAATTACCCTCCATACCTACACCAATTGTGTAAGCCGACATATCCAGACATATAAGAAAAAAGTGTCCCGTATAGATCACGGAAAAAATAAGCTATAAAGTCAGCTACAAATAATGCAGAGAGAATATATTATCAACAATTTGTATTCTATTTATTAATGCGATAAACAAATTATATACAGTATCTCACAAAAGTGGGTACACCCCTCACATTTTTGCGAATATTTTATTATATCTTTTCATGTGGCAACACTGAAGAAATTACAATTTGCTACAATGTAAAGTAGTGAGTGTACAGCTTGTATAACAGCGTATATATGCTGTCCTCTCAAAATAACTCAACACACAGCCATTGATGTCTAAGCCGCTGGCAACAAAAGTGAGTGCACCCCTAAGTTAAAATGTCCAAATTGGGCCCAAAGTGTCAATATTTTGTGTGGCCACCACTATTTTCCGGCACTGCTTTAACCCTTTTGGGCATGGAGTTCACCAGAGATTCACAGGTTGCCACTGGAGTCCTCTTCCACTCCTCCATGATGACATCACAGAGCTGGTAGATGTTAGAGACCTTGCGCTCTTCCACCTTCTGTTTGAGGATGCTCCACAGCTGCTCAATAGGGTTTAGGTCTGGAGACATGCTTGGCCAGTCCATCACCTTTACCCTCAGCTTCTTTAGCAAGGCAGTCGTCATCTTGGAGGTGTGTTTGTGGTCGTTATCATGTTGGAATACTGCCCTGCTGCCCAGTCTCTGAAGTGAGGGAATCATGCTCTGCTTCAGTATGTCACAGTACATGTTGGCATTCATGGTTCCCTTAATAAACTGTAGCTCCCCAGTGCCGGCAGCAATCATGCAGCCCCAGACCATGACACTCCCACCACCATGTTTGACTGTAGGCAAGGCACACTTGTCTTTGTACTCCTCACATGGTTGCCACCACACACACTTTACACCATCTGAACCAAAAAGGTTTATCTTTATCTTCAACCTCTGCAGCAATGCTGGCAGCACTCATACCTTTATTTTCCAAAGACAACCTCTGGATATGACGCTGAGCACGTGCACTCAACTGCTTTGGTCGACCATGGCGAGGCCTGTTCTGAGTGGAACCTGTCCTGTTAAACTGCTGTATGGTCTTGGCCACCGTGCTGCAGCTCAGTTTTAGGGTCCTGGCAATCTTCTTATAGCCTAGGACAGGGGTGTCCAAACTACGGCCCTCCAGCTGTTCAGTAACTACAATTCCCATGAGGCATTGTAAATCTCTGACATTCACAGACATAACTAGGCATGATGGGAATTGTAGTTCCTAAACCGCAGGAGGGCCATAGTTTGGGCATACCTGGCCTAGGACATCTTTATGTAGAGCAGCACTTCTTTTTTTCAGATCCTCATAGAGTTCTTTGCCATGAGGTGCCATGTTGAACTGCCAGTGACCAGTATGAGGAAGTGAGAGCGATAATACCAAATTTAACACACCTGCTCCTCACACACATCTGAGACCTTGAAACACTAACGTGTCACACGACACCGGGGAGAGAAAATGGCTAATTGGGCCCAATTTGGACATTTTCACTTAGGGTTGTACTCACTTTAGTTACCAGCGGTTTAGACATTAATGGCTGTGTGTTGAGTTATTTTGAGGGAACAGTAAATTTACACTGTTATACAAGCTGTACGCTCACTACTTTACATTGTGTGAAAATTGTGCAAATTCTTCAGTGTTGTCACATGAAAAGATATAATAAAATATTTACAAAAATGTGAGGGGTGTACTCACTTTTGTGAGATACTGTATATTGTGCTAATCAGCAGTATGCACAGACTGCAGCAGTAACACACAAGACAGAAGACAAGACAAACAAAGTGACAATACTACAAATAAAATACAACCGGCCAGTTACCAAGTACAACTTGCCTCTAGTGGGACACCCACGGCAGCTGCCGTATTATACCATAAATATGGTGGAGGGTCCCACTAAGTGCAAGCCCCTGGGCGCTCAAGCTGCATGGGATGAATGGATTGAAAAAATGGGGTGATATGTCAATTCAAAGGGGAGGGACAGTAGAACTGGGAAATTCAGATGTGAATGGATGGTATTTGATGGAGGTCCAATACATGAAGTTAAATCTCAGCATCCAAGGGCATAACCTGCCGTTCCTCATAGAAAGGAATAAAAATCCATCATGTGTCTCTCCTGATATATAATGTGGCTGAGTGTGTGGACCTCCTGTCCAAAAGGGTTCCAGTTTAACCACTTGCCGCCCGCCCGCCGTCATATGACGGCGGAGCGGAGCGACCATTATCCTGGGCCGCCGTCATATGACAGCGGCACTTTAAGCAGGGCAGGCGCACGATCGCGTGCGCTCCGCCCTGCACTGCTGGTGTCGGGGTGTCCCCGGGACACCCCCCGTCACCGGCAGGGGGGAAACAGCCAATGGGCGTGGCTGTTTCCCACGTGATCGGCTGTGTTCCAATGACACAGCCGATCACATTGAAGGCGCCCACAAGATGACCGCGCATGCGCGATCGGGAGCGCGCAGCGCGGTCATGTCGGTGGCACTGTGTTCCGTAGGAACACAGCTAGTCACCTGCACTAGTAAACAGTCACTGACAGTGACTGTTTACTATGTGATTGGCTGTGAATCCATTCACAGCCGATCACAAATTGTAAACAAAGAGCAGTAACTCACTGTTACTAGCTCTTCTCTCCTCATACAGTTTCCAGTATGAGGAGAGCAGAGCTAGAAACAGTGAGTTACTGCTCTGTACACATGTCACAAAGTTAAAGCACAGAAATAAATGTCCCCACACAGTCCTTAGCCCCCCCCCCCCAATGTCACCTGTCACCCAACAGTCACCTCATCAGTGCCCAGAAATTGACACCCATAACGTTCACATGTGAGCGCAGCGATCGCGGGCAGAATCGCATCGATTCTGCCCGCGATCCGGAAATCATTGCAAATCGCGGGGCGCCTGTGCGTTGCCCGTGATTTGCAATAGCACCCCAAACGCTGTGCGATGTTGCCGCCATTTCCGCCTGCCGAATCGCGTTAACATCGCGCAAACAACGCATGACACCCAAAAAAGGTACAAGAGTTTCTTTGGGGCGTCATGCGTTGTTTGCGCGATGTTACCGCGATTCGGCAGGCGGAAATCGCAGCAACATCGCACAGCGTTTGGGGTGCTATTGCAAATCACAGGCGCCCCGCGATTTGCAATGATTTCTGGATCGCGGGCAGAATCGCAGTGATTCTGCCCATGATCGCTACGCTCACATGTGGACATAGCCTAAAGTTCACCGGTCACCAGAGACTGCCATCAGTACCGCCATGCACCATCGCCCATCACCTGTCACCCATCAGTGACCATCGCCCGTCACCTGTCACCCCATCAATCACCGTCGCCTGTCACCCCATCAGTCATCGTCATCTGTCACCCTATCAATCATCATCACTTGACACCCCATCAGTGATCGTCACTTGTCACCCCATCAATCATCGTCACATGTCACCCCGTCAGTGATTGTCATCTGTCACGCCATCAATCATCGTCACTTGTCACCTCATCAATCATCGTCACCTGTCACCTCATCAATCATCATCACCTGTCACCTCATCAATCATCGTCACCTGTCACCCCATCAGTCATCGTCACCTGTCACCCCATCAGTCATCGTCACCTGTCACCCCATCAGTCATATCGTCACCTGTTTGCCATATACATGCAATCACTTACCGACCGCCTAACGACTATATGCGTCGGCCATTAAAAGCTAAATACTGGGGTTATGGCAGCAGATAGCCCCCATAAACCCGGTATTTTTTGAAACGGCAGGCGGTCGGCTTTCAGATAAGGGTGGTCCCAGTGGCGGATCTGCTGCGGAATTACCCTTACGGTGCAGGGGAAGAGGTGCCCCCCCCCCCTCCTGCCGCGTCCCAGACGTTTTCCCAGCTTACCGGACCCGCCAGCAGCGGGGAAAACTATCTGGTCCCGGATCCTCAGAGACAGGAAGTCGAGTGAGGGCAAGATGGCCCTCACTCGACTCTATGGTCTTGGAGGACCGGAGCTACGTCAAAAGACGTTGCCTAGCAACCGGTTTAAAGGGCCACTTTTTTTTTTTCTTTTTTTTTTCCTCTTTCAACATTTTTTTTTTTTTTTTCTTTTTTAGTGTAGTTGTGAGATGTGAGGTCTTTTTGACCCCAGATCTCACAATAAAGAGGACCTGTCATGCCTATTTCTATTACAAGGGATGTTTACATTCCTTGTAATAGGAATAAAAATGATCAAAACATTTTTTTTTTTTTTTAAACTGTGTAAAAATAAAAAAATAATAAATAAATAAATAAATAGGAAAAAAAAAATTAAAGCGCCCTGTCCCCGTTAGCTCGCGCGCAGAAGCAAACGCATACGCAAGTCCCGCCCACATATGTAAACGGTGTTCAAACCATACATGTGAGGTATCGCCGCGATCGTTAGAGTGAGAGCAATAATTTGAGCCCTAGACCTCCTCTGTAACTCTAAGCTAGTAACCTGCAGAAATTTTTAAAATGTTGCCTATGGGGATTTTTAAGTACCAATGTTTGGCGCCATTCTGTGAGCATGCGCAATTTTGAAGCATGACATGTTGGGTATCTAATTACTCGGCGTAACATTATCTTTCACATTATGGAAAAAAATTGGGCTAAATTTACTTTTTTCTTATTTTTTAGTTCAAAAAAGTGAATTTTTTTCAAAAAAATCGCATTTGGAAGACTGCTGCGCAAATATGGTGTGATAAAAAATATTGCAACGATCTCCATTTTATTCTCTAGGGTCTCTGCTAAAAAAAAATATATAATGTTTGGGGGTTCCAAGTAGTTTTCTAGCAAAATAAATGATTTTAGCTTGTAAACACCAAGTGTCAAAAATAGGCCCAGTCTTAAAGTGGATAAATGGACAACTTTGTGTAAAGCGCTACTTGGATGTTAGGCCTATGTATGTGGCCAGGCTGTGAAAAAGTGTTACACATGTGGTATCGCCATACTCAGGAGGAATAGCAGAATGTATTTTGGGGTGCAATTTTTGCTATGTACATGCTATGTGTTAGAAATATTGCATAAATGGACAGCTTTGTGTAAAAAAAATGTGTTTTCATTTTCTTTCCACATTTTCCAAAAACTTGTGGAAAAAAATGACATATTCAAAAGACTCATTATGCCTCAAAAATTATACATTGGGCTGTTTTTTTTCCAAAATGGGGTCATTTTATGGGGGTTTCCATTGTCCTGGTGCTCCAGGGCCTTCAAAAGTGCGATAGGTTGTCAGGAAATTATATGTGTAATTTGTGCTCCTAGAATGCCGGACGCTGCTACTTGGATGTTAGGCCTCTGTATGTGGCCAGGCTGTGAAAAAGTCTCACACATGTGGTATCGCCATACTCAGGAGGAGTAGTAGAATGTGTTTTGGGGTGTAGTTGCAAGTATACATGTGCTGTGTGAGAGAAATAACCTGTTAATACGGCAATTTGTAAAAAAAAAAAAAAAAATCTTCATTTTGCAAAGCATTGTGGGAAAAAATTACAACTTCAAAAAACTCACCATGCCCCTTATTAAATACCTTGGAATGTCTGCTTTCCAAAAAGGGGTCATTTGGGGGGTATTTGTACTTTCCTGACTTTTTAGTGTCTCAAGAAATGAGATAGGCCTTCAGTACATCAGGTGTGATCAAGTGTGATCAATTTTCAATGATTCGCACCATAGCTTGTGGACTCTATAACTTTCACAAAGACCAAATAATATACACTTACTTGGGTTATTTTTACCAAAGATAAGTAGCAGTATACATTTTGGCCAAAATTTGTGAAGAAAAATTACTAATTTGCAAAATTTTATGACAGAAACAAAGAAAAATGCGTTTTTTCACGATATTTTCAGTCTTTTTTTATTTATAGCACAAAAAATAAAAAACCCAGTATTGATCAAATACCATCAAAAGAAAGCTCTATTTGTGTGGAAAAAAAGGACACAATTTTTGTATGGGTACAGTGTTGCATGACTGAGTAATTCTCAGTCAAAGTGTGAGAGCGCTGAAAGCTGAAAATCGGTCTGGGCAGGAAGAGGGGTGAAAGTGCACTGTAGGCAAGTGGTTAAGAATGTAACGGCCTCCGCTGATCACATGTACATAAAGTATATGTACGCATGGGGCTGCAAAGCCTGGCACTGAGGCTAAAAAATCATCAGCTCAAAGATAATGAAGTACTTGCTATATTGTGTCGAAGCAGGATACAATAATGCATCCCTGCATAGCTCTGTCAGTCAGCCTAGTACCTCCGTCCTGATAGAAATACTTGTTGTGCTGCCCCGGAGCTTCTGAGTGAAACGCCAGTATGACATCCAGTGTGGCATCCAAGCTAAAATCCAGTTCAGGTCTGTGGGTGTAAAGTATCAAACCCCTTGTCCTTCCGCCGTCATGCAGATCGCCACTCTTCAGGGATCTGTGTTGCGGTAACTCGGTAGCTGGTGACGTCAACGTGTTTCACAGGGGAATTGCGTAGCTTCGTCTGGGCCTGTTTTACTGACAGGCGTGAGATGTGACACTACTGGGAATGAGTGATGACATCATTGCTGTAAAAAAACAATGTGATGACATCATTGCTGTACAAATCCATGTGCCATCACATCATCAGATCTCCATGGTATCAGTGCAGGTTGTGCTGGTGTGTGAGGACCCAAATGGATAGGAAGGCCCATCAGAAACTTTGCAAGGGCATGTTTAGTAATGTCCATATTTGGTCAATGACTTTGTCTGGGAGCCCTTTTATTTATGTTGGGGCAGGGAAGCTGCCATTCACACCGAGAGTGAGAATGGCAGGCCCAGTTTCGGGATTGCTGCATGACCACCAACATGACCATATTTGATCACGGGGATCCCTATGACAACATTGACCAAATATGGTCATATCCATAATTAATTTTGGGTCCTGCTCTCTCTAGCCCCAGGCAAGGCCTCATGCTCACTGACACCTCATCTGGGAACTACTAGCAGACACAAATGAAACAGAGCAAATTGTTACATCAACATCAATGCACATGAACACAATAGTAACAGATAGAGTGTACTCAGCAGAGGTACCTCTAGAGTCAAACCCAGCCTATCCTGCATTTTTTGAAGCATAAACAATAGCTCTCCACTTGAGAAGTTACACCTTAAGTGACCAAAAAGGATTATGAAGAGGTGTCACTTGAGGACTCTCAGACATAGGGGCTAGGCTTAGACCTTTAAATTTAAACTCAGTAACAGCAACCCAGATCTGCCCTGAGGAATGGAATGACTCGGGCAAGTCTTTATGGTGAACTTCTGCCAGCTACGTTGGGGCACTTTAAATCAGTTGGTGTGCACAGTAGGAAAAATGACTAAGAGTGTGGCATTCAACAGCAGTCTAGTGTAAATGAGGTTTGAGTAAGCGCTGACTTTAGCGTGAAACACGTTACCTTTTATGTTCCTGTCATACTTGTAATGTGATTTTAATACTTCACTAAAGTTACCAAGGAGTGCAGCAATATTCTGGATATTTGCATGTCTCTCAGTCTAGTGTAAACTTGGACTCAGTAGATGTGTAGACTATTTGAGGCAAGAATGCAGAAAGTGGAGCCAGCTCCAACGGCAGTCGGAGATATAAGGAGTAAGATATCACATAGCAATGGGAGGCAGATGAGAAGCTTAGCCAGTGTTCTGCAGTAATAATGGCCTTATTTATTATACAGCGCTGTCAATTTTACACATACAATATATTATACATTTACATCCCTGGACTCAAGGCGCTTACAATCTAAGGTCCCTAACTCATTGTAGCCAAGAGCCAATTAACCTACCAGCATGTCTTTGGAGTGTGGGCGAAACCAGCTCAGGTACAGGGAGAATCATGCAAACTTCAGGCAGATAGTGCTGTGGTTGGGATTCATACCAATGACCCTCTTGCTGCTAGGCAGAAGTGCTAACCACTTAGCCACTGTGCTGCTTATGCCTTATGCTATATATCTGGCTTTGATGGCCACTGTTTAGTGGTGGATGCAGCAGGAGGTGTGATAGACCTCATAAGGGAAAGTGTCAATAAACAAAAATGACTCTTTAAAGTGGTTGTAAAGCCTTAAGGTTTTTCACCTTAAAGCGGAGTTCCACCCAAAAGTGGAACTTCTGCTCTTTTGCTTCCTCCCCCCTTCAGTGCCACATTTGGCACCTTTCAGGGGGGAGGGGGGAACGGATACCTGTTTTTGACAGGTACCCTTCCCCACTTCCGCGATACGGCACCGTGGCGCCGTCCCTCGGAAATTTGGCCCCCCTCCTTATTCCCCCGCAAATTGCCACCATTACTAGAAAAAAAAAAATAAATAATAATGACATAAATCTTTCCCCTAGCTTGTAGATGCGATAACTTTTGCGCAAACCAATCAAAATACGCTTATTAGGAATTTTTTTTACCAAAAATATGTAGCAGAATACAAATTGGCCTAAAATGATGAAAAATTTTGAAGTTTATATTTTATGAATGTTATATAGCAGAAAGTGAAAAATATTGGGTTTTTTTTTTCAGAATTGTCTCTCTTTTTTTGTTTATTGCGCAAAAAATAAAAATTAAATTATTATATAAAATATATTAAATAAAAATTCATCAAGGGGGCAAATCCGTCCAGTCCAGAAGTGTTTAATGGAAATGTGTGTTTTTTATGTTCCACTTGAAGCATTATTAGAATCGCAGCTCCCTGACAGATTTTTAATAATTTTTTATTTTGTTTTGGTCCCATTTCTAAAATTTTGCTCTGGTTTAATTTACTGGGGAAAAGATTCAGCATCTGAACTTTACCGGTGTTCCGCGGACCTGCCTCAAACCAAAATCAGGTAAATTTAGCTCATCGATAATCATAGGATGTGTTATGTCAAGGTGTCATGACAATTACATCAGGCAGTCACTGTAAAGTGCAAAAGGTATGACAATGATGGGAGCCAGCGCCTGCCCTCTGTACAAGGGTCCTCTGTGATCTGTGTGGTCTCCTCCATACTGTACAGTGGGGATCGAAAGTTTGGGCACCCCAGGTAAAAATTTGTATTAATGTGCATAAAGAAGCCAAGGAAAGATGGAAAAATCTCAAAAGGCATTAAATTACAGATTAGACATTCTTATAATATGTCAACAAAAGTTAGATTTTATTTCCATCATTTACACTTTTAAAATAACAGAAAAAAAAAATGGCATCTGCAAAAGTTTGGGTACCCTGCAGAGTTAATATCTTGTACTGCCCCCTTTGGCAAGTATCACAGCTTGTAAATGCTTTTTGTAGCCAGCCAAGAGACTTTCAATTCTTGTTTGAGGTATCTTTCCCCATTCTTCCTTACAAAAGTCTTCCAGTTCTTTGAGATTTCTGGGCTGTCTGTAACGCACTGCTCTTTTAAGATCTATCCATAGATTTTCAATTATGTTGAGGTCAGGAGATTGTGAAGGCCATGGCAAAACCTTCAGTTTACGCCTCTTGATGTAATCCCCCGTGGATTTTGAGGTGTGTTTAGGATCATTATCCATTTGTAGAAGCCATCCTCTCTTTAACATCAGCTTTTTCACAGATGGCATCAAGTTACCATCCAAAATTTGCTGAAATGTTATTGAATCAATTTTTCCTTCTACTCGTGAGATGTTCCCTGTGCCTCTGGCTGTAATACAACCCCAAAGCATGATTGATCCACCCCCATGCTTAACAGTTGGACAGACGTTCTTTTCATTAAATTCTGTGCCCCTTCTTCTCCAAACGTACCTTTGCTCATTCCTCATCGGTCCACAGAATTTATTTCCAAAACGCATCAGGCTTGTCTTTATGTTCATTTGCAAAGTTCAAACGCTGATTTTTGTGGTGAGGACGTAGAAGAGGTTTTCTTCTGATGACTCTTCCATGAAGACCATATTTGTACAAGTATCTCTTTATAGTGGAATAGTGTACCACAACTCCAGTGTCTGCCAGATATTTCTGGAGGGATCGTGCAGTCAAATGTGGGTATTGAATTGTTTTTCTCACAATCCCGCGAGCTGTTCTGTCTGATATTTTTCTTGGTCTTCCAGATCTTGCTTTAACTTCCACTGTTTCTGATGACTGCCGTTTCTTAATTACATTCCGCACAGAGGATATTGACATCTGAAAACGCTTTGCTATCTTCTTATAGCCTTCTCCAGCTTTGTTAGCATCAACTATTTTCAGTTTCAGTTTTCTAGACAACTGCTTAGAAGGTCCCATAGTGCTGATTGTTGGGGCAAGGTCAGATGAGTCTGGGCATTTAAAACCTTTGAGATTTACATCACCTGGTCTTCCCAGACGATGATTGAGAGCAATCCATGACACTGGCAGGTCTCAGCCTTGCAAAAGGGGCAGTGCATGCTATAAATTCTGCAGGGTGCCCAAACTTTTGCAGATGCCATTTTTTTGTTTTCTTTCATTTTGAAAGTGTCAGTGATGGAAATAAAGTCTAACTTTTGTTGACATATTATAAGAGTGTCTAATTTGTAATTTGATGCCTTTTGGAGATTTTTCCATCTTTCCTTGGCTTTTTTATGCACATTAATACACATTTTTACCTGAGGTGCCCGAACCTTTGATCCCCACTGTATATGTGTATGTACAAACCTTCACCAGTACACATTTCAGAGTCAGTGGCCACTAATTACATGAGTCTTTGAGTTAGTGGTGTTCTGTTTTGTGGCTATCCCTGTCAGTCTTGATCTCCTGTAATGTTAGTAAGGAACAGGTGGCGCTCCATCACTGACGAAATGAGACCATTGTAAATGTTGGCAAATTAATTGGCAGCCAACTGTCACGTTCCTTATACATGTGCAATCCTGGAGACAGTGAAGATGCACTAATGTAAAGGGACACAATTTTTCTTCCCGGACCAGATTCTCCTAATTGTCTGTTCATATTAATTAGAAGAATAGATGCAGTTAATTAGACAACTGGAATGAAATAACAAGAACCATTAGAAGCTCAGACTCTGGATACAGTCACTGCCATAGCTCCCAACTATCCCTGATTTCGAGGGACTATCCCTGATTTGGAACAAAGTCCCTCTGTCCCTCTTTCCTCCTCATTTGTCCCTCATTTTGGTCCGATCTATATACAGTAGCTGTATATAAAATTCACATTTTATCTTTCAAAAAGCATTTCCTAGTGCTAAATCTTTCATCCATCTGGGTGAGGTACCTTGCTGGTCAATGGACACTCTGATTACTATGGGACATGTGCTGTTTTTTCCTTTTCACTTTTATGTATGGAGCCCAGTGTGTAGATCTCCACTGGATGTACGGTTGTCGCTGTATGTCCTTTAAAGCTGCTTCAGGACCGGAAGGATTTGCCCCCTTAATTACCAGGCCATTTTTTGCGATACAGCACTCCGTTAGTTTAACTGACAATTTCGCAGTCATGCGACGCTGTACCTAAATAAAATTGATGTCCTTTCTTTCCCCACAAATAGAGCTTTCTTTTGGTGGTATTCAATCACCTCTGCGATTTTTATTTTTTGCACTATAAACAAAAAAATGAGTGACAATTCTGAAAAAAAAACATTATATATTTATAAACTATATAACATTCACAATAATAAAAAAAAAATTAAAAATCAAACTTTTTCATAATTTTAGGCCAATTTGTATTCTGCTACATATTTTTGCTAAAAAAAAAAAAAAAATCCCAATAAGTGTATATTGATTGGTTTGCGCAAAAGTTAACACATCTACAAACTAGGGGAAAGATTTATGTCATTTTTATTTATTTTTTACTAGTATTGGCAGCGATCAGCGATTTTTTTTTTTTTTTTGCGGGACTGCGACATTGTGGCGGACAGAACGGAAGCCCTTACTGACATTTTTGACACTTTTGGGGGGACCAGTGACATTACTACAGTAATCAGTGCTACAAATATGCACTGTTACTGTACTATGACACTGGCAGGGAAGGGCCTAACCCAGGGGCGATCAAAGGGTTAAATGTAAGCCTAGGGGATGTTTTCTAACTGTGAGGGGGGGGGGCTTGTGAAATCAACACAGAGACCTGTTTTCCTAAATAGGAGGATCACAGGAGCTCTGTATTGATTCCAGAGAACAATGGTCTGCTGTGTTTACAACAGCAGGCCGCCGCTCTCTCTTCACGGGGAGCGATCGCGGGTGCCCGGCGTGCACCCACTCACTAGCGGGGAAGCCGATCCAAGGGATCTATCTATCTATCTATCTATCTATAATACAGCTATCATACATACTGTAGCTCATCTGCCATACATCAATCTTTTGCACATCTATCATACACCTACCATCTGTGATATCTATTACACATGTTTGACACATCTATCATCTATAAATACATCTATTACATGTCTATTATAAATGTCAGTACAAGTAAGAATCAGTAATGTCAATATAGTACATCTATCATATATCACATAGCTATCATATATGTATTATCTATGATACATCTGTCAACTGTCATTTATCTGTTACATATCTGTTATACATCTATCATACATATATCATATATCTTTCATACATCTGTCACATATCTATCATACATTTACCATTTATAACATAGCTATCATGTACTGTTTCTATCTTATTCTATCTTAGATCTATGACTCCTTCGTCTCACATATATCACATATCTGTCTCGTCTCCCATCATCCATGTACTGTCTGTCTCCCATGTCATTCTGGCTGCAGATTTTCTACAAAACATTACATTTTCTCCTTCACTAGGTGGCTCCTCAGTCTGGAACAGACTTGGTATGAGCAAATCTTTCCTGATTGAGAGAACGAGAAAATCCCCCGGCTTAACCAGCCCTTAATTAATATTGAAATGACATATTAATATTCCACTTCATTCTTTATAGTAAATAATTCAAGTGAATTTTAATCAAAGCAACATCAAAATAGCTCACATCACATTGCAGGATCTGTAAATTACCAAATCTTTAAAATATGGTGACATTAAAGGAATCGCTCGGACCATCTGCTTCATTATTGACAGGCAGAATTATCCGTCATTAACGGCCCCCGGTGGAAACACTTTCCGAATCTCTTCATATACCTGCGTAATATTCCAGAGAGATCTGCAGTATGGGAAACTTTCCTCAACAAACTTTGTAAATATATTTACAGGAAGAAGATGTAATACAACCCAAGAACAAGGGGGGTGTAAGTACCCCATTACAAAGGAGCAAGAGCTCAGAGTAAAGATACTTCTATAGGAGAAGCAATAAGCTCTTACAGTATTCTTACTCTGAACATATAGAAATGCAGTAAAACCTTGGATTGAGAGTAACTTGGTTTGAGAGCATTTTGCAAGACAAGCACATTTTTCTTATAAATTTTGACTTGATAAACAAGCGATGTCTTGATATACAAGTAACATTATGTCACAACTGAGTATAAAAGAGAAGATAGGCGCCTCTAAGTGTAGCAATATGGTTACATTTAATGAAGGTACAATATTTAGCAACTCACATGGTTGATGATTAAAACAGGCACATCTAAGTAGGCATCCAGGGTAAAGCTGTCCACATAAACCACCCTCCGCACAGCCATCGACCTCATCCCTTCCACACTGCGCTCCACGAGCACTTTTAAGCCTCGCTTTCAGATCTCTCTACTGCAGGGTAGTCTTCCCGGTCACGATTGCAGACTGACAGAGGTGAGAGCTGGCAGTACGGAGGATGGTCTATGTATACAGCTTTACCCCAGATGTCTGCATACTTAGATGCCTGATTTAATTATCAACCATGTGAGTTGCTAAATGTTTAACCTTCATTAAATGTAACCATATTGCTACACTTAGAGGTGCTCTGTAGCTCCTGCTGGATTTTGCTTCTAATCACCTTGTGGAGGCTGCCATTTGTGGATAGACATTTTACATAACCTCACGTTCCTATAATCTTTTTATATAGGCTATAAACTGAAGGATTTATGAATGAATAGTTATGGAATGGATCATCTGTGTGTCCATTATTTCTCATGAGGAAATTTGCTTTGATATAGGAGTGCTTTGGATTACAAACATGTTTCCGGAGCTAATTATGCTCCCAACCCAAGGTTTTACTGTATATGAATTCATAAATGTGCAGCAAATTGGTGTAAATTCACCTGGATCTGGAATACTTCACAAGATATTGCTAGAATAAATCACAGAACACATAAAACATTTTTTTCATTTTCTGGTCACAAGTGGAACTGCAATGGTGATTTCACACCAAAGGTTCATGCAACACTCCCTTAAAGGGGTTGTAAACCCTGTTTTTTATTTTTTTAAAATAAAAATAAAAATAAAAATAACAAACATGCCTATACTCACCTGCTCTATGCAATGGTTTTGCACAGAGCAGCCCCGATCCTCCTCTCCTGAGATCCCCTGCCCGCGCTCCAGGCCCCTCCTTTTCATCGGGTACCCCCACAGAAAGCTGCTTTCCCTGGGGGCACCCAGGCGGGCTTGCTACTGAGTCCTGCTGCTGCGTCCATTGACACAGACAGTGGGACTCGGCCCTGCCCCCCGCTACCGTGTCACCGGATTTGATTGACAGCAGCGGGAGCCAATGGCTCCTGCTACTATTAATCTGTCCAATGAGAAGAGAGTCAACAGCTGGAACTGCTGCGCTCATACACATCGCTGGATCGGATCGGGCTCAGATAAGAAAAAGGGGGTCTGGGGGGGAGTTGCAGCACAGAAGGTTTTCACCTTAATGCATAAAATGTATTAAGGTAAAAAACAGTGGTGGCTGGTGCTCCATGGGCTGGGGGGGGGGGGGGTGGCGGCAGACGGACCGCACCATACACCCCCCCGGATCACACCAGGCCGCGCACCATACCACCCCCCCCCCAAGACCACAGAAGGCCGTGCACCTTACCCCCCCCCAGGACCACAGAAGCCCATGCACCATACCCCCCCCAGGACCCCAGCAGGACCCCCCCACGGCTCACTCACCCTGCCTGGATGTGTGCAGCAGCAGACGGCGGTAGCGGTGGCGATGGCTTCGGCTTCTTCCCCCCTCAGTCTTCTGCCTCTCCTCCCTCCTCCTCCATGCCAAATGGCATGGCTTCTTCTTTCGTGCCAATCGGGAAACAGGTCTCAGGACCCGCTTCCTGATTGGCCAGGAGGAGGATCCATGTGACAATAGCGAATTTTCATTCGCTATTTTCACACAACTGGGTGGGCTCAAGGTGCAGTGCCCCGAGCCCACCCTTTTTTTTAGCCTATTAGACCCTCTGGCTCTAATCACATGGTTAAAAAAAAAGCCCCATTGAACTCCATGCGTCCGGCGTCTAGTGCCCCTTCATGTAGATTAGGGGGCCAGACGCATGGATAGGGGGGGCGGCGCCCCTGCGCCCCCAATGCACCAGCCGCCACTGGTAAAAAACCTTGAGGCTTTACAACCACTTTAAAGCAGCAATTAACCCAGAAGCCAACATTTATTATGTTGCAGTTTACCAATTTTGCAGTTTTCTTTCTTTTATTTTAACCCGATGATGCGGGCAGTAAGTCTGTTATTTTTCAACGAAACAAACTCTCGGGCAAGTGTACAGTAGCATTGGGTTGAGAAAAACCATTTACCACTGGCAGCTGTACTTACATAGATCAGATTTTGTTTGTTTATAAAAACCTTTATCCCGAAAGAAAAAACTGTTGGTACAAGTGCTTAAAAAGTATGTGCTGAAGTTTGGCTTCCATTTGTTAGTGCATCCAAATCTGCTAGTACCTCTGACAGCACCCCCAGATTAACATATCTGCTGGCCAAAGGTGTCTCTGTTTTTCCTTCATTCAAAGTGTAGGCACCCTAAGACAGGAAGTGTGCTACTGGCCAGATCGCCAGGTGAAAACTTAGGGAAAAAGGCCTAAACAAAAAGAAAACTAAAGCAGCCACTACTTCTAAGAATTGACAAGCTACAATATATTGCATTTTTTGGTTTTGCATTTAATACTGCATTAGTAATTGTAGCTAATACCATGACAATCTGAGAATATGAATTTAGACACCCTGCTACAAATTTGAGGAAGATCAATTTATTGGGTGAAATTGTTCTGTAGAACCAAACTCCACAATTTACATTTAATGCAGTAAGTCACTGAGCCAAGGAAGTGCCAAACATCGTATGGTGGGATGGTCGTCATATATCATTTGTCAGTCACTGTATGGTGGGACGGACACTATACATCATTCATGTGTCTCTGATAGTCCGGCACTCGCATCCTCTGGGAGATTTATTACCACTGGACAGATTCCTGCTCACACTGCAATTAGCTGCCATACCCACAAAAAATATAACAGCTGGGTTTTGGTTGCTGGGGGCAATAGCTCAGATTCTCTATTATCTGCATATGTATTAATTTTGAAATCTGATTAGTATAAAATGAGGTGCGGGCATGAGGTGCAGGGAGGTACTTATTAATGCCCACCAGTGCCGGGACAAGATCACCCAGTCCCCAGGGCAAAGATGCCAAATTGTGCCCCCCCCCCCCCCAGCTTTACACATTATGTGTGAACCTATGAGGAGGAGAGTGAGAGAGAGCACAGCCTGCACCTCCTTCCAGCTCTCTCCTCCTCGTCTTGCCACTACCAGTGCTGGGCTGAAAGAAGAAGTGATCCCGCTGTCACTTCTCCTGTTGGCCTTATAGTAGAAGGAACTTGCTTTGCCCCCCATTTCTACAATACATGCTGCGCTCAGGGCAGCCACTCCCTTCTGCCCACCCCTTGTCCCGGCCCTTTTGTCCACATTAAAGGAGTGGTCACACTACTCCAGTGAATGTGGAGAGCCTCTTTAAAAATAGCAGAATGATGGTGTGTATATAGGAAAGCAGTTTCAAAGTACCTAGCGTTTCTTTACCATGCTTCAGGGAACTTCAGAATATCATCTACTCACAGCCTTTAATGCTGAACTCCTGTGCTGGCACACAAACTTCCATTTAAATATATTTGGTAATAGCCACACAAGCTATGAATCCTCTTTGTGTGCACCAAAATGCCTTTGCAAACCCAGGTATTACATTGTAAGAATTATAATGATATCACCATTGTGCTGCACATAGCCTGTGCGGAGAGCAAAGCTGTGGGAGGGGCAAGTGAGCTCCACCCACTACAGGCTGCCTGCAAAAAATTACAGGAGGGGCCATATACAAGACCAGTCACCCTGCACAAGGAGAGAGAGCAGCAGTGACCAGTCTTTAACCACTTGACCTCCGGAAGGTTTACCCCATTCATGACCAGGCCATTTTTTGAGATACGACGCTGCGTTAATTTAACTGCAAAAATGAGCGGTCGTGAAATGGTGTACCCAAATAAAATTAATGTCCTTCTGCTTTGTTTACATAGGCAGAATGCTGTTCTGCCTGTGTAACGCATAATCAGCAGTTGTCGGCGGACATTGAGTCCACGGTACCTGCTGATCAGCTCCTGCTGTGAATAATCACAGTGGGAGCGAGCCGCCGGCAGTGCGCCTGCACGCACCCAACCTGGGAGTGCTGGATCACATACTAGTTACGTGATCTTGCCGCCATATGTATACAGTATAAGGTCGCCAAGTGGTTAATACTGCCAAATTCTAATTATGTGAGAAAGAGTGAGAACTTAAGGATCAGGAGGTGCTAGCACATAAAGGACAACTAATCTCATAACAAAATATATACTTAGTAGTGCAGTGCTCAGTCAGAGTAAAAAATTAACAAACTAAATTTTAAAGAGGCAAAAATACATAAAAAACAATCATTCATAAGCAGGGCTCGAGTCCTGCAGGAACGCATGGGAATGGCTTTCCTGTACTTTTTCCACAGCAGGAACGCAGTTCACGTTGGCACTCGTGCACACTTGTATAAAATACTGGAAACCCATACTTGAGTAAAAGTACAAGTGCTCAATCAAAAAGTGACTTGAGTAGAAGTGGAAGTGCTCTATCAAAAAGGGACTTGAGTAGAAGTACTAAAGTATTCAACATTTTTTGTACTTAAGTATTGCAAGTAGTTTTTTTTTTAATTTTGCTACTCAAGTACTGAAAGTAAAAGTACCAGTAGTTTTTTTTAAAAAAATTGCTACTCAAGTACTGAAAGTAAAAGTACAAGTACTGTGTTATGTAGTTATTAAAGAAAGAAATCAAAAGTTTGAACCTCATATTGTTTTTTATTATTTCAAATGATTAACCTAAAGGACAATCACAAATCCTTTGTGTAAACAAAAACAGATAAAGTATGTCCCTCCCTTCCCCCTTTAAACCATCTCTCCTTTTCCTCCCTGCATGTTTTTTTTTCCTCCACAGCTTATTGGTGCACAAAATCATATATAAACCAATGTGATATACAACAATATATTCCGATAATGAAATAAAGGAAGAGTGTATGAAATCAAAGTCAATAAAAAGTCCATATATATAATGCCATAATGCCATAATGCCATATATATGTGACAAAACAAGATGAATATATTTTCAAATGTGCAGGAATCAAACAGTTGCTATTCCAAATAATAGGTGCAGACTCCTACCACCTTGTGGATTTCCCCCTTACCCGGCGGATGAAGGTAAGTGCAAAATAATATCCAAATAGACTCTTCCAGTGAAACAAAACTGCAAAACCTGTGCTCTCAACAGAAAGCAAAATCAGCCTCTTACCAGAAAAAAAGTCTATGTACGCTTGTGACTCTCCTTGGTTGGGGGAGGTTCCCTTTCCCCTTAACAGCAGATATGTAGACCATTTTATTTATACATACAGTAGCATTTATTTTCATATGCGCTGATTTACACATGACATTATACACATTTTTTTGAACTTCATGAAACCTGCCATCAACTGTTCTGGCAGTGGTAATTTTTATAATTGTAACGAGTAACTATGCAGCACAAAAAAAAATATCGGAGTAGAAGTATTGAAATCATGGAAAAAATGTAGTGAAGTAAAAGTGGAAGTAGGAGAAAAAAATTCTACTCCAGGAAAGTACAGATACCGCCTTTCTGTACTTAAGTACAGTAGTGAAGTAGTTCTACTTAGTTACTATACATCTCTGCACTCGTGTCCTGAAGGACTGTCCTTTATATGCGAGCTATCTGTAACATCAGTGTGTGTGAAGAACGGAGCCACACTAGAGGAAGTAGAGCTGATGCCGCCTGTATAGCGCTGACTTCCTGTCACTGGCGGAGTGATACCAAATGTACTCCGCCTGTGACTGGAGCAATACAGGAAGCATTGGCTCTGCTCTCTTCTGCAGCCACATGCTTCCTCCAGCTCCGCTCCTGTCACAATGATGTTTAGGTATAGACGGTGGGTCGGGAATAAGCCAGTAGTACCCACCAGAAGTACCCACCAGAAGTTCCCACCAGCAGTATCAGCCAGCGGTACCCGCCAGAAGTACCCACCAGCAGTACCAGCCATCAGTACCCACCAGCAGTATCAGCCAGCAGTACCAGCCAACAATATCAGCCAGCAGTACCAGCCAGCCATTAGTACCAGCCAGTAGTACCAGGCAACAGTACCAGCCAACAGTACCTGCCAGCAGTACCAGCCAGTAGTACCAGCCAACAGTACCCGCCAGCAGTACCATCCAACAGTACCCACCAGCAGTAGCAGCAAGCAGTACCCACCAGCAGTAGCAGCTAGCAGTACCCACCAGCAGTACCAGCCAGCAGTACCAGCAAGTAGTACTAGCCAGCAGTACAGCCAGCAGTACCCACCAGCAGTACCAGCCAGCATTACCCACCAACAGTACCAGCCAGCAGTACCAGCCAGCAGTATCCACCAGCAGTACCACGCATCATTACCCACCAGCAGTACCAGCCAGCAGTACCAGCCAGCAGCACCCACCAGCAGTACCAGCCAAGAATACCAGCCAACAGTAGCAGCCAGCAGCACCCATTAGCAGTACCAGCCAACAGTATCCGCTAGCAGTACCCACCAGCAGTATCAGCCCTGGAAGACAGCCAGCAGAAGCCACCAGCCATACCCACCTGGGGGACAGCAGCAGCCAGCGATACCTGCAGGAATCCTGAGAAAGAAGTGAAGATTGAGGTCAGTTGAGGTGAAGGTAAACTGCAGTGCAACAGACAGGCGGACCCGATCAGACCAATCGTGTGAAAGGGGTCTGAGGCTGCTTTCACACAATTGGTCTGATCGGGTCCGCCTGTCTGTTTTTCAGGTGGACCAAATCGGACCCTCCATTCACCTCTATAGAGCAGCAGATGTAAATGGACTTGTGTCTGTTAATACCTGCCTATCTCCAATCTGATCCACCTAAAAAAACAGAAGGGGATCATCCCCCTTCTGTCTGGGCATATCGGAGGGCCCCTAGAGTAGAGCCGTCTTGTCTGCTCTGCACATGCTGAGTGTCCTTGTCTGCTCTGCATATGCTGAGTGGACACTTACGTGTCATCTGCCCGCTCTGTTCATTGTGGCACGTGACCGGTTACCAAGTCGCTAAAGTGGCCCTTGCTCCTCAAAAGGTATATGTATACATACACACACTTTTTTTATATTTGAGGTGGGGGGACACACTTTTTTTCCCAGGACTTGACCTCTGTTCAAAAGTAATACAATAATGCTCAAAACTATTCACATAGTGATATCCACATCTAAATAATGGATACTCCAATAGTGTTCATGTAAATAAAAAAGAGTGCAACAATTTCATATATTAGGTAGATAGTGGGATCACACCGCGCTGACTCTGTGATAAAAAAAATATATTAAAACAGTGCAACAATTTCATGTATTAAAATGTCCGGAAGCTGATGCAATATCCACAGATGAATCACCGTGATGTTATTGTTCACTTCCAGACAGTTATCAAGAAAGTGTGTTTTAGTTCTAGAAAAAACGACAAGGTGCTTCCACAAAGTTCTGCCACCATTATGCACTCACCAGGACAATCAATGAAATCGAATCCCAAGACTTTTTATGTCTGTTACTTTTTTCTCTTTTTGTATGGTTAAATATAAAACTTCAATAAAAATTGTCAATTATAAAAAAAATAAAAATTAAACCCCAGGATCTGTGATCTATGTAAACATGAAACACCAATCCCACCAATGCGCAACAAAAAAATCTAGTGAATAATAATACCCATCTGTGTTAATTAATATTTTGGTGCCACTTTAAAATAAACAAACATAATTATCATTGCTCAAAATTCCAAGAGGTAAATAGCAGCACTAAGTAAAAAATTGTTGTGATGACGAAACGCATCCATACGTGGCTGTACGGCAACCAGAAGTGACGTAGTACGAGGAAACGGAAGAGCTGTTCCAGCAAGAATCGTCAGCCAGGTGAGATACCAGCCTTTGGTGTTGTGTTCACCATGACTGCAAGATGCGATGTGGATCTTTTTATTGATACATACCTGTGTACCTAATGTGAGTGTAATGATTGAAGAATTAAAAAAAAAAAAACAGGTGTGAAATGTTTTACACTATTGGAGCTCTCCAATTTCTTCCCATATATGAGGTGTTTGATTCACCATTTACGAGTTGAAGATCTCTGCAGATGATCCATTAACCCTTTGGGGTAAACAACCTATTTGCCAAACATGAGAATGTGTGATAAATTGATCTGGTGAGTCTAAACCTAATGGAATAGTAGTGGCATGCTCTCACGTGGCGTGGGGTGAAGGTCTAGTAATGTCAAATGACTGGAATACCATAGAAATGCACCTTTGATGAACATTTGCACTTTTGAGTTTTATATGAACTTTGCTATGAACTTTTTCAATTTTCTTTCACTGCTTTTGCACTGGGCGTTACTTCAGTTTCATTAGCTCAAGCACGTGTATGGTTATCAAATACTAAACTGTACACTTACTGCACTGTTTTTTTTCTTTACTTAGCGCTGCTTTTTATCTCTTGGAATTTTAGGTAATGCCCATTATGTTAATCAATAAAATCAGCCCGGTATGGCCTGGCCAACACACAAAGCCTCCGCCTTGATCCCCACAATAGGTTCTCCAGTACCAATCAGATATGGTTGGACGACTTGTCCTGGGAGGAAAAGAGCTCACCACAAGGAGCCCAAAAATGGTATAATTGTGTAGTATTTATTAAGTTGATAAAACATACAGCGTATAAAATCCATGTGGAATCAAAGTAATACAGAGCGGCTGAACCATGATGGACCTGGAACCCAGATACAGCAGCGTGACGTCAGCATGTGGAGCTCCTCCCAGTGACTGGTCTTTAATACAGGAAACTCTTGCACAGATGTAAAGTTTTTCACTTGATTATTGCACAGATCTTGAATCAGGGCTGGTTCACACCACAAAAACGCCCTCCAGATCCGTTTTTGGCATGTTTCAGTGCATTTTTGATGCATTTCCGGATGCATTCCAGATGCTTTTTTTTTTTAAGGGCAAGTTCACACCATAGAAATGCGTTCCATATGCTTTTCTATATATATTTATTATATATATATATATATATTTTTTTATAAACGTTCCAGTGTGTTTTTAATGTATTTTTGGTGCATTTTTGATGCAGTCCAGTATTTTTTCCCCCTTTTTTTCCCTTAGCCTAAAAGGCCAGTTCACACCATAGAATTGCAGCCTGGATGTGTACCAAATGCATTTTTTAATGCGTTTTTGATGCATTCCAGTGTATTTTTTATGTGTTTTTGGTGCATTTTTTTGCAGTGAAGTGCATTTTTCCCCCTTTTTTCTTAGCCTCAAATAAGAACATGTGTGTTTCAGTGGGTTTTTAGTGTGTTTAGGTGTTTTCCAGTACAATTTTGATGTGTTTTACAGCGTTCCAGTACAGCAAAAATAATGCATGCACTTAAGTTTTATTTACAGGAAACAGCTCAGATTCATAAAACCGAGAGCTTGTTTGTGCTGCCAGAAGGCCCCAGAAAGGGGTTGGCAGCATCTAAATCTACAATTTATTGTTGGATTTGCCAGGTTATTACCCAGGCGTATGGTTTAGTGGGAAAGGTTCCACCTTTTCCTGTAAGGGCACATTCTACCAGAGGAGGAGATGCCTCTTGGGCACATCACCATCAAGCCTCTATGGCTCAGATTTACAAGGCCACGACCTGGTTGTCGGTGCATACATTCACTTGTTTCTATAGAGTGGATGTTGGGACCCAGGAGGAATCTGCTTTTGACCACAGTGTTCTGCAGGCGGCGGTGTGATCCTTCTTTTGGGGTCAGATGGCGGTATTTTGTGGTGTCTCCCTCCCCTCAGATGCATTGCTTTGGGACATCCAATACATTGATGTAGCACCCTCCTAGGTAGGTGCTAGGTAGGTAAAAGGCTAGTAGCCCCTTCTGCTTATCAGGGGAGCCTGATCATTAGTTAGGCCTGCTCATGTGTTCCATGTGTGATTCATTTGGGCTGAGGAAGTGTCCCCACTGCATCCAATGGAGAGATACATTGGACAGTGGAGGAAACCCAGCCAATGACACACAGGCTTAGATACAATACCATGGGTTTGGCACAGAATGTGATGCATCATGGTATAGGGTATAAAAGCCAGGAGCACATGAGGCAGGGGGTCTTTGGGTGGTAAGCTAGGTCCCAGAAGGAGGATGACAGCTGTCTCTCCTTCTCTTTGCTGAGGATGGTGGTCAGTCGGTCGACCTTGTGGACCAGGAGTATAGTGCTGAATCCAGAGGTCCAGTAAAGCTGACTGGTGGAGGTGAAGGCAGAGCAACCTTTGCAAAAACAGTGTCCATGAGTACCGGGAAGCTTGCCAGGGGTCTGCCCAGGAAGGGGACCACTCCAGTGGATAGAGTCAGCGGACGGGTGTCAGCACACACAGGAAGTGAAAGTAAAGGGGGTGCCAAGTTTAGAACCCTAAAGAGAATAATCAAGCAGGAATCTTTGAAACTATCTTTACTTCAGTGGCAGGGTGAAGCAGCAGCCTTGCCGCATTCTACAGTGAATTGTCCCCAGGTTTGTGCATAGTTCATAGTTGTATCCCACTCATCCCTTCTCCCATCCCAGTTCTAAATAAAACCACAAAAACCAACATCCCCTGGATTGATTATTGATGAGCCAAAGACTTTCAATGCTGTTTGTCTGCTATCAGTTGCTAAGGGTAACCCAGGGGAATCCAGAAAGTGTAATTCTCAGCAGTCCTCTAGGGGGCAGTGCTACATTATGATTTATGGCTCTGTGTCCCGTGATGTATGCAAAGAAAAATGGATTTTTAATTCATACTTACCTGTAAAATCCATTTCTTGAAGTACATCACGGGACACAGAGGTTCCTCCCCTCTTCTATGGGGTCTTTTATTGCTTGGTACAAAACTGAGGTACTTCCTGTATAGGAGGGGGTTATATAGGGGGTCATAAATTCTGATTGGATGCCAGTGTTCTTCACCTATAGGTGACTATATAACCCATATGTTATGATTTATGCCTCTGTGTCCTGTGATGTACTTCAAGAAATGGATTTTACAGGTAAGTATGAATTAAAAATCCATTTTCCATGCTTTTTTGATACAGAAAAAAAATGCACTGGACTGTATGTTGGGGGGGGGGGGAGGGGGGGGGACTGGCCCTTAGAGCCAGTTCACATAGGGGCGACCCGACTTGCCGGGGCAACCTGTGAAGTCGCGGTGCACAGCGCGCACCGCGACCTCGGAGCGACATGCACGGACTTCATATCATTGAAGTCAATGCAGGTTGCTCCAGGTCGCCCCAAAGTAGTACAGGACCCTTTTTCTAAGTCGGTGTGACTTGTGTCGCTCCTATTAGAACGGGTCCTGTGCTAATCTATGGCAGGCGACCCACGGCGACTTGTCAGGCGACCAAGTCGCCTGACAAGTCGCCCCAGTGTGAACCGGCTCTTAATGCACAAAGCACACCGAGATTCAAATAAGAATACACACATCTTTTGTATTTAGCCAATATTTACTTATCCTGGAGTTCAGCTTTAATATAAATATCTTGCCTGGAAATAGAAGAATCAGAATCTCTGGTGAATTTAAATTATCACATTATTCTGAATTGTACGCCAACAAGTGACAATGTGTCAGCTTGTTCAACGTAAATATGTTGAAATTGGGTTCCTGTAGATGACTGAGCCCCAACAATAATATTGAAAGTAAAGAAATATCAAATATTTCTGCTTGCATGGAAGAGAAGTTGATCCAAGTCATAAATGTTACATTAGAAGCCCTTGTCTCTGTGATGCAAAGTACAGCGTGTGCATGTGACCCGGAGCGAGAATATACAATGGCTTTCAGCTGGGGATCTTCTGTCACCGCCATTCCCTTTGATTGTGGCATTCTCCTTTCAGGATGGAGCACAGGGACTGAAGGTTTGTGGCCTGGTCCCCTGTAGTCCCTCATTCTGCAGGCAGGAGAGAACAGATGAAAACTCGCAGCACATACAAAAAACCTTCTGCGCTTTCATCACTCGCCTTTCTTCCTGCACGAAACTTTGTAAGTGCGAATGGCGTTCCTTATTATACAGAAGTCTCGGCTTCCTGTGCCTGGTGCTCATGAAATTCTGCCGAGCACACTAACATATTTTATGACTTGAAATGAACTTTCCTCCAGCGCTGTTACTTCTTGTGATCCTTAACCTCTCAACTGCGGGATGGGAGCGCAGAGCGCCCTATGCAGTCGCGATGGAGCAACCATAGTGGAATCTCTGATATCAAAATGTAAGAAAAAAGTATCATTCTACTTTGTAAATATCAAACCAACAATAAAACAGAAATAAAATATGATTTAAAGTGCACCTGTCATCAGATACGGTATCTCACAAAAGTGAGTACACCCCCCACATTTTTGTAAATATTTTATTACAGTATATCTTTTCATGTGACAACACTAAAGAAATGACACTTTGCTACAATATAAATTAGTGAGTGTACAGCTTGTATAACAGTGTGAATTTGCTGTCCCCTCAAAATAACTCAACACACAGCCATTAATGTCTAAACCGCTGGCAACAAAAGTAAGTACACCCCTAAGTGAAAATGTCAGAATTCGGCCTAATTAGCCATTTACCCTCCCCGATGTCATGTGACTCTTATGTGTTACAAGGTCTCGGGTTTGAATTTGGCGCAGGTGTGTTAAATTTGGTGTTATCGCTCTCACTCTCTCATACTGGTCACTGGAAGTTCAACATGGCACATCATGGCAAATTATGCCCCATACACACGTGCAGATTATCTGCAGACTTTTGTCTGCAGACTTACCTTTTCTATGAAGTGCAAGGGCCTGCCGGATTGCATACAAATTGAAAGTGTTTAGATTTGACCTCATATTATATGGTTTTGGTAAGTCTGCAGACAAAAGTCTGCAGATAATCTGCACGTGTGTATGGGGCATTACTCTCTGAGGATCTGAAAAAAAATTGTTGCTCTACATAAAGATAGCCTAGGCTATAAAAAGTGTGTCTTGCCTTCAGTCAAGCATGGAGGTGGGAGTGTCATGGTCTGGGGTTGCGTAAGGAACCATGAATGCCAACCTGTACTGTGACATACTGAAGCAGAGCATGATCCCATTCCTTTGGAGACTGGGCCGCAGGGCAGTATTCCAACAAGATAACGACCCCAAACACATCTCCAAGATGACCACTGCCTTGCTAAAGAAGCTTAGGGTAAAGGGGATGGACTGGCCAAGCATGTCTCCAGACCTAAACCCTGTTGAGCATCTGTGGGACATTCTCAAACGGAAGGTGAAGGAGCACAAGGTCCCTCACATCAACCAGCTCCGTTATGTCGTCATGGAGGAGTGAAAGAGAACACCAGTGTCAACCTGTGAAGCTCTGATGAACTCCATGCCCAAGAGGGTTAAGGCAGTGCTGAAAAATAATGGTGGCCACAAAAAATATTGACTCTTTGGGCCCAATTTGGACATTTCCACTTAGGGGTGGGGTGTGCTCACTTTTGTTACCAGCGGTTTAGACATTAATGGCTGTGTGTGGAGTTATTTTGAGGGGACAGCAAATTTACACTGTTATACAAGCACTGTTATACAAGAAACAGTGGCACACTGAGCTTCCCAGTAAAAGCCTATCTGGAGGGTGGAGGTGTCAGGACAAGTCTGATCATTGAAGGAGAGCCAGCTGAGTTTACATGACAGCAAGAGAACTGACCACAGTGTGTTCTCCTGCTTAGTGTGGTCAGTTTTTTTTTATAGGAAAGCAGAGGGCTGGCAGGAACAACAGGGATTTCACACAAAGGAAGCAATACAAAAAGAACAGGATACTTTATCATACAAGTACATGCTACAGCAGACACATATCAGGAATAGGAAATGTTGAGTTTACATGCTCTTTAAATAAATGTATTTGGAAGAGTGGAAATCAAATAAAAAGGTAGGCAGCAATTTTTAAATATTCGTTTAAGTTATGCTATGATTATTGGGAACATGTAACAAATATAAAATAGATGTATCTCAATTTGTCTACAAAAGTGGAATTAGGCTCCATGCACACTAGCGTTTTTTAAACTCCTAGAAGCTGTTTTATTCTGTGCCTAGAAGCTAAATAGTGTTATCCTGTGTCCATGCTCACTACTTTAGGCTATTAGCATTTTTTGAGCTTCAGCATCTAGGAGCAGAAAAAAATTGTTTTGTAGAGTTTTTTGGAGCATTTTTCCAGCAGAAAATAAAAAAAAAAAAAAAAAAGCTGAATGCTCCTAACTGCTTCTAAATGCTACTTAAATGCTCGGAACAGCTTTTTTTTCTTCATGTACTGCAAAAACACTAATAAAATGCTAATGCTCCTAAAAGCTACTAGAAGCTGGCACAAAAATTAAAGATACGGCCACACTCCACAGCTGAGATAACATTATGAAGTTGTTTTGGTTGCCGGTTCACATTTGTACGATCACAGAGATCGCATGTAATTCGAAGCGCACTGCTCCTAAAATTACATGCGATGTCTGTGCGGTGCAAATTCAGCCATACAGTTTGTATGGCTGAATTCGCGCCGCAATCGCACTAAAACACGCACAGGACCCTTTTTTTGGTCCGCAGCAGAATCGGATCGCATGGTGTCTCACACTAGTGCAATCTGATTCCGTGTGAACTTTCAGATCACACTGCGATATGCGATCTGATCTGGGGGGTGTCGTTAACTTTTAATTGACACCCCCAGCATAACGCATATGGCAATGTGAACTGCCAGGGGTGCAGATGCGATGCGGGAACACACTGTATATTCGCAGCGTTCCCGCATCACACAAATGTGAACCGGCACTTAAGCTGGATACACACTATACAACTTTTGTTGTTGTGCAATGGCCTACCTGATTGCATACAAATTGAAAGTGTTTAGGTCTGACCTCATTTTATGGTTTTGGTAAGTCTAAAGGAAAAAATCTAAAGAAAATTGTATAGTGTGTATGACAGACAGACACACAGACGTTTCACACCACACACCTTGCTTGTTCACAACATCAACATAGCAAAAACACATTATTTTAGGTGTGGGCTTGAAGAGAAACCACACCTCAATCCACAAGCGTTTTCAATTGCCAACTAATTGCGTGACCATTTCATGCTCCCAATAAAAACATTGGTATAAAGAACGTAATCACACAATATCCAAAAATAGTATAAATAGGGAGTATCATACACGAACAAGAGACAAAAAAATTATCAACAAAATACAAATAAAACATGCAAATAAAAATGCATGTAAGAAAAAAAAAGAGAAAAAACACAGAAAAAAAATATATATGTAGACTAATTGCAACTCAGTAGTGTGTCCACAAAATACAAATAAAATATGCAAATAAAATTGCATGAAGGGAAAAAAAAAAAAGAAAAAAGAGAAAAAACACATATATATGTAGACTATTTGCAATATCCACAAAATACAAATAAAATATGCAAATAAAATTGCATGAAGGAGAAAGAAAAACAAGAAAAAAAAGAGAAAAAAACAAAGAAAACCAAATAATATATAGACTATTGTAGATTATGTAGACTATTTTCAATTTAGTAGCATATAAACATACATAAATTAAACATTTTGTACACATTGGGATTCGTGGCTTTTGATGATGATGATATCTGGACAGCGGAATTGTTATGGTTGTCTGTTGTTCCTTTTGTTTGAATATTTGTTCTCATATCCCTTCTTGTGTACATAAGGGGGTGTATGTGATTTATATACATCACGCATCATGAATGTGAAAGGTTTTTTAACATGTATTTTGTGTATTATAAAATGTTTTATTTATGTATGTATGCATGCTACTAAGTTGCAAATAGTCTACACATATATTTCTTTGATTTTATGTTTTTTTTCTCTTTTTTTCTTGTTTTTTTTTTCTTACATTCATTTTAATTTGCATATTTTATTTGTATTTTGTTTATAATTTTTTTGTCTCTTGTTCTTATTTGATACTTACTTTTTATACTATTTTTGGATATTGTGTGATTATGTTCTTTATACAAATGTTTTTATTGGGAACATGGAATGGTCACGCAATTAGTTGGCAATTGAAAATGCATGTGATTTTAAATAACATGTGTTTTTGCAATATTGACGTTGTGAACAAGCACGGTGTGTCAGATGAAATATTAACCTGTCTGTCTGGGCTGACGATGAATAAAGGAACTTCATAATCTTATCTCAGCTGTGGTGTGCGCTGTATCTTTCTCTGGTATCTTTATGGTCTACAGTGGTGAGCCGAGGTAAGCACCTGCAATAGATATGTTGTACTTTTCCCTTTTGGCCTGAGCGGTGTATGTATGTGTGTTGGACAAAAATGCTATTATCGGTTGCTCAATGTAGATAGAGAAAGCTTCTTGGAGAATGAGCCTCGGTTCACACTAGATGGAGTGCGAATTCGCTACGGATTTGGCTCCATGTCCAATTCACAACCTGTTCATGCGAACCGATTGCGGAGTGTATGTTAAGTTAACAACACCCCGAAATCGGTTTGTAAAATGCAAGGTGCAATTTGCAGAATTGGATCACATGGGTGTTCACATCCATGCCATCCGATTCTGGTGTAGACGAAAAAAAGGGCCCTGAATAAGTTTGGTGCGAATGTGGTGCAATTTGAACAATGCAAATCCATGGCTCAAATCACAACCCAGAAACACTGCATGTAATTTGCACAGGAATGTGCTGTGATTCCGATGTGGTGTAACGCACTGCATCAGTGTAAACCCAGGCTTAAGGGCCTAAAGCCAGGAGATTTCTAGAGAGACTCCAGAAGAACAACCTGGCCTCTGTTGTCTGCTCAGCCTCTGGAGAACTCATTTTGTGAACCCAAAGGATTATCAGAACTCCGAATCCATTTCTGTCCATGCTAAAGGAATACCTATAACTAGTGATTGACCGATATCATTTTTTTTAGTGCCGATACCGATATTTGGTCATCAGATATCGGTATCGGTCGATATTTTCGGACATTTAAATTTTTTTTTTTTCACAGGTTCTATTGTGGAGGGATCTGGGAGTCTAAAAGACCCCAAACCTCTCCTCTGCACTTAAAAGCATTCAAAATGCAAGGTTTGGCTGTTTTGAATGCTCACATTTTTTTGAATTTGCCGTAGAGTCCCCGGAAGTGATGTCATGACATCACTTCCGGGCTTTTTACATGGAGACCTGATCAGTGCCAAATGTGGCTTTGATCGGGTCTTCTCTTCGGTGGCTGTGCAGGTAGGATGTCCGGGTCTCCCAGTCCGACAGGAGACCCGGGCGAGCCGCGAAAGGCGGCGGGAGGGGGGAGACGTCCCCCCCATGCTCCTTGGAATGACAGCCAAGCGGCTTCTCAGCCGTATTGGTTGTCATTACAAGACAGCCGACCGTCGGCTATGGACCCCGGTATCGGGGTGATGCCTCTAGCTGCAGGCATCACTCTGGTACAGCACTTTCCCGAAATATCGGCAATATCTGTAACCTCAGGGGCCGAATCCGATATATCGGTGAAAGTGCATATCGGCCCCTGATATATCGGCATTGCCGATAACCGGTCGATCCCTAGTCATAACTGGAACTACTGAGAATCTGGGACTGTTCCACTAAATGGAAAGGCACTGTGACCAGAGTATAGATGGGCTCCTAAAATGTAGTCCTCCTTGTGGTCAGACCTCATTGGTGTGTAATTAGGATTTTCTTCTTCCTGTAAAATGTTTTGAAATTAAATTGAGCAGAAACAATCTCATGTTTCATTGACTCCTGAAAAGCTTTAAATAACTTTATCTCTTTGCATTATTATCACATGGAGATGTTTATGTTTACCGTCTAAGAATGCATCAGATAACGGCTCATATGTCTTCCTGGCAGAGATGATGAAGATTATCATAAAGATTTATGGCGTGTTTCTGTCTTTCATCCACTTGTGTAATCGATGTTCCAACAAAAGTGAGGAATATGATGAAACTCTACCAGACACGAAAAGCTAAAGATTGAGTTGAGCAGAGGAATTTTAGAGGGTTGGCACTTGTTTCCTTCACATGGGGGTCTTTCTGTAAACCAGATAGGAACTGAAAATTATTTTAAGGACCTAAAATTGATGACATTTCCAACCAGATCTTATAAAAATTACCTGGAAGTTGCAATAAAACCAAAACATGGACACCTAAACCGTTCACATCCTGTCCACCAGATGAACTCCTTATGAAATAAATATTTGTAGGTGACCTTATTGTTATTTTATATCATTTATAAAGAAGATATTTATATCTGAGAATTCTGCAGACAGGCGATGGTGTCTGCTAATGAAGTGCTAAGTGATGTTTATGATTCATTTAGAGGAGCAGGTGGTGCTGGCCTGACAGAACTGAAGGAGAGATTTTAATTGTAAGTCATAAAGTATCTCTTTAATTTGTTTCCTGCACAAACCTTCTTTGCACATTCAGGCTGGAAGTATTATTGTAAATTGCCAATGTCTTTGTTAAATAGATATAGCACCCTCCTAGGATAGGATGCTAAGCAAATGTAGTTGTTGGCTTGCTCTGTAATCAGAGGAGCTGAGATTGACCATAGCTCCACAGCCT
Organism: Pelophylax lessonae; assembly: GCF_965119305.1. Classification (NCBI taxonomy): domain Eukaryota; kingdom Metazoa; phylum Chordata; class Amphibia; order Anura; family Ranidae; genus Pelophylax; species Pelophylax lessonae. The sequence continues at coordinate 483,280,640 of NC_138771.1, read as the reverse complement.
GGGCATTTGATTGTTTTCCCTGCATCTGTGAAGAACCTTCCAGAGCTTAGGACAGCAAATTCTAATGCCTAGGCTGCATATTTGCCATGCTGTAGCCAATCCTTGGAGAGGTGTCCACAGCGGGTGGTCAGAGAGGTGGTAAATTGGCTGGAATTCGGTCAGATGGTCTTTCCCCAAGAGACAACTGATCTGCGAGCTTCAGGGGGCTCCTTGACTGGCTGCTGGACTGCTCGCCCATGGACTTGTCCTGATCTGAGATATTTGAGTAAAGTCAATCCCCTCTGCCAAAGTCTATTTATGCCTTTTTGGGCTGTTCCAGTTTGTCTACTTGTGCTACAAATTAACCATATGGTCCTCAGTAGGGATGATCGAACGGTTTGGGTCGACCATCGGTTCGACCCGAACATTGGGTGTTCGAAATTAGGCCGAATTCCGAACTCTTTGCGGTAAAAGTTCGGAATTCGGCCACCAGAACTGCCCAAAATGCAATGGGACAGGAACTGGGCTTTAAAAGCCTGTGATTGGCCCAGAAACATCAGTAAAAGCCAATTGAGGGGGCAGGAGTCTGCTAGGAATGTGATTGGAGTGACTACGGGGTCCAGAGGCCAATCAGGAGTGAATAAACCCCCCATACGCCCCCCAGTATATAACATAGCCTCGCCAAACCTCTAGCACTGTAATACAGGGGCTGTGGAAGAGAGTGCAAGCATTTGTGTTTCTCTGCCTTATGGAGCTGTTCTTTTAGTGTAAGGAAAGGGATATGCAGTGTAGTTAGTGTACTATATACCACTATAGTTAGATTCAAAAATCTAGTTTTTGTAAGGATAGCTTTAAGTGTCAGGGTGACCGTAGTGTAGTTTAGGTGACCTGACTCTGCCATGTCAGGGTGACCATAGTGTAGTTTAGGGTAAACTGACTTTGCTATGTCAGGGTGACCATAGTGTAGTTTAGGGTGAACTGACTCTGCCATGTCAGGGTGACAGAACTCTGCCATGTCAGGGTGACCGTAGTGTAGTTTAGGGTGAACTGACTCTGCCATGTCAGGGTGACCGAACTCTGCCATGTCAGGGTGACCGTAGTGTAGTTTAGGGTGAACTGACTCTGCCATGTCAGGGTGACCGTAGTGTAGTTTAGGCTGAACTGACTCTGCCATGTCAGGGTGACCGAACTCTGCCATTTCAGGGAGACTGTAGTGTAGTTTAGGCTGAACTGACTCTGCCATGTCAGGGTGGCCGTAGTGTATTTTAGGGTAAACTGACTCTGCCATGTCAGGGTGACCCCACTATGCAGATTCTGGGTTAGGGGTATACATATATACACATATATATATATATCTATATATATATATATATATACAGTGCCTTGCGAAAGTATTCGGCCCCCTTGACCTTTTCGACCTTTTGCCACATTTCAGGCTTCAAACATAAAGATATAAAACTGTAATTTTTTGTGAAGAACCAACAACAAGTGGGACACAATCATGAAGTGGAACACAATTTATTGGATATTTCAAACTCTTTTAACAAATAAAAAACGGAAAAATTGGGCGTGCAAGATTATTCTGCCCCTTTACTTTCAGTGCAGCAAACTCTCTCCAGACGTTCAGTGAGGATCTCTGAATGATCCAATGTTGACCTAAATGACTAATGATGATAAATAGAATCCACCTGTGTGTAATCAAGTCTCCGTATAAATGCACCTGCACTGTGATAGTCTCAGAGGTCCGTTAAGCGCAGAGAGCATCATGAAGAACAAGGAACACACCAGCCAGGTCCAAGATACTGTTGTGGAGAAGTTTAAAGCCGGATTTGGATACAAAAAGATTTCCCAAGCTTTAAACATCCCAAGGAGCACTGTGCAAGCGATAATATTGAAATGGAAGGAGTATCAGACCACTGCAAATCTACGAAGACCTGGCCGTCCCTCTAAACTTTTAGCTCATACAAGGAGAAGACTGATCAGAGATGCAGCCAAGAGGCCCATGATCACTCTGGATGAACTACAGAGATCTACAGCTGAGGTGGGAGACTCTGTCCATAGGACAACAATCAGTCGTATACTGCACAAATCTGGCCTTTATGCAAGAGTGGCAAGAAGAAAGCCATTTCTTAAAGATATCCATAAAAAGTGTTGTTTAAAGTTTGCCACAAGCCACCTGGGAGGCACACCAAACATGTGGAAGAAGGTGCTCTGGTCAGATGAAACCAAAATCAAACTTTTTGGCAACAATGCAAAACGTTATGTTTGGCGTAAAAGGAACACAGCTCATCACCCTGAAAACACCATCCCCACTGTCAAACATGGTGGTGGCAGCATCATGGTTTGGGCCTGCTTTTCTTCAGCAGGGACAGGGAAGATGGTTAAAATAGATGGGAAGATGGATGGAGCCAAATACAGGACAATTCAAAATCTACAATGGAATGGTTCACAAATAAACATATCCAGGTGTTAGAATGGCCAAGTCAAAGTCCAGACCTGAATCCAATCGAGAATCTGTGGAAAGAACTGAAAACTGCTGTTCACAAACGCTCTCCATCCAACCTCACTGAGCTTGAGCTGTTTTGCAAGGAGGAATGGGCAAAAATTTAAGTCTCTCGATGTGCAAAACTGATAGAGACATACCCCAAGTGACTTACAGCTGCAATTGCAGCAAAAGGTAGCACTACAAAGTATTAACTTAACCACTTTACCACCGGAGGATTTTGCTGTCTTACGTCTGGGCCACTTTTTGCGATTCGGCACTGTGCCACTTTAACTGACAATTGCGCGCTCTTGCGACGCCCTACCCAAACGAAATTGATGTCCTTTTTTTCCCACAAACAGAGCTTTCTTTAGGTGGTATTTGATCACCTGTGCGATTTTTACTTTTTGCGCTATAAACAAAAAAAGAGCATTTATTTTGAAAAAAATAACAATATTTTTCACACTTTTTTTATATGAAATTCCCCCCCAAAAAAAAGTAAAAATCAAAATTTTTTTAAATTTTTGGCCAATTTGTTTTCTGCTACCTATGTTTCGTAAAAAAATCACAATAAGCGTATTTTGATTGGTTTGCGCAAAAGTTATTGCGTTTACTAACTAAGGGAAAGATTTCTGTCATTTTTGGTGTTTTTTTTTTAACAAGTAATTGACGGCGATCTGCGATTTTTTTCTTTGCGGGACTGCGACATTGCGGCGGACAGATCGGACCCTTGACTGACAATTTTGACACTTTTGGGGTTACCAGTGACATTACTACAGTAATCAGTGCTATAAATATGCACGGTTACTGTAAAAATGACACTGGCAGGGAAGGGGTTAATTTTATTGGAGAGGGAGGGGTTAATGTATGCCTGGTGCTTACTAACGTGTGTGGGGGGAGGTGACTGAGTGACACAGGGACAGATCGCAGGTTTAGCTATGCTGGACCCTGCAATCTGTCACTGTTTGTCCCTTAGGAGATCCGCCCGCTCTGTTTACACAAGCGGGCGGATCTCCAAACTCGATTCTCCGACGATCGGGGAAGAGCAGCGGCGATCGCCGCCGCTCCTCCCCTGGCCCGACTCCCGCTGTGACTGAAAACAGCGGGAGCATGCCTCCGGCGGCGCGCGAGCGGCGCCTACAGGGGGAGGAGTCCAGCGACGTAGGTCTATGTCGCTGAACGTAATAGAGCCACTTTGCCGCAGTACAGTCCCAGTGACTGGTCGGCAAGTGGTTAAGGGGGCTATATAATTTTGCACGCCCAATTTTTCAGTTTTTTATTTGTTAAAAAGTTTGAAATATCCAATAAATGTCGTTCCACTTCATGATTGTGTCCCACTTGTTGTTGATTCTTCACAAAAAATTACAGTTTTTATATCTTTATGTTTGAAGCCTGAAATGTGGCAAAAAGTCGAAAGTTCAAGGGGGCCGAATACTTTCGCAAGGCACTGTATATGTGTATATATATTGTGAGGGATTAGCTCGGTGGTAGGCGTGGATGACCCCTTGGGGGGGTGCGTTTACACAGTAAGATAGCCGACAAGTGGTTGCAAACAACAGTTTGGTTTATTCATGCCATTTTCTTCACCAGACTGCATGCAGCAAAACAGCAAAATAAAATAAAACACCAAAATAAATCCTTGCCTCTGTGGGCGGCTACCTTCTCACACTGGAACCTACCTAAGAGTCTGTCTCCAACCTACTGTTGGGCAGACTTGGCTGATCATACAGCAGACACTATATAGTCAATTTATTTTCTCTTCTCACAGCACATGTTCATTGGACTCTTCACATTGAACATGTTCCTTTTCCTCTTCACATTGAACATGTCCCTTTTCCTCTTCACATTGAACATGTCCCTTTTCTCTTCACATTGAACACAGTTCATCTATTTCTTCCCACATAGAAATAGTTCAAGACCTCACCTTGAGTAGCCTTCGGTCTTACATAATTTTCCCTTCACAGGAAATGTCCATTGGTTTCTTTTCACCTAGAAACGATCCAAGAGCTCACTTCAAGTAGTCTTCACACTTGTTACCCTCCTCAGCTTCACATCGCTTTAGGAGGTCTTCCCCATGCTCACACAGCTTTCAGGGGGCACACGTCTGTCTGTCCTCCTCTCCCAGCCCACACGGCGACAGGAGGCAGCAGTCCTTCTCCCAGGCTTCCTCAGCGTCGGGAGGCACACATCTGTCTGTCCTCCTCTCCCAGCCCACACGGCGACAGGAGGCAGCAATCCATAGACTTCCTCTGGACAAATTATAGAGGCCTTAACTTCCTCATTCCGAACAGCTGAAGGCCTTTCAACTTCCTTAGACAGTTCTGGCTACCTCTGCAGCCGACACCCTATAGTAATTGGTGATTTGTCTAACCCAGGTGGAAGTGTAGCTCCTGTCTGTGACTACATTCACAGATTTACCTGACTTCCTGTCACATACCCCCCCCACCCCCTCTTGTTTCAACCCTAGGGTTGGGACACAGTTTTCCAGGCACGCATGTGTCAGGCACTTCTCTTGACTCTCACTGATAAGCCTCCTAGTATCCTCAAGCTTCCGGATAAAACTGTTTCTGTCATCTTCATTGACAGATTTCTCATAAATGCCACACAGTTTGTCTCTCATCTCATATACACATTCTTCAACTGCATTTTTGGCATAATTTTGCTCCTTCTCGTTTCTGTCATCTTCATTGACAGATTTCTCATAAATGTCAGACAGCTTGTCCCTCATAACCGTCTGTCCAATCCACCATGGAGGACCGTGATCCATAGGCAACTCAATTTTGCTAGTCTTAAAGTCTTCAACATTCTTAAGACGCCTCTCTCTGCAATCAACAAATGATTTCCACAACACTTTGAAAACCTCTGCTTCACTTAGCTTTGTTCCAAGAAATGTCTGTACTTTATCAACTTTCCTTCCATCATCATATGGGTCAAAGGCAACAACACAGTTGAACCCAGCGATCTGGGTGGTATCCATTATAGACCTCCTCTCTGCATCAGTGAAGAAGCATGGAACTGCAACACGTTCTTTTACAGGTTTCTTCAATGCACTTTCTGCTGAACTATTTGACCGCTCAAGGTCCCCTAGTTCCTTTTCTCTATCTGAATTCCACATGGAATGCATCTCAAGATCACGATCAAACTTCTGCCACCTGTCTTTCACCATTTCCATTTTGGAAATATTCCCTGAAAGGCACTTATTCATTTGCTTCACGCTTTCACCAACAGCCTTAGTTTTCTCCACTAGGTGGCGTTTGCTTTTTTCTCCCAGATTTATATCACTTGCTTTAGTTTTCTCCGCTTTAGTTTTCTCCACTAGGTTTTCAGCCTGAACTGAGAAATCATCACATCTCTTACACAGCTCCTCCGTTTGCTGAAGTTCTAATGATACTTTTCCCAATGCTTGAAGTTTTTGAAGGAACGGTTTATTCCAAAGGGGTGATTCAAGCCACATGTCATCACATTTCTGAGGCTCACTCAGGACAGACCCCAAAACACTGATCCTTTTAAAAACTGCATCAGGCACACTATCCCCTCTTTGGGACAGATCCTCTGTTGCCTGTAATTCCTCTTCCAGTTCCTGCAACGGAATCTTCATCTCTTCTACTTGCTGTTCTAAGGCTCGCTTAGACTCTTCTAGCTCCTGAACGCTTTTCACAACATCATCCTTGGAGCTGATCAAACCTTCCATTTCTGTACGCAGCTGTTGGTTAACTCTTTCTAGTTCAACCTTACACTCTAGAGCTTCCTCCAAAGAGCGAGCCAAGAACAGGGCTTTGCTCTCGTTATCACGCGCCTCTGCTTCTGCACGGTCGCGTTCTTCTGCATACTTTGCAGACACAGTCTTCTCCTCACCAAGCATCTGATCAAACTTCTTTTTCACATCTTCAACACACTCTAATGAACCAACGCTTTCTTCCATGCGTTTTTTCATATCCGCTATCTGAGCTTGCAATGTTGTGACTTGCTCTGATAGGTTTTTCTTTGCTTCCTCCTCCTCTTTTAATTGTTCCAGGAAGCCATTTTTCTCATCTTCCATTTGTTTGAGCTTTGTGCTAAAACTCAGCCTTTGACACCTCTCTTCCTGTAAGAGTTCCTGCGTGTCTTGCAGCTGCGATTCCAAGATAGAAAAATCTTCCGCAATTTCTCTAGATTTGCTGTCTGCTTGAGAAAGCTGATTTGTAACATTGTCCAGCTCAACCTGCAGTCGGTTTGCCTTCTCTGACAGCTTAGCACACACTCGGTCACCTTCTGACACCTTGACTTGCGATTCCTGCAGCTGTGCCTCTACTTTTTTTCTCTTGTGTTCCGAATCTCCTTTTCCCTGCATAAGAGCCTTCACCTCACTGGCTAGCATCTGGGAATAAGAATGTAATTCTGCCACACAGGCTTCTTTCTCCTTTAGGTGCTGCTGGACACGTTGGGCTTCCCCTTTCCAACTTTCACAGTCCGTACGCAATTCATCTACCACATTGCTCAAAGTGGTGAGCTCATACACAGTACTCAGTAATTTAGCCTCTCTTTCACTTTTCTCGTTGTCGCTGAGAGACAATGTCGTTTTCAGAGCAACATTCTGTTCCTGCGCCCCCTGCAGGTCTATTTTTGTAGCTTCCAAACACTGAAGACTTTTTTCCAGCTGATTACGCAACTCCAACATTTCACACATACTTTGCTCCTGCAAAGTCTTAACTTCAATTTCCTTCTCCATAAGGATGGTATCTTTCTCCTTTATAGTGTCTTGACGTTTTTGCAACTCGACCAAAAGAAGAGCAGTGGTTTCTTCCCACTGTGACACATGAGACTTGAGTAGTTCATTAGTTTCCTGCAAGTTTCTATGCTCCATCTTAAGCAATTCCAAGGTTTGTTCCTTTTCTTCCATTTTCCGTTGCAAGACATCCAACTCAGCCCTGCACACATACTCGGTTTCCTCCAAACCGATGGCCTCCATTGGCTGCTGACGTCTCTGTTTCCAGCCTGCCATGCTCTCTTGGTGAGCCTTTTGTTGAGCTGCAAAGCTCCGCTGTTTCAGCATCTCCCCCATTTTGAGTTTACTTTTCATCTGAGCACACTGCGTCTCCATAGCAGTTTCATCAGTGTTGCTAGGGACAACAACCTTCCTCTTTAGTAGACTCTCTTTAGGCATGGATGGGGCTCGTTCAGACGGTAAAATCCCCTCCATCCATAGAATCCGGTCTCTCATTTCATCTATCTTTGCATTTTTCAGGCGTTTTGATCGCCCCATCTTCAATAACTCCACAAACAAATTTTTCACAGTCCAGCAAAAATTTTCAGACCACTGTCTCTTTAACACATGTAGTTTTTCTCTCTCTTGCAAGATCTCTTTTCCTGCGCACACAGTTTGTGCAGTCCCTTGCACCAGACACAACAAAGTTCATCAAAAATTTTGAGACCGCTGTCTCTTTAAAACACGTTTTTTCTCTTTCAGTATCTTCTCTCCTGCACACATAGATTGTGCAATCTCATGCACCAGACAAAGTTCATCAAACATATGCACTTCTTTGCAGGGATCTCTGCTTCTGCCCACTGCATACCTCCACCATATGTGAGGGATTAGCTCGGTGGTAGGCATGGATGACCTTTTGGGGGGGGGTGCGTTTACACAGTAAGATAGTCGACAAGTGGTTGCAAACAACAGTTTGGTTTATTCATGCCATTTTCTTCACCAGACTGCATGCAGCAAAACAGCAAAATAAAGTAAAACACCAAAATAAATCCTTGCCTCTGTGGGCGGCTACCTTCTCACACTGGAATCTACCTAAGAGTCTGTCTCCAACCTACTGTTGGGCAGACTTGGCTGATCATACAGCAGACACTATATAGTCCATTTATTTTCTCTTCTCACAGCACATGTTCATTGGACTCTTCACATTGAACATGTCCCTTTTCCTCTTCACATTGAACATGTCCCTTTTCCTCTTCACATTGAACATGTCCCTTTTCTCTTCACATTGAACACAGTTCATCTATTTCTTCCCACATAGAAATAGTTCAAGACCTCACCTTGAGTAGCCTTCGGTCTTACATAATTTCTCCTTCACACAGGAAATGTCCATTGGTTTCTTTTCACCTAGAAACGATCCAAGAGCTCACTTCAAGTAGTCTTCACACTTGTTACCCTCCTCAGCTTCACATCGCTTTAGGAGGTCTTCCCCATGCTCACACAGCTTTCAGGGGGCACACGTCTGTCTGTCCTCCTCTCCCAGCCCACACGGCGACAGGAGGCAGCAGTCCTTCTCCCAGGCTTCCTCAGCGTCGGGAGGCACACATCTGTCTGTCCTCCTCTCCCAGCCCACACGGCGACAGGAGGCAGCAATCCATAGACTTCCTCTGGACAAATTATAGAGGCCTTAACTTCCTCATTCCGAACAGCTGAAGGCCTTTCAACTTCCTTAGACAGTTCTGGCTACCTCTGCAGCCGACACCCTATAGTAATTGGTGATTTGTCTAACCCAGGTGGAAGTGTAGCTCCTGTCTGTGACTACATTCACAGATTTACCTGACTTCCTGTCACAATATGTATATGTATATATACACACACACACACATATAAATATATATATATATACACACATATATATATAAATACTGTATACACACACACACACACACATATATATATATATATATATATATATATATATATATATATATATATATATATATATACAGGTCCTTCTCAAAAAATTAGCATATTGTGATAAAGTTCATTATTTTCTGTAATGTACTGATAAACATTAGACTTTCATATATTTTAGATTCATTACACAAAACTGAAGTAGTGCAAGCCTTTTTATTGTTTTAATATTGATGATTTTGGCATACAGCTCATGAAAAATCAAAATTCCTATCTCAAAAAATTAGCATATTTCATCCGACCAATAAAAGAAAAGTGTTTTTAATACAAAAAAAAGTCAACCTTCAAAAAATTATGTTCAGTTATGCACTCAATACTTTTTCGGGAATCCTTTTGCAGAAATGACTGCTTCAATGCGGCGTGGCATGGAGGCAATCAGCCTGTGGCACTGCTGAGGTGTGATGGAGGCCCAGGATGCTTCGATAGCAGCCTTGAGCTCATCCAGAGTGTTGGGTCTTGCGTCTCTCAACTTTCTCTTCACAACATCCCACAGATTCTCTATGGGGTTCAGGTCAGGAGAGTTGGCAGGCCAATTGAGCACAGTAATACCATGGTCAGTAAACCATTTACCAGTGGTTTTGGCACTGTGAGCAGGTGCCAGGTCGTGCTGAAAAATGAAATCATCATCTCCATAAAGCTTTTCAGCAGATGGAAGCATGAAGTGCTCCAAAATCTCCTGATAGCAAGCTGCATTGACCCTGCCCTTGATAAAACACAGTGGACCAACACCAGCAGCTGACATGGCACCCCAGACCATCACTGACTGTGGGTACTTGACACTGGACTTCAGGCATGTTGGCATTTCCCTCTCCCCAGTCTTCCTCCAGACTCTGGCACCTTGATTTCCGAATGACATGCAAAATTAGCTTTCATCCGAAAAAAGTACTTTGGACCACTGAGCAACAGTCCAGTGCTGCTTCTCTGTAGCCCAGGTCAGGCGCTTCTGCCGCTGTTTCTGGTTCAAAAGTAGCTTGACCTGGGGAATGCGGCACCTGTAGCCCATTTCCTGCACACCCCTGTACACAGTGGCTCTAGATGTTTCTACTCCAGACTCAGTCCACTGCTTCCGCAGGTCCCCCAAGGTCTGGAATCGGTCCTTCTCCACAATCTTCCTCAGTGTCCGGTCACCTCTTCTCGTTGTGCAGCGTTTTCTTCCACACTTTTTCCTTCCCACAGACTTCCCACTGAGGTGCCTTTATACAGCACTCTGGGAACAGCCTATTTGTTCAGAAATTTTTTTCTGTGTCTTACCCTCTTGCTTGAGGGTGTCAATGATGGCCTTCTGGACAGCAGTCAGGTCGGCAGTCTTACCCATGATTGCGGTTTTGAGTAATGAACCAGGCTGGGAGTTTTTAAAAGCCTCAGGAATCTTTTGCAGGTGTTTAGAGTTAATTAGTTGATTCAGATGATTAGGTTAATAGCTCATTTAGAGAACCTTTTCATGATATGCTAATTTTTTGAGATAGGAATTTTGGTTTTTCATGAGCTGTATGCCAAAATCATCAATATTAAAACAATAAAAGGCTTGCACTACTTCAGTTGTGTGTAATGAATCTAAAATATATGAAAGTCTAATGTTTATCAGTACATTACAGAAAATAATGAACTTTATCACAATATGCTAATTTTTTGAGAAGGACCTGTATATATACGCCTATACAGAAGTTAAAAAAAAAACGCCCAAAAAACGCCTGAAACAAAAACGCCCAGGTGTGAAAGGAGGGTAACACCATCCCTGCGCTACTGAAATTCTAAGAAAAATAATCTTTTTTTTTGTTCTGGACATGCTACAGAGCTGAAACTTCACAGGTACATTTTTAGACCCCCCAGAAACTAAATCCAAAGAAATCTCATTTATTTTTTCCAATAATTTTTAAGAACTTTTTTTTGCCTTATTCACAGTCTCTGGGGCATGACCCAGAACCCTAGGCACTTTTTAGGGGCATTTATTGGGTTTTAGGGCTTCAAAATTGTGTTTTTTGATTCCAGAAGTTCGGGTCCCATTGATTTCAATGGGGTTCTGGAATCCGAACCAAACTTTTGGGAAATTCGGGTGTTCTGGTTGAACCGAACTTTTCAAAAGTTCGATCATCCCTAGTCCTCAGCTGTAAGGACTTGGACTGTTACAGTAGGCTGAGTTTTGCTACCAGTTTACCCTGTGGCCCCAAGCTGTAAGAACTTACACTGTTTCAGTCCGTCATTGTCTGTGCTGAACTTTGTATCATGGTCCCCAGCTGTGAGTGAAAGACTGTGTTACTGCTGCTTTGAGAGAGACGTGTCCCCTGCGGAACTGTGCTCAAGCATTTTGCAGTATCCCATTCCTCATTGTCCTCCCCCTGTTACAAGTTTCTTCAGCTATAAATACTAAAAAGACAACCCCTAGACCAGGGGTGTTAAACTCAATTTCATCATGGGCCGCATCAGCATTATGGTCACTCTCAGAGGGCCGGTTCTATCTGTAGCCCCCCCCCCTACTATCAGAAGTTAAGAGCCCCCACCCTCCCTTACATCACAGTGCATCCCCTTTACCATGTGCTGCTGCTGGGAAGAAGCTGGAGGCAGACCTGGAAAGCAGCAACTGTAGGGTCTGGAGGAGGACCAGGGGGAGGGCTGGAGTCAGCTTCTGGAGTCTGCTGAATGCTAAGACCAGTGAAGGCAGAGGTTGCTGAAGGTTGCTGAAGCTGCGCAGAGAGGTGCAGGATCTGTAGGAGGAGTTGTGTCCTCCTCTCTGCTGCCAACTGCTGAGATGGGGGGTGTGGTCCTCTCTGCGGCTGCACAGCGAAGCACAGGATCTGGCAGAGGAGTTCTGTCCTCTCTGCTGTCGTCTGCTGAGACAAGGTGGGGGCAGAGATGAGAGAAGTGCAGCAGCTGCAAGAGAGCTGCAAGGGCCACATAAAATGGCCTGAAGGGCCGGATTCGGGCCGCAGGCCTTGCGTTTGACACATGTGCCCTAGACTGTTTACTAAGCCAGAGTGAATGGACTGTTTCTGTGTGCCTGCTGATTCTGCACTATTTTAGGAGAGAACCATTTAAAAATACAGCGGCCCCTTCGGGGGTAGCACTGTACAACTAATTATGGAGCCAGTATAGGGATGCAACTGAGGGATCACATTTGGATAGGCTTTTTCTATCCACAGTCCCATCTGTAAATGCATGGGGGAAATCTACTCTGATTCATAGAAATGGTTGATTTGAGGTTAACTTGAGAATAGAACAATTCACAAAAAGGTCCAGACTTAAAGAAAAAAAATGTCCATCCAATTTTTTTTTTTTAAATTTTAAAATCCCATAAAATCTAGAAAAACGTATCTGAATCTGTGGTCATATATATGATCCTCCACAGCCTCTCTTTTAGCGGCAGTGACCAGTGGTGGGAAAATAGTGTCCCCATTGGAAGATTTCCCCTCTATTGCTTTTCTGGGGATTTTCTTTTACTTTTACTTTAAATGATAATGGTAAACAGGACAAATAGAAAGGATGAATCTCCTTAACAGGGACAGCAAAAAAAAAAAAAGCTGACAGGTGTTCTAACCCATGCCCACTCTATCCCAAACTAAAAAAAAAGCTTTGCCTTTAATTATACTTTAAGATGTAAGATTCTTGATCTACAGAGGGACTTGTGTCTCCCACATGAACTTTAATGGCATCCCAGGCTTAGTCCATAGGATTCAATATTGAGGTAGCCCACACTTTGCAGCTATAACAGCTTCCACTCTTCTGGGAAGGCTGTCCACAAGGTTTAGGAGTGTGTCTATTGGAATGTTTAACCATTCTTCCAGAAGCACATTTGTGAGGTCAGGCACTGATGTTGGACGAGAAGGCTTTGCTGGCAGTCTCCTCTCTCATTTATCCCAAAGGTGTTCTATCGGACTAAGACTGGGATGCCGTTAAAGTCCATGTGCGTGTAAAGGCAGGTGTCCCAATACTTTTGACAATACAGTGTGTATATATATATATATATATATATATATATATATATATATATGATATCAATGTCCAAATACTGTACTAGTGATGACCCTAGCATAAGGAACAAACTTTTCAGAGAAATGGAATACAATAAGACATGTGGCCACTCACTAAAACTAGAGGAAAAACTGTTTAACCTTAAAATACGTAAGGGGTTCTTTACTGTCAGAGCAGTAAGGATGTGGAATTCTCTTCCACAAGCAGTGGTATTAGCAGGTAGCATCGATAGTTTCAAAAAACTATTAGATGAGCACCTTAACCACTTTACCACCGGAGGATTTTGCTGTCTTACGTCTGGGCCACTTTTTGCGATTCGGCACTGTGCAAATTTAACTGACAATTGCGCGGTCATGCAACGCGGTACCCAAACGAAATTCATGACCTTTTTTTCCCACAAACAGAGCTTTCTTTTGGTGGTATTTGATCACCTGTGCGATTTTTACTTTTTGCGCTATAAACAAAAAAAGAGCGACAATTTTGAAAAAATAACAATATTTTTCAAATTTTTTTATATGAAATTCCCCCCCAAAAAAATGTAAAAATCAAAATTTTTTATCATTTAAGGCCAATTTGTTTTCTGCTACATATTTTTGGTAAAAAAAAAAAATCGCAATAAGCGTATTTTGATTGGTTTGCACAAAAGTTATTGCGTTTACTAACTAAGGGAAAGATTTCTGTCGTTTTTGGTGTTTTTTTTTTTAACGAGTAATGGCAGCGATCTGCGATTTTTTTTTTTCGGGACTGCGACATTGCGGCGGACAGATCGGACCCTTGACTGACATTTTTGACACTTTTGGGGTTACCAGTGACATTTCTACAGTAATTAGTGCTATACATATGCACGGTTACTGTAAAATTACACTGGCAGTGAAGGGGTTAACTTTTTTTGAGAGGGAGGGGTTATGTGTGTCCCTAGGGGCGTGATTCTAACTGTGATTGGCTGTGGCTTGAGGTGTAGGAACAGTGATCAACGGTCCTACATAGTAGAACCGTATGATCACTATTCCTACACAGGGGAGAATGACAGGCGGCTTGTTTACATCAGCCGCCTGCCTTTCTCCCTCTGCACCGACGATCGCTGAGTGACCGGCGGACATCAGGTCCGCTGGTCACACACGCGGGGGGGGGTCCGTGACTCCGGGGGTGCGCGCTCGCTCCCTAGACCCTCACAGGCTAGCGACGTAGAAAAAAAAGGACGTCAAATTCGTTTAGGTACAGCATCGCACGACCGCGCAATTGTCCGTTAAAATCACAAATAGGCCCTGGTCAGGAAGGGGGCTTAAGTGGTTAAGTCACCCAGGTACGAGTATTTCACAAGACACACCAATGTGTGTCAGTGGGAAATGAGCAATTTACTAAATCATGGCAGAACAGAGGACCCACCATCACCAGAAGATCCTGTAGGGGAAAGCGCTATAGCACAGTTTCAAGAGAGTCATGGCAGAACAGAGAACCCGCCATCACCAGCAGCTCCTGCAGGGGAAAACGCTATAGCACAGTTTCAAGAGAGTCATGGCAGAACAGAGAACCCGCCAATCCCAGCAGCTCCTGCAGGGAAAAGCGCTCTAGCAAATTTTCAGGAGAGTCATGGCAGAACAGAGAACCCGCCATCACCAGCAGCTCCTGCAGGGAAAAGCGCTCTAGCAAAGTTTCAGGAGAGTCATGGTAGAACAGAGAACCCGCCATCACCAGCAGCTCCTGTAGGGGAAAGCGCTATAGCAGAGTTTCAGGAGAGTCATGGCAGAACAGAGAACCCGCCATCACCAGCAGCTCCTGTAGGGGAAAGCGCTATAGCACAGTTTCAAGAGAGTCATGGCAGAACCGAGAACCCGCCATCACCAGCAGCTCCTGTAGGGGGAAAGTGCTATAGCAGAGTTTCAGGAGAGTCATGGCAGAACAGTGAACCCACCATCACCAGAAGCTCCTGCAGGGGAAAGCGCTATAGCACAGTTTCAAGAGAGTCATGGCAGAACAGAGAACCCGCCATCACCAGCAGCTCCTGTAGGGGAAAGCGCTATAGCACAGTTTCAAGAGAGTCATGGCAGAACAGAGAACCCACCATCACCAGCAGCTCCTGTAGGGGAAAGCGCTATAGCACAGTTTCAAGAGAGTCATGGCAGAACCGAGAACCCGCCATCACCAGCAGCTCCTGTAGGGGGAAAGTGCTATAGCAGAGTTTCAGGAGAGTCATGGCAGAACAGTGAACCCGCCATCACCAGCAGCTCCTGTAGGGGAAAGCGCTATAGCAGAGTTTCAGGAGAGTCATGGCAGAACAGTGAACCCACCATCACCAGAAGCTCCTGCAGGGGAAAGCGCTATAGCACAGTTTCAAGAGAGTCATGGCAGAACAGAGAACCCGCCATCACCAGCAGCTCCTGCAGGGGAAAACGCTATAGCACAGTTTCAAGAGAGTCATGGCAGAACAGAGAACCCGCCAATCCCAGCAGCTCCTGCAGGGAAAAGCGCTCTAGCAAATTTTCAGGAGAGTCATGGCAGAACAGAGAACCCGCCATCACCAGCAGCTCCTGCAGGGAAAAGCGCTCTAGCAAAGTTTCAGGAGAGTCATGGTAGAACAGAGAACCCGCCATCACCAGCAGCTCCTGTGGTGGAAAGTGCTATAGCAGAGTTTCAGGAGAGTCATGGCAGAACAGAGAACCCGCCATCACCAGCAGCTCCTGTAGGGGAAAGCGCTATAGCACAGTTTCAAGAGAGTCATGGCAGAACAGAGAACCCACCATCACCAGCAGCTCCTGTAGGGGGAACGTGCTATAGCAGAGTTTCAGGAGAGTCATGGCAGAACAGAGAACCCACCATCACCAGCAGCTCCTGTAGGGGAAAGCGCTATAGCACAGTTTCAAGAGAGTCATGGCAGAACCGAGAACCCGCCATCACCAGCAGCTCCTGTAGGGGGAAAGTGCTATAGCAGAGTTTCAGGAGAGTCATGGCAGAACAGTGAACCCACCATCACCAGAAGCTCCTGTAGGGGAAAGCGCTATAGCACAGTTTCAAGAGAGTCATGGCAGAACAGTGAACCCACCATCACCAGAAGCTCCTGTAGGGGAAAGCGCTATAGCACAGTTTCAAGAGAGTCATGGCAGAACAGTGAACCCACCATCACCAGAAGCTCCTGTAGGGGAAAGCGCTATAGCAGAGTTTCAGGAGAGTCATGGCAGAACAGAGAACCCGCCATCACCAGCAGCTCCTGTAGGGGAAAGCGCTATAGCAGAGTTTCAGGAGAGTCATGGCAGAACAGAGAACCCGCCATCACCAGCAGCTCCTGTAGGGGAAAGCGCTATAGCAGAGTTTCAAGAGAGTCATGGCAGAACAGAGAACCCTCCATCACCAGCAGCTCCTGCAGGGGAAAGTGCTATAGCAGAATTTTAAGAGATTTTGGTTGGACAGTTTTGATTTCTGAAAGAAACCTCTTTAGGGGCCCCATTTCGGGTTACTTAGGTGATGAAGTCTGGGATGAGGACATGACCTATATCTAGAGTGGAACTTTTTTCTGTAAATAGTAATTTTGAGCCTAACAGTGACATCAGATCACCTGGATAGCATCTGCCAGAGGAGACAGTTTGGGATATCACTGGTGACCTGCGTGGTGACCAGAATGGTGACCAGCGTGGAGCAGAAAACAGTTGTAGAGAGATCTTCTCTCCTGCCCTGCTTTACTACAAGCGAGGAACTCCTATTAAGACAAAAACATATTGCCAACTTGAAAGCAGAAATGGCTTTTGTACTTTTCCACATGTCAAATTCATGAAATAATTCCAAATTTTCTGAATTTAAAGTTTTTTTGCGTAGCGAGGAAAGTTTCTGTGGAAAGATTTTTGGCAGGTGACCTCGGAGTGACAGAACATTCTGCTGATGTCACTGGTGGAGAATTCTGTAAAGTTGGGCCGTCTGTCTCCTTCCTTCTTCTTACTTCGCTGTAGTCGGACGCTCGTCCTTGCTACTGGAGGCGACCTTGCAAACAGCGCTGACAAAGGTCGCGATGTGTTCATTGATCAGCCAGGCCGAGCATATGACAGTCTGCGCCTTAATTGAATCCCAAAAGGGGGCAGACTGGGTTATTATTACAGATAGCAGTGGATAGCGCTCATTAAAAGCTCCACAGGCTGCGCGTTTTACTAATTAGTTTATTATACAGACACCTTGGCGATGGGCGACTTGTCATTTTGCCCTTTATCGTGCCGGGGATTTTGTTAAAAGTTTAATCAGTGAACAGTGACCGGCTCCGCTCGGCAGTTTCAGGGCGACTGTTCCTGAGGTCGCTGCCGCCATAACTGTTCTGACAGGGTCATAGCGCTGCTTTCTGAAAAGTCGAGGTACGAGGTGACCGCACAGTTGAGCAGGACCTGCCAGAGCACCACTGTCCTGCAGGGAGATGGTGACAGATGAGACAATGCGTATTTTACATACCAACATCAGTTATTGTACCACTGACCAGGGGCGAAGGAGTATCTATTATTTCTGGCAGGCAGCACACTCCAAATTTACACACTAAGATGCAATTATTTTACATTAATGTCCTGATAATCCACTTACAATTATCGCACCATTAATGCGCCACTCACTTATGTGAAGAAAGGGTCTTTGATCTGTTACAGATCTAACTACATAATGTCACCAACGTCACCTGTCACCGAGTCCTTAGAAAAAGTAAAATAGTAAAATAACGCCATGAGACAGCTGTGCAGATAAAATAAAGTTTGTTTTTTTTTCCAATACACTCACTGTACTGGGGATGTATTAGAAGAATTCTGGGCTCAGTAGAAACTTCTTTAACCACTTCCAGCCCAGGCCAATTCTGGCATTTCTCTCCTATATATAAAAATCATATTTGTTTGCTTGAAAATTACTGAGAACCCCCAAACATTATAAATGTAATTTTTAGCAGAGACCCTGCAGTGATGGGGAAACTTGGCACCCCAGATGTTTTGGATCTACATTTTCCATGATGCTCATGCACTCTGCAGTGTAGTTGAGCATCATGGGAAATGTAGTTCCAAAACATCTGGGGTCTCAAGGTTCGCCATCACTGCCCTAGAGAATAAAATGGAGGTCACTGAAATTTATGTCATACGATATTTGCGCAGCATTTTCTCAAATTAAATTTTTTGGGAAAGAATACATTTTAATTAATTTTAATGCAAAAAACAAACAAAAAACAATATATAACCTAATATGTTGGTAAAATCTAAAAGATGTTGTTACACTAAGTAAATAGATACCTAACATGTCACGCTTTAAAATTTCGCACACACGTGGAATGGCGCCAAATTTTGATACTTAAAAATCTACATAGCCTACGCTTTAAAATTGTTTACAGGTTACCAGTTTAGAGTCACAGAGGAGATCTAGTGCTACCATTACTACTTTCACTATAACGTTCGCGGCCATACCTCACATGTGTGGTGCGAACATCGTTTACATATTCGGGCCCAACCTATGTATGCGTTCGCTTCTGCATGCCAGCATGAGGGGACGGGGGCCATCCGGTCCACGGCCAGCTCTATGGTAAACCGCGGCCGGATCGGATCTCCTTCTTCCCAATCACAAAGGGAGAGCCCAGAAAGGCACCAGAGGGCGTGGGGACATCCCCTCCCACTGTCTGGAAAAGCAATCCAGCAGCTGAAAAGCTACTAGGATGGCTTTTACATAGGGTGTAGGGAATCGCTGGCTGAAAACAGAGATATCTGGATGATGGCTGTATCCTGAAGGCATCATTCAGATATCACTTCTTCAACCTAAGGACATCATATGACGTGGGAAGTGGTTAAATTGGAATGGTGGATCTTCCTAGATCTCTAAATAGAACCTAATAAAGCCTATCTCTACCTTAACCCCCACTACTACCACCACCATTTGTAATTTACCTTGATCCCAGCAATTCCTCGGCCTCGTTCTTCTTTTTGTCTGTCATTTGTGGTAGACAGTCCCGAACCCTACAGAGAACTGTGATTATGTAGTGACATCAGCACCATTCCCTACAGCAATCTCCCTAAGCTCAGACCAATAAGATGACACGCCTTCAGGGGGCAGGTCCATGACATCCTGGGCTTGCAGGGAATGGGTTCAGTGACACTGGATGTCATTCAACCCAGAAAAGGAATGATGCTGGGCCTTTTTTTTATTTTAAAAGGTGCTGGGAAATTTCTTTTTTTATAAATTCAATCTCGAGCTCTGCTTTGTTGCACTGCTTTAACTCACACACTTTTATGCACATTATGCTGCGACATGTGTGATTGATTTAATTGTAAATCAAAATTCGAATGAAATTTCTGTTATTCGGACATTTCAAAATCACAATAGTAAAAAATTTCAGCGAATCCAAAATAAATTATAACAAAAACAACAAATTCATTTGTATTCATCTGTTTCATTTAGATGACGCGATGCGATAGTAGTTTGGGCCTTTTGTTAGGCTCCATTCACACCTGAGCAATTCAAATCGCGGGTGGAATCTATTGATTGATCAAAGGATGGAAGGCTCGACTGATAGAAGGAAGAGTCGATTGCAGTTGTATCAAAATCGATTGATGAAGGATGACCAGGGAGGAGGTGAGGGGGGAAAAAAACACTGAATCCATGCTTGTCTATGGGGCTGAAATTGCACTGTCCACCAGGAACCTTTTCCAAAATCCCACTGTGCTGAGTTGATTAGAAGGGCATCACTAAATATAATATAATTTCCCTTGTCATACGATTCTGTGAGCCCGGGCTTCAGAACTTCCCACAGGTGCAATGCATTTTTGATACGGTTTCCATTAATTTCAATGGAAGGATGCGTTTTTGGTGTGGTTTTTTTTTTTTTTTACCAGACCAAGCATGCACCAAAAATGCAGCATGCAGGATTTTTTAATTTTTATTAACTGAAGCGCAGTGGACCAGTGTGAATGGCTACATAGGATTTAAAGGAATGCAGTTTTTGTTTGCTTTTTTTTTAACTGAACAAAAACAGATCAGTGTTACAGCAGCCTAAGCTTGGAATGTTTTATTGTGTCAAATATTAATACTGCAAACATAGTGGAGTTCCACTTTAGTCATTATGTGATTTGTGAATATTACTCTGTATATTGAACCTTTATCTGCAGACTGTCATTGCTGGATGGCGTCTTGCGATATTGCTAAAAATGTATGAAGAAGAAGATAGTGATATTGTGATGTTTCCTTAAACAACACTTGCGGAAAGTGGCTGATGTCGGTTGGATAATTAGTATACTATCAGCGCTCTATAAGAAAAGACGACAAGATCGCGCTAATTAAATTTGAGTCACACTTTTTTTGCATCCTCTGATTTCTTCCTACGTGACAAAGATAAAATCGCAGCTCTTGTCACCTATAAGTAGTGTATACTGTGCCACCAGCAGCTGCCCCAACTGAGAATTAATTATAGAAGAGGTAAACAGCCATCGCGGCAAGAAAAAAAAAGACGCCATTTGATTGTCACGTAACGCTGCATTTATTACACAATTAATTAGCGACGCAGTCTGCGCGGCGAATGGCGAATATTAAATTGCATTTAACAAGCTCTTTCATTGATGGTGGCTTTGATCCTTGGAATATTTCACAAAAGAGAGAAAATATAAGAGCGCGGTGGCTGTGCAGATTATGGGGGGTTATTTAATAAGCGACGGTCATTTTCCTGGGAAATACAAGAGACCCGGAAAATGAAACGGATTAAGACTTCAAATGTACGATCATCAAAAGTATTATCTAATTACAGAGTTCAGCGAGCGGGGCCAAACGAAACGCTCGCTAAGACTAGTTAGCCGTCTCGCGGGAATACACCAGAATTATGCACAAATACCGTCGTCTTGTGTTGCAGCTCGGTAATTAAGAATTTGTCGGGGAAATTTGACCCTCTGGGGTGGAAATTACTTTGTAAAATAAGAATAGAAGAGCAGAAGTCTCTACTCGGCGCTCATCACTTAATGAGATTACTTATACATCAAAGCTCCTCTTCTGCCGCTACTCTCTAATATTTAAGAAGAGCCATATTAGCAGAAGCGGCGTGTAGCGCGATCTCTCCCCCAAATCTCCACGAGAAAATAGAGGAAATTTTCATAAAGCATTTCATTTTGCATATAAATTGCCGATCGTTTTGTGCCTGCGAATTCAGCGCTGTCACATTTAATTCACCTTTAATTCTTCAGGCCGCGGCGTGTGTGACTGGAGCTGCGCCGGGCAATTTTTAATGCTTACGGGTGGAAGTTGGATCAATAATGTGTCTTTATGAGAAATGACCGCTAATGTGATCCAGACGGCCCTTTTGTTTTATAGGATAATAGGATAATGAAACGGCGATTCGTTCAATTAGGAGAAGCGGGTGGCGTAAGTGAGATGGCGACGGAGAGGGACGGACCAGCCTCCTTGCTGTCAACTGCGCCGGATCTGTTTGCCGGATTTAACCGATCTTCTGAAAGTTTGAGGCAGACAGAAAAGTCGATGCTACAATTACAACTGTGCTGTAATGAAAAGGTCTTAATTGGTGGTGGGAGGAGCGTGGAACAGATGAACTTCAGTTGGCGAGGCTGGGAATTTCGTGTGCTGAACCCGTAGGGCTGTCAGTTTCATCCTTTTTCTGTGTTGGGTTTCAGCTTCATCCCCTGTCTCATCCCACTGCAGCCCCCTCCCCACACACACACACACACACACACACACACACACACACACACACACACACTGGTGATAATTGAGATGAAGGTTGCACAGCATACAGTCATGTGACAAGAGGCTGCACTCCTGCTGAAAAGCTTTGTGTAAAAACCTGGTCTTTTTTTTGGCATTGAAGTAGACGTTCAGGCAAAACCTTACTTCATGCTACCAACAGCGCTTGCATTATAAATAATAAAGTGAATAACAGTGTATGTTAGACTATTGTAAACCTTACACACAAATAATAGAGTGAATAACTATTTGTAAAAATACAAATCCTAAAGGAAACAAAATATTCCTCATGTGTTGTGCGTTTCGACACCATCTGAACCAAATAAGTTTATCTTGGTCTCATCAGACCACAGGACATGGTTCCGGTAATCCATGTCCTAAAGCCCCGTACACACGATCAGATTATTGAACGATCTGTCGTCCGTTTTTTTTGGCATGCTAGTCTGATGTGGAAAGTGAAGAGGTTATTTTCATACGAATTTTCCCGTACAACAGAATTCTACTTCAGAAGTGATGTCATGTGTTGGATTGCTTAATGTATTCTTTTGTCTCTGAGCATGCCCAGTCTTGCTCTTAAGATTTTTTTTCCATCGAAATCTGTACTAATGAGACAAAAATCTGACGTTGTATTACAGACGACAAAAATTTTATAGCCTGCACATCAGGATTTTTTCGGCTGAAAAGTTGGAGTTGGCTGTCGAAAGCACCATACTAACAATCCGAAAATCGGCAGATCGGTCGTGGGACAAATTTTCACTTCAGATTTTCTTATCGTGTGTACAATCCTTTAGTCTGCTTGTCTTCAGCAAACTGTTTGTGGTCTTTCTTGTGCATCATATTTAGAAGAGGCTTCCTTCTGGGATGACAGCCATGCAGACCAATTTGATGCAGTGTGCAGTGTATGGTTTGAGCACTTCTACCTCTGCAGCAATGCTGGCAGCCTTCAGATGTCTATTTCTAAAAGACAACCTCTGTATAGGATGCTGAGCATGTGCACTCAACTTCTTTGGTCGACCATGGCGAGGCCTGTTCTGAGTGGAACCTGTCCTGTTAAACTACTGTATAATCTTGACCACCGTGCTGCAGCTGTTTCAGGGTCTTGGCAATCTTCTTATAGCCTAGGCCATCTTTATAGCAAAAATTCTTTCTTTCAGATCCTCAGAGAGTTCTTTGCCATGAGGTGACATGTTGAATTTCAGTAACCAGTATGAGAGAGTGAGAGTGATAACACCCAATTTAACACACCTGCTCCCCATTCACACCTGAGACCTTGTAACACTAACGAGTCACAGGACACCTGGGAGGAAAAATGGCTAATTGGGCCCAATTTGGACATTTTGTCTTAGGGGTGTACTCACTTTTGTTGCCAGCGGTTTAGACATTAATGGCTGTGTGTGGAGTTATTTTGCGAGGACAGCAAATTTACACTGTTATACAAACTGTACACTCACTACTTTACATTGTAGCAAAGTGCCATTTCTTCAGTGTTGTCACATGAAAATATAAAGTAAAATATTTACAAAAATGTGAGGGGTGTACTCACTTTTGTGAGATACTGTAAAAACAACAGTGCACTTGTGACACTCCAATTAATCCATAGAAAAGATTAAACGTTGTTCCGTGAATTTCAGGAAAGGAGGAAATTGTTAAGCCATCTGACAAAATTCTTCCCAATAGGTGATATAAAGTAGCTCATGTAGTATTCCGTGAGACCAGGGAAGTATACAGATTGCCAACTCACCAGATGTAGTTGATCTTTCTTGCTTTATAGCAATAAGATCAAATTAGGTTTGTGTGGTCACCTTAACCAGGGAGAGGTATTCCCAAACCGGTCCTCCTGTCTCTTTGGATAGTACTCCAAACCGTATGTGTAATGCAGGGGCAAGAACGGAGAACAAACTCCACATGGTGAAATAACGTTTGGTAGGTTATTGCCCATGCATGGGCTAAAAACACTGAATAACAGCACAAAAGAATGTAGTAAAGGCCACTAATTATCCCCGTGTGGTTTCCTGCATATGTACCGGGGATCAGAGCAGTGAGTGGTGCGCAGCAAGCAGCAGCGTGCGTTCCATCCTTCCAATGTGACGTCACCGCGTACGTTATTTACGCGTTTCGTCTTCAAGTATGGCGTCTTCAGAGATTATAGTTTATGTCTACAGTGGCTGCCCCCTAACACATATCATTTTTTCAAAACTATTATTTCTTCTTACACGTTTTTTTCACATTAATTATTTTTTGGCACGAGTGGTTTACTATTCAAAACCTAACAAAGGCTAAACCTGCTCTCTGCCACATTCTAAACCTAATCAATCTAACCCTGTAAAGCAAAAATCGCTATACTTACCCATTTTGCAGCCGATCTGGTCCGGTCCCAGCATCAGCTGTCAGCGGCGACTTCAGTGTAGAGGCATGTGCAGGAGAGGAAGCCGACAGCGGAAGCCCCATAGTAACACTATAAACCATTTCACAGCCATTGTTGGTCCTCTCCTGCACAGACCCTCCACCGCTAGAGACTGCAGAGTAGGTAAGTACAGCAGTTCTTGCTTTAACAGGTTAGATAGATTAGGGTTAGAATGTGCCAGGGAGCAGGTTTAGTGTTAGTTTGGTTTTGCCTCCAGCGCTGTCCCGGCTACAGCACCTCTTTCTTCACTTCCTGGTCTCACAGGATAAACTGAGGGCAGTGGGATCCATGGATCCTGCTGCTGTCAGTCAATCTCCTTTGACGATAGAGTGGGGACATAGCTTACAGGTGCTGTGTGTCTATGGATGCACACAGCCCCGCTCAGGAGTGCGCACGCATGGGTACCCCCTTAGCACCCGGCTTGCTGAGGGGGCACTCAGAGGAGGGAGAAGTGGACAGGGCTTGAAACTTGCTTCTGTCCTTCTGTAAGCAGATAAAAATACCTGAGCCTGTGGGCAAAAAACACTCTTCCTAGGTCCAGATGGCAGCTTCTTTCAAGTTCTACTGCAACCTTCTTCATGTAATAGTATTTCTGTTCAGCCCAGCTTTCTTCGGGCATGCAGTTCAGCAAGTGGCTTAGGATCAAGGGCCCTCAGGATATGGCTCATGTTGAGGCCAGGCCCTGACAGCAGTTCTTTACACCAACCTTCTCCCAGGAAGAAACCTCAGGGAAGAGTTAAAGAAGGGTGCTATCATACATGTATGATCTTCCCAAGCCATAACTCTGAAATAACACCATCAGAACTAGGACTGCGTCAAATAAATATTCATGACCTATGGATTATCTTCCCTGAACTATCCCTATGAGGGCAGGGGAGAGGGTGGGGGATTTACACAGCTGCACTAGTCTTATGGCTGCAGCTCATCCCGAGGCCCTCGTCCTCAGCCTGCCCCCTCCTGTTGGAAGTTGTAGCTATTCTTCTGCAGCAGCTCTTCCCTCTTCTTGCTCTAGGTCAGTGATGGTGAACCTTGGTATCCTAGATGTTTTGGAACTACATTTCCCATGATGCTCATGCACTCTGCAGTATTTTAAGCATCATGGGAAATGTAGTTCCAAAACATCTGGGGTGCCAAGGTTCGCCATCACTGCTCTAGGTAGTGAAAGGGGGGATTTTTGGGGTTGGAGGAGAGCTCTGTGTTGAGGGGGGAAGTTTGGTGAGGGAGCTTTGTGCTGTGGGTAGGGTGTTTGTGCAGGTCATTTTTGATAATTGACTCAATAAGCCTGGACCTTGTTCATAGTGCACTCGTGAACCTTTTGCCAGAATTTCTACAAAGCAAAAAAATCTCAATGTTGCTCATAATGTTGGTTAATTGGTGTCATGGAGAAATAATTCCCTCTGATATCATAGACAGGCAGAATTATTTTAGGATAATTTCCTGTGATGATTCTCCCCATTCATTACTGTATTTCAGTCTCTCCTACCTCGAGAGCAGATCACCTTTCTGCAGCGACATTGAAGAATGGACGTGGAGATTGCTGATGGGATCAAGTTTCAATGTCTTCTTATAAACGCTGTGAAATGTGGAAATCTGTGTCATCTTCCTGTAAATTGCTGGTGAAATCGGATCTGCGTTTATCGTTTATCTTCCTAAATACCAAGAACTGATACAAACCACATATTAACTGTATTGATTTACATTGTGATTGAAAGTCGATGGCAGTGCCAGTGGTTTAAGATGATATATCTTTGAGGGATCTACGGTGCGCATACAAAAATCTGTGGGAAGGCCTTATAGGCCCTGGCCTAGGGCAGCAGAAATTAGGAGGCATAGCAGGAAGGCAGTGCTGGCAAAATGTGTCCTAGCTTCATTACTTTTTTTGGGGTTCATTTACTATAACCATCACTAGTTTCAGTACTGACAACGAACAAGAGTCGAAGGTAACAGTCACATGGCTATAAACAACAATTGGTATCACCTGTCACTAAAGTTTATATATCTGTCCACACATGGCAGGACCAGAGTGACTGGTGTCACTACTCAGCTACAAGAACCAAGTGCATGTGCACAGTGTGCTACACAAACCTCAGGAACAGTTCAAAAAGCTTACAATAAATAGGTCTGTTGAAGGCTGCCATAAGTCAGATACAGCATGGAAGCTGCCCCTGCTCAGCTTCATTGAGCTGCACATTATGGAAACCAAATCCACAACATGAGAGTGATAAGGACTTCAGAACTGGATGGCTGGTTATCTGCCCTATGAGGCCTCGGGAACACACAGAGACACACAGAAGAGGGTAGAGTCAATGCATGTTCGTTTATTTCAGGAAATGTCCCGAGCATATATACAATTTGAAACAGAGAGATTGACTCTGCAATAAGGGGTTTGGTTTCAGTATGACTTACTTTTTGGCATACTAAACAAGTTACCAATATTCCCATAACAGATTTACTAATCAAGATATTCTCATGTGAAACTATTTGTGCAGTGTCAGACATATCTGAACAAACAAGATGTTATGACTATGAATCAAGGATAGCTACATGAAGAATAGAGAAGAATATAAAGCATGAAAACACCATTAACTCTTCAGAGAGATCCTAGATGCCCAATCTGTGACCCAAGGGCCACATGTGACAAGTTGATACTTGCTGTGTAGCCCTTTGCAGACCCCAGCAGTCAGCAGTGGACTCATTGTAAAAAGTCTATAATAATGGTGATCTTTTACCATCTTATACCAGTTTCATGTAGCATGTCCTCAATTTCTGACCATTTTGTTCTGCGCCCTCTGTCTCCGCCCACTTCTGTTCCATGACTGCAACCTCTGATCATCTACTTTGGTATGTCTGAAGTTTCTTGACAGTCTTCTGTCATATACAGTACTTGTAGCACCCTCCTAGATAGGTGCTAGTGAGAGAGTATAGTTTTTGGCTCTGTCTGCCTATCAGAGGAGCAGCAGGGAAATATTGCTTTCTGCCTACCAGAGAGCAGGATCTGTGAGTTAGGTCTGCTCAGTGTGCTCAGTGTGTGATTCATTGAGTCTAGATAGTGTTTCCACACTGGTCCAATAGGGAGGCATGTTGGACAGTGGGAGGAAACCTGACCAATAAGTACACAGGCCTTGATACAGTCCCAGTGATTGGTAGAGACTAGCTGTCTCAGTGCATTATGGGATACTGTATAAAAGCCAGGAGCACATGTGCTATGGGGTCTTTGGCTGGGAGCAGAGTCCCGGAGGGAGGGTGGCGGCTGCCTCCTCCTCTGTAGCAGTGGCATGCGGTCACAGGCAGTTGGTCTGGGGACCAGAGGAAAGGAACTGAACCCAGAGATCCAGGAGAACTGACTGGAGGGGTAGAGACACTGGAGACCCTCGAAAAACAGTATAGTGAGTACAGGGGATCGTGTCTAAGGGCCTGCCCTAAGGTGGGCCACCCCGGTGTAGGATAGTCAGACGATGGGTGTCAGTCTGTGGAGTGAAAGGGGATACTAGGCAGGTATCCTGAAGATAATCTACCTAACTAAGTCGTCTGAACAGAGACTTGACCTAAATTCATCTAGTGGCAAGGTGAAAGTGGCTGCATCTCAAGAGAGGAGTCCTCATCCGTTGTGAATAGTTCAATTTGAAGTATCCCACTCTTCCCTTCTCCCATCCCTATTTAAAATAAAACACCAAAAACAACTACATACCGCTGGATTATTCATTGACTGAGCCAAAGAAGTAAAGTGTTAATTTGTGAATGCCAATGTTGCTAACGGTAATCTGGGGGACACGAAAGTGTATTATCCAGCAATGCATTCCTCAAGGGGGCAGTGCTACATACTAAATATTATGTATGGCCATTTGGAACTCTCAGGAGCCACAGTTGGGACCTCCTACACCTTGTAGGCTGTTAACCCCACCATTAGCTGATAAATTCCATCACTAAGGCCTGAGAATAAAATTCCCAAAGCTGCATATATTTATATATTTTCTCTGATCACCCATAATAACAGCTCTAAAAATTAGAGAGATGATCAGAATTGACAATGGAAAAAGAAAAAAGATTGATTTTCACAGTTTCTAAAGCCAAGGCTGGGACAAAGGGGGGCGAAAGGGCACGTTGAGGGATGGGCACTCTGCTAATGTGGCCACTCATCCCGGTCCTAACTCACAGAAGTGACTGCAGTGTCACTCTTGTCAGAAGGAGCACCAGCCCTAGCTGCTGGAAAAAACATATGGCTTTCTCCCCCCCTCCTGCCTGCAGGGGGCATAGAGAGAACTCACCTCAGTCTCAGCACTACTGAGGAGTGAGGGCAGACTGCCTTTCTTTCGCTCTTCTTCTTGTCATGTGACATATCACATGACCAGAAAGAGAAAGAAGGAGAAGCTGCTTTCAAGCTCCAGGCTGACAGCCATTTGTGAGTACAAGGGAAGGGGTGTTGAAAACAACTCAGACCAGACTCCCCTCCCCTCCTCAGACCCCCTTAAGCCTCTTCTCTTTCTTTGTCTGCATTATTTTTTGTCCATTACAGGAAAGTAAATTGCATGCAGTCCTGCAATGCATAAAAACACACAGCCTTTTTGCAGGTGTGCGATGGTACCATTTATTATTAATGGCATCCCCACGCATCTTTGCTAACATGTGCACTCATTCACCTGCACCAAGATGCATGGTAACAAATAATTCTGAGTGTTGGTGTGGCATGATTTTTGAAAAAGGGTCATGCTTTTCTTTTTATGTTTTTTTGAGCACAGCACAACCCATTGAAAAGAATGGTCTGCCCTAAATGTGCTGTGCAAAAATACACAAGCTGCACTCTCACCCTCATAGGTGTGAACAGAGCCTTAGGGCTAGTTTACACTTGCAGCGGCCCTCTGATGAGCAATTAACATTGGATCGCTTTTCAGACAGCATTTGACAGGTGGTAAGAAAGTGTTATGTCATCTCCTCACCACCTTTTTTATACCCCCTAAAATCCTGCACCAGCGGGGGTTAGTTTTTGCCAGGCAAGTGTATGCTCCCTTATGGCTATCTTTTCAGCTGGGGGGGGGGGGGGCAAGGGGCAATTGAGAGGCAGTAAAAACACAGATCAACTACCTTTTTGTCCCCTGCAGTACATTTCCCCTAACCATAAGTGTAAACAAGGCCTTCGATTTTATTCATAGAAGCAGTAAAAGCAAGCAGTTGCGCTGCATTTTTACCACCCATCCGAACAAGGAGATGCATCTGCTCAGTACTGTGTACAATTTAGGGCTAAGATGCTTTATTCGCAGGAACGGCAAACGTTCTTTTGAATACGGCTATGCATGGAGTGTGTTAAAACAGTCAGTGAGGAGATGACTTATTGTCTCCTCACCACCTGTCAAACACCCTCTGAAAAGTGATCTGTCATTGATCATTTTTCAGAGGGGCAGCATTAATCAATACATATCTGAACAAGTCCTTGGAGCCCTTTCAGCCCCCCTTCCTTCCTCAGAGCCCCTGTAGATCTCTTTAGTTCTATGCACCCCTCAGATCCACCGACAGTCCTGCTCAGACTGACTGTTTCCCCACTGACACTGATGCAGCCTCTTAGCAGCACCACTGACATGGGGAAATGTATTTGTTTTAGAGAAGTCACTGATGCGCAGACATTTTTTTCCTTTCAGTGACACCCCTGATGCACAGACATTTTTTTCTTTCAGTGGCCCCTTTGATGCACGGACATTTTTTGCTTTCAGTGGCACCCCTGATACGCAGACATTTTTTCCTTTCAGTGACCCCTCTGATGCACAGACATATTTTCTTTCAGTGACCCCTCTGATGCACAGACAATTTTTCCTTTCAGCGACACCCCTGATGCACAGACATTTTTTCCTTTTAGTGACACCTCTGATGCACAGACATTTTTTCCTTTTAGTGACACCCCTGATGCACAGACATTTTTTCCTTTTAGTGACACTTTTGATGCACAGACATTTTTTCCTTTTAGTGACACTTTTGATGCAGACATTTTTTCCATTCAGTGACACCTCTGATGGACAGACATTTTTTCCTTTTAGTGACACTTTTGATGCACAGACATTTTTTCCTTTTAGTGACACTTTTGATGCACAGACATTTTTTCCTTTTAGTGACACTTTTGATGCACAGACATTTTTTCCATTCAGTGACACCTCTGATGGACAGACATTTTTTCCTTTCAGTGGCACCGCTGATACACTGACATTTTTTCCTTGAAAACTGACATTACTGATGCATAGACATTTCTTCCATTCAGTGACATTACAGCAAGGCCCGAAGCGGGAAAAAAAAAAAAAAAATAGCGCAGGGCAGACATGACCATGTGAAGAGGGGAGACAGGGCAGCTATGAGTTAAACTAAGTTGTTTTGGTTTGGGGGGATTCAGGGATTGGTGGACTAGGTTTGGGTGGGATTGAGGTACAGTTAGGAGGGGTGGTCACTAAGATTTGGAGGTCAGTGAAGATCAACGGACAAAAGAAGAAGAAGCTTGTCACCCCCCTTCTTGTCCTGCAGAGCATCTCACCTCGTGTTCCTTGGTCCGGCTGCGATGGCGGAGGTGGACGTTTTGATGGCCCAAATCAAGGCCACTGCCGCGGTGAAGGGGACCGAGTGGCTCTGGGCCCAGGTCTCAGCTTTGGTGGGGGTTCGGGACTCTCCCCAGGAGGCAGGGGGGCTGGCGGTCCCGCGGGCTCGGAGGTCATGGCCTCCGGAGCGTTTTTCACTGGACCCTTCCCCTCGAGCTCAGCGTCACCCTAGGAGCCCCGACAGGGACCCTTCAGGGCCGCCGGCCAAGCATGCCTCTGCTGCCGCCGTGCGCGCCTCTGGGAGGAATCCTCTGCAGGGACGGAGCTCTGGGAGTGGTGGGAGGAGGCAGTCTTCAGTCTCTCCCCGTCCCTCACGTCGTGGCTCAAGTGGACTGGCGGGCTCCTCTACTGGCGATGCTCCGGTCGGTGGGGAGCCTCGGCGTGGGAGTGAATTCGGTGCGGCCGGAGGCAGCAGGGATCGGAGCGACTCGGATTTGGCCTCGGTCTGGCGCAGGGAGATGACGCGGCGCGGCAAGTCACGTGGCAAGGTCACCGAGAGTTCGTCTGGGTCGAGGAGGTCTACGTCGGGCGGAGCTGGAGTGAGGGGGCGGGGAGGGCCGATGCAGGAAGTGTCCGGGGAAGATCGTTCGGAAGGTGAGGTGTCCGGATTGGAGGGAGAAGAGGATGTCAGTGTCCGGTCGGCGGCGAGGGAGGCTGGATCGGCGGCTGGGGGTGCCCCCCCTGGGCAGTCAGGTGAGGTCACATTTTCTTCCCTATCTTTGCCCGATTTGAGGGGATTGTTTGATGTGGAGGGTGGGGGTGCTGCGGTTGCTCAGGTTGGGGAGGCTCCTCGGCCGGTGGGGGTGGCGGCTCCAGATGGGGGAGCTGATGGGGGCTTTCTCTTGGGCCTGCGGGACCTATTGGGACGTTTGGCGCCGGGGGGGCGGTGTTCGCCCGCCTCCTGCGGCGGCTTGGATTCCTCCAGCGGGGGGATCGGGCGCGGAGCCCGCGGGAGTCCCTGGGCTGGCGGGGCCGTCTTCCTCAGGGTCTGGTCCGGGGGTGGCTGCGGTGCCCCAGTTGACCGGGTCGCCTGCGGTGGAGGCGGTAACTGCGGTGTCTGCGGGGGACAAGACCAGGACAACGAAGGAGGGAAAGGCGGACGCGGTTCGCCTGGACGATTCGGCAAAAGGTGAGGTATATGTTTGTTTTGAGGGTCCGTTGGGGGCACATTTGAAGCAGGAGGTCCGTGAGAAGATTTGGAAGGGTGAGTACGTGGAAATTTTCACGCTGTTGCCCCTTGAGAAGTTTAACCTTGACAGGGTTAAACCGGAGGAAGGCAAGAAGGAGGACGAGGAGGCTTATCCCGCGTACGTTCCCAAATTGGTTGCAGGCGTTTGCCATTCTGGCGGGCGTCATTGGGGAAAAGGTGCCAGAAAACTGCTCGGCCCTATTCTGTTACCTGGACGCTATCGGGGAGGCCTATCGGGTGTATGGGGGGTCGGCCTGGCTGCGGTACGACGAACAGTTCCGGCAGCGGAAGGCGGTTAGACCGTCCTTGCGGTGGGACCACAAGGACATCAGCCTGTGGATGCGGCTCATGTCCTCTGCGAGGGCTCCGAATCCATTTTTCCAGGGGGGGGGGGGGGGGCGGAGGTTCTGCGATCCCTGGACAGCCGGCCGCGAAGAAGAGGGGTTTCTGCTGGCAATTCAATGAGTGTTCATGTAAGTTTGGAGGCACCTGTCGCTTCAAACACGAATGCTCCGGATGCGGAGGTTCACATTCCTTGTCTCTGTGTTTTATGTCCGGTAAGGGGCGTTCCGGAGAGCCTGCGCACAAAGGGGACGACGCCGGTGAGGGTGGAAAGGCTACGGCCTTTTCTAAATAGGTACCCCGATAGGGCGGCTGCCCGACTGTTGGGGGAGGGTTTTGCGGTGGGTTTTCATATCCCTTGCTCTTTGGCCTCGGTGCCGCCGTTGGCGAGGAATTTGCGTTCGGCTTTGCGCCACCCTTTGGTGGTGTCGGATAAATTGAACAAAGAGGTGGCTCTTGGTCGCATGGCGGGCCCGTTCTCCGAGGTGCCGTTACGAGACTTGGTGGTTTCACCGTTGGGGGTGAACCCAATAAGTTTCGCCTCATTCACCACCTTTCCTTCCCGAAGGGTGGGTCGGTGAATGACGCAATTGATCGGGAGGCATGTGCAGTGTCCTACATTTCCTTTGACGCCGCGGTGGCCTGGGTGCGACATTATGGGCGGGGGGCCTTGATGGCAAAATCTGACATTGAGGCTGCGTTCTGGTTGCTCCCGGTTCATCCGGATAGTTTTTGCTTGCTGGGCTGCTGGTGGCAAGGGGCGTATTATGTGGATCGCTGCCTTCCCATGGGCTGCTCCATATCCTGCGCGTTGTTTGAGACCTTCAGCTCCTTTGTGGAGTGGGTGGTCAGGGATGTTTCTGGGGTGAATTTGGTGATCCACTATTTGGACGACTTTTTTTTGTGTGGGCCCACCCTCTTCCAATGGGTGTGCAATCCTTCTCGCCACTTTGCAACATGTGGCGGGGAGTTTGGGCATTCCTTTAGCACCGGACAAGACGGAGGGCCCGACCACAGTGCTCAGCTTCCTGGGTATTGTCGTGGATTCGGAAGCCATGGAGTGTCGCCTGCCGGAGGACAAGTTGCGGGCTTTGAGAGGTGAAATTGAAGGGGTGCTGGGCTTGCGAAAAATTCAGTTGCGCAGCTTGCAGTCGTTGCTGGGGAAATTGAATTTTGCCTGCCGGATTATGCCCATGGGCCGGGTTTTCTGCCGACGGCTGTCGGCGGTGACTTCGGGTGTGAAATTGCCCACTCACTTTGTCAGGCTCAACAGGGACCACAGGGATGACTTGCGTCTGTGGTACAATTTTTTTGCCACATACAATGGTAGATCCTTGTGGTTGGCTGGGCCGATTAGCAATTTTGATTTGGAACTGTTTACTGATGCAGCTGGTTCGGCTGGGTACGGGGCTTTTCACCGAGGTGCGTGGAGTGCCGCCCCATGGCCGGGGGAGTGGCAGGTGGCGGGGCTGAATTCAGGAATTTGAAGGTTCGTCTCCATTGCGACAATCTCGGGGTGGTCCAGGTCATCAACTGCGCGTCGGCTTCTTCACAGCCCATGGTGCGCCTCCTCAGGTTTTTGGTTTTGCGGTGTCTACAGTTGAATGTTTTCCTGTATGCTGTGCACATTCCGGGGGTACACAATGATATTGCTGACGCACTGTCTCGATTTCAGTGGGACAGGTTCTGGGAGTTGGCACCGGCAGCGGAGCAACACGGGGTCCCGTGTCCAGAGTGGCTGTGGGGGATTGCCTTGGGGTCCTCGCTGGATGGATCAGGAAGTCGGTGAGCGAGTCCACGTGGTCAGCGTATTGCAAGGTATGGTTGGAGTGGCTGGAGGTGTTGCGGGTGGCGGCGGTGGATCCCCTGGGTCCGGAGGTCAGGTGGGTGTTGCTTTCTTTTATTTCCGACCATTTCGAGAGGGGCTCGTCGGCTTCCGCTGTGTCGCGCAAGTTTTCCGGCTTGGCCTTCTTGTTTAAATTTTTAGGTTGTCGGGATTTCACGAAGGACTTTTTGGTAAGACAGGCGTTGAAGGGCTATTCCAGGGCGCACCGGCGCAGGGACTCCAGGCGCCCGGTGTCATTCGCTCTTTTACATGACGTATGCATACAATTGGGGGTGCACTGCGCCTCGGGTTATGAGGTGTCGTTGTTCACGACGGCCTTTTCTCTCGCTTTTTTCGGGGCTTTTTTCGGGGCTTGGGGAATTGGTCAGCTCCTCCCGGACTGTGTCGGGGGGCTTATTGGAACAGGATGTCTCTTACAGTCGGGAGGGGGTCACTATCCTCCTTCGCAGGTCGAAAACGGACCAGAGTGGCAGAGGGGTCCGGGTACGGTTGTTCGCGGTGCCGTCGTCGCCGCTGTGCCCGGTGGGCACGGTTCAGGCTTACAGGGCACTTCGCCCTCCTCGGCCTGGTTCATTTTGGATGCACGCTGACGGGTCGTCGCTGTCTCCTTTTCAATTCTTTTCGGTGTTCAGAAAATGTGTGCGCTCTTTGGGTTTGGATGCCAGTAGGTTTGCGTCTCATTCCTTTCGAATCGGGGCAGCCACGGAGGCCGCGCGCTGGGGGTTGGACGATGATGCAGTTAAACGCATTGGGCGCTGGGAGTCCAGGAGGTTCTTGTTGTACGTGCGTCCACAGCTGTTGGTGTAGTGGATATGTGGGTGGTGGTTTTATGGCTGGGGGGTGGGGGGCCCGGCTGGTTGTTTGATTATTGGTGGTGTTTTTTGTTCCTTTTTCTTCTAGGTTTGAACCCCTGCCTCGTTTGGATTTTGGGACACTCGTATTTTTTCTGGGGGGCCCGGAGAGCTGATGTGCGTCCTAATGGTAGACAGCTGGGGTTCTCTCGTCAGGAGGCTTGTGTCAGGTGGATGGGGGTACCCGGGCTTACTTGGGGCAGGGTCATCCCGGAAGTTCATCGTTTCTCCCGGCTGGACAGGCAGCCGAATGTTTTGGTGCTGCATGCTGGGGGAAACGATTTGGGGGTCAGGTCCGCGCGGGCCTTGATCAGGGATATCAAATTGGATTTCCTGCTGCTGCGCACGGCTTTTCCGGCGCTGCTTATAGTTTGGTCCTATATGGTGGCCCGCACGTCCTGGCGTATGGCCAGGTCGGTTGCGCGCCTCAATAAGGCTCGGATCAAGTTGAACAAGGAAGTGGGGCGCTTTGTTTGTCGGAATGGTGGGTTGGTGGTCCGCCACTTAGAGTTGGAGGTAGACACAAGGCGGTATCTGCGGGGTGACGGAGTTCACCTAAATGCGGTGGGTACGGATTTGTGGGCCCTGGGATTGCAAGATGGGATCCAGCGAGCCTTGAGGGTTTGGAGGGGCACTCAAGGGTAAGGTTTCACCCTTGGGTGCTGGTGGTGTCTTGTTGGTCTTTGCTGGCGGGGAAGGTGAACAGTTTAGGAGAAGGGTATGGTTGGACTCATCGTTGGTATGGGTCCCTATGGTGCATTCCATTTAATGTCAGTTTAAATGGAATTTAAAATGGTGGCACTGCGGGGAGTGGGTTGTCTCCGAGCCGGTGCCGCGGCTGGAGGCCTATCAGGGCACAGGTCCCGCAGTGCAGGATTTGGAATTATTTGGAATTATTTGGGGGGTGCCTCAAAGACCAACAGGCTTAACGACTGATTTGTTTCTGTTTTAAGGAATGTTTTTCTCCTTATGTTATTTTAAGTTTAAAAGGGTTAATAAAATGGCTGCTGTGGCCAATTAACTCCAAGCACGGTGTGGTCTCATTTATTCAGGTAAAAAGGGAAAGGGTATGGAATTGGGGTGGAGTTGTTGGCAGTAAACAGCACAAGAGGTGGGGGACATCTATTCTACATTGGTCAAGCAAGGCCCGAAGCGAAAAAAAAAAAATAAAATAGCGCAGGGCAGACATGACCATGTGAAGAGGGGAGACAGGGCAGGTATGAGTTAAACTAAGTTGTTTTGGTTTGGGGGGATTCAGGGATTGGTGGACTAGGTTTGGGTGGGGTTGAGGTACAGTTAGGAGGGGTGGTCACTAAGATTTGGAGGTCAGTGAAGATCAACGGACAAAAGAAGAAGAAGCTTCCCACGCACCCTCCCTGTGTTTTTACAAGTGTTACATTTTGATTTCTGTCTTTTGTGCTTTCTGTCCTTTTCTGGGTTATTTATGATTGTCGTGGCAGCTTGGCGTCTTGTTGGTCTTTGCTGGCGGGGAAGGTGAACAGTTTAGGAGAAGGGTATGGTTGGGACTCATCGTTGGTATGGGTCCCTATGGTGCATTCCATTTAATGTCAGTTTAAATGGAATTTAAAATGGTGGCACTGCGGGGAGTGGGTTGTCTCCGAGCCGGTGCCGCGGCTGGAGGCCTATCAGGGCACAGGTCCCGCAGTGCAGGATTTGGAATTATTTGGAATTATTTGGGGGGTGCCTCAAAGACCAACAGGCTTACAACTGATTTGTTTCTGTTTTAAGGAATGTTTTTCTCCTTCTGTTAATTTTAAGTTTAAAAGGGTTAATAAAATGGCTGCTGTGGCCAATTAACTCCAAGCACGGTGTGGTCTCATTTATTCAGGTAAAAAGGGAAAGGGTATGGAATTGGGGTGGAGTTGTTGGCGGTAAACAGCACAAGAGGTGGGGGACATCTATTCTACATTGGTCATTAACACGGGCATTTTTTCCTTTCAGTGACATTACTGATGCACAGACATTTCTTCCATTCAGTGACATTACTGATGCACAGACATTTTTTCCTTTCAGTGACACTACTGATGCATGGACATGTTTTCCTTTCAGTGACATTACTGATGCACAGACATTTCTTCCATTCAGTGACATTACTGATACACGGGCATTTTTGCCTTTCAGTGACATTACTGATGCACAGACATTTCTTCCATTCAGTGACATTTCGGACATTTTTTCCTTTCAGTGACACTACTGATGCATGGACATTTTTTCCTTTCAGTGACATTACTGATGCATGGGCACTTTTTCCTTTTAGTGACATTACTGATGCATGGGCACTTTTTCCTTTCAGTGACATTACTGAATGTTCAGTTGGATTGAACATTCAGTGAGTAGGTATACTTCGTTTGCCAATTCTAAGGTATGGTGGGAATGGTTGGAATGTTTGCTGTGGACGGGGGTCGAGCCAGGTGGTCCCAAGATCAAATATGCAGTAAATTATTTTCTTACTCTAAATTGAATGTGAGGTTTCCACATCGGTCCTCGATCGCAAGTTGGCAGGTTTGGCCTTTTTCTTCAAGATGCAGGGATTACACCAAAGATTTTTGGGTTAGGCAGGTTGTAAGGGGATATAGGAGAGCCCACAACTCTAGGGACGGCTGCCTCCCAGTTTCCTTCTCCATTTTGTGGGATCTTTTACTTTACCTAGGTTCCCTGTGTACTTCTGTTTATGAGTGCACCTTGTTTCGGAGAGCATTTGCGATTGCCTTTTTTTGGGGCCCTTTGGGTGAGTGAGCTTGTTGGCTCTTCCAAGCGAGCTCTGGGAGGGCTGTTGGTGTCTCGTTGGTGCACGAGGTGTCTTGTACACCAGATTTGGTAGGCTTTTGGATCCAGCAGTCTAAAACTGACCAGAGGGAAGAGGCACGAGAGTGACTATTTTTCTGTCCTGCCCAGGAACTTTCTTTTCCTGTTCGCCCAGCTTTTGGGGAGGGGGGGGGGGCATTCCTCATACACTTAGACGGTTTAGCTTTATCTCATTTTTCAGTTTTTTTCCGTGCTCAGGAAGAGTTTAGTGGCAGCAGGTTATGATGCTCTGCACTATATCTCCCACTCCTTTCGCATCAGAGCAGCCAGGAAAACGAGCCAAAAGAAGCTCATGTATGAAATTTTGCCACAGATCGAGGCGTGGTTTTTGCCGCGATTGTAGTGCATTTTGTTGCTCGACGATCGTGGCAAAATCTCACCACATTTGGGGTGCAATTAAAAAAAATGGCATCGTAAATGCGTCCCGTGTTTTGCCGCCATTCTGGAATCGCAGACAGAATCACACGATTCTGCCAGGGATTCCAGTACGCTCAGGTGTGAATGGAGCCTAAAGCTTTTATAGGATAAATGAAAACAAATGTATAATTCCTTGGGCCCTGTTCACATCTGAGCATTTTTCAGCTCATACAATGCTAATCTCTGAAGTTCCAAAACCCCCAGCAAGCAAAATCCCATTCATTTCAATGGCCCCTTTTCAAATATGAGTGTTTTGTCATCTGAAGCAAAACGCCTGAAGCTCAAAAAAGTACATGAGCTTTTTTTTGGCAGATTATAAGCGTTTTTGGTCAGATGGCAATGCCTGCCTCCAAACACCTGAGGAAGAGACAGGTCCTTAAAAATGCGTTAGCCAAGGACTTCACATCTGTGATGCAACAATCCAGATGCTGCAACAATATTGTTGATATGCCTTTGAATAATCTTTGTTTGTGAGTATGAATTTACACTTATTTTTAATAAGGTTAGTTTTATTTGAGGTAACGAGCTAGGCCGGTGCACCCTATGTTTTTCTTGTTCCTAGTATATACCAGTGGCGGCTGGTGCATTGGGGGCGCAGGGGCACCGCCTTCCCATCCATGCGTCCGGCCCCCTAATCTACATGCGGGGCGCCAAACGCATTGAGTTCAATGGGGCTTTTTTTTTTTTTTTTTTAACCATGTGATTAGAGCCAGAGGCTCTAATAGGCTAAAAAAAGGGTGGGCTCGGGGCACAGAGCACTGCGCCCTGAGCCCACCCAGTTGTCTGACAATAGCGAATTAATATTCACTATTGTCACACGGATCCTCCTGGCCAATCAGGAAGCGGGTCCTGAGACCAATTTCCTGATTGGCCGAAAGGAGAAGCCATGCCATTGGGCATGGAAAAGGAGGGAGGAGATGCAGAAGAAGGAGGGGGAAGAAGCCAAAGCCACCGCTGCCGCTGTTTGCTGCTGCTGCTGCACATGTACAGATGTCCAGGGAGGGTGAGTGAGCCGGGCGGGCAGGAGTCCTGCTGTGGTCCTGGGGGGGGGGGTATGGTGTGCGGCCTGGTGTTGTCCAGGGGGGATGTATGGTGCAGTCCATCTGACGCCAGCCCCCCCCTCCCCCCGGCCCATGGAGCACCAGCCGCCACTGGTATATGCGGACATCCTCAGTCTTGGGAGAGCAGAAAGGCGAGTGCTATTCTGGTTGACTAGACTTTGAGCTCTGATAGTCTCTTTGCATGAGGCCCACCTTTAAGCGCAGGGGAATGAAGTGTTGGTTTGGACCTGCAAAAAAACGCCGGAAAAACACCCCAAAAAACACCTGAAAAATGCCCAAAAAAACACCTGCAGACAATACGCTCAGGTGTGAATGGAAGCATAGATTCCAGTTCTCCCTTTTTTTCAAAATTCTTTAAGTGAAAATATTAAACATTTTGTGAATTTGGAATTGTCTCTCATTGGTGAAATACAGTGCCGTGTTAAATCACATTGCTCTTTCAATTCATTTTCATATTAAGGGTCAGAACTTTGTGAGAAATAAAAAAAAAGAAAAAAAAAAGAAAAAGATTCCCCGGTCCTCTCAGCGTGGGCAGCGGCAGCCGCATGATTTAGTGACGGTGATTTGTGGCGGATTTAGCTGGAGAAGTAAAATACAGTGTGATGAGTTCAGTAATATTTCTTGATTTTTCGCCATTGAACGGTGAACTGCGCATTATCATAAAAGTCAGGGGGACAGCGTGCTGAGTTCACATTGCGAACGCTGACCGCAAAACATTTAAGTTGTTCATCCCAATCTTTACATAGTTCACAGAGTTGAAAGATGACATTTCATCTATCAAATTAACCTTTCCTTTATATGCAGTTGATGAGGTAATTACCAGGAAGGAGCCGCACACAAAGGCAAAAGAGGAACCGCTGTCCGCCACTTCTGTGACAACGCCAAACTTTGCTTAAAGCCAAACGAGTCCCATTTCCTCCCTGAGAGGAAAGATTGGACTGAGGAGATTGATATTGTGAATAAGGGTACTTGCACACGGTACCGATGTATGAACAATTGAACGTTAGATTCTTCGCAAAAAATTCCTGCATAAAAACACGAGGAGGGGAAGTATAGTAAGTGTGCTTATTCGTGCATATGTGTAACGCATGTAAAAAATCTTCTAGCTTCTGTTGTGGTTTGTCGCACGTGCATATTAGTGTGTATAAGCGTGTACACACATAAAATGCCATCCGGCAATGCAGATTTTTTCATTCTAAATGCAGCGCATGTTGACAGGACTGTGTGTGTACAGGCACATTAAAAACAATGGGTTGCATTTACATCAGTAAAAACAAAAACAGTTGCCTATATGTAAATCAAAAGTAATCAGCGCAAGCCCACATTAAACAGAAAAAAAGAATCAATCAAAGTTCTTGTGCACAAGGCTGCAAAGAATCAGTGCCAAACACAAAAACACCTGTGAAAACTTAAAGAAAATAATATTGCTGCGCCAAGTCTTTCATTGGAGATAAATAAATAAATAAATATGTTTGGTGTACAAAATGTTATCACACTAACTCTAAATCAGTCCATCAACTGTGATACTAAAGTGATAAATCAATTTCTGAGCCGTGATTATAAAATCAATAATATTAATAGTCCCAATCCTCAGTGAAAATAGTGACTGAAAGAAAATCAAAAAATCTTCATCCACAAACGTGATCAAAAGTGCTGCATGCTTCACTCCAGGTGCTCCTAGTGACTAGTGACAGATTAGCAGCTCACCTTAGGAACAGACTCCTGAGAGTCAATACACACTCTGGGATAATCACTGCAGTCTGGTTTGCCTTCCCATCACCGCCTCCTGATAGTCCCTCCAGGTTTATATGGCATATTTCAAAGCACTTCAGCAGTGCGGACTTATCGTAGCATCAAACGCTGCCTGTGTTCTCCAGGAATCGACGTGATGACGTGCAGGCTCCTCCCCCATATGCGTTGCGTCATAGACTTCGTCAGCGTGGTGGACTATATGCCTAAGACCCCTTTTACACCATTGGATCGATTAGGTTCCGCCTGTTACCCGCTGTCACCCGCTGGCATCTGATTTTGTCCTCTAAAAATAGACAGGTGGGGATACGTTCGCCATCTGTCCGGCAAATCGGATGGCAATCGGATGGAAAGAGACATGCAGTCTCGATAGAGAGCAGTCCGCTGTGTCTGTGTCTACTCTGCGTAGTGGAGCAGAGGTGGACCTGTCATCTGGCTGCTCAGTGGGGATCAGCTGAGAGATCCCCTGCTGAACAGGTGGATCCACTTGGGCAGATTCTGCCCCGTGTGAAAGGGGCCTAAACATGTTGTGTTTTTAGGCATCAGTGTGTAAGAGGACTAACAAATCATCTGTCTGTGTCTGTTCATCCAACTACAGTGGATATAGAAAAGAATCCCCCCACCGCTCCACCCCTTTAAAATATTCACATTTTGTTTCTTTGCAGTCTGAAATGAAGACAGACACAGCAGTTTTTGTTTTTTTCAGTTGCATTTATTAACTTATAACATCCAAGTGCAAGATATAACACCAACATATCAGAAAAAAAAAAATAATCAAAAACAGAACCACTGGTTTGGAAAAAGGATGACCCCCTTATGTCAGTATTTTGTTGAACCACCTTTTACTTTAAAGTGATTGTAAAGTTATACTTACCTTCACTGTGCAGTTCATTTTGCACAGAGCAGCCTGGATTCTTCTCTTCCCGGGTCCCTTTTTCCTGCTCCTGGCCCCTCCCTCCTATCGAGTGCCCCCACGGCAAGCAGCTTGCTATGGGGGCACCCAAACCAAGCTGCAGCTCTGTGTGTCCATTCAAACACGGAGCTGCTGTTTGGCCCCGCCCCTCTCTCTCCTGATTGGCCCACTGACTTTGATTGACCTCAGCCAATCAGGAGGGAGAGTCCCAGGATGGCCGAGGGACTCGTGGACATTGCTGGACAGGGAAGGGGCACAGGTAAGTATTAGGTGGTGCCGGGGAGGCTGCTACACACAGAAGGCTTTTTATCTTAAAGAGGAAGTAAACCCTCCTCGGGAAGTTGTACCTATAGGTAAGCCTATGATAAGGCTTACCTATAGGTACTGTAAATATCTCCAAAACTTGTACCGTTTAGGAGATATTTACCTTTAATGCAGCCAGTGACGTCACTGGCGCATGCGCTCTGAAGGAACGGCTGATCGTGCCGTTCCTTCAGAGCCCCTTGCCGTGACCGTCGGCTGGCGGGAGTGACGTCACCGCGGCTCCGGCCAATCAGATGCCGCGATCCCGGAAGACGGGCGACTGAACATGTCACTCGTCATACAGGTGAGTGAGCGGCACGGCGGGGGCTCGTTCTAAGGTAAGTATTGCATAATGAGCTAGTATGCGATGCATACTAGCTCATTATGTCTTTCTCTTACAGGTTGTAAAAAAAAAAAAAAAATTTTATACGAGTTTACAACCTCTTTAATGCATAGAATGCATTAGGATAAAAAACCTTCCGACTTTACAACTACTTTAATTACAGCCTTTAGACTGTTGGGATATGTCTCTACTAACTTTTCACATCTAGACTTTGCAATATTTGCCCACTCTTCTATGCAGAACTTATCAAGTTCAGTTAAATTTGATGGTGACCGTTTGTATACTGCAGTCTTCACGTCATTCCACAGATTTTCAGTGGGGGTTTAAGTTGGGGCTCTGACTAGGCCACGCAAGGACATTCACCTTTTTCTCCTTCAACCACTGTGTGGTCATTTTTGCTGTGTGATTTGGGTCATTGCCATGTTGAAAGGTAAACCTTCTTCCCATTGACAACTTTCTTTTGCCCCATCCATTTTTACTTCTACCCTGACAAGTGCTGCAGAGAAACATCCCCATAACAGGATATTACCTATCCCAGGCTTTACTGTAAGAATAGTGTTATTTGGATGGATTTCTGCCAGACATATAACTTGGGGTTGAGGCCAAATAATTTGATTTCAGTGTCTGTCTTCATTTCAGGCTGCAAAGCAACAAAATGTGACTATTTTAAAGGGGGGTGGGGGGATTATTTTCTTTACCCACTGTATATTCTAGGAAATGTCAGATAGATCTTTTGTTATACTACTACCTCTAGTACCCTATACTTGTACTACTAACACCCTGTACTACTACAGCTACCATACCTCCTAACTTTGTGAGATGGGAACGAGGGACACCTAGTAGCAAAGGTATGTGGGCATAGGACACAGCCCCTTAAAACAAAATTTCTCTTTCATTCATTGACAGACACAGCTCCTGATTCTTCTTAACCATTGGGTTATACTGCCCCCTACAGGAGTAGAACACTAGGCAGGAAAAAGCTTGACTACGCCTATGGGCAGTCCCAGGGGGGTATACACCCACTCTCAGCTATAGGCACTCAGTTTTTTTCTGCCTAGTCAGTTGTAAGGACCTAGTTCCCTGCTGGGATCTCTGGTCCTGGTAATTTTTTCATTATAAATGGAATTTTTTTCCATTTATAATGAAAAAATTTCCTCTTTTTATTATTTTTCCTCTTTTTATTATTTTGTTCCTGTGAGAACTACAATCAAGTCCTGGACTGGGAGAAGAACTGGATAATATAGATCCTTAGGGTCCCCCAGTCCAGCTAGAGAGCGCGTGCCGACCGCAGCTTTGCGCTAGGTCAGCTGCGACATAGCCCCACTGGACAGGGGCTGTCCTGCGAGTTAAACGTTGCGCGAGGATGCATATAAACTGGCTTTGTCCTGAGTTGCAGCGTTTCCTCCTGGTCGACAGCACCCACATTACGATACCCTGTTCCTGGTGTGGTAAATAGCTGTCCC
Source organism: Pelophylax lessonae (assembly GCF_965119305.1). Taxonomy (NCBI): domain Eukaryota; kingdom Metazoa; phylum Chordata; class Amphibia; order Anura; family Ranidae; genus Pelophylax; species Pelophylax lessonae. The sequence goes on along the minus strand of NC_138771.1, from coordinate 483,236,606 downwards.
CCCACTACCCTTGGAGGGTTTTGGGATGGACGTGGGCCCCTCCCTGGAATGATAAGACCCCCCCGGTTTCCCCTCCCTTCCCCCCAGCCCCTCTAAATTTTTGGTCACTTTGGGCCCCCCCTCCTCCCTGGGTGAGGTTAAGAGCTGGCTGTTGCCACATGCTCTTAAGGGGGGCTGGTTGGAAACTACGTGAGGCAGCCCCAGTGAGCTTGGCTGAAGCCACTGTCTCCTGTTTGGGCATCCCCCTTCCCCTTGTCCCTGGGTGGTGGGCTCCGTTGGGCGCCCTCAAAAATTTAGGCCACGTGGCTGAGTTGTGGGTGGCCCCAGTGCTTGTAGCTTAAGCCCCTACTCTTCCTTTGGGCTTCTGCCAGGCTGGGGATCTGTGCAATTGTGGCTGGGCCCCCACAAAAATGTAGGCCGTGGCTTGTGGCCTGCCGCCTGCTGGGCCACATGGCCAGCTTGGCATCTCCCTTGGACCAGATGGCGCTGCGGGGGACGCTTCATTTGTAATGACAGTCTGCCACTATTGTTTTGTGGGGCACCTGCCTTGTTTAGCAAGGGTACCCTGCCTGCGTGTCCGCGTCATGGCGGGTGGCCCCCTTTTTAGGGGGCTATGTCTATTATGTCCTCTATGGAGGGCTCGGTGGGCAACCCCATTGTTTTTTTTTTGCGGGGTCCAATAGTTGGTCCATTTGTGGACCCTTGGCCAGTGTCCCCTTGTGGATTTACAGTCGACAGCCTCCCCTGATTATTATGTTTTCGGGGTGAGCTCAGTATATAGCGACCCTACTGAATCTGCGTCCACGCACCCTGAGTGCACAGATAGTGAGGATAATTCCACTGCTCCTCTAGCCGTGGCAAAATAGGCGCTTATGGATGCGCTGTTTGTGTCAGTGCATGAAACTTTAAAAATGGAGGTTGCGACTGATGCCGCTTCGGAGGCACCTGTTCCTTTTGGCACCCACAGGCCCTCCAAAGCGGCGAGGGTGTTCCTCTTTATGCTTACCTTGACAACTTGTCACAAAAGGAAGGAAAGGTATGTCCAATTCCTGGACCTCAAGGCGCTAAGCTGCTTTGTGCGAGTACAGAGGTTTCGCATGGAGTCCATTCACATGGTAGTGGCGTCCCTACTTCAGGGGGATTACTTCTCGCTTCCATCGACATCAAGGACGCCTACCTCCATTTTGCCGGGGACGAGGAGCATTATCAATTTGTGGCGCTGACCTTTGGTCTCACCTCTGCACCTTGGGTCTTCACAGGAGTGTTGGCCCCGGTACTGGCATTGTTTGAGTCAGCGGGGGATTGCAGTACTGGGGTACCTGGACAATCTTCTTCTGCAAACGGAGTCTCTGACTGCTTTGGTGGACTACTGGAGATTGCTCTGCGAAGCCTTAGGAAGATTGGTTGGATCCTGAACATTCAGGGGTCTGCTTTGGTTCTGTCCACAAAAACTGGACTATCTGGGTCTGACTCTGGACTTGGCCTCAACCAGAGTGTTTCTTCTTCGGGAAAACTCCAGACATTACAGGAGGCAATTCAGCTTCTGTTGTTCAGCAAAAAGTCATCCCTCCGGGCTTGCATGGCGTGCAGAGCCTGATGCTATCCACCCTCAAGGGGGTCTGTTTGCATGGTTCCACACAAGTTCTCTGCTAAGGAGATTCTGGTGAAATGGGTCAAGGTTCCACGGTCTCAAGCGGTGGCTTCGCTCTTCGATACTTCAACAGGGAAAATCCTTCTCCCCCTGTACTAGAAAGTTGTCTCCATGGATGCCAACCTGTCCGGATGGGGAGGCGTCCTTAGCACAGATGTGCTTAGGGGGTCTGGACTGTCGGTTAGTGTGCTGGAACTCTGAGCGATCAGACTTTGTCTGGCTCATTGGACAATTGTCTTCTGGGGTGTCCTGTATGAATTCTTTCAGACAATTCCACGGCCGTGGTCTATGTCAATCATCAAGGGGGCACAAGAAGTGTCCTGGCGGCTCGGTAAGTAGTCAGAATTCTAAGGTGGGCTGACTGATTCGGTCCAGCCTCTTAAACTTTTGCCACGACTCCTGTGCAGGATTCAGGCAGAAGGGATTCCAGTTATTCTAGACATTCCAGACTGGCCTTGCCGGTCTTGGTACGATGATCTGGTACGGCTGGTCGCTGATGCTCCTTGGGGACTTCCTCTCAGGGAGGATCTGCTGTCCCAATGACCAATCTTCCATCCTGCTTTACAGTCACTGGCTTTAATGGCTTGGCTATTGAACGCTAGGTGCTGAAGGATGGAGGTTTGTTTGAATCATTGATTCCTACGCTGCTAAAAGCTAGGAAATCTGCCTCTAGGAAGATCTGCCATCGTACGTGGAAGACGTACATTGCGTCATGTGAGTTTCTTGGGGTTCATCCTTACTCATTCTTGGTGGATTGAAACCTAACCTTCCTTCAACGGGGGGTTAAACAGAAATTGGCCTTGAGTACCACCAAGGACCAGGTATCGGGTTTTGGAGGTCTTTTTCCATTCCAATCTGCCTCTAGGAAGATCTGCCATCGTACGTGGAAGACGTACATTGCGTCATGTGAGTTTCTTGGGGTTCATCCTTACTCCTTCTTGGTGGATTGAAACCTAACCTTCCTTCAACGGGGGGTTAAACAGAAATTGGCCTTGAGTACCACCAAGGACCAGGTATCGGGTTTTGGAGGTCTTTTTCCATTGACCTTTGGCCACACACTCCCCTGTGCGTACCTTTTCTTCAGGGTGTCTGACATTTGGTTCCTTCAGTGTGGGCTCCATTGCCGCCATGGAATCCTAATGTTGTGCTTTCAGCTCTACTGAAGCTGAAAATATTTGGGGGGTTACCTGCTTACACTGCCCCAGAAGGTGGCCTCTTTGGTGGCTATCACATCTGCATGCAGGGTGTCGGAACTGGCGGTGTTATCTTGTCGTTCACCTTATGGTTATTCACAAGGATAAGGTGGTACTTTGTTGCTGTCCTTCATTCCTTCCTATGGTAGTCTCTGACTGTCATTTGAATGCAGATATTGTGCTGCATTCCCTGTGTCCCAGGCCTAAACATCTGAAGGGAATTACCTTGCATGTTTTGGATGTGGTCCAGGCAATTAGATTGTACCTGGCAGCTATGGAGTCTTTTAGGACTGGACCTCACAAAGGGTTGTCCGCTTCTTCTGCGACCATTTCCAGATGGACCAAACAGTGGTTAAGGCCTATTGCGTCAGGGGTAAGGTTCCTCCTTTCCCTGTTTAGGTGCACTCTACTAGGGTGCTTAGTGTCTCCTGAGCTCTCTGTCTTCAAACGTCAGTGACGCAGGTTTGCAAGGCGGCCACCTGGCCGTCGGTGCATACTTTTGCAATGTTTTTTGTAAAGTGGTTGTGTTGGCATCTGAGGATGCTTCTTTTGGTCACAAGGTTTTGCTGGCTGCTGCTTAGAGGACCAGGTCCTTCTTGAGGGTGTATTGTTTTTCAGGTGAGCTCCAGTTGTTTATGGTTAAGCTCTATGTTACCTGGTTGGCTATGGTTAGCCTTGGGATTTTTTTTCTGATGTTTTCCCACCCCTCATGTTTAACACTGCTTTGGGACTCCCCAATGGTTAAGAAGAATCAGGAGCTGTGTCCATCAATGAACGAAAGAGAAAATGAGATTTTTGACTTACCGTAAATCTATTTCTCTGATGTTCATTGACAGACACAGCACCCACCCCTCTGTGGAGTTGGCTTTCTTTTGACGCATCTTGTAACAAAACAGAGTGCCTGTAGCTGAGAGTGGGTGTATACCCCCTGGGATTGCCCATAGGCGTAGTCAAGCTTTTTCCTGCCTAGTGTTCTACTCCTGTAGGGGGCAGTATAACCCAATAGGTAAGAAGAATCAGGGGCTGAAGAGAAATGAATTTTACGGTAAGTCAAAAATCCAATTTTTTTAAATCATTCATACTTTACAGCAGGGATCCTCAAACTATGGCCCTCCAGCTGTTGCGGAACTATACATCCCATGAGGCATTGTTAAACTCTGACATTCACAGACAGGACTAGGCATGATGGGAACTGTAGTTGAAGACCCCTGCTTTACAGCATTTTTTCACACCTGCATAAAACTTTGCACAGTGCATACACACACACACACACACAATTCTTTACATTATAATATGTACTTTCCATTCTATATATTTTAGCTTGTATTTTCCTCTCATTATATTATATATTTGCTCTTAGATAAATCTATCATTGTTTCCGGTAAGCAGTTTGTTGCACTAATAAGACATCACATTGGCTGGACTATAATTGACCATTGCAAGTAACTCAAACACTGACTGCAAACCATCCCTTCACATCCTCAGATGCTGGCCTCTCCACCCTCTCTTGGATAAGAAGTGCCGCTACTTGTCCACTAATTAGTGAGGCGGCTGGAGGTGCCCTCTACTCCACATTGTTGTCCTTCTGTCGGATCACAACTTTGAATTAACTAGTTCAAAGCGCATGACTTTCATGCTCCCCATTCCACGTTGAAGACTTTCAACTTGGTATTTCAAAGTCCCTCTCGACGGCGGTTCAAAGGCCCTTTGGCTTGCGGGGGGTACTAAAGGAGTAAAAGGTTGTGTGGCTACAAAGAAGGCGTCTAGATAGTGGTACGCAGTCCTGGGTGGAAGGTGTTAATGCGATTGATTACCATTGTGTTTCCGGCATCAGGCAATAATTGGGGAGGAGGAAAGTCTCATTTGTATGAGGAGAAGCGTCACCCGCTGCACACACATTAGGATTAGTTTAGAGATAAAAAATCCGTCCGTTAGATTAGTCATGGAGGAATAGAGAAGATCTTGTACTTTCCAATTCATCTTCCTCTCCTCACTCTCCTCTTTTTATCTGGCTGCCCACAAGACATGGAGCCACTTTAATTGGTCCTGGGGGAAGCTATGGGCCTCTCCTTTCATCAGTCGATCCTTTGTATGGCGTACGTGTCTACGGTTCTCCAGAGATAAACAAAGAGATGACTTGTTGGTGCTGGAGGAGGACGTTCTCTTATTATAACCCATCATTTACCTAATGTGGAATCTATTCACTCTGGCTCTCATCTCACATCCGTCTTCTGCTAATGACAGAGATTTGTCCCCTCCTGGCCCACCCCCCATATTAGTCGCCATAGCCAGGGACACAAGGGGAATATTAGATCAAAACATCAAATCAGAAGCTGAATACTGTAACTTCACACAATGGTCGAATTTATGACAAGTGCCTGAAAGAGAAAAAAATACATAACAGAGATGTTCTGAACCCATCACAGAGATATACGATACAAGCACAAGTTTCCCCGATTTCCAGATGTGATGAGAATTGTCACTGGGCCACGTGGCAGCCACGACAAAACTGATCACAAAGCAAAAGTCGCTGTTATTGGAGTATGGCAAGAAATGACACCAGGGATAAGCAGGTGATAAACACCAAGAAAAACAGCAATTTTCTTTTTGTCAACACTTCAACAAAATTAGTCTTTAAATCTGCCATGTTCCACTGCCAGGTGAAATTAGAAAAAACTTGCTCCCAGCGGTGACACTAAATCACACTGCGTGACTCAACGATCACATTGTGTGATCACATCCCTGCGTGACTCAACGATCACATACTTTGTTTATAAATATAGAGTTAGGTTATGATTGGGGTACAAGAACAGGTCCAGGAGAGATGAATGGAAACCAGTGCAGGGATAGTGTGAACCAATCATAATGGGCACAGCAGGAGCACAGACCTGGGAACTCAGTCCAGAGATGGTGAGAACACTCTGTATAGGGCAAATCAAGTGTGCAGGCCAGGTAGGTCAGCTAAGGGATAGTTGGAAAGCCTCAGTATGTGCACTCAGATGTGCAGACCCAAGAACTCAGCAAAGAGGTGGTAGTAAACCATGATAATGGGTGCAACTTAGTGAAGGGATGGTGGGAACCCCTCACAATAGACTAAACATGTATGCAAAGCTGAGAACTCAGCACAGGGATGGTGAAAGCCCCTCATAATGGGCACAACAAGTGTTCCAGACCCAGGAGTTCAAACATTTATCTACTGCATCTTCCTAATTTTTTGTGTCTCACAAGACTTCAAACGCACAAAAATCTGTGCTGCCGTACTGACGAGGAAAGGAAGACTGAAAACACACAGCGCATAAACAGTCGGCTGAGATCACTGCCAGAACTGAGTTGCATAAGGCCCCTTTCACACATACGGTCCGTTCAGTTCATCAGTTCAATCACGTCAAAATGTATCAGTTTTCCATCCGTTTTTCATCCATTTTTTCATCCGTTTTTCGTCAGTTGTCATCCGTTTTTCGTCAGTTGTTATCCATTTTTCATCCGTTTTTCGTCAGTTGTTATCTGTTTTTCATCTGTTGTCATCCGTTTTCATCCGTTGTCATCCGTTTTTCATCGGTTGTCATCCGTTTTCATTAGTTGTCATCCGTTTTTCATCCGTTGTCATCCGTTTTTCGTTTTTTTTGACGGATGAAAAATAGGGCATTCATCCGTTCAAAAAAACGGACATTGACGGAAGCAGATGAAAACGGATGTTAACTGATGATCATCCGTTGTCATCCGTTTTTACATAGAGATACATTGATATCCGTTTTTCATCCGTCAACGGATGGATGAAAAACGGACAAACGGACAGCAGTGTGAAAGGGGCCTTATAACTATTCAGCATTCTCTGCAGGGGTGGAACTATACAAACTTTTTTTTAAAACATACAAATCTTATATTTTCTACTCAACTAAATGATCCCAGAGTCTGAATGAAGTACAACTACTACATTTATGTAGAATACAATGGATAGTTTTGAGTCTCCTCTGTCCGTTGTTTGTTTGATCTCTTGAAAAAGTTCTTTATCTTTGAACTGACTTTCCTTCTCCTGCTGATTTTTTGTTTCCTTTTCTGTATGGGGATATGAAGATACCTCAGGGCAGAACATTTCAATTTGTTGTCCATTAAATGTGACCTTTCAGGGATTGAAGTCTTCACACAATATGACTGTAATAAGATTTCCTGACAAGTAGCTGATCACCAGGCATATCCGAACATTCTATGACATCACACCCATTAATCCGATCGTTTAGATCTCAGATTGCCAGCTGCCTTTTTTTAAGAATGCAGATTATATGGCACCCCTCTCTATGACTGATGGTGGTAGCAGTACTCAGAGTGCTGGTGTCCCGGCTAAAGAATCACCCCAGCAGAGAACCATTTTCTCTAATGGAATCATTCCCTCGCTGGACTGGAGTGTTGCAGAATTTCAATTACTAGGAATGGAGAGACTTTTTAGAAAAAGGTAAAAGGTCTGTTAGCGATCCAGTCACTGGCGAGTTGTCACCAGAGGCAGGACTATTATTATTATTTATTACAGGTACTTATATAGCACTGTCAATTTACGCAGCACTTTACATATTTATTATACATCCACATCCAGGATTACTCTGATTGTGATATGGCCCTAAGAGCATACAAGCTGTTTTGATGGAATCTAGGGCCATCATATATCAACTAGCAGCCTTAGCTGTGTCATGCAATTGGCCATGACTTGAAGGAAGCTTGTTGAGGCAGAGTGTAAACTAGAGGCGGAATAACCGTGGCTAGCAATCTAAACTCAGGGGCTCAGGGACAGCGTCACCCCCCACAGTTGCACTTTGCAGTTTTATCACAACTGTCTGTTTGCAATAAAATATTTCTGAGTACATAACAGATATCCCTATAATGAAGAGAATGGCCTGAAGAAAGTTGCTGTCCAGTTCCTGAGAGGATGACAAGACCATTATAGCTTGCAGCTCCTTCCCCAACCTGATCTAAAAGTTTCTCTCAGCAGCTTTTGCCCTCAGATTCATCTTTATGGAATTCTCCATCCTCTCGTCAGCCGTCATTACAGGAAACGCACTCTTCGGCAGTCTAACATTCAAGGTTCCACACAAGATAAAAAGAAATATAAATCCCTGAGTTCTTGATCCCACGCTCAGCCCGATGGTAATTTGGGGGAATTATTTTGTCGCTCTCTCCTTCCCTTCATGGGAAATTGCTCAATCAGTTCATAAGATGTGACTCAGCACTTTTCACTTGTTTTAGGGGCCCCTGAGATGTCACTGGCCATTATTTCTCCCGAAAATGTTATGTGACACTTTTCCTGCACACAATTACTATATTTTTGTGAAAATTCAGCTCTCCGTGTCATTATGACGAGCGCCTTTTATAGGGTCATAAAGATTCAGTGTCACCATAAATCCCGTCTCTTGCCGCAGATGACGTTTATGGGACCCGCGACAAGGACAGCTCCGAAATTTATACCCGGCTAGATGCCGTCGCCGTTATTCAGAACATCAGAGGGACACTTGGAAAACATTTGTGCGCATTTTATAAAACACATTTCAATAAATGCAGAATTGTTTATTTAGGTCTATTTTACATGGACATTAATCACTAATACAACAGAAGAGACATTATATACTGAACATTATAGAGGTTGTTATACAAGGCGGAGTCTGCTAGGTGCAGACTCTGAAGAGGGCGAAACATCAACATAATATCAAATCAGAGGTAATCTTATCTGATACATCAAATCGGAGGCAATCTTATCTGATCCATAAAACAAATGGGATTTTCCCCAGATCTGCTGATGAGGCAGAAATGATCCTCCAATAAAACATTTCACTGTAAGGATGACAATGAGAAATTATGGGTTTAAATAAAATTACAAAAATGTTATAAATAAACCAAACAAAATATTTATTCACAAAACATAAAGGATTTTTTTATAAATCTTTCGCTCACTAGGTCAATATACAATTATACTAACAATAAAGATATTCCAGACACATGTACATTGTAATATCTGAACATGTGTATATAAGAAGCTAATTATCTATAATATAAAACATTGCCAGACATAATCTGGGAGCCTAAAATTCAGAGATGTATAGTAACGAAGTAGAACTACTTAAGTACTGTACTTAAGTACCGAAATGCGGTATCTGTACTTTCCTAGAGTAGAATTTTTTTCTCCTACTTCTACTTTTACTTCACTACATTTTTTCGATGATTTCGATACTTCTACTCTGATATTTTTTTTTTGTGCTGCATAGTTACTCGTTACTTTTAAAAAAAATGACCACTGCCAAAACAGTAGATGGCAGGTTGCATAAAGCTCAAAAAAATGTGTATAATCTCATTTGTAAATCAGCGCATACGAAAATAAAGGCTGTGTATAATAAAAGCTGCTATACCAAATCTTTCCAATAAAAAGAAAATATGAAACAAACAAATAAATGGTGCTACAGCGCTTAAAGTGCATCAAGAAACTACTAACAAACACAGGTTAATCATTTGAATAAATAATTTCAAATAATAAAAAACAATATTTTGTTCAAACTTTTGACTTCTTTCTTTAATAACTACATAACACAGTACTTGTACTTCTACTTTCAGTACTTGAGTAGAATTTTTTTTTCAAAACTACTGGTACTTTTTACTTTTAGTACTTAAGTAGCAAATTTTTTGAAAAAACTACTTGCAATACTTAAGTAAAAAAAATGTTGAATACTTTAGTACTTCTACTTAAGTAACTTTTTCTGCGAGCACTTCCACTTCTACTCAAGTCACTTTTTGATCGAGCACTTGTACTTTTACTCAAGTAGAAATTTCGAGTACTTTATACAAGTCTGCTAAAATTCCATGAGCGCAGGATAAATCAAGGGTAGAATTCGGTATATTTGAAGTCATATTGACAAGTCATCAATAAGATCAGGAGAGATGCTGGATTATGTCATGTGACATGGATGAGAGGACAATCCTTCACATTCCAGAGAGAGAAAGAAGGAAGAAAGATATGCTAGAAGGAAATAAGGAAGGAAGAAACAATGGAGGGAGAGAAGAAAAGAGGGAAGCAAGTGTAGCAGGTTTTCCAGGCATTGGGCCTGATGTGGGTCTGCCATTGTTACCCGTTACCTCCCCAGCCCATGTGAGTTGTGGCCCTGGGTGTGAGAACTGAGACATTGACAACTCCGGCATCTTGGTTTTGTGGTTTTATTGTAGATAAAGGGGATGGGAGAAGGGAATCAGTGGGATACTCCTTTATGCTTAACTAGATACAATTTGGGACTTTATCCAGAAAATCTCTGTTAACGCTGCCTTGACGCCAGCCGACGCTAGCCAGTGCTCACTGATGCTTAGAACACACTGTAACTTGACAGAAGTGCTGAATCCTCGACTCTAGTTTCAGAAGACTCAGGACTGTGGAGCATAGAACTACTGACACGACTGCACTGCAAAGTCTCTGACCACCCTCTCCAGCCTGGCACTGGCTTGAGTTGAGGTAGCTTGCTGTGAATTACTGTATAGCTGCAACTCTCAACTGGTACTCTGAACAATTCAGGGCCCAAACCGCAGGCGCCCCCTTTACACTTTTAGCTCTTCAGGGTCCACTGACTATGTACCCCCTCTGTTACTTCAGGGTCCTCAACCCAGGTACCCCCTTTACAGCTAGCTGACACTGGATCCCAGAACCTCCTCCGGAGTGGTCTCCTCTATCTCTTCAGGCAGACCCCCAGGGGCAATCCTCAGTACTAACAACCTGTGTAGACTTTCCTGGGACTGGACCCCTCTCGCTCTCCACTGGGTCTCGGCACACCAAGTCCCCTCATCTCAACTCTGCACTCTCTGGATTCTCGGGCGGCACCCCGAGACATCCGCTTCCTCAGAAAGGAGGGGAGACAGCCGTTCTCTCCCACCTGGGACTCTGCTCCCGCCAAAGACGCCGGGTCATGCGCTTCCCCCAAACTTATACCCACTCCCAGAATCCTTTGCATCATAATCTGCCTTCTGGGGTGGTTACAAGCTTGATTGTGTTCCCTGATTGGGGTTCCTCCACTGCCCTATCAGAAGCCTTTCACATGAGGCAATGGGGTGACTTCCCCTTCAGCAGGCACACCTGGAAACCCTGACACCCTAACCAAAAGAAATCATGGCCCTGCTGTTAGGCAGACAAGGTCCACTATACATTTACCTGGCACCTACCTGTAGGGTGCTACACCAGAAATTATAAAATGAGAGAGAAAAGGAAAGAAGGAAGGAGAGGGGAGAGAGAAAGAGAGCAGGGGTGAGAGGAAGGAAGACAAATGTGCAGGTGCAGGATGTATTCTAATAAATCCTAAATACTAACTGCTGCAGTTGTAAAGTATGTCAATAATACAACAATAATACAACTCAAAATTGTATACAATAGTCTACTGCGCTAGTAAATTGTTAGAAAACAAGACAAATGCTTAATTAAAGCGGAGTTCCAGTCACCTGTGGAAACAATAAAAGTCAGCAGCTACAAAAACTGTAGCTGCTGACATTTAAAAAACAGCCACTCACCTGTCCCAGGATCCAGCGGTGAGCTCACCCCAGTCGGTGTCACCCGCTGTCTTCGGTCCCTGGCGCCGCCATTTTCACTATGGTAACTGCTTGCAGCAGCTTCACAACCAGGTGCTCACTGTGCATGCGTGAGTCATGCTGCGCATCTCGTATGGTTGATGCAGTCCTCTGGGACCTGTCATTGCAGGGGGAGGAAGGAGAACTTCCATTTCCGGAAGTGGGAAGCGGGTATCTGTCAAAATTGGGTACTTGCTCCCCCCCACCCCCGCTCCTTAAAAGTGGCAGCTGTTCAGGAGGAGCCGGGAATGAGTCCTTAAAGCGGAACTAGCGGAACTTCCCCTTTTGGGTGGAGATCAGCTTTAAATTATTAGTCCATTTTATGGATGTCCAAGGTGTATAGAAAAAATCCTGCTGTGTTCTCAATAGACAAGATAAGGTGCTTGATCCACTTTGCGCAAATGAAGGTTCCCCACATGGATTTGCACTCACCAGAACACCTGACCACCTATTTCTAGTATAGTCAAACACGCTTGTGGGGCATGTCCCCTTTAAATTGGATGTCCTGTAGTCCTGGGTTGGTCAGATGATCAAGGTTCAGTGATACTACTCAGAAGAAAGTAGAGGGAAGCCCATTGTGTAAAATCGTTTTGGTAGGTTTATTAAGTATAAAGATAGGTAGTATACTCATTTGTTTTGGTGCAGAGAAATATTGTATCCAGTGTCTACAGCATTAGTAATCCAGTGGGACCCGCCGTATGTAGTCCCGTGTGGTTTGGGTCCCCCTTCAAAGATGGCACCTGGCAGAAGGTACATCACAATGACCCAGGCTTCTCTCTACTTCTTCTGAGTAGTATCCCTGAACCTCTATCATCGGACCAACCCAGGAATTCAGGACATCCAATTTAAAGGGGACATGCCTCACAAGCGTGTTTGACCATAGTAGACTTGGTGGTCAGATATTCTGGTGAGTGCAACGTGGGGCACTTTGATTTGTACAAAGTGGATTGTGCACCTTATCTTGTCTATTGAGAGCACTAACACTTTCACAGCAGGATTTCTTCTATATACTTGGGACTTTTATATGTTTATATCTGATTAACCGCCTGCCCCGGCCAGGCAGAGTGACGTTAATTAACGTCAGTAGCCTGGGAGGGTCTGGGGAGCGAGCGCGCTCCCGCGCGGTCACGGGCCCCCCCGCGCGTGTGACTGGCGGACCCAATGTTCGCCGGTCACTCGGCGATCGTCGGGGGAGAGGGAGAAAGTCAGGCGGCTTGTGTAAACAAGCCACCTGTCATTCTCCTCGGTGTAGAAACACTGATCAGACAGATCTCCTATGTAGAACCGTTGATCAGTGTCCTTACAGCTCAAGCCACAGCCAATCACAGTAGAAAGCATGCCCCTAGGGAAACACACAGCCCCTCCCTCCCAAATAAAGTTAACCCCTTCACTACCAGTGTATTTTTACAGTAACAGTGCATATGTATAGCACTGATTACTGTAGAAATGTCACTGGTAACCCCAAAAGTGTCAAAAATGTCAGTCAAGGGTCCGATCTGTCCGCCGCAATGTCGCAGTACCGCAAAAAAAATCGCAGATCGCCGCCATTACGCGTTAAAAAAAAAACAACAAAAATGACAAAAATCTTTCCCTTTGCGATAACTTTTGCGCAAACCAATAAAAATACGCTTTTTGCGATTTTTTTTTACCAAACATAGGTAGGATAAAACAAATTAGCCGAAAATGTTAAAAAATTTTGATTTTTACATTTTTTTTTGGGGAATTTCATATAAAAAAATGTGAAAAATATTGTTATTTTTGCAAAATTTACTCTCTTTTTTTGTTTATAGCGCAAAAAGTAAAAAGCGCACAGGTGATCAAATACCACCAAAAGAAAGCTCTGTTTGTGGGAAAAAAAGGACGTCAAATTCGTTTAGGTACAGCGTCGCACGACCGCACAATTGTCCGTTAAAGTCACGCAGTGCCGAATCGCAAAATACCCCCTGGTCGTTTAGCAGCCAAATCCTCCGGGGCTTAAGTGGTTAATACTATATGTTTACGTATGATGGACTAATAATTTAAGCCTTTTACTTGGTTTGTAACAATTTACTAGCACGGTTGACTATTGTATACCAGCAGATGTTTGTTGGCTACACCCAAGCTGTCCCACATTGTCATTGCTATGTTAGGGCCTACCAGAATAAAAGGCTATCCAGGGATCACCTTCTTGGAACTGTAATCACTCCAAAACCATTGTAGTCCCATAGAAGTTGATTCACTAAAGGCCCGTACACACGATAAGAAAATCTGTAGGGAAAATTTGTCCGACGACCGATCTGCCGATTTCTGGATTGTTAGTATGGTGCTTTCGACAGCCAACTCCGACTTTTCGGCTGACAAAATCCTGATGTGCAGGCTATATAATTTTTGTCGTCCGTAATACAACGTCCGATTTTCATCTGATTAGTACAGATTTAGACGGAAAAAAATCTTAAGAGCAAGAATTCTGTCGTACGGGAAAATTCGTATGAAAATAACATCTTCACTTTCCACATCAGACTAGCATGCCACAAAAAACGGACAACAGATCGTTTGATAATCTGATCGTGTGTACGGGGCTTTAACCTAGAGAGTGCAAAATCTGGTCCAGCTGTGCATGGTAGGGAATCAGCTTCTAACATCAGTTTATTCAATTAAGCATTGACAAAAAACCTGTAGGGGATTGGTTGCTATACAAAGCTGCACCAGATTTTGCATTCTCTACTTTTAGTAAATCAACGCCACATTGTCTACTCACTGCATGTACAGATAGTAGATTCAAAGCCTCAGAATGCCTTCCCCACAGCCCAGTCCAACACTGACCCCTAATAGAACTTGGAGTTACTCCTGCTCAAGAATGAAATGAATATATACACGGTGCTGCTCACTACCCAAATCCTTCTCATACACAAAAACTTTAATCAACAAAAGTCCATATATAGCCAAGTGTCTATCAAATCATCTTGTGTAGGTTATAATTAAAAAGACTAGAAAAACTCAAAAACAAAAAAAATAATGAAAGAATTAGGAGCTCTTCCACTCTTCAGACTTTAAATCATCAAATGTGCTTCTTCCTATGGTCTCACACTCACTAAGTGTTGTTGACCCCAACAAATAAATGTTAGTAGTCAGTTGCACTTTAGATTGCAGACATCCTGGGCTTGCTGGGACTTATAATCCTCCTCTCTACGATCTTTCCTCATTTTACACCTCCAGACATATAGGTTAAAAGATGTGTGTCCTCCACAGTGAAAACAGATTGAAACTGCTGGGCTGTAGTTCTCCACCCCTTGGTCTCATCTCCTCATGGTTATTGATCATAGAATTAATAGCAAGAAGAGCAGACATAGCGTGACTCCATTTACTAAAGACTTTTACAAAATTGGTTTGCACTCACTTAAAAAACCTAATAAAAAATAGTTCCTCCACTCTTTAAACTTTGAATCATCAGATATGCTCCCCTCATATGGTCCCACCCTTACCTAGTGTTGTTGAACACTAAAGCCTCGTACACACGCGTCGAAAATTGGCAGGGAATTTTCGTCCGACGACCGATCTGCGGATTTTCGGCTTGATAGTATGATGCTTCCGACAACCGACTCCGAAAAAAATCTGGTGTGCAGACTATAAAATTTTTGTTAGCCGTCAACATAACGGCCGATTTTCGTGCAATCAGTACAGATTTCGACAGGGAAAAATCTAATGAGCAAGACTGGGCATGCTCAGTGAAGAAAGAACACAAAGAAAGCAAACCAACACATGACATCACTTCTGAAGTAGAATTTTTTTGGGCGAGAAAATTCGTGTGCAGTCTAGGCACATTCCAACCAACAAAACACAACTCTGGACAAAAGACGGACGATCGGCCGATAATCGTTGCATGTGTACGGGGCTTTACACATGAATGTTAGAAGTCAGATTTGTTTTAGATTGCAGATATCCTGGGCTTGCTGGACTAGTAATCTTCCTCTCTATGACATACCCCCAGCTTGCTCCTCCAGGCATAAAAGATTATAAAAAAAGCTAGTGCTGATATCCTATCACAGCGAAAACAAATTGAAACTGCTGAGCTTTGTAGTTCTCTACCACTTGATCGCATCTCCTCATGGTTGATGTTCACATATAGAACAACTAGCAAGAAGGGCAGACATAGTGCGCCTCCATTTATTAAAAACTATAGAAAAATTGGTTTACACTCACTTAACCATTTGACCTCCGGAAGATTTACCCCCTTTCATGACCTGGCCATTTTTTGCAATACAGCACTGCGTTACTTTAACTGATACTTGCGCAGTCGTGCAACGCTGTACCCAAGCAAAAATGATGTCCTTTTTCACAACAAATGGAGCTTTCTTTTGGTGGTATTTGATCACCTCTGCGGTTTTTATTTTTTGTGCTATAAACAAAAAAAGTCAGACAATTTTGAAAAAGAAAACATCCTTTTTTACTTTCTGCTATAAAGCATATCTAATAAAAAAAATAGAAAAATTCAAATTTCTTGATTAATGTAGGCCAATATGTATTCTGCTACATATTTTTGGTTAAAAAAATCCCAAAGTGCGTATATTGATTGTTTTGCGCAAAAGTTAAAGCATCTACAAACTATGGGATATTTTTATTTATTTATTTTACAAGTATTTGCAGTGATCAGTGACTTATAGCGGGACTGCGATATTGCGGCGCACAAATCAGACACTAACTGACACTTTTCACAATTTTTGGGGAACAGTGACACTAATACAGTTATCAGTGCTAAACAATATGCACTGTCACTGTACTAGTGACACTGACTGGGAAGGGATTAACATCAGGGGCGATTAAAGGGTTAACTATATGCCTAGTCTGTGCTTTCTCATTGTGGGGGAGGTGCTTTTTCAATGGGAAGGCATTGGTTCACGTTCTTGCTTTTCAGGAACACAGGATCAATACCTGTGTACTGTCTAATTGGAGGGTGCTGGTGGACATCGAGTTCGTGGTACCTGGCACTGGGCTCCCGCTGTGTGCGATCTCAGCAGAAGCAGGTTGTCAGGGGCGTGGTCTGGCACAGAGCCGTCGCCTGTCAGGGAAATAGCCGAGATAAAACTGGCACTTCAGCCAGTACTCATGATGGGCGCATCAGGCCGAAGATTGGCAAATGGGCGGACAAAATGTTCGTGACCAGTCTGCTCTCCTCTCCCGTCTCTGACCCCCTGGCTTGTCTCATCTACCTCACTCCTGTTTGGCTCCACAGTGTATGACCCTGGCTTCTTCCACGGATTCTACCATTGCCTTGTTCCTGCCTTCCTGTTATGACCTTGGCTAAAGTTCCTGTTTCCGCTACCTGTCTGTGCCCTCGGAGTGATTTACTGTGTTTGACCCTCAGCCTGCTTCTACACCTGTTTCCCGTCTGCACCAGTTGTCTAGTTCCTCTTAAGACTCCAGAAGGACTTTTGCCTGGCATCCTTCAGGGGACCACCGGTCTACTCCACTGACCCTGTTGGTGACCAGTGCTTCTTTGGGCGCTACACCTCCTGTCCCAACCTCAGGGGTGTATGACACTCAGCAACAAGGGGAGCCCTCTCTGCATTTCGGCTTTGAATCAGGTATGTGACAGTAGCCTGATGCACTCATCACGAGTACTGGCGGAAAGCCAGTTTCAACACGGCCATTTCCCTGACACCGCCCTGCTGCAGTATATCTGCAGTGGGCAATCAGGAAGTGGTTAAAAAGACAGATATTCAAAAGCATGTGTGCCAAACCAAAAGTACCGCCACAGCGTACTCTCCATCGGCCAGATCTCTGTCATTGGCAATGGTCTCTGTCAAACGTGTTTTGCCCCTCCCACAGGGGTCATCAGAGACTCAAGCAAATGACTACTAACATTTATTTATTGGGGTTCAACAACACTTGGTGAGTATGGGACCATAGGAGGGAGGACATTTGATTATTTAAAGTCTAAAGAGTGGAAAACCCTATTTTATTTCATTAAGTTTTTTTTATTTTTCTATTTTTTTTTTCATTTTAACCTACACAAGTTGATTTGATGGACACTTGGTTATATATATACTTTGGTTGATATATATTTTTGTGTATGAGAAGGATTTATACATTATTACTTTTTAGAAACATAATTTATTCAGATCAATAGCATACTGAACTTTTCCACAGTGCAGGATTTAGAATATTTTTTTCTCCTGCACAAGGCCATGTATTTGTGATTGCAGGCTTTGGCTTCAACAATCTCATTGTGCATCTGGGGCCTATTCAACATGGGGGGTAGACCATTTTCCACTAGCAACCACCTACTCTCAACTGGACCAGGTTTATATTGTCTACAGCACTGCTTCTATCCGGCTAGGTCTGTACGCCGTACGGACCTGCATTCCTCTTCCTCTATAAGCTCACGATCATAAACCCATAGCAGAATCGTTCAGCAGACACTGCTAAACAAACTGATAGCTCTGATCAGTGGTTGATAAGCCACTGATCAGAGCTATTTACCTGAAATGGTCATACAACCCCCCCCCCCCCCCCCCCGTCACTTCATTGTACTGTATCACCCGCTGCTCAACCTGCCTTTTCTGTGATCTAAATTTCAATTGTCACTATAACTCAAAAAGGTGCAATTTAAGATTAACAAATATTTGGTATTTATTACCTCAATACAGGTTAAACTTTTATATTTAGTAAAAATTTAGCAGGAATTTTGTAAAATTTGCTGCGTTTGTATCTGGTAATAATGATTTTAGTGTATTGTTTTGAAAAACATTTGCGGAAATATCATGGGGCCCTAAATAACAGTAGCACCTTCTTTTTATTCTACTGGTAATGTGCTTTCAGAAAGTATATGGTTTGGGGAGTCTTTTACAATCTCTGAAAGCTGTAAGTGAAAAATGAAATCCTCCAGATGTTTAGAGAAATATGGTTATTTACAGTTTTGCGTAAATTCGAATTCGTAAATTTTCACCGACATTTCACATTTCTCAAAAAGGTAGGTGCAATTTAAAATTGACAAATATTTGTTATTTATTAACTCAATACAGGTTAAGCTTTTATATTTAGTAGGAATTTAGCAGGAATTTTGTAAAATGTACTGTTTGTATCTGCTAATAATGATTTTAGTGTATTTTTAGCGAAAATAATGATTTGATAAACATTTTCACAAATATCATGGGTCCCTAAAAATCAGCAGTACCTTCTTTTTATTCTACTGATCATATGCTTTCTTTTACAAACTCTGAAAGGGAAAAATAAAAAACAATGGAAAAATTGCAAAAATACTCTTGCCACCTAGGGGCCTGGCAGCGAAAAGGTTAATCCCAAAAGTGGGGCCACCGGGAAAGCATGAATGGAAGAATTAGTCTGCATCATAGTGGACATTAAAGCATTTGTTGAAATAACAAGAGTCTCCACCCTTCTGTGCTCTTCGTAACTGTATTGGGAAATGCTGCGGTTATGTTAGTGGCGAATCCATGACTGTTAATCATCGTCTGATCAGCTGTAATTAGACTGAGACCATGTCTCTGTAGACTATGAGGAAATCTGTGTAAGAACGAGGAACAATTGGCGTGATTCATTAATAAACGAGTATTGCCCCTCTGCTTCTAATGCCACATTAACTTGAGAAAGAGGTCAAGCCAACATGAAATTACAGAATAAATTACTACGGGAACATTGTTAGCTGACAGTTAGTGGTGGAGCATTGTATCCCTCTAGAGAGCTTGTCTATCACTGCCCGAAGTACAGTGTAGTCATTACTGTACACGGACCAGCTAGCCACATGTGTCTATCGTGATCTGTGAAAGGATTAACATTATTAGTTGTAGCATTGCAAAGGAAAACTGAAATGTTAGACCATCAGAAGTGTTTTACTGCTAAGAAATCTGAAGATCTCCTTATTATTGTGTAAAAAGGTGCGGCATACAGCCTTCCCAAATACCTCCACCCATCTCCTACATCCACTGCTCCACCCAACTAATATAATCTACATTTAAACCAAGTACGCAACCTCCACGCAATTATGTCAGCATCCACTGTAGCCCAGTCTCCTTTTAATCACTGCAGCCTCCACTTCAAACACTTCACCCAACTACTACAGCCTTCATAAAAATACCTCTGCACTTACTTCAGACAAACCAACTACCATAGCCCCCACTCCACACAAATACTGTAATAATACTTAGGCATCAATTCCATCCAAAACCAAAAGGCACCATAGCCCTTACCCAGCCTCTAGTTCACCTACCTCAACCAAAAACTTCAGGCTCCACCAAACTACTACAGACCCTTGCCATCAATGACAGCCAAGTAATGTTGCTCCCCCACACTCCACTCAAATACTGTAATAATACTTAGGCATCAATTTCCTCCAAAACCAGAAGGCACTATAGCCCTTACCCAGCCTCTAGTTCACCTACCGCAAACAAAAACTTCAAAAACAGACCTATGCCATCAATGACAGCCAAGTAATGTTGCCCTCAACTAACTTCTACACTCTCCCTTCCATCTAATTATGACAGCCTTCACTAAGCTACTGGAGCTTCCAGTTCACCCACTCCAAACAAATAATGTAGATTCACAGGAATGGAGATCGGAGATGATGGCAATCTTGTAAGTCTAGTGAGTTTAGGCTTGTTTACATTTGCAGTTAGGGTGTAGTAAAAACACGTGGATAAGATGCATTTTTATACCCCCCCCCCCCTTCAAGCTGCAAAGACAATGGCTTGGGTTGTACACATGCTGCCAGTGGGATGCCATGCTTTGTGGCTGCTGCAGGAATTTTACCCTGAGCTGCATTTGTTTAGCAAAAGGTTGTCCTCGGCCATAAACCCCCTATAGGGGGAGATGCCACATCCCGGGAGAGCAAGAAAACAAAGAAAGAAGGGGTTCCCCTAAGGGTTTGGGACTTTTAAGGCACTCAATGTAGTAAAAGAAAGTATGTAAGTAGAGTATTTATCAAGCAATATATAATTTTATTAATAACAATAGAGATTCTAAAAACAGCGAATATTAAACAAATACATAAATATGGGCAAGCAGATAACAAAATGTAACACAGCTACAGAAACGTGCAAGAAAATCGCAGTCAAATACCCAACGCGTTTCAAAGCTATTCGCTTCTTCTTCAGGGGTAATACAAAATATTGCACATAGATTTCTACAATAAAGATAACATAGAGACATGTTAGAGGCATTAAATACATTATACAGCTTTGCAGAGTCTTAGAAAAAAAGAGAAAACAATTCTGGGTGAATACATACTTGCATAGTCTCTGACTGTGTTGGGATAGTTCTGCTTGCACAAGTTAAAACCAATTAAGCGGACTCAATGCTGCATTTGTTGGGCACTACTGCCCTCCAAGTGCAACCCATTCATGTGAATGAGGCTGTGCCGCAACCACCTGCAACTGCAATAGATGCACATGGTTGTAGCACAGTATTGCGGAATTCAGGAGGTTAAAACAGCCAGTAAGAGGTAGCAGTCTTTGCCATAAGTGTCTAGCGTTTTCATAACATAACTGATCTACTATCCTAGTTTGAAATTTCAATTTAATTAGGGAATCCACAGAAGGTGCTGCCACATATTGTTCCTCCAAGGAGTGTAAGTGAGACAGCGTCTGGTTGTGAGAAAATTTGGAAGATCATTTATACCTAGCAATGTGTTCAGTCAATAGTAGACGGGCATGCTTTTTAAGAATTTCCCAGACAACCAACTTAGTGGCTGTATTCGCTTTAGAACTAAAGAAGAACTTCCATTTGTTGGTCAGGTTTTTAAGATCGGGTAGGAGAGTTAGTCAGCATGGATTTAATCTCCAGGTTGGATGAGGAGGATTAGTAAAAGGTGTGAAAGTGATCCAATATGGAGCGTGGTCTGATACCACATGGGCACAGAAGCCTGCATCTTGCAGTCTAGGCGTGAGCAGTTGGGAAAGTAAAATGAGATCAATACGGGACATGGGGTGTAAAAACAGGGGAAGGTCTTACGATTGGGGTAGAGGTGTCTCCATGTAACCCCTTTGCATTATACTTAAATAGTGCTGGTCGTGCAAAGGAGTTAATGTGAACACACAGGGACACACAAGAGGCCAGAGTCCAGCATAAGGTGTTTATGGTATATTCCAGAACGTATTGGCCAAGGAGAGCACAACCGCCCAAAGGAAAAGTACGCACAAGCCCCTTGTCACAAGTGTAAACAGGTCCTTACAGTATTGAGGTCTGAATAATAAGGGAGAGGGGATTGAGGAGGAGTCGGCCTGTAGTAGACTGATGACATCATCTATGCCTAGACAAAGGCATTGACTAAAGGTCAAGAACGTTTATAAAAGGTGGAGCTTTTCTGAAAAATGGTATCGTTATATAGTGTGATGTCAGGAATTAATTTATTCTGACTTGTTAAGTATTTAACAGGTCAGAAACAGAAAGGAACATTAGTAATCTTTGCTACACTGATAACACAACCCTGTCCATTCGAAAATGAATAAGGCTTGAAACATCTGATCAAAAACCGGTAGCAGGAAGTTTGGTCACAAACTTGAGCATCAAAAAGACCATGATACACGACCACAATATTGGGAGTTCCTTGCGCTAGAATTCCATTGGATCACCTGGGCTCGTGAACTCATCTCATCACATGAATTCTGCAATTTAAAATTGCCGTTCTGGTAAGCACAATTCCTACGGGATCTTTTGGAAGCAGCACAAGATTTCATACATCACCAGTCACTTTATGTTATTTGGGACTGTAAACAGTTGGACATTCATTTGTTTATTTTTCAATTTAGCGCGACTTATACAATATATAATTTTTAAGGGTGTGGTCACACTTGAAGTCGCAGCTCATTATTTGTTGCCTTTAGCGCGGTTATAACCTTCTTTTTATTTGTACTGTTTGACCTCTAACCGCAGCTTAGGTCTATCTGTAATATGGATATTTTCGAGTATAGAGATTCCAGATCTGTAAATACAGATGGAGTTTTTGAATCCATCCCCACCGGTGAGACGGACATGAGTGGTTGGTTCATGAGATTGAAGAACCTGCTGGTGTCTGAATTACACACCCAGTGGGACATTGCCTATTTAGATACTTACACCAAAAAATCTATGGTACCTAGGAGCCTTAGATGGGAGGTGTGTCCTCAATTGGATGAAGTTGATCTGGAGGATTGGTATAAGTATTTTAATGAGGCTGGGGTTAATTTTCTTTGTTATTTAACAGGCAGGAAAAAGGCAAAACTTTCCAGATTGGATAGCGAGATCAAACTTGTTAAGGAAAAATTAACCCCCTATAAAGATAGTGAGGAGTATAAAAACGCCTCAGCGGAAGTATTAAAAAACTTAGAAAAGGAAGAAAAGGACCAGAAAATAAAAAAACGAAAAAAATATAACAGGGATCTACAGGATTATCAGTCATGTACTGTCTTTGAATGGCAGAAAAAACTGACTAATAATCCTAATGCTGAGGAGGAGGCTATGGATATGTCAGCCACTCAAGTAGTGGGTATGTCCTCTGCCCCTCCTACTGCACAAAAACAGAAGAAAGGACCTCGTGCTAAGGGCAGACGTCCATCTTTTAAATCTCCGTATAGAGGGCAAAATAGGGATAATCAACCCCAGCCTCATCAGGGTAGACCTAATGGAAATTACAATCCTCCAGGTCCTAACACTAATTGGCAATACCAGAACCGTGAGTATTATGGTGGCCCTAGCTACCATTCTGGTGGCTATACCCAGCCCCCCTATAATAATACACCCCAATGGAGACGTGGACCGGACCAATATTTTGATTCCCGTCATCCACAAAGAAACCAAGGTGCAGACTATGGCCCCCAGAGACAGGTTCAGGGCCGTTTTGACTATAGTCCACCTAGGTCTGGCCCCCAGTGGTATGACCCTCCCTTGGAACCTGTGCGAGGTAGAGGTAATGATCGCCAATGGCCAGATAGAGACCGCTCAATGAACAGGGCAGATGGTCGCCAATATAATGTTCCAGTTCAGAACAGATTTTATCCGTTTAAGGATAATGAGGCTACTAACATCACACAACCCCCCCTCAAAACCAACACAGTGGGTTCATATAATAACCCTAGTTCCCACTCTTCAAGAGATGTAGGGGACGCCAACACAGATTCCCAGAAACCGAACAACTTAGGCTCTGGATATCCAGGTTGGGGTTTTCCCAGGGCCCTACAAGGGGTAAAACGCCCGGCAGAACTACAAGAGGAACAAGAGGAGGTAGGAGGTGCCAATTCAAAAAAAGCAAAAAGTTAGCAGGCGCTGGAATTTTTAATTTAAGTAAAGTAGAATTATCGGATGCTGAAAAATTGATTTTAGACAAAGGCTTAAAATTTGCTCCACCCAAACGTCTGGATAAATTCCAGACGTACATGGACATTCACAAATTCGTTCGTAAAGTTAATATAAAACGTTATGTTTTGAGTAACCCCATTAAAGAGAACCGAGTGGTTAGCACCGAGTTTCAACACTCAGGATTTGCTAACGCGTCCCTTTTTAAACCACCAGGTGGTTTAGCCCCGTCATTAAGGGTATTTAGGGACGTCATGCTAAGAGATTTGGATAACATACAAATTCACAAATCTTCTCTGTCTAATGATCTACAGAAAGGTCTGGATTCTTTATGTGCCCGTAAAGATCTGGTAATAAGACCAGCAGATAAGGGGGGTGGGATAGCCGTATTAGATAGGACTGATTATGAAGTTGAAATGCAACGGATCCTAGGTGATAAAAAAACATATGCATTATTACCCAGAGATCCAAAAATCTCATATAAAAAGAATTTACAAACAATTGTTGAAAGAGGCTATAACTCAAATATTCTCACCAATAAAGAAAAAGCCTTTTTGATCCCTAAATGCCCCCGCACGCCAGTGATCTACTATGTGCCAAAATTGCATAAGAGTCTGATTTCCCCCCCGGGTCGTCCCATAGTCAGCGGCATTGACTCTGTGACGTCCCGGGTGGGGAAATACATAGACTCGTATTTGCAACCATTGGTCCAAGCTACACCGTCCTTCATTAAAGACACTAGACATGTCATAAATCTTTTGTCTGACCTTAGACCTACTGAACATCTTTGGTTGGTCACAGCGGATGTCTCGTCTCTCTATACGGTAATACCGCATGAGATTGGACTGAGTGCCGTTAATATGTTTCTGACCAGAGACTCCCATTTGCCAGAAACCCAGATTTCATTCATTATGGAGTTGCTTAATTTTGCAACCCAGCATAATTATTTCTGGTACAACGGCCAGTTTTTCCGTCAGATCACTGGCGTTGCTATGGGGGCAAAATATGCTCCGTCCCTGGCCAACCTGTTTATGGCCCAGTGGGAGGAGGACGTCATCTATGCTTACCGTCGCCCACAGATTCTTTTGTGGGCTAGGTATATTGATGACGTCCTCCTCCTATGGGACGGCACATACGACGATTTAACCCTGTTCTTGGAAGATCTCAATTCCAATAATAGGGGAATTCATCTGAACTATGAATGTAGCCAATTGAGCATCAGTTTCTTGGATTTGAACATATCCATTAAGGATGGGCAATTTGTCACCTCTACCCATTTTAAACCAACAGACAGGAATTCCTATATTCCTGTCGACAGTTGTCACCATGCCCCTTGGTTGCGAGCCATCCCGAAAGGACAATATCTCCGCATTAGACGGAATTGTTCTGATATTCGGGAATTCGAAACACAGGCACGAACCTTAACTACCAGATTTCTGGATAAAGGGTACAATGAGGGATTCCTCCAACATACTTTGTCTGAAGTAAGAACAATGGACAGACAACTGCTTTTGAATAAGTCCAAAAAACAACAGCAAGCTGACTCCTTTGCTTTACCGTTTGTGTCCAGTCAACATATGAGTATAAAAAATCTAATCACACGCCATTGGCACATTCTAAATAATGATCCAGTACTTCGGAATAATCTACCCGAAAGACCAAGGGTGGTTTTTAAAGGGGTCCCTTCGTTGAGAGATAAAGTTTCCCCTAACGTTCTTGAACCCCCTACACCTAAACCAAGCTTCTTACAGCAACTTACTGGCTACTATAGGTGCAACAGATGCCAAATTTGCACTCTAAGTTCTAACAAAAAGAGAAGAGTACAGGAATTTGTTTCTAGGAGCACAGGACGTAAACATATTATTGCACCATTCATCTCTTGTACAACTACTGGGGTTGTCTACCTCCTTCAATGTCCTTGCGGGCATCAATATATAGGCCGAACCAAGCGCCCCCTTAATGTGAGATTGAATGAACACGTGGCAAACATTAGGAAGGGTTTTGCTAACCATTCCGTTTCTAAACATTATGCCGCTGTTCATAATAAAGATCCGAGACATACACTCTTTTTAGGTATAGACAGATTTGTACCACATTGGAGAGGAGAACCTCTCGTAAGGGGCATCTCGAAACTTGAGATGTCCTGGATACATCGTGTGAAATGTTATGTACCTTATGGCCTTAATGTAGATGTTGAACTTAATGCATTCCTTGATAATTCATAGGTTTATCTACCTTTAATTATTTTAGATAGATTGCCGATGGATGCACTTCATGTGGATCACATACAGGTGGATCCCTTTGGGGTGCTTCCGCGGACAAAGCGTTTACCTATTTTATTTGAATGATATCTGTCCATACTCTCTACAATTTACAGATGCCCTTTTTTTATATAATTTTATTTGGTTTTTATTATAATTCACAATAGATCACCAACATGGATCCAATTCGTTTTAGATCTAGGTTTAATATTGTTTTAACAGTTTGGAGAGTTTATCTTTTAGTATACTCAGAATAGGAGCAGTGAGTATATAGATTGTATGATGTCCACATTTACCTATTAATTATGGAATATGTGGGTTTTATTTTTATTTTTAAATTTTGATTTTCTTTGAATTAAAAGTTTCCTTTTAAGTATAATTTAATTTGTATGCATTTCTGGCGAAGTGGCCTTTCTAGCACCCGGAGGATTCTTATAATAGCTCGATTTGTTGTGTTTCCTTTATAGGAACACTAGATGGCGCTGGGTTCTGGATGGGCTAAAATCGCTGAAATGCATTTAATTTAACTTTTTCCTTTTTTGTGCGACGATATAGTGGAGACTGACGCACAGAATAATAATGTAATTGTATTACAAGATATGATTATGTCTTTTGGATTATGTTGAGTAATTTCAACCATTCCCGGACTTCCGGTCCTTTGGTCACCGACTCTATGGTGGAGTTGTTTACCTCTATCCGGATATCCGGTTGATCGGACTATAAGAGATGGCGTCAGCGCGCCGTCCGTACCTTTGATAACGTCTCCTCGGACGAAACGCCGTTAGGTCACGGCGTGCTGACGTCATCTCCGGAAGCTTATCGAGGGAACGGATGCGCCTTGCCGTCCGGCCGGCGGCTCTACATCCTTCGCTAAATTTCTTCTATGTTTGTAAGTACACTACCTATGTAAATAAATCTGTTGGAAGTTTTTTACACTATTGGCGCCTTCTCTTTCCTTTATCGGCTGGTCTGGCGTTGCAACCCTGAGAAACACAGTGGCTCAGCTTGTGGCATAGGGGGTCTGAGAGGCCACCTAGGCACATTAAGCGGTACATCGTGGTACTTATCAGTGATTTGCCCGGATTGTCATTGGGACCTTGAAGTTACCTCTCCATTGGGAAAATATACCAAGTATTATCGAGCATTTTTCTTGTGGTCTGGTAAGAGGCTTTATGCGCTCTTGGGTGGCTTGCTGATATTGGTGCATGTGGATTCAATGTTCTGCTGGCTTTTCATTTCCATCTGGTAAGAGGCCTTATGTCTGGTGGTGGTTCACCTTTTCTATACTTGGATAGAACACATCTATAAAGATCTATCTGGTAAGAGGCTCTACGTTTGGTGGCGGTCCTTTTCTTTTGATTTGATTACATGCCTTTTCACTAGTCATTTGGTAAGCGGCTGCACAATTGGTGAAGGATTCACAGTATTTGTAGTCCTACACAGTTATAATATTGACAATTCTTTACGGTATCACGCTATGGATTATTATTTTTCCTTCACATGATACACGACCACAATATTGGGAGTTCCTTGCGCTAGAATTCCATTGGATCACCTGGGCTCGTGAACTCATCTCATCACATGAATTCTGCAATTTAAAATTGCCGTTCTGGTAAGCACAATTCCTACGGGATCTTTTGGAAGCAGCACAAGATTTCATACATCACCAGTCACTTTATGTTATTTGGGACTGTAAACAGTTGGACATTCATTTGTTTATTTTTCAATTTAGCGCGACTTATACAATATATAGGTCAAAATATCAACTGACAATGAGGAGATCCAATCTGTGCAGGGTTTCATTTTTCTGAGATCGAGGATTGATTAAAGTGGCAATTGTAGTCCACAAATAGCACTGTATTGCAAGGGAAAAGCAAGAATAATAACCCAACAATCAAATGCAGATTAGTCTGCACTTTTGTGTTCCCCCCTAGCTACCTATGGTTGTAAAAATTGGACCATGAAAAACTAGACAGGAGGAAAAATTCACATATTCAACTTTTGGTGCATCAGAAGCTTCCTGCGCATTAATGAACAGATAAAAAATGTGCAGAGAGATGTGGAAACAGATGACCCCTAGAATCGCTGAGAGTTGGACAAAATGGAAGGAGTCAAACATTTTCCACTTCTAGAAGATGCAGCACAAAAGGTCCATTTGGCTCCAGCCCTGACCTGATGCAGATTTTAAAGTTAAAATGGAATGGAAGGGCCACCAAAAGGTGGACAATGTTTCATAGTTTTATAGTTGGTAAGTCTCTACCACTTCCCATATCCCTGCATATTGTGTTCAGTGTGATGCCCATCAAAAAGTTTTTTGTTTTTAAATCAGTTACACTTCCCACCGAAACCACCAATTGTGGAAAGGAGTTCCACATTTTTACTGCTCTAACAGTAAAGCAAACCCTGTGTGGCCATGTGTCTTCTTGAGTGACCTGAGACTGAATAGTTTCCTCCCAGTGTTGTAATCCCCATTAAGATATTTGTATATTGCTATCATATTTCCTCTTAAGCATCTCTTTTCCAAGGAGAATACATTTTATGTTTGTAACTTGTAATCCTATCTCATAACTGTGGTCCTCCTGCCAGGGCTGTGATTAGATATCATGGGGCTCTGTAAGTCCGACCTGACAGGAAATATCAAAATTGTATTTTTTCGCTAACTTGCTGTAAGGGTTAGGACACCCATGTGAATGTGGCATTTTTTACAATTTTCTTTGCACTGCCCAATGGTTTCAATAGGCTGCCTAACACATGGAAACGCATGATTTTTTACAGGTTTGTTTGACCTTACCACATGGTACTGTAGCAACGGCGCACATCAGCAGAGGGCAGTGCGTTTCCTTGCGGTGCAGGAAATTGCCTGCTCTTGCATGCGTAAAGAAGGATCACAGGCGCTCTGTGATCATTTCAACAGCTGACCATCCTTCTCTCTCAGTGGGGAGCGATCACGCTCGCCCACCCAGCACCACGCGCGACCGACGTAGGGCTACATAGTTTCGCACAGCGAGCCAGCCTGCCACAGTTAATATGCGGCGGGCGGTGGGCAAGTGTTAAAAGAGGTTCTTCGCTTTTAAAAAGAGCAACAAATCCTGTAGCTGCTGACTTTTGATAAACGAACACTTACTTGTCCAGGGATCCAGCACTGTCCTCACCTGGGCTAGTTCTTCACTAGTCTTCGGGTTTCTTGACATCTTAACTGTGGGCAGCCGGCTGTGCTGCTTTCCTCTTTCCGCTTTACAGTCACCTGCCCACTACATAAGTGCAAGCCGCACTGTGCTATCTAAATGGCCCTGCAGTCTTCTTGGACCTATGATGTGTCCCAGAAAGCTGTGGGCAGGGAGGAAGGAGGAGAACTTCCACTCACTTAAAGCGGAACTTCCCCTTTTGGGTGAAGTTCTGCTTTATCTAGATCAGTCAGTAAACAGTTAATTAGAAAGAGTTGGTCAGTGATAAGGAGGGGGAGAAGAAGCAAAGTTGTAGAGAATAGAGAAAGTGAACTGAAGGGAACCAGACTGGGGGAGAGGAGTGGGAAGCCCAGCAACATATAGTATACTAAGCTGTGCTGGGAGAAGATAAAAGTCAGAACCGAAGACAGCTGGTCTAGGGTTGCCAACTCATCCCTTTAATCTCCATGGCGGTCTGATTATGTACAGATTTCTGTGCTAAAAGCGGTACATTCCGTTGGAAATTGTGAAGAATCATTTGATATATACTTCCCAAATTCCACAAGCTATGTGCCAGAAAGAGACATCAGAATCGTTGCTGTCGTCACTTTCCGTACCTGATGACAAATTTTCCCACTAACGCTCAGTTCTTCAAGTAACTCAGTTTCGCTGTTGCTGTTTTCCAGTTCGTCTAAGCCCCGGTTCACACTTATGCGTGTGCGGGAAGGCTATGAATCCGCAGCCTGTTCCCGCATCGCACACGCACCCCCGGCAGTTCACACTGCCATATGCGATACGCTGGGGGTGTCAATGTAATCTTAACGACACCCCCAGTTTGATCGCATATCGCAGTGCGATCGTGCAGTTCGCACAGGATCGGATCGCACAAGTGTGAACCACTGTGCGATCCGATCCTGATGCGGCTTCCAAAAAGGGTACCTGTGCGTGTTTGGTGCGGCTGCGGTGCGAATTTAGCCATACAAAGTGTATGGCTAAACTCGCACCGCACAGCCGATCGCATGTAATGTCGGAGCAGTGCGCTCCGACATTACATGCGAACCCCGCACATGCACAGGTGTGAACCGGGGCTAAAAGTGCTTTTGCGCAAAAAGAATGCTTTTTGGATGCCGTGGTCTTTCAAAATTTTCCAGGCACAAAGCAATGGAAAAGCACAGGCAGGGCACTGGAAAAGTCACCAGGTGAAATCCTGTGGTGAAATGGCACGATACAGTGTAATCCGTTAGGATCACAGCTTTGTATCATGTCATTTGTGTTTTTACACTTTTGAATTTGCAGCCGGTTCCATCCCCCTGCGTCGCAACGCTCGCAGGGAGGGAACCGGAAGGCAAGTGCCGGCAATCGGTCCTGCACACAGCGGGGGGAGACTGTGAGGATGGCAGGGAAGGTGGCAGGGAGGACGGCGGGGGATTGCAGGGAAGGTGAGTAACATTGCGGGGTAATCCCGAGTGTGGCTCGGGGTTAGCGCTTTTGGTACTGAATGTTAACCCCGAGCCACATTCGGGAATACCACCAAGGAGGTTAAACCAGGACACACATTAAGTGCAGTACACAGGTTCTGGGGCTGATTAAGGTGGTAATTAAACTCACTTGGTGCCTTATGTGCATTATATCAACCTCAGAACCTGTGTAAATAATATGTGTCCTGGATTAACCACTTCTGAACCGGAAGGTTTTGTCCCCTTAATGACCAGGCCGTTTTTTTGCGATACAGCAGTGCGTTACTTTAACTGACAATTGCGCAGTTGTGCCACGCTGTATCAAAACAAAATTGATGTCCTTTTTTCCCCATAAATAGAGCTTTCTTTTGGTGGTATTTGATCACCTCTGCAATTTATATTTTTTGCGCTATGAACAAAAAAATAACGACAATTCTGAAAAAAAAACAAAAAAACAATGTTTTTTACCTTCTGCTATAAAACATTCCCAATAAAAAAAAATTAAAAAATCAAATTTTTTCATCATTTTAGGGCAATATGTATTCTGCTACAAATTTTTGGTAAAAAAAATCCCAATAAGTGATATTGATTGGCTTGCGCAAAATTTATCGCATCTACAAACTATGGGAAAGATTTATGTCATTTTTATTTCGTTTTTTTATTTTTTTTCTAGTATTGGGAGCATTCAGCGATTTTTATGGCGGACAGATCGGACCCCTAACTGACATTTTTGACACTTTTGGGGGGACCAGTGACATTACTACAGTAATCAGAGCTAAAAATATGCACTGTTACTGTACTAATGACCTTGGCAGGGAAGGGGTTAACACCAGGGGCAATCAAAGGGTTAAATGTGTCCCTAGGGGGTGCTTTCTAACTGTGTGAGGGATGGGCTTGCTGAATGAACACAGAGACCTGTGTTCCTAAATAAGAGGAACACAGGATCCTTGTGTTCATTACTGCCAGAACAGCGGTCTGCCATGTTTACAATGGCAGACCGCCGTTCTGTCTCCACGGGGAGTGATCAGGCGGACATCGCAGCCGCTGGACCCGCTGATTTGCTAAACTTGGAGCCAATCGGCGAGTGTGCACGCCTCCAGTGGGAGAGCATATCTGAGAAGCAGTGTGAGTATGGCAAGAATCTGGAGGGAGGAAGGGAAAAGAAACAAAGTTACAATCAGAGATCAAAAGAAGGGAACATTACCAGTGATATAGCAGAGTGGGAGAACCGTAAACATGCAGAGCACTGAGCCACTCTGTGATAGAATGCCAGAAAGCTGTGAAACAAAATGTAGCTTGGCGGCTGCAGATGGACTTGTGAGCTGCCCAGGCCCCCTCTGGAACTGAAAGGACCCGGGCCCCGTACAGTAGAGCCGGTGGTCACCCTTATCAGCGGCCCTGCCTCCAGTCCCCTTATTCATCTTCTTGACCTTCTCTGGACTCTCTGCAATTCCAGCACGTCCTTCCTGAGAACTGGGGACCAGAACTGGATGGCATACTCAAGATGCGACCCAACCAGAGTTTTGTAAAGTGGTAGAATTATATAGTTACATAGTTACATAGTAGGTGAGGTTGAATAAAGACAATAATCCATCCAGCTCAACCTGTGTAGGTGTGTGTGGACGTATTCATTTCCCATACCCCTGAATGTTTAGATCCTTGAGATGAACATCCAAGAGTCTTTTAAAGGTAGCCATACTCCCTGCAGTTACTACCATTTGCAGGCAGGGAATTCCACAGTCTTGTAGCCTTTACAGTAAAGAACCCCCTGCATAGCCTGAGGTTAAATCTCTTCTCCTCTAAAAGCATTGTATGACCTCGTGTCCTCATGCATTCCTTGCGACTGAATAGTTTTTTTTCTATGCTCTGATCACCGTTGAGGTATTTGTAAATCACTATCATGTCCCCTCTCACGCGTCTCTTCTCCAGGGAGAATAAATCTAGTGCTTCTAAACGCTCTTCGTAATTAAGGTCCTCTAATCCCCTAATAAGTTTTGTTGCCCTTCTCTGTACTCTCTCAAGCTCCAATACATCCTGGGGACCAGAACTGGACAGAATACTCCAGATGTGGTCGGACCAGAGTTTTAAAGTGGTAGGATTATAGTTTTATCTCTGGAATACATCCCCTTCCTTATGCATGCCAAAATTATGCCGGCTTTGGCAGCTGCAGCTTGACATTGCATGCTATTGCCTAATCTATCTTCCACTAAGACCCCGAGATCTTTCTCCATTTTTGATACCCCCAGAGGTTCCCCCCCTCGTTTGTATATTGCTTTTATGTTATTGGTCCCTAAGTGCAATACCTTGCACTTATCCACATTAAACCTCATTTGCCATGTAGTTGCCCACTCTGTTATTTTGTTCAGGTCATTCTGTAAGATTTCTGCCTCACGATGTGAAGTTATTGCCCTGCTCAATTTTGTGTCATCTGCAAACTGAGATCGAGCTACTGATCCCGACCTCAATGCTTTATGAATAAATTGAACAAAATTGGTCTTAGAACTGAGCCTTGGGGGACCCCACTTACCACCCCAGACCAGTCCGAGTATGTGTTGTTTATTACCACCCTTTATACACTCCCCTTTAACCAGTTCCGTATCCAAGAGCAAACCTTGTGTGCCTGTCGCCCTTAATTTATAAATAAAGCGTTTGTGGGGAACTGTATCAAACGCCTTAGCAAAATCCAGGTACACCACATCCACAGGTCTCCCACTGTCTAGCTCACAACTAACCTCCTCATAGAATGTTAACAGATTGGTTTGACAAGAACGCCCCTTTGTAAACCCGTGCTGATTACTGCTGATGATGTTGTTTTCTTTAGCAAACTCTTGGATATAATCCCTTATCATCCCCTCCAGAAGTTTACATACTATTGACGTCAGGCTGACCGGCCTATAATTTCCCGGGACATGCCTCTGCCCTTTTTTGAATATCAGTATCACGTTCGCTTTTCTCCAGTCTCTTGGTACATTTTCTGTCAAAATACTGTCAGCAAAGATCAGGAACAGTGGTCTAGATATAACCTTACTGAGTTCTTTAAGTACTCTCGGATGTACGCCATCCGGGCCTGGTGATTTACTTGTGTTAATTTTATCTAGCCTTTCCTTTATTTCACCCTCTGATAGCCATAGTGGCAAGTCCTGTGAAGTACTGCTAAGCAAACCGTCATGGTCAGTGTACCCCTCCTTTTCTTGTGTAAAGACTGAGGAGAAGAAAGCATTAAGCACAGTTGCCTTATCCGTGTCCTCTGTAACCATTCTCCCGTCATCGTTAATTATGTGTGCAACATGCTCTGACCTCGTTTTATTGCTGTTGATATATTTAAAGAATTTCTTAGGGTTCTTTTTACTATCCTCCACTATTTGTCTCTCGAAGTTGATTTTAGCCATTTTTATTTCGGATTTACATTTCTTATTTAATTCCTTGTATAGCTGGAAAGCCGATAACGTCCCCTCCGATTTATATTTCTTGAAGGCCATTTTTTTTTTCCCTAATAAGTTTATTTACATTACGGCTAAGCCAGCCAGGTTTGGCTTTGGCTCTTTTAAACACTTAAGCCCCGGAGGATTTGGCTGCTAAAAGACCAGGGGGTATTTTGCGATTTGGCACTGCGTGATTTTAACGGACAATTGCGCGGTCGTGCGACACTGTACCTAAACTAATTTGACGTCCTTTTTTTCCCACAAACAGAGCTTTCTTTTGGTGGTATTTGATCACCTGTGCGATTTTTTGATCACGCGCTATAAACAAAAAAAGAGCGTCAATTTTGCAAAAATAACAATATTTTTCACATTTTTTTTATATGAAATTCCCCAAAAAAAAAAAGTAAAAATCAAATTTTTTTAACATTTTCGGCCAATTTGTTTTTTGCTACATATGTTTGGTAAAAAAAATCGCAAAAAGCGTATTTTGATTGGTTTGCGCAAAAGTTATTGCGTTTACTAACAAAGGGAAAGATTTTTGTCATTTTTGTTGTTTTTTTTTTTAACGCGTAATGGCGGCGATCTGCGATTTATTTGCAGTACTGCGACATTGGGGCAGACAGATCGAACCCTTGACTGACATTTTTGACACTTTTGGGGTTACCAGTGACATTTCTACAGTAATCAGTGCTATATATATGCACTGTTACTGTAAAAATACACTGGCAGTGAAGGGGTTAACTTTATTTGAGAGGGAGGGGTGGTGTGTGTCCCTATGGGCGTGATTCTAACTGTGATTGGCTGTCTGTTGAGCTGTAGTTACACTGATCAACGGTTCTACGTAGTAGAACCGTATGATCAGTGTTTCTACACAGGGAGAACTGACAGGCAGCTTGTTTACACAAGCTGCCTGCCTTTCTCCCTCTCCCCCCCCGATCGCCGAGTGACCGGCGGACATCGGGCCCGCCGGTCACACGCGAGGGGGGGTCCGTGACCGCGCGGGAGCGGGAGCGCGCCGCCGGCGGTGCGCGCTCGCTCCCGAGAGCCTCACAGGCTAGTGACGTTAATTTACGTCACTTTGCCTGTGAGGGGCTGACTGCCGCAGTAAATCTACTGACGGCAGTCGGCAAGTGGTTAAATTTATTTCCCATTGGAATGCACTGTGAGATGCATTTGTTTAATATGTTCCTAAAGCATTCCCATTTTTCCTCTGTGGTCAGTGTTCCTAGGGTTGGTCCCAGTTTATTTCCTCAATCATTGAACACAATTTGGGAAAGTGTGCCTTTCTGAAGTTTCCTCCCTTGAGTAAATACCCTTTTGAATGCATGCTAATATTCTACTGGCCTTGCTTGCTGCAGCTTGGCATTGCATGGTATTGCTGAATCTGTCATCAACTAGGACCCCCAGATCTTTTTCTATCCTTGATTCTCCCAGAGGTTCTCCCCTTAGTGTGTAGTGTGCATTCATATTTTTAGCTCCCATGTGCATTAGTTTACGTTTACCTACATTGAATCACATTTGCCATGTGTTTGCCCACCCCTCTATTTTTGAAGGTCTTCCTGTAAAGTTGCTTTATCCTGTTGTGATGTTATTGCCCTGCCTAGCTTAGTATCATAAGCAAACACTGAGATTGAACTATTTTCCCCACTTCTAACTCCAGACCATTCTAAAGATATCACAGCCAAACATAAAATCGTGTTCTAGGGATGCTAAACACCGTCCAACCCTATATGCTGGGGAACGGTGCTTTCTAAAGATCTATACACCAGACGGTCAAATACTGACCAGGGAGCCTAAGCAACCATACATTAGGAGCACACAAAAAAGAAACAGGGGTGCCAAAGTGGTCACCCCTGCAAGAGATTGCAAAGTAAGGCTCTACTCTGGTTTAAGATATGCAAAAAAAACAACTTTATTGAATATAACTGGTTGACAAACAGTGAACAGTCACTAAAAATCCACAGCAGACTGGTTAGAAACCCCGTGAACTCGTCGCTGCAGATGGTTCCACATACACTTACATTCACGCAACTGCATATATGAAAAATCATGTTGATATGCATTACTAAATAGATGTGAGACAGTCAGTACTCATGGCCAAGGTTTTCTCTGACTTATAAACCTCATGCAGTCCAGTTTAAGTCCACTCTCTCCCATAAAATTCACTGTTATATGAATGCGGTAAATCCCTGAGAGTAGCGGTGATGATATTGGACCAAGAGGTCTTCGGACACCCCCTGTATAGTCTGATATAAGTCCACTCTCCCTTAAAACAGTGCACTCTGGGGTCAGGTGAAGTCAGTTACTATGGACTATGGCAGACTAATAAATTCTTAGATCCTGGGACAGTCACTGCACAAGTCGGTATAGACAGCATCGCCATAAGGTGGGGGAGGCAGACTGAACGTTTTAGACAAAGTCCATTGAGAGGGGGCCTATTTGGCCTCAATTCCTTCTTACCAACTACTTCTGGTCCAGGACGTTCTGTCTCCGACTGTGGAAGAAAAGTCCATAGGATTCAATCATGACCATATCGCCGGTCTGTAGGCACATAGGAACTCACTGGAGCCGCTTCCGCATTGACCGCACTGTCTGCCATGTCACGTCACTGACACGTGATGCCCCAGAGTCTGGAAGGATATGCACAGGTCGTCAGATAGATGGCATGAGGCGCAGCGTAGACAGTCGGGCTCAATGCGTGATGACGTCAACGCGTTTCGCACGCTTCATCAGTACCCCTCCCATTTTGAAGATATGCTATTTATCACCACCCTCTGGACCTGCCTTTGTAACCAGTTTTCTATCCAGATACATATACTGTTATCAGTGCCGATAGACCTCAGTTTGTAGATTCAAGGGGTACTGTGTCAAATGCTTTGGCAAAGTCCAGATATACCACATCCACAGGCCTTCTGTTATCCAGATTACAACTCATAGAACATTATTAGGTTGATCTGGCAAGTGTAACCAGGTTCTGGGCTACAGCAATATGGAGAAGGAGACATTGCCCTTTATTCTTCTCTCCCTCTACTGATATATTGATGCAAGGGTGGATGAAAATCAATGATTTTTTTTTTTTTTTTTAAATCACATTTTTTTTATTTAAATCAGATTTTATTTCATTTTTATCACATTTATTTTAATAAAATGTTTTTGAGTAAAAATATATCTAAAGATAGTTTTTTTTTACTTAAGACATATTAATAACTTAGTTTATTCCGCATTAAATGGAGCTTAGTTATGTAGCATGAGGCTGTATATTCTGCAATATTTACATTTTTGGTAAACTCATTCAATGAATCCAAGTTCTGCAAGCGAAGATAACATGCACTGGATTGATGCATTTACAATTTGACAGTAGCCATGAGATAAAACAAAGTTAAGGAATATACCTTTATCCCATTGTTTTGCAAATCTATGTATACTACAAACTGTATGATTGAATCGGTTCTGATATCGCTGTTTTACTAACCTGACAGCTTATTATTCTAAACAGGAAACCTTTGTTTTGTTTGCAAATATTAAAGATTCTAACTACCAGCAAGAATAATTCCTTACATTTAAAGAGCACTGTGACGGACGCAGTTATCAGATCCCTGCCCTTCTCACTAACTCCTGACAAAGGACCAGCCAATCTTACATCACGCTGTCACTTACGTAACAATGCCAATCTCAGCTGCACCCTGCACAAAGATTTTCCAGCTCACGGGATCACAATCTAGGCGGCAGCAGTCTGAGAGTGATTATCACTGGGCTAAATAAGTAATTAACCCTTTAACTGCCACCACCTGTCTTAGGGAAACTCGTAATTTTAGCAATACCATTTATGATTATAGAATAATCATCTGTAACACACACTGTCACCACAGACAGGTTTGTTCATGGGATTTATTCTATACAGTAGCACTCTTCAAGAGAAAAGTTCTTTGTTAGCTTGCATTAAGAGCTTAGGGACCAGGTTAACACTTTTCAAAATATGGTTTTAATAATGAAAAGGTGAAAGTTGGTGCAAATAAAATATTCACTGAAAAAGGGTGTTTCAAAGTAATAGACATAATTCAGCATAGAGCTGCACGATTAATCGTATGAAAATCGCGATCTCGATTCACCCCCCCTGACGATCTAAACCTGAGATATGCTTGATTCTTTGCATAGCTGCATAGCAGAGAGAACAGCTGTGGAAAAAAAAAAAAAAAGCCTCCTGGCAAAACGCCTATCAGCATTAGTCTCCCAGTAACTATAAACAAAATGATTACATTGTATCTTTTCCTTCCCTCTGCCAGGGAGAAAGGAAGTTTAACCTCTTAAAGACTAGACCTTTTTCTGACAATTGTTGCTTGCAAGTTAAAATCAGTTTTTTTTTGCTAGAAAAGTACTTAGAACCCCCAAACATTTTATATATTTTTTTAGCAGAGACCCTACAGAATAAAATGGCGACTGTTGTAATATTTTATGTCACACTGTATTTGCGCAGCAGTCTTTCAAACGCAATTAATAGACTTTAATGAATAAAACAAAACGTAACAGTAAAGTTATCCCAATTTTTTTTTGTTACACAGAGAATCGTGAGAGAATCGTGATCTTTATTCCAAGCTAAAAAAATTGTGATTCTCATTTTGGCCAGAATCGTGCAGCTCTAATTCAGCAATAGAAAAATAAAGTAGAATTGAGGAGGAAGGATACTTGCAATCAATGTCCTGAGTGTTATCAGAGTTCATTCGATGAGCCAGGTGTTATCGGTTCTCAAACTTGACAGATGTTCCTGATTTGATGGTAAAGGAGAACTCCCAACTGTTTAGACATCTCCCTTTTTCTCTGAGATCAAAGGGGTGTTGACAGATGCCCCTGACCAATAAAACGGAGTGTCCTGGGTTTTTGACAATATCAGGTACCTTCTTACATACAGTGTTATACCACTATTCATATCTTCCCATCACAGCTGATCACAGTGGTAACAAGGAAGTGGCGGGAATCGGCTTTCCTCAGCCCCCTGAGTAAAGGAGCGCCGATCAGCGGCTCTCCTGACAAGGGGGGTCTGCAATGATAATCAGCGCATTGATTATCAGTACAGCCCCCATTAGAGGTGCCCACAACAGATTCCAATTAGTGCCCATCAGATGCAAATCAGTGCAAATAAAAAATGCCAATCAGTGCCCATCACAGAAGCCAATCAGTGCCCATCACAAATGCCAATCAGTGCCCATCAGTAATGCTTGTCAGTGACCATCACATATGCCAATAGGTGCCCATCATTAACCACTTAAGCCCCGGAAGATTTTACCCCCTTCCTGACCAGGGGTTTTTTTGTGATTTTTTACTGCGTGACTTTGACGGACAATTGCGCGGTCGTGCGACACTGTACCTAAACGAATTTCACGTCCTTATTTTTCCACAAACAGAGCTTTCTTTTGGTGTTATTTGATCACCTGTGCGATTTTTTGATCATGCGCTATAAACAAAAAAAGAGCGTCAATTTTTGCAAAAATAACAATATTTTTCACTTTTTTTTATATGAAATTTCCCCCCCCCCCCAAAAAAAATGTAAAAATCAAAATTTTTTAACATTTTCGGCCAAATTGTTTTACGCTACATATGTTTGTAAGTGAGAGGA
Organism: Pelophylax lessonae; assembly: GCF_965119305.1. Classification (NCBI taxonomy): domain Eukaryota; kingdom Metazoa; phylum Chordata; class Amphibia; order Anura; family Ranidae; genus Pelophylax; species Pelophylax lessonae. The sequence goes on along the minus strand of NC_138771.1, from coordinate 483,197,009 downwards.
GAGAGGAGCTGCAGATGTGCACAGGGCTGGATCGAATGAGGGCTCAAGTAAGTAAAAGGGGTTTGGGTGGGATGCAGATTCTTAAACATTTTTACCTTAATGCAAAGAGTGCATTGTCCGTATTTTACAATGCCAAGTCTGATTGTATTTACCTGACTCCTACTGTCTTGATTGATTGACCGTCGCATATTTTGCGTGTATATCCCTTTATTGTGTACTGAACTGGACCATGTTCTGTGTTCTGTTTATGCTGTATTTGTTGCAGACTGAAATAAAGCACCCCTGTTTTGTAAAATAAAAAAAAAATAAGTTTAGGCTTTAGAACCACTTTAAGTTTGCCTTCACTACCTGGTTTGGTGCCTGCTTTCTTTGATATAGCACTACTACTGGGTACTAACTATTACCTTCAATGATTTCCTGTGATATTGTATGTTTGTACACTCAACCTGGTGTGTTAGCGAGTCTTAGGTTTTTGGAAGAGGTTGAGGAAAAGAACAGAAGACCCATCGTAATTATTGGTTCCTACAAGGGCAGGGGTTGACTGGCCCCAGGGGGCAAGTACAAACCAGAGGCCCATCCCTCTCCCTCTTCCCCACCTCCTCCTGACCCCCCCATTCCATGCCTAAGCTCCACTCCAGGTATTCTCTACTCACCAGCCAAATCCAGGTTCCTGACCTGGCAAGCAGAGGCTGGTTAGGGGGAGCTGGGAAAGCTCGGTCGGGGGGTGGCCGGGGGAGGAGAGTTTCCAGTGGGGCATGGAACCGGCCTCTGCTCAGACACAGTTTACACCATTCATGCTGGGCAGGAGGCCTGCACTCTGTCCTTGTCTTCATCCCACACTCAGTAGGTCAGCAGCGGTGACTTTTTACTTCCCTTCGCCATTAATCCTCTAGGTATGTCTGTGGCAGAAGAGGTGCAGCCATTTAATGGGGCATCAGAGCAGCCCGGGGGGCAATTGCCCCCCTTCCCGCTGGCCCAGTCCTCCCCTGTACAAGGGTAGCCCTACATGTGACCATTCTAGGTTTTTTTCTGTTCTGAGTGCCAGTAACCTAGATAACGAGATGGAAGAAGTTAACATGGACCCCGCTGCAGCTGTCGAATAGTGGCATGAGAAGAATGGTTGATCTGAATTGTGTGTGCTTGATGTGCTGGTAGATGAATGGATTAAGAAGCAGATTCACCAATTGGTAAATTCACTATTTTCAGAGCAGAAAGTGTTTGTGCTAGACAAGAACGTGGATCCTTCCTCTGCTTGTACCTACAGTATGTGCTTTAGAGTGGAGAAGAGACATCCCTGCCTGTTTCCTGAGCGATTGTTTCCAGCTGACAGATAAAGTTGAAGCCCATTTAATCCAGCTGCAAGTGTAAAATACAAATTCGGAAACCCAATTTAGACTGGCAATGACTGAAATGAACAATCTCACTCCTGCATCCTTCTTCACTGATGTAGAGAGATTGGTGGAGAACTTTGTCAAAAATGGTTCTGTACCCATCAACCATGAATAGCTGTGGTTCTTCTCAGGGAAGACTTCAGTTCCATTTGGGGAAGAGGACTTTGAAACATGGATAGGCCAGGCTTCACAAGCACTAGAAAAGTAAAACATCTCTGAGGCTTTAAAGAAACAGAGAATTAGTGAGATTCTCAGGGGCCCTGCTACTAAAGTGATTTGTAACTTAATGATGGGAAAGTAGGACTGTGTAGCCTCAGACTATATTGAGGCATTGTATGCTGTGTTTGAACGAGTAGAGAAAAATCTTGATTTATTATACAAGTTTGAGCACGCTCACCAGCGAACAGGGGAGCTTTCAGAATGCATAACTCGATTGGACAAGATCCTACATTAAACCTTTAAAAAATAATACAGATCCATGAGAGGTTGACAAGGTCCAACTAGATCGAGTCTTACAAGGAACTCACAAAAATCTCTCTATAGTACTAAAGTGCCTTCTCAATGGGCCCAGATCTACTCCCACCTATCCAGAACTAGTGAAGGAAATTAGAGAGGAGGAGGAACTGTTAGATGAGGAAAATCAGGAATAAGCCACTGCAACAGCATTAGCTAGATTCTTATATAGACAAAAGGTTGTAGTCACTTATAATATTTATCATTAAGCGAATAAGTGAGGTGGTAGAAATCGCCAAAACAGGGTTAAATTCTTATCGTTGGCCTCCCCCTCACTTTACCTTGACGTAAGGGACCTGGAAGTCCTGCTTTTTCAAACACACACACTGGAGTGAAGAGCAGAGACTTGTATATTGGGTGTGGCTCATCATGTTAAGTATTCCAAAATTGGTTGGTTGGACCATCTCTGCCCAACAATCAGATACAAATCGAATGCATAGTATGATACATGCATTAGATGACATATTTCCTTTTCATTTAACCAATCATAACAAACAATATACATATTATAACATATTAATTATTCACAATCTATAGAATTGTCTTAAAATGGTTGATAAGCCACTTATATAAAATTATCAAATCCCCTCTGTAATAGAACAATAAGTGCTCCTGTGCCTGTGTTATAGAAAAAATATGCCGATCTGTACCTATATCAGAACTCCCGGCACTCAGCTGACCCCTCGGCTCTCTTCTCTGTCCGGCTGACAGCTCCAGTGGGTGGGGCCGAGGAATGCAGCTGACGTCATCCAGGGAGGAGGGGAAGAGAGGAGAGAGAGAGCCGAGCAGTCACATGATCGCCGGAAGCCGCTCTGGTTTAGGTACAGATCGCATATTTTTTCTATAACACAGACACAGGGATACCTATTGCTCTATTACAGAGGGGATTAGAGGATTTTAAAGTAGATATGAAAGCAGCAGGAGGGGAGGGGGCGGGCACTGACGAGCAGACAGGCAGGGAGGGGAGGGGGAGAGGAGCAGAGAGGAGGACAGGGCAGGGCTGCGGATAATGGAGGCACGTACACTGACCACGGTGTCAGGGCTCAGCAGCCATGATACACTGTGGTCAGTGTACATCGAGGAGGGTAGAAACTGGCAGGATCAGACAGGTTTTTTTTAGGTGTTACAAGGGGCCAAATGACACAGCACAAGATCTGTGCTGTATGACATGCTTTAAAGGGAAACTTCAGTCAAAAATGACATTTTTCCTATTAGTAGTATGTTAAATATCTTTATCTTTGATATTATTCATTTTCTGGCTAGCTGCTTGTGTAGCTTAGAAAGTCTTATCTAAGCTGGACAAACAACTTCTTCCTGTTCTTCACCAACAACGCTATCTCCCTTTATCTGAATTTGATAAGCTGTCTTTCACTTCCTGAAAAGTTTGTCGGTCTTTCTTAGGCTGGACATACATGTTCAATTCTCTTGTACAATTTTCTGTTAGATTTACCACAAATCACATAATATTAGGTGAAAGCTAAACAACACTTTCACTTGTATCCAATTAGCCAGGTCTTTGTACTATATAGTTGAAGGTAAGTTTCAAGAAAATTGTACAGAAAATTGTATAATGTGTGGCCAGCCTTAAGGCCCGTACACACGTACCGATCGTCGGCATACAAACGTCGGTGGACGAAGGATCTGCCGATTGTACGCGTGTTAGTATGGTGCCTCCGACAGATGTCTGCGCACAATCCGCGGACAAAAGTCTTTCTTGCAAACATGAAAATATTTGTATGCCGACACCAGAACGGACGATTGTTCGCCTGTCAGTACACAATTCGGCCGACAGACCGCAGATTTGCAAGACTGGGCATGCTCAGAAAATAGAAAACACAGGGAAAGTTAACCATTACATGACATCACTTCTGCAGTCGGCGGACAAAATTCTTGTGCTGTCCTTGTGCTGTCTTTGCACTTTTCAGCAGACACCGACATCCCGGGGAGAAAAGAGGAACATTTGTAAGCCGACGATCGGTACGTGTGTACGGGCCTTAAGACAGGCATGCCTAGACCTGCCCAGCCCCACCTCCATCCCTCCTATCCTTTACTATGATCTCCTCCTGTCTTCATAGCCTTGTTTAGGCTAGCAGCTTCTCCTGAGATTGAGGGAGAGAGGGAGAGGGGGTCACCTGACCGGCACAATATATGAAAGAAATAAGGTACAAAGGAACATTTGTGAAAGTTTAGAAGGATACAGATCCATTTCTATTGCTCATTACACTAGTGCCACTTCCCATCTATGCCACTTTGAAAATAAGCAACTTTGAAAAGGTACCTGCACTACTTTGATGCGACTTTGATCCAGAGAGTGTAAAGTTGAATCAAAGCTGCACTCAAAGTCACACTCTAAATCGCACCATTTAAGAGTCACACTAGTGGAAACATAGCCACTAGTCTAGAGTGTGACTTTGGAGTGCAACTTTGATCCAACTTTACACTCTCTGGATAAAAGTCGCATCGAAAGTTGCATCAAATTAGTGCAGGTACCTTTTCAAGGTCGTTGATTTTCAAAGTCGCATAGATGGGAAGGGGTGCCATTAATTAGTTGCACTAGTGGAAACGTAGACTTATGGCACTTTTCCACTGCAAGTACCGGCTAGTACCGGCTCGGCTCTACTCGGCCCTGCTTGGCCCGGTTTGCTTTTCCACTGCGGTACCGCATGGTATAGTGTCGGAACGGTTCGGTACGGTACGGTATAGGTTTGCTTTTCCACTAAAGTAGTACTAAAGTTAAGTGGGTGGGATAACAATGGGGTGGGTGTGATTCTCTGACCAATCAGTGGCTAGTAGTGACTGCATGCAAAGGATTGTGGGATATGGTACCAGTTTGGTACCTGTTGGAACCACAATCGAGTAGGTACTGTTTTTTCAGAGCCGTACCGTACCGTACCGTTCGGTTCCATGCAGTGGAAAAGCAAACCTATACCGTACCGTACCGAACCGTTCCGACCCTATACCATGCGGTACCGCAGTGGAAAAGCACAAAAGCGTGCCGAGCCGGTACGGTTCTATGCAGTGGAAAAGCGCCATTAGTGTGGTTGCTTGTACTATGATCATTGTAGACAGTGAGTTGAGCCACCAGAGCACTTCCAGATACACTAACAGCTCCCCCCCTTCCCCATCCATCTTCCTTCTGCTATGGTAGTCTTCATTCAAAGCCCAGTACAGCTATCCTGTATACGTATGTGTATACCCCCCCCCCCCCCCCCCGTCCTGTGTGAATAATTTATTAATTTTCTCATGAATTAGGATGTACAATGCATCCTTATGAGGAAACTCTAGGCTCCTCCCATTCTGCATATGCCCACTGGCTACACAAGAACAGTGCCCCTCCCTGGAAGTTACATCACTGGCTTTCAGTAACCACACCCACTTGCTTCTCTTGACTCAGCAGGAAGAGGAACTGAAGTCATGTGACAGCACTGAAAACTGCAGAATTAAGGTAGAAAAACTGGGATTTTTTTCATTTTGATACATAAGGCTGAACTCCGCTCACATTAATGATTGCAGGGGAGAATTTAAGGTATTAGGCTGAACTTCCGCTTTAAGGGAACAGGATCTTTTTTTTTGTTTTTTTTAGGGTAACACACGCTTTAACTAAACATTTTCCATTAGACAGCTGTGCTGCTAGGCTATTCTTGAATTCATAAGTTCCTCATTTAAGTTTTATATAACTTTCTCAACTATGCTTAGAACAAACAGCTAAAGTAGAACTCCACAGCCTGAAATATTATATATCATTATATTAAACAACCACTTAACCCCTTAAATTGGTGAGTTCCTTGCCTATGGTCCTAATTCAATTAGAAGGGGTCTACACCAAGGCTCTACTGGCCACAGGGGCACAAGTGACGTTTCTATACCGAGACTTTTATGACAAAAATCTGAAACATACTGTATACCCCTACAGAAGTTGACAGACTTGGAGATTTAGGGTATCAGAACCCAGAAGTTCCTGTATAATGGGTACCTCCCAATCTGACAGACATTCAGGCCTTCTGCAGTTGAGAAAACAGACATTCAATAGCTTAGCAGTCATGTTTCCTCACCTTTCTTTGCTGATAGGGACAATTACTCATATAGTGAGAAGACTACACCCCCCCCACATCCATAAAGAGTCACTCATCAGTCGAATATGTTCATCCTCAGCCTCCTCAAGACTATTAACCACTTTACCACCGGAGGATTTTGCTGTCTTACGTCTGGGCCACTTTTTGCGATTCGGCACTGTGCAACTTTAACTGACAATTACGCGGTCATGCAACGCCATACCCAAACGAAATTTACCTCCTTTTTTTCCCACAAACAGAGCTTTCTTTTGGTGGTATTTGATCACCTGTGCCATTTTTACTTTTTGCGCTATAAACAAAAAATAGCAACAATTTTGAAAAAATAATAATATTTTTCACATTTTTTATATGAAATTCCCCCCCAAAAAATGTAAAAATCTAAATTTTTTTATCATTTTAGGTCAATTTGTTTTCTGCTACATATTTTTGGTAAAAAAAAATCACAATAAGCGTATTTTGATTGGTTTGCGCAAAAGTTATTGCGTTTACTAACTAAGGGAAAGATTTCTGTCGTTTTTGGTGTTTTTTTTTAACGAGTAATGGCGGCGATCTGCGATTTTTTTTGCGGGACTGCGACATTGTGGCGGACAGATCGGACCCTTGACTGACATTTTTGACACTTTTGGGGGTACCAGTGACATTACTACAGTAATCAGTGCTATAAATATGCACTGTTACTGTAAAAATGACACTAGCAGGGAAGGGGTTAATTTTTACTGGTGATCAAGGGGTTAATGTATGCCTGTTGCTTACTGACGTGTGTGGGGGGAGGGGACTATGTGACACAAGGACAGATCGCAGGTTCAGCTATGCTGAACCCTGCAATCTGACCCTGCCTGTCACTTAGGAGATCCACCTTCTTGTGCTTACACAAGCAGGCGGATCTCCACACTCGATTCCCCGACGATCGGGGAAGAGCAGCGGCGATCGCCGCCACACCTCCCCTGGCCTGACTCCCGCTGTGACTGAATACAGCGGGAGCGAGCCTCTGGCGGCACGCGCGCGCCCCCGAGAGAGGGGAATGTCTGGCGACGTAGGTCTACGCCGCCAGACGTTATCGAGCCACTTTGCCGCAGTAGAGCTCTAGTGAGCAGCGGCAAAGTGGTTAATGTGTTTTGCAAGAGAAGAAGGCTCTAAATGGAAGGGGCAGGGAAGCTGTAGAAACTTGACTCTGAAGAAAGAGTGCTGCAACCCTGTAAAATAGCTTGCTTGTGAGCCCTTGTCAAGTTAACCTGAGACCAGCTAGGGCCTTTAGTTGTCCTTCAAGCCAATTCTCGGGAAAAGGATACTGGGTGGGAGCTGATTCCCGAGGTAGTGTTGACTAAGGTGCAGTTAGATCTGAAAATAGGGTATTACCAAATCCCAAGGCACCTAGAAGACAGAGCGAAGACTACCTTCATCTGCCCACTGGGGTTTTTTTTTTTTTTTTTTCCGTAATTCATTTTATTCAGAAATTATTTCCATCAAACACAAACATAAGTACATCAATTAGCCAGCACAGTCAAAGGTAAGGTCAATAAACAGATGACATTAAAATAACTGACAGGTAAAAAGGGATATTGTTGGCAGGGAAAAAATACTGGGACTTTTCCAATTCAACAAAATGCCCCAAAGATTGTCAGGAGCCCCTGCAACCTTTCAATGGCTAATGGAACATACTGTAGGAAACATGAACCTGATTGAGGTACTAATCTTTATCTTGGTGATATCATCATCTTTGGGTATAGACTCTTGTGGAACATAAAGAGTGCCTGTGTGCCCCCTGAGGCGTGCATCAGCAGTGATCTTCGATCACTGTGTCCTTTGGATGCAGCTGATCACAGATTGGGGTAAAAAGTCAAACATGATACAAATTGGGGGATTCCCCTGGGGTGGGATTTTAAAGGAACACAATAGAAGAAATTGAAGTATAAAAAGATAAATTTATTAAACAATGATAATGAAAAACATTAAAAGCAATTGCAAGCATGAACTAATACACTAGAACAGCAACCAACCACATCATACAAAGTCAAAACCCGATGCGTTTCAAAGGCTATTAGGCTTCTTCCTCAGGGGTGGCTTTGCGTGGTATTATGGCTTACTGTTTAGGAGGAAATAGATGCTTGCAAAATTTAAAATCAGTAGATTTGACTGCAGTCTGGTTGGTGGTGTCAAGGGTCAGAGTGCGGAGTAGGTAGTTGATGTATAGACTAAAGTAGATGGTGATTCTGGCCGTATGTCCCCCACTATGGACAACTGTACTTGCACAGTCTGCCGGTCAGGAGCCACGGTTTCCTGCTCTCCATTACTAATCCTATTTTCTGTACTCTCAAAAGGCCATCATGGCCATCTTTCAGTAAGATCTTCTACCAATCTGGGCTCCAGTTGTTCCCATTATTGGGAATGTTTTATAGCAGAAAGTAAAAAATATGGCGTTTTTTTTCAAAATTGTTGCTCTTTTTTTGTTTATAGTGTAAAATCTAAAAAAAGCAGAGGTGATCAAATACCACCAAAAGAAAGCTCTATTTGTGGGAAGAAAAGGACATCAATTTTATTTGGGTACAGTGTCGCACGACCGCGCAAAGACCGTTAAAGTAAGGCAGTGCCGAATCACAAAAAATGGCCTGGTCATTAAGGGGGCAAATCCTTCCGGAGCTGAAGTGGTTAATCTTTTTATCAAAAAATAAAAAACCCAGTGGTGATTAAATACCATGAAACGAAAACCCTAACTGTATCAAAAAAAAAAAAAAAGATAAAAATTTAGTTTGGGTACAGTGTTGCATACCGCGTCATTGTCATTCACAGTGCGACAGCACTCGGCTGGAAGGGGGTGAAAGTGCCCAGTAGGCAAGTGGTTAATGAGTTGTTAAAGAATGAGGAGGAAGACGTGGACACACCCAAGCCAAATAAGCCATATAAAAGACCCAGAAAGCCTTGATATTTTTTTTAGACCAGTGGACAAATCAGTGCAGAAGGCATTTCACCAGCTAAAGAGGTGTCTGACCAGTGCTCTGATGTTAGCCTATGCTGACCCCTCTAAACCATATGAACTGCACATCAATGCTAGCAGAGACAGACTGGGGGGTACTATACCAAGAGCATGATGACATCTGCGACCAGTTGCATATGTGAGCAGAATTCTGACCCCTTCCGAAAGACACTACCACACTCACAAGTTGGAGTTTCTGGCCTAAAAGTGAGTTGTGGTAGACAAGTTAAAGGACTACCCCTATAGTGCAGACTTTGAGGTCCAGACCGGCAACTACCCACTTACCTATGTACTGGACATGGGGGTTGGTTGCTTTGTCTGGGTTTAAATTCAACATTCTTTTTCTTTTGAACAGTACATACTCAGTCGGTCTAAGACTAGCATCTCCATCATAAATGTGCTCTGGCCATAAGGGGGCACAGCCTATTGCATTAGGGTGTACACCTTAAAGCTCAAACACATACATGTGTATATATACTGACGGTGTCAGTTGAGCAGTGGATGGTGTCAGTAGGGCACAGATAGGTGTCAGGGCAGTGGATGGTGTCAGTAGTTTTCAAGTTTTATTATATTTTACAATTGTATTATTTTTTATAAGAATTGTAGGAGCCGTTAGGGGGCTTCCCTGAAAAATCGGGGGTTTAAACAGGGGGAATCTGCTCCACACAGCGGGATTAGGGTGTGGCCAGGCACACCTGGCACACCCTGTGCGCATGCCTATGGCTCTGGCAGTATATTTCCAGCACTCTGTAGATTAAACTTGAGGTGGCCTTGCTACTGTTTATGCTGATCTGGATGCCAAATGTCATTTTATGCCTAGTCCTTACTGTTAATCTCTTTGTATGCTAAAGTGTGTTAGTGCCATTGTTAATCAATTTTGTGCTTGCTTAGTTACCCACCATATTGGGTGACAATATATTATGTTTGTTTTTACTACCTGTCTTGGTGCCTGTTTTCTTTGATATAGTGCTATTATTGGATAAAATTTACTTTCAATGATTTCCTGTGATATTGTGTACACTCAACCTGGTGTGTTAGAGGGGCTAAGGGTGATGGAAAAGGATGAAACAAAGAACAGAGGAGGACCCATCCCAAGCTTCTATGGGGGTAGTGATACATTTGAGATCTGCATTTTCGATTTTCTAGAAACACCTATCCTGTGACATACGGAAAGTGCTATCACAGCGGGACCGGTTCTCTTTACTCTTTTACCTTCCAGGAAGGTTGGAAAGGACAAACGTACAGCCGGATAATTATCCTTCTGTGTGTAGAAACAATTACATTTATGTAGAGCCGCTGCAGCAATCAATGGCTTGTCCAGCTGCTCCTTAATCAATGAAAGACGTCAATTTGGCGCGAGCCCATCCATCTTGTTAATTAAGACACCGATATCACGGCGGCCTCAGCTCTTAAAGAGATAAATAAGTAGAGAGGTTGGCGAATGTCACAGAGGTGAAATGTACAGAAAATAGGAGCCAGGCGCTGCGCTTGGCGCTCTTCGTTAAGGAAATAACTGACAGTCCCCACTAATGAGCCCGGGATGTCTGCGATCACTTCCGTCATACCGTTATGAGGGTTAGGGCTTGGCGGCTCATTTTAATTAGAGTGAGTGCGGCACGGGGTGGGCGCTTAGCCTTTCTACGAGGAATCGATTTCAATATTGTGTCACTTTGTTGTCATAATCAAAATGGCAAAGTGATGAATAGGCTACTAAGAATGTCGCCGATCCCGGAGCAGTGGCGGGGAAACCTTTTAATGAGTGCATAACGAGGCGTCTGACAGAGAGACGCACGGTGCTGACAGAGGGGCCAATAAACAAGGGCCGCGGCTCACTACATACATCAAACGTTTCCAGCCAAGGCTTTCCTTCATGGGAAGATAATCGATTTGATGTATCAATAGATTGTGAAATATCTGAATTTGTCAGATTTTGTAAGCAGAACCTTATTGCAGTGCTGTCCACCTTGACAATTTTATTGTGCCACCCCAATAGGTCTTTGCGACATATGGAACATACATGAAATCAAGATGAATAGCTGGTAACGTGTCATTCGAAGCGGATATGTTTATTATTGCAGGTGGAGTACAGTTATACAAAGATTTTATGGAACATACAAGTGAAAGAAAAATTCAAGGAATAAAATGCAAGAGCAAAACCCCTGGCAAACACGTTTCTGAACTTTTGTACCCAAAAAACATTGTTCATTATGCCAGTTTTCTGATCCCAACACCCGTGCCAGGAAGCATCTCTTCTGCTTCATGTGCCACCTGCCTAGAGAGAAAGACTTAAAGCAATGTTGTGCTGGTGAAGTTCCTCTTCAAGGATTGCACTCGGCTAGTTGCAGTGTACTTGCCATTAATGAGACAATGTGCGCCCCCCCCCATCCTTTACATTGTGGCAGAGATGGGGGGGGGGACATTCTGTGGCAACAGAATAAATATACATGGATCTTTGTGTATAGATCTTGTCCGTATCATCTGTCCAATCATGGTCCATCACTCCCTCCTCTTATATTTATAATGATGCAGTTTGAGGTGATGAGTGTCTCCATAACCCTACATGTCACTTGGACAATACTAAGCGACAGCAGTGGTGTTTAGCCACCAGCCATGCATACAGGTCGCTACAATCAGTGCCGTGACAAGGTCATCTAGAGCCCAGGGCGAACATGCCAAACTGCCCCCCCCCCCTCCAAGATGCATAAGCATTATATGTCAGTAAAAATCCCCCCCCCCCCCAGAAAAAAATGGAAACTTATCTGCATGCTTATCCCTTAGAATAAATCCCCCCTCCTCGCAGGAGGAACCCACCCCCTTGCTGAAATCCCCCCTCCCAGTACAAATCTTTTCCTCCACATCCCCCCTCCCATCTCAAGTCCCCACTCTCTCCACAAATCCCCCCTAGACAAATTGACACCCCCAAAAAGTTTCTCCTAGCACAAAATCTCTACCCCTGATATTTCCCCTCCCAGTACACATCCTCTGGGATGTCAGCACAAATTCTCCACCCTCCTAGCATAAATCCCCCCCCCCCCCCCAAATTTCCCCTCCTAGCACAAATATCTTCCAATTATCCTTACTAGCACAAATACTCCACCATATCACCTCTTTTAGCATGAACCCCCCAAAATCCCCCCCTACCAACACAAATTCTCCCCTCCCCAACACAAATCCCCCCAAATTACAACTCCTAGCATCACCCCCCCATTCCCCCTCCTAGAACTACTGATATCCCCTGCCTCCCCACAAATCCCCCCCCCAAACACAAATTTCCTCCCGCCAATCTCCTTGCAGTGCCCCCCCTCCACTCATGATACCACAGTGCCCTGTGCAGTCGCCCCCTCCTGCCCACCCCTTGTCCCAGCCCTGGCTACAGTCATCAAATTCCATCTGCTTCGTAATTCCATACATCACCGAAATACATTTTATCTGAGAACTGTCACAATTTCCTAGCAGAGAATTCCCTCTTTCCTGTAGAGGTGTCATACGCACATAACAGCTGCATTTATCTTCCTATGATTACTGCCTTTGTCATATGAGCACAATGCAGTGACAACTCTGATAAATTAATTATGGCAGGAAGATGTGAAAGAGTGGGAAATCCTGAGCAGGTTCAGGCTGATGTCGGACGAGCCGCTTTATACTCATTCACACACAATGCAGTATTTCCCTTATTTCCTGATCCGCGTCTACTGTGCATGTAGAACAATATCCATTGCTGTTCTCTGTTACATAAGTGTGGGCAAAGCTACATGGAGCAGTGCTTTCCTCTGCAGAGCTGATCAGTGTGAACCTCTCAGCAGTATATCCAATTTTGGGCCATCTCACCTATTTATAAAACCTATGAACTGCAAAAAATGCAGGTGATGTTAATATGGTGAAAAGCTGCAAATCTGTGGTTCTGTATAAGTGATAATAATTATGGGCACACTCCTCCCTTAGACCCTGTCACTCCCTGACATTCCCCCCGCAGACCCCTGGTGCTCACCCCAGAACTTCTGTGCATACCCTGGCAGTTTCCCCCAGATCCCAGAACTCCTCCTGATGCCCTTACAATAATCGTCTCCCCAAAACCCCAGAACTCCTCCAACCTTCCCCACAGCCCTCCTGAAACTCCCCCTTTCGCCCCCTGGCATGCAGCATTAGGGCTCTTTCACAAGGAGCGGACCGCATTGCAATCCGCTCCGGCACTTTTTTTTTTTCTTTTCACGGAGCGGATGACATTTGTGTCATCCGCTCCGTATGTCCGCATATCATCCCATCCGTTTGCGGATGATATGCGGACATAATGTAAGTCTATGGGCATTGCGGATGTCAGCGGATGACACCGCTGACATCCGATTTTGCCTCTGTTCCGTTTTTTAAACAGAACAAAAATAGGGTTCTGTTCCGTTCCAAAAAACGGAACAGAACTGAAAGGATGAAAATAGGATGTCAGCAGATGGTCATCCGCTGACATCCGCAATGCCATTGACATACATTATATCCGTAAATCATCCGCAAAAAAATAGGATGATTTACGGACATGCGGAACGCCCGTGTGAAAGAGCCCTTAGTCTTTCCAGAAAAGTAAGATTTTGGTGGATGATTCTGCTGGCTTCTTCCATTAAGCTGATATAAAACGATCAGAGAGAAGTGACAAAAGAAAAATAAAACTCTTCCTGACAAAGTGACAATGATTTAATCAGCCTGTCGGACGACCAGAGAAATTCAAATGAAGTTACGAAGACATTAACCCTAAACTGCTGATGCTGCACTTCCATCCTATTATAATCTGTAATAAGTCAGAGGCGGTTGGCGGTGAAATATGACTCCACTCGGTGCTCCAACCGCATTTCAGACAATTTAAAGACTCACCGGAAGGTCCTTATCTTGGAATTTACAAGTCACATTAAAAGTTGGCGATCTTTCCATTTAAATGTTAATTACATCAGATTAACTTCACAAAGTGTCACAGAAAGAGACCCCTCCCCTGACATTACCACTACAACCATCAATTCATCATTCAGATCCTCCACACACAGTGCATTCTCCAACTGATCAGGACTTGACCAATGATCATTGTGTGTATGTTTCATATGACGACAAATAAATTTAACAGACTCGGAAAAAAAGGATCCCAGATGTAGGTTTTGGACAGCTTAGGGCAGACCCATCCATGTCCTTCAAACAGTGAATAAGTGTTTTTGATATATATTTTTTTTACCTAATTAAGAATGCAGCCCTAAAAGTGAGACTTTTTTTTCCAAGCCATAGTTACTGCAGGGCAAGGGAAGGTCAGCTACAGTTGCCCTAAAGGCAAGGGATAACTGGCCACAGATACCCCAGGGTTTGGAAATACTGGGCACAGATAGGCCCCTTTCACATGGGCTTTAAGATCAGGTCTGACAGGCGGATGCTCCATGCACCTCTATGGAGCAGTGGATGTCAGCGATGGCATCTCCGCTGATACCCACTGCTATCCGATTCGATCCTGTGCGTGAAATCCAGATGGATGCAAAACCTATTTTCCGTCCATTTGGAGGATCGGATCAGATAGGATTGGATAAAAACGGACAGGCGGTCCATTTAATCCAATCTCCCATAGAGAAGAGCGGGGATCTGATAGGTCTGTCTCTGCCAAGTAAGCGGAGACAGACCTGTAATCCATCTGCTCAGCGGGGATCAGCGGATCGATCCCCGCTAAGCAAAATGGAGTCTGCCAGACGGAAAGCCCGTGTGAAAGGACCCAGTCTCAGAATTAGTGCATGCTGGGAAAAGATACCAAAAGGAATTTTTGTGCATAGATACTCCAGGGTAAACCAGTTTTTGGTACAGGTACAGTATCTCACAAAAGTTAATACACCCCTCACATTTTTGTAAATATTTTATTTTAGCTTTTCATGTGACAACACTGAAAAAATGACACTTTGTTACAATGTAAAGTAGTGAGTGTACAGCTTGTATAACAGTGTAAATATGTTGTCCCCTTAAAATAACTCAACACACAGCAATTAATGTCTAAACTGCTTGCAACAAAAGTGAGTACACCCCTAAGTGAAAATGTCTAAATTGGGCCCAAATAGCCATTTCCCTCCCCTGTCTTATGTGACTCATTGGTGTTACAAGGTCTCAGATGTGAATGGGGAGCAGGTGTGTTAAATTTGGTGTTATCGCTCTCATTCTCTCATACTGGTCACTGGAAGTTCAACATGGCACCTCATGGCAAAGAACTCTGAGGATCTGAAAAAGAACTCTATGACCAATCTATAAGAAGATTGCCAAGACCCTGAAACTGAGCTAAAGAATGGTGGCCAAGACCATACAGTGGTTTAATAGGACAGGTTCCACTCAGAGCAGGCCTCGCCATGGTCGACCAAAGAAGTTGAGGGCACATGCTCAGCGTCATATCCAGAGGTCGTCTTTGGTAAATAGACGTATGAGTGCTGCCAGCATTGCTGCTGAGGTTGAAGGGGTGGGGGGGGGGGTCAGCCTATCAGTGCTCAGACAATATGCCGCACACTGAATCAAATTGCTCTGCATGGCTGTCGTCACAGAAGGAAGCCTCTTCTACTGTAAAGATGATGCACAAGAAATCCTGCAAACAGTTTGCTGAAGACAAGCAGACTAAGGAAATGGATTACTGGAACCATAACCCGTGGTCTCATGAGACCATGATAAGCTTATTTGGTTCAGATGGTGTCAAGCGTGTGTGATGGCAACCAGGTGAGGAGTACAAAGACAAGTGTGCCTTGCCTACAGTCAAGCATGGTGGTGGGATTGTCATGGTCTAGGGCTGCATGAGTGCTGCCGGCACTGGGGAGCTACAGTTCATTGAGGGAACCACGAATGCCAACTTGTACTATGACATACTGAAGTAGAGCATGATCCCCTTCCTTCAGAGACTGGGTATTCCAACATGATAACGACCCCAAAAACAACTCCAAGGTGACCACTGCCTTGCTAAAGAAGCTGAGGATGGACTGGCCAAGCATGTCTCCAGACTTAATCCCTATTGAGCATCTGTGGGGCATCCTCAAACAGAAGGTTGAGGAGCGCAAGGTCTCTTACATCCACCAGCTCTGTGATATCGTCAGGGAGGGGTGGAAGAGGACTCCAGTGGCAACCTGTGAAGCTCTGGAGAACTCCATGCTCAAGAGGGTTAAGGCAGTGCTGGAAAATAATGGTGGCCACACAAAATATTGACACTGTGGGCCCAGTGTGGACATTTTCATTTAGAGGTGTACTCATGTTTGTTGCCAGTGGTTTAGACATTAATTTAATAAAATATGTACAAAAATGTAAGGGTTGTACTCACTTTTGTGAGATACTGTACCTGGGGGTGAGGGAATTTTAAGCACAGAGACCCCTGGATGAGGAAATGTTGGACATAGTTACCTTGGGATGAGGAAATATTGGGCAGAGATACCTGAGATGAGCAAATGCTGGACACAGATACCCAGAGTGAGAGAGCATTGGGCACAGATACGCAGGATGAGGAAAAATTGGGCCGAGATACAAGGAATAATGGAAAATTGGGCACAGATCCTTTGAGATGAAAGAATATTGGAAATAACTTCCCAGGATAGGGGAATATTGGGTACAGATACGTGGGATGAGGGAATATTGGGCACAGATACTTGAGATGTGGGAAATTTGGGCACAAACGCCCAGAGTGAAGGTAATATCAGGCATAGATACCCTCCAGATAAGGGAATATTTAGCTTGGATACCCAGGATGAGAAAATATTTGGCATAGACACCCAAGATGAGGGAACAATAGCCATAGTTACTCAAGAATTAGGGAATATTGCTAAGAAGATACCTGGGGCGGGGAAAAATATTCCCTCATCATGAACACAGATGCTCATAATGAGGGAATATTGAGCACAGATACCCAGGGTGAGGGAAATTTTGGCACAGGTTCCCGAGACGAGGGAATATTGAGAACAAATACTCTAGGGTCATGGAATATTTGTACCAGATATCCGGGGGTGAGTTTTGTGTTGCTTTCTTCAGCTGAAGAGTTCTGGATTGGTGAGGATGGCAGGGGGTTTACATTAGGTCTTGTCCACCCTAAATGATGTGACTGGTGAGGGATGGAGATGAAACAGACAGTTCCACATTTTCCTGTAAACTGGGATCTTTGATGAAAGTCTCGGCAGGCAGAATGTAATTATTAGAGTGAAGGAAGGCCTGGCAGAGATGGGCGCCTCCAATCTGTTGCTGTACTGGGCCAGCACGGCGCTCTGCTTCTATTCTCTGCCTTGCTTTTCCAGTCCTGCTGGGCACAGCTGCTCGGGAAGGAGGTTGGCGCTGCCAGGATCTGCAGACATGTGTTCCCCTCTGTTTGTGGTCTATAGTTTGTGCACAGTGTTGGCTCCAGCTCTGCCAGGCTTGGCATAGATCCCCTCTATTATCCGGCCTCGTCTGATAGATGGCTATATAAAATGTACGGATGACTAAGTCTGACCAAACTCAGTCAGTCTCCTCGCCGAGCAGTGTGCACTACCTACACTGTAATTATGACCAGACAAGCTGCGCAAACAACAGATGCCGGAGATGAAACTTTAGGCAGATGATTCTGTGTGAATCCACTGTTATCCACATAAGAAACATAGATAATGAGCGCTCTATGAGTTAGAAATAAGATGATTATCACAATGTGACCAATTTCATAGCAAAGACGAGTGAGTGCACAACTCCCCAGCAACCAATCAACAATTTACATTTATCCCAAGGTCTGCTCTAAGCTGTACAAATGTTGAATGTGGTTGGCTACTACAAGTTGCATCACTGTTGCTCACTGCAGTCAGTTCTTTCTCCCCAGCAGTTGTAGGGCCATCCAGTTGGACATCTCATGGGTAGATATTTACACCATTTCCAACTTCATTGAGCCCTGATCAGTGACTTTGCCTAGACTGAGGTCATGCTATCAGTATGCTGCAGGCAAGAAGAAGCCCCCCCCCCCCCCAAATACCTAGAAATGTTGCACTGAAACACTACTTAGCATGCTGCACTTCACATCAAAAATATGTCTGATGACAGGTCCACTTTAATACACCTACACTGGGAGTAAGTAAAGGCACATACAGTGCATCTGGAAAGTATTCTCAGCGCTTCACTTTTTCCACATTTTGTTATGTTACAGCCTTATTCCAAAATGGATTCAATTCATAATTTTTTTTTCAAACTTCTACAAAGAATACCCCATAATGACAAAGTGAAAGAAGTTTTTTGACATCTTTGCAAATTTATGAAAAATTAAAAAAAAAATCACATGTACATAAGTGTTCACAGTCTCTGCTCAATACTTTGTTGAAGCACATTTGGCACCAATTACAGCCTCAAGTCTTTTTGAGTATGATGCTACAAGCTTGGCACACCTATTTTTGGGCAGTTTCTCCCATTCTTCTTTGGAGGACCTCTCAAGCTCCATCAGGTAAGATGGGAGCATCGGTGCACAGCAATTTTCAGATCTTTCCAGAGATGTTAATTTGGGTTCAAGTCTGGGCTCTGGCTGGGCCACTCAGGGACATTCACAGAGTTGTCCCATAGCCACTGCTTGTTATCTTGGCTGTGTGCTTAGGGTTGTTGTCCTGTTGTAAGTTGAGCCTTCGCCCCAGTCTGAAGTCCAGAGCACTCTTTTCAAGGATGTCTCTGTACATTGCTGCATTCATTTTTCCCTCAATTCTGACTAGTCTCCCAGTTCCTGCCACTGAAGAACATCCACACCGCATGATGCTGCTACCACCATGCTTCACTGTAGGGATGGTATTGGCCAAATGATGAGCGGTGCCTGGTTTCCTTTAGACATAATGCTTGCTATTCAGGCCAAAGAGTTCAATCTTTGTTTAATCAGAACAGAGAATTTGGTTTCTCATAGTCTGAAAGTCCTTCAGGTGCCTTTTCGCAAACTCCAGGCAGGCTGTCATGTGCCTTTTACTGAGGAGTGGCTTAGTCTGGCCACTCTACCATACAGGCCTGATTGGTGGAGTGCTGCAGAGATAGTTGTTCTTCTGGAAGGTTCTCCTCTTTCCGCAGAGAAAGGCTGCAGCTCTGTCGGAGGGACCATTGGGTTCTTGGTCACCTCCCTGACAAAGGCCCTTCTACCCCGATCGCTCAATTTAACCCGCTCTAGGAAGAGTCCTGGTTGTTCCAAACTTCTTACATTTACGGATGATGGAGGCCACTGTACTCATTGGGACCTTCAATGTTGCAGAAATGTTTCTGTACCCTTCCCCAGATCTATGCCTTGGTACAATCCTGTCTCAGGGGTCTACAGACAATTCTTTGGACTTCATGGCTTGGTTTGTGCTCTGACATGCACTATTAACTGTGGGACATCATATAGACAGGTGTGTGCCTTTCCAAATCATGTCCACTCAACTGAATTTACCACAAGTAGATTCCAATCAAGTTGTAGAAAAATCTCAAGGATGATCAGTGGAAACAGGATGGACCTGAGCTCAATTAAATTGTTTTTAAATTTGCAAAGATTCCATACAGACTTCTTTCACATTGTCATTATGGGGTATTGTTTGTAGAATTTTAAGGAAAATAATGAATGAAATTAATTTTAGAATATGGCTGTAACATAAAACGTGGAAAAAGTGAAGCACTTTGAATACTTTTGTGATGCACTGTAGATTTCCTTGCCATGTGTTCCTGTCACACCTATGTTCAGTTATTTCTCAGGGAATAGGTTTCCCCGAAGAGGAGTATGTAAGATTCAGATAGTTGTCACTGAACACCGGTACCAGTTCATAGTCTCCTGCATCGACTCCCTGGCTGTCTGCTAGTGCTTGGATGTGAATGTGATGTATGTACACCATGATGAGCCTGTAAATTTTTCCCCACCATCTCTTTATAAAGCCGCCCCTCTGGCGGATTGACTCGTCAGGATCAGAGATTGAGTGTTCCGGCTATAGGTTAAACTTTGCATGAATGTTTCATTTCAGTCCTCATTTTCTTCATTAAAATTGATTTTATTAGGAAGTGAGGGGAGACGGATGATCCATGGAGCTCATTTCCCCCTTTTTTGTTCTCCGAGAGGAATCATTCACAGAGATGACAGTCATCTAATGAGTTTCTGACGAGACGCTGAAATGAACATCACAATGAGAAGCGCAGGCGTCGCTTACACCCGAAAATTCCCCCAAACATTGGTGGTGAAAAAGACTGCAAACCACCAGAAATAGACAGTTCTGACCACGTGGCTGCCTGTAATTTGTACATTGGATATAGAATAACTGCTGTGCCTATATAGATCTTCCATTTTTTTGTTCCCTTTCTTCGCCTTTTAGTTTCTTAAATCTGTTCCACTGGAGGACATGGAGAAGTTAGATTTTGCCTTGTATCCCCTTATATACTGTATATGATAAATATATCTTTATGTATATAACATCTATATTACATATCTCCTCCATGTATCTATATAATGTATCACTGCATTTAAATATACAGTATAAAGATGGCGTTCACTTTGCTTGATGCAGAAAGTCATTAATATCCTGAATAATATTTCTGAGATACACGATCCTCACACAGAACACGGCACTCGGCAAACTCTTCATAGGAAATCCTTCGCTGTGATCGCAGGCCGCTGGGCTGTGATCATCTTCAGACCAAACTAATTATGTGAAATTAGAAAATGTAACTTCATTAAATCTGTCCTTTTCTTCAAAGAAGCTGTTATTTTCCACAAGATCGGCCGCTGTATTCATTTTTCAGTGCGGCGTTTGCTTCTGGCGGAGACAATTACTGGAAAAGTGTTTTATCCAAGCGGAATGGTGCGCTTTGTTCTGTATGAGAGAGACGTTAATACTGATAATTATCTCCTATAATGTCATGTAACAATGTATCTCATTCCAAATTCCTGATGACAATGCGCTCTGCCTTCCAGAAGCTTTAAATCAGAGCGGCAATTTATGAGCTACGTCAATCAGCTCCTGGGATCTGATAAGGTAACAAGATGGAGTCCAAATACCATGTGGTTTGACCAAGTGGAATGGCTTATGCCATTATTATGGATGGAACAAAGAGACAGGAGAATTTCATAACACCAGGTCTGGCTTGCTGGAACAGTCATAAAGGTTCCTGCCTAGGTGTAATATTAGATACAGAAAAGTTGGATGATATGCTCATAATGCAGCCAAAGAGCTATGTACAAATGTGTTTAGAAAGCAGGGCCCAGAGCGTAAAATAAAAAAAAAAATAGCATAGGACAGACATGACCAGGTGAAGAGGGGAGATAGGTCAGGAAAGAATTAAGTAAGAAAAGGTATGGTTGAGGAAAATGGGGGCTTATCTGATTGGAGGGGTGGGGTTTGGAGCAGTCTAGGAGGGGTGGTTCCTGTACTGGCGTCTAGAGGGAGATCAACGGATGCAGAAGAAGGTGCTTCCCACCCACACTCCCTGTTATTTGTCATAATTGATTATTTATTTAATTTTTTCCTTTTTTCTATTATTGTTTGTATGGATGTCATGGCAGCTATGTGTTTTTTGTTGGTCTTTGCTTGCGGGGGGGGGGGTAAAAAAATTAGGAAAAATGTAAGGTTCGGGACCCATCGTTGGTATGTGTCCCTCTGGTGCATTCCAGTTAATGTCAGTTTAACCGAAATTTGAAATGGTTGCGCTGCGGGGAGTGTGTTGTCTCTGAGCAGGTGTGTTGCGGCTGGAGGATAAAGGTCCCACAGTGCATGATTGGAACATTTTTGGGGTGCCTCAAAGACCAACAGGCTTAGCGACTGATCTGTTTCAGTTTTAAGGGATGTTTTTTTCTCCTTTATGTTAATTTAAGTTGGAATTGTTAATAAAAGGCTGCTATGGGCAATTTTTACTCCTCTCGTGTGGTCTCATTTATTGGGTTAGAAATGTGAGGTGGTTTTGGGGTAGGGTAGAGTTGGGCATTTTAGCCAGGGTATAAGGCTGGGGACATCTATTCTACACTGGTCATGAGGGTAGCAGAATCTGAATAGACATCTTGGACGCGGAAAGATGAGGAATTAACACCTAACTGCTAATGTGCCTCCTAACCACTTCAATACTGGACATTTTCACCCCCTTCCTGTCCAGTCCAATTTTCAGATTTCAGCGCTGTCACACTTTCACATCACACTTTCAATGACAACGAGTCATGCCTCTCTGTAACCAAAATACATTTTATCATTTTTTTTAGACAGATAGAGCTTTCTTTTGGTGATATTTAGAGTCGGTTCACACTAGCACGACTTGTCAGGCGACTTGTCAGCCTGACATGTCGCGCACCCTTCACGGTCCATTGACCGCTACAGGACCCGTTCTAATAGAACAAGTCGCTCCGACTTAGAAAAAGGGTCCTGTACTACTTCGGGGCGACCTCGGAGCGACTTGCATAGACTTCCATAATGTGAAGTGCCTGCAAGTCGCTCCGAAGTCGTGATGCATGGGAAGTAGTACAGAGTCGTGTCGCCCCAGTGTGAACCGACTCTTAAGCACCATTGGGTTTTTTATTTTTTGCTAAATAAACAAAACACGTTTTGCTTTGTTTCTGTTATAAAATTTTGCAAATAAACAATCTTTCTTCATACATTTAGGACAAAATGTATTTTGCTGCATTTCTTTAGTAAAAAAACAAACAAAAAACAAACCTGTGTATATAATTTGGACTGTAGGAAATGTATAGTCTATAAACTATGGTATATATTTGAAAATCTTTCCAACCCGATGTACTAATGGCCTGTCTCATTTCTTGAGGCCCAAAAATGCCAACACAGCAGAAATACTCCCCAAATGACCCTTTTTTTGGAAAGTAGACAGTCTGAGGTATTTATTAAGAGGCATGGTGAGTTTCTTGAAGTTGTAATTTTTTGTCCAAATTTTTTTGAAAATAAACAAATTCTATGACTTTTTTTTTATACTGTCACCTGAGCAGTACAGCATCATCATATGACTGGTGTGGTGATGATCAGGGACACTAACTGGTAACACTATGTATAAAAAAAAATGTTTTTTTTTTGTTAACTTTTTTTTTAAGATTTTTTTTTTTTTTTACTGTGGCCAGAGTAGTACAGTGTTACTATAGTGGCACTGCACTCATTTTTTTAATGGCATCCATTTATTCATTGAAAGCTATTGTGAAAGCTGTAATTGGCCACAGTTATCACATGGTACAGATGCATTGTGGGCCTATCTGTACCATGTGATCACTGTGACCAATTACAGAGAGCAACACAATAGTGCTCAATGAGTGGCTATGAGTAAAAGACATTCAGAGAGTACAACTGTCACATGATCCCTGTGTGTAACGAACCTGGTCCTGAAGCCGATATGCTGGGAGTGCTCTCCTTGCGGCTGGCAGGGCCCCCCTGAATATATCAAGACAATATTTTCACTAAAAATACACTAAAATCATTATTAGCGGACACAAACATAACAGAGAACATGTGTGAATTAGCACTTTTAAATTGTTTTTTATATATTTTTTTTTTTACATAAAAAAATATTTTTTTTTACAATTTTAGTTTTTTAAAATGATTCATTACAATGTTTATTATTTTTTTTACAATTTGTAATTTTTCGACAGGACAGGGAAGCCTGCAGCGCTGTGGCCGGGTGGGGCAGCACAGTTATAGGGGGTACATGGGGAGGGGGGGGATCAGAAGCAGGCAGAACAGGGAGGGTGATCAGTGTCGGAGAAGCAATTACAGGAACAATGCCCTGTGTCTGTATCTCTCCCTGCAGCAGCTGAAAGCTGGCAGGAGAGGGAGAAACTGGCTTACAGCTGCTGCAGAGTGCTGCACAGGGCTTCCTTCTGTAATTGCAATCTGATTTCCCGTGCTGTTGGGGCCCCCCTGTGTGCCTGGGCCCCCTACAGGAGGACTGGTTTTCCCCCCTATCAGCAGCCCTGGACAGGTGTAAAGAGACTTGTGCCCCCTACCGCAGCTGGCAATGCTTGAGTAGTAGATCACTCCATCAGCTCTGCGTTGCATGTGAATGTAGCCTAAGTGCCAGAGGTTGCTGTAACAACTGGGTCTGTTTACACAGAGTTCCAGATTAGATGGCATTTCCCTTCGACCCCAAGAGGACTTTGGCTAAAGTTTGTCTTCCTGCTAATTTCTCCTAACGTTTTGGAGCATCCTGCACCCGCACCCCTCTCCTGCTCAAGTTTTCTGTATTAAATCCATAAAAAGACATCCCTGACTGGGCCTATATTTGTTGGTGTGTTTGAAACCGAGTCTCAGTCTTGCAGCCTCTGTACTAGCAAGGAGAACCGAGCATATTCTCTGCAACCATTTTGTGTGTGAGCGCTACTTGAAAGAACAGGGTCATTTGTTTGGAGCTTGTCTGAACAAAGCAGTTACTGGAATTTCCTGGTATGCTCCCACCAAGTGGATAAAACAATACTACCCAAATGATACCATTTACTTTTGTTGATCTCCCATTTTTATTTAATAGCAGAGAACCAATGGGCGCAATTTACTGAGCAATATATTACCTCATCCGAGTATGCGGTAAAATAACGCACCACATTCTAAAAAAAAAAAAAATGTGTAATTTACGAAGACGCTCTCCTTAAAAACTCAGAAGTATGCCTCAAATACCGCATAAAACCGTGTGGTAAGTCATTACAAGCATCTCAAAAAAAGCAACATGGGTACAGTCAATGGCACCTAGCACATTAGGTATTCTGGCAATATTATAAAAATAATTTTCAATTGAATCCCACTCCCGGCATTATTCAGGAAACAAAATGTATTGGGCTGCAATTGCACAGAAACCATGTAGGACTTGGGTGAGGAGACAGGAAAATGAGGCCTGGAAAATTCCCACTATTTCTCCAGCTACCATCTGATATGACGCTTTTCCAAAAAAGTGTAAGGCAGCCTGAAATTTAGTCATGTCTGCCATGGCATGGCTTCTCTCTGTTGAGGGCTCAAAGTACCCTATGAGTTGACTATAAAGTTCCATAATAAGTGGCTTGGAGAACCTGGACCTCTGCAGGGTATCAGCATCTGAGAATTGCTCCAGCAATGTGTGTTCCTTAAAGCTTCTTGCCTTTAAAAGGACCGCTTAAGATCTTTTCCTCCTCTTCTGCATTGCTTTACATTCAAAGGTCTCCAGCCTCTTTGCTTTGCCATCTGCTGGCCTCCAGAAACAACTCCTCACTAAAATCTAGCTAACACTTGCTCCAGCTTGCTACTTTCCTCGCCTATTTTTTAAACCTATCACTGGGGGGTCTGACTGTGACGGTGTTCACTATCACTGGGAGTGAAAGACAGATAATAAATGGTTTGAATTGCTTCAGATGGGACAGTAATATCTGTAAGCAATATTTCTCAGGAAATGTATGAAGATGAATGGTTTGACTTTTCAGATTGCTAGAATATTGCAGGAATGTTTCATAGACCCTTGATAGTGAGATGAGGTGGGGTTTGTTATTGGTAAGTGCCTGTATTCCATTGTTCTATTGTGTCTGTCTGCCTTGAGATAAACTTATTATGGGATGTATATGTGAATGTGGATTGTGCCTGTCCCATTGTTAAATGGTAATGACCTCACATTGTTCTGTCCAGATGGCCAGATAATTAGTTTAGGTTAATTCTGTTCCTATATACACTTTCATCTGCATATGATACTGTAATCAGACAGAGGGGAGGGATTGTGTGCACTGTATGGGAGTGTAAAACTCTGTTTTCATTGGATTGTGAATTTCAGGACCTGTTCCCAACAAGGTCCACCTGTGCGGTAACCTTGTGGGGGAAAACTGTATAACATTTTTTAAATTAAAGTTTGAGTTCTACTTCACCCTCAATCTAGAGTCCTGTCTCTCATTGGGGGAATCTGCTCCAAGGGATTGCTATGCTCTTCATACTCCCTTGAATAATCACTAAGCTCTTGTAAGAGCTTGTTCTTGTTCCTGTGCCTGCTGCACTCTCTGGGGAAAGAGAGGTTCACCCACTGGAACCTGGAGTCTTGTCGTAGGTCCAGGGTGGGTAGGGGACGGGGAGACCCCAACCAAGCTGCCGCGGTTTGTGGGGTCTGAGGTGGTTATGGTGTCTAGTGGAGTGCTTGGAGCCCTCGGGAAGCACTAGAAGCATCCGTCAACAGAGCTACCCAGTCGGGGTGTCGGTTGATCCGTTACACTGACCAATGCCATAGGTATCACAAGCTTTGACCAATGCTTAATTACCACATGCATTTATTTATTTCCTTTTTTGAATTTACTCTAATGCATCTTTATCAGTATTTAACAAACGTTTATGGTTTTTACAATAAATACCGCATACTAGCAATTGTGAATTTACATTTTCATTATCGCATGCGTTAGGTGGTCACGTCACTGTCGTATCGCATGCGATAACCTTTAGCGAATTGCTCCCAATATCTTTGTATGTAATTTTCTCTCTCTTTTTTTGTAATTATTCCTTCTGTATATATTTCCATGTGCTGCTTCAGATTTTTGGGATATTAAATATAAAATGTAAAATGGCTTTTTGTGTACTAAGCAGATAATTCACAACTACCAGAAAGACTGTTTTGTGACCTGGGCATTAGCAGGGCATGTATGCTCAGTTTTAAATCCACTGCTAATCTGTGTGAGATTGCATCATGTTGCTGTGTTTGTGTTTAAATGCTATCAGTCTGTTGATTCTTTACTGTACTAGCAGTAAGGCTGCAAATGCGGTACTTTTAAATCAGTATGCCTGTGAATTATTTAATATAAAGGCAATCAGGATGGGGATTCCTAAATGTAAAGACAGTCAGGCTGTGGCTCCTTTCACTGAACTGGCAGAAAGAAAATGGATTCTTTTGTAGTTTGTAGATCCTTTACTGTACCTGCAGAAAAGTTGTAGATGCTGTCCTCTAAGAGGAATCAAGCTTTTGGTTCTTTACTGTTTAAACAGTCAGGATGTGAATTTTTAAATGTGAAGGTAGTCAGACAGGCAGTTTATTTTTATTGTACTAGCAGAAAGAATGTGGATTATTTAAAGGCAATCAGGTTATGGATTATTTACAGTAATAGTAGTGAGACTGTGCATCTGTTACTGTCCAAAATAGTCAATTTTTTTATTCTTGAATATTCTTTCTCTTCTTTATTCCAAATCCATTTTATGAAAGTTTGTCTTTATTATCTTTACAATTACCTAGATTAAAGTGTCATCCTGGGACTAGGTAGACTCTGAAGGCTCAGCATGGGTGGGCCTTCCAGCCAATGGATGATAAAACAAGAAATTAGAGAATGCCTCTGGCCTTATGTTACCACATCAGAAATGTACTAACAACCTTCCCGTCTCTCCTCATCCTCGGCTCATCTGCCTCACTAAAGACTTTTCTGAAACAGGAAAATCTGAGCCCGATATGCCATTAGCACTGTTCAGGGATTTTACTTTGAGGCTGCAGATTTTCTGACCGTCTGTTGTGGCAGAAAACGTGTCATTCATCTAATAAGGAGTGACCAATTGCCTCCCTGGATTAAGGATGATATGGTGACATATCACAGTAATTTTTGTTAAATAATTAAAACTCCTGAGACAGCAATTACCAAACTGGAGCGTGACAGTTGTGAGCTGCTCCGCTCCCTGTGCGTTCTCTATTGACAGCGACTGTCCAAACAAAGCGCCGACATATTTACTGTCATTACAGGAAATGTATTCATGGCCCCGGGCGGTGCAGACTTTGTAGCGCAGTTTAGTGGAACGCTGGTAATTGCAGCCGATCGTTAAATCACAAGGTGAACCTACGACAATTGGATTATTTTTACGGTGACGTCTCCGTACAATCCTTTGCCATCCTAAAAAAAAAAATGCTGAAATATATTTCTGATTCCGGATTAGAAAGGGGAATCCAATATGCAGAATTAAAGATTTGATCTGAAACAATCTCACTATCTGAAGATCTTAGTCGATGGGTAGCAAAGTAAATGCTCAGATCCTGAATGATTCTAATGAAAGCGAAATATAAAATATATTCTAGAGGGAGTGAGGGAGGGAGGGAGGAAGGAAGGAAGGAAGGAAGGAAGGGAGGGAGGAAGGAAGGAAGGAAGGAAGGAAGGAAGGAAGGAAGGAAGGAAGGAAGGAAGGAAGGAAGGGAGGGAGGGAGGAAGGAAGGAAGGGAGGACGGAAGGAAGGGAGGAAGGAAGGGAGGGAGGGAGGGAGGGAGGAAGGAAGGGAGGGAGGAAGGAAGGAAGGAAGGGAGGGAGGGAGGGAGGGAGGGAGGGAGGAAGGAAGGAAGGAAGGAAGGAAGGAAGGAAGGAAGGAAGGAAGGAAGGAAGGAAGGAAGGAAGGAAGGGAGAACGGAAGGGAGGGAGGGAGGGAGGGAGGGAGGGAGGGAGGAGGGAAGGAAGGAAGGAAGGAAGGAAGGAAGGAAGGAAGGAAGGAAGGAAGGAAGGAAGGAAGGAAGGGAGGAAGGGAGGGAGGGAGAGACAGACAACTCTAGCAATAAGTGAAATAAGTTTTTCTTTTACTGAATTTTTATTACAATTTTCCAGTATTAGAGAGAAAAAAGAACAGTACAGTAACAATAAATGTGCGTTTAGAATGACAATAGAGGTCGTACTTGGTTTTCTACCAAAGCGCTAAGATGAAGAGACAACATTCCGATACTGAAATAAAATAAAAGAGGTATAGAACTCATAGCATATTGATTTGTGAGAGTAAAACTGCAAGGGCTGTAGAGACATATATGCACTAGAAGATGCCAAAGAAGTGGGGAACAGTTTTCGGACTATCGAGGCAATATCATATAGTAAATCCCTAGGATTCCATGACACAAAAGAGAGATGTAGTGGGAAGCCTGGCAAGAAATCGAGAGAGAAAAAAAAATCAAAAAACATTTTTTTAATAAAATAAGTTTTTTATGCCATGGCCTACCCTACTATTCATTTGATACCTATGTGAGCAATGGGAGATGGAAGCATATAGAAAAAGGTAGGAGAAGAGAGAAAGGAAACAGAAGGGGCAAAGAAGAAAAAAGGAAAAACGAGGTAGGAAGTGGGTACCCTAGGGGTTTTTAAGGCCATGTCATGTAAAACCTTTACAGGTTTAAAAAATCGGGAGGTCAATTGAGAGGGTGGAAAATGGTCTATCCCAGGCTGCCAGATTCATTAAAATTTGTCATACCTATCCTCAAGCATCGCTGTCAACCTTTCATTAGCAAGCATTCCCTGCACTCGGTCAGTGGTGTATTTAGGTTTTGTGCTGCCCTAGGCCTGACTAAACTTGTGCACCCCCTAATTTAAATATGACCCACCCCTTCCTGTAAAGGCCACACCCCTTCCTGTTTATGACCCGCCTTGTCATCTGTAAACCACAGACCACAACCACAGTGTATCAGTGCCCATCAGCATAGCCTCATCAGTTCCCATATGTTCAGCCTCATCAGTGCCGCCTCATTACTGCCCATCAGTGCAGCCACATCAGTGCAGCATATGAGTGAAGCCTCATCAGTGCCCATCAGTGCAGCCTTATCAGCGCCGCCTCATTACTGCCCATCAGTGCAGCATATGAGTGTAGCATATCATTGCCCATTAGTGCAGCCTAAGATATTTGGACTTCTGTTTGCTGCCACTGATTGTAATTATAGGAATATTTCAATTATTTGTATAATGACTAGTACATCCAAAGTTATTATACAAATAAGTGAAATAATCAGTGGCAGCAAACACAAGTCCAAATATCTTATAAGACTGGAGTATTCTTACTAACCCAGTGACATATTGCGATAGCACATATGAGGTAAGCAGGTCCAAAATATTATTGCCATCATATACAATTAAAAGACTTAATTGTATATGATTCAAATCGATATGCTCATTCAAGGACAAGAATGTTTAAAGAAAAGAAATTATATTATTGACATGATGCCTGCCATACCTGGGGGTGGAGGAGGATAGGCAGAGCATTAGGCTGCAGTGCCACACTTATTAGCATTTCAAGCCAGTTGTATTTGGTGTGGTCGGCGGCCTGCGGTCTGTCTGAATGTCCTCACCTGCCGCTATTCTAATACTGGCAGGTAGCAGTGTGACCGCTTTATGAGGGTGCCAGACTAATTTGCATCCTGGACCCTGCCCTCTGGCCTAATTGGCCCCAGCTTTTTGCTGCCCCCCCTGCAAAGTAACACCCTAGGCCTGGGCCTTGTCGGCCTAGGCCAAGATACAGCACTGCACTCGGTTCTTAACCTTCTCAAAACTGAGAAGCGGTGTCTTCCAGGACCTTGCTATAGTTTGTTTTGTCGCCATAATAAAAATGTGAGTAATTAGAGTATGTTCCCGATGGGTAGCATCTGCGATGGGTTTATGTAAAAGCGCCCCCCACAGATCTTTTTCAATAGTCACGTGGAGTACCTTGTCGACCAGTGTATACACCCTAATCCATAACCTCCAGACATTGGGACATGTCCACCTTATATGTTTCATATCTCCCAATTCTGGGCAGCCTCTGAAGCAATTAGATGGATTATGGATACGATGGTAAGCATTTTGCAATCGTAGCTGGGGTAAAGTACCAACGAGACATCACTTTTGTGAAATCAGTTTTTCAACTGTACAGTTATATCTAGTAAGACAATGCAAAAAGCAGTGATAAAGTGATATAAAACTGATAATGATCAATGATATTTCCATGGATTGGTAAATGACCAGCGACTCTTCCTTATCACTGAATTCTGCACACTGATCATTGCACTCTTCACACTGATCTCTGCACCCTGATTACCGCACTTCTCACACTGATCTCTGCACTCTTCACACTGATCTCTGTACACTGATTACTGCACTCTTCACACTGATCTCTGCACACTGATTACTGCACTCTTCACACTGATCTCTGCACACTGATTACTGCACTTCTGACACTGATCTCTGCACACTGATTACTGCACTCTTCACACTGATCTCTGCACACTGATTACTGCACTTCTCACACTGATCTCTGCACACTGATTACTGCACTTCTCACACTGATCTCTGCACACTGATTACTGCACTCTTCACACTGATCTCTGCACACTGATTACTGCACACCGATTACTGCACTCTTCACACTGATCTCTGCACACTGATTACTGCAGTTCTGACACTGATCTCTGTACACTGATTACTGCACTCTTCACCCTAATCACTGTACACTGATTAATGTACTCTTCACACTGATCACTGCACTCTTTACCCTAATCTCTGCACACCGATCACTGCACTCTTCACACTAATCTCGGTATACTGATTACTGCACTCTTCACACTGATCTCTGCACACTGATTACTGCACTCTTCACACTAATCTCTGCACACTGATCACTGCACTCTTCACACTAATCTCGGTATACTGATTACTGCACTCTTCACACTGATCTCTGCACACTGATTACTGTACTATTCACACTGATCTCTGCACACTGATTACTGCACTCTGCACACTGATCTCTGCACACTGATTACTGCACTGTTCACACTGATCCCTGTACACTGATTACTGTACTCTTCACACTTATCTCTGCACACCGATTACTGTAATCTTCACACTGATTACTGAGTTTTGCTTAGCACTACCCCCCAAAAGAACAACCTGAGCCTCTCTGGCACACCTGGTTAAGTGAAAGTTACTGTATGCAAGGAATATAAGTGTGGATACCTTTAACTCGACTGTGAATTGGTTTTAGGAAATAGAAATACCATTTAGTTGTAAATTAACTCATATTAGAGTAAATGGTGGATTGAGCATAAATGAGTATACAGAAGGTAGGTTCAGGCACAGTTTGCTAGACAGTACAATCACTATAAGTAACTTAGAATAGAGTTCTGTACCACTAGACTGTTTTAACACAAATCAGCAAAGTCAGCAATAAACAGTGCATATAAGCATGAACTGCACTGTGAATAATACTTCAACTAATTCTAAGAGAATGGTGCAAAGCCCCCTGACAGGTACCTCTTAGCATAAGCATTAGGTTAAGGTCTCCGTGTAACAGCTGTAAAGGGGCAGTCTTCAGTGCTAACTGTTCAGCCGGCTAGCATTGAGACTTAGCTGTACCGTTAGTGCACATGGAAATAATGTTAGTCAAGCCTGCAGGCAGCAATATGGCTACTAGCTGGCATTATGGTCAGTTCCTAAAGGGGCCAGTCTCTAGCTGCAGATAGTAGATCCCCACAGCAGCAGCTCACCAGTCCCATCAATTTTGCAGCTTACCATGTGGTCACACACAGCAATTAGTCCACTTTCTGCTCTGCATCAAGGTGACTCTGGCTGTAAGGGCATCTGGACTCAGCACTCTGGATTCTGCTCAGCCTATCATTATTCAGCAGTGGTGGTGGACACTGGACAATAATGTACACTCTCGGGTCCCCCTCACGGCTAGAGGAAGCTATGCCCTCTACATTCTGAGAAAATGCAGCTCTTTCCCCTCCTCCTGTCAATCTCTCTCTGAGAAATGCAGTCCAAAAGCTCTTGATTACAATAGGGTCTCTCTCCTCTGGACTACAGTTCCCACAGTGCAGGTCTGCCTGACTCAGCAGCTCCCTCATATTGCTGATACAAATGTTATTCGGTTCAGCACTGCAGGGCAGAAGCTACAGGGAGCAGCTGCAGTCAGTGTTTCTCTCACTCTCCATTCTTAGCCAAGCACCTGGCTACATCTGCACACTGATTACTGTATTCTTCACACTGATAACTGCATTGTACACACTGATCACTGCACCCTGCACCCTGATCTCTGCACACTAATTAATGCACTCTGCACACAATTTACTGCACTCTACACACTGATCACTGCACTCTGCTCACTAATTACTGCACTTTGATCACTGTACTTTGCACACTGATCACTGCATTCTGCACAGATCACTGCACTTTACCCAATGACCACTGAGCTCTGCACAATAATCACTGCACACTGATTATAGTAGCAAGGCACAGCCTAGGCAAAGGGCCTACATGACTGGGGTTTGGGCAAACAGGCTAGAAGGAACTAAGGGGTTAAGGATGATAAGGGAGAAGAGTAGTTTAGGACTTACCTTATTGGTAGAGGTTAGGGTGGGGCAGGGTGTGGTCACAGGGGCTTCTGGTGGGACGTGATGCTGGTGGCATCATTCCATCAAGGGGACAGCGCAGGGAAAGATTCTCCCGCCCTCCTGCCCCCTTTTTTATTTGCTGTTTTGTTTGGGATTTTTTCCTTTTTAGGATTAGACGGTGCAGGTATTGTCATGGCAGCGGGCAGAGGTCGCTGGGTTTTTGAAGGCAGGGGATGGTTACGCTCTTTTGAGAGCGAGGGTCTGGGCCCATCTTCGGTATGGGTGTACCTGCCCTAATAAGTGTGTGATTTAATATGGAAGTGGTTAAGCTGGCTGTATCGGCTGGAGTATGGATAAACGTTGGTCCCCGAGTCGGTGTCATTTTGGCTGGGGGCCCCTGGTGACGCAAGTGGGTACCAGATAAAGCTGGTTGGTCATTTAAGTGTGCCTTCAAAAATCTTAAGACCTATTACAAGAGCAGGTAGCTACAGTCAGGTCCATAAATATTGGGACATCAACACAATTCTAATCTTTTTGGCTCTATACACCACCACAATGGATTTGAAATGAAACAAACAAGATGTGCTTTAACTGCAGACTTTCAGCTTTAATATGAGGGTATTTACATCCAAATCAGGTGAAAGGTGTAGGAATTACAACAGTTTGTATATGTGCCTCCCACTTTTTAAGGGACCAAAAGTAATGGGACAATTGGCTGCTCGCTGTTCCAGGCCAGGTGTCTGTTATTCCCTCATTATCCCATTTACAAGGAGCAGATAAAAGGTCCAGAGTTCATTTCAAGTGTGCTATTTGCATTTGAAATGTGTTGCTGTCAACTCTCAATATGAGATCCAAAGTGCTGTCACTATGAGTGAAGCAAGCCTTCATTAGGCTGAAAAAACAAAACAAACCCATCAGAGAGATAGCAAAAACATTAGGTGTGGCCAAATCAACTGTTTGGAACATCCTTAAAAAGAAAGAACGCACCAGTGAGCTCAGCAACTCCAAAAGACCTGGAAGACCACGGAAAACAACTGTGGTGGATGACGGAAGAATTATTTCCCTGGTGAATAAAACACCCTTCACAACAGTTGGCCAGATCAAGAGCACTCTTCAGGAGGTAGGTGTATCTGTGTCAAAGTCAACAATCAAGAGAAGACTTCACCAGAGTGAATACAGAGGGTTCACCACAAGATGTAAACCATTGGTGAGCCTCAAAAACAGGAAGGCCAGATTAGAGTTGGCCAAACACCATCTAAAAAAGCCTTCACAGTTCTGGAACAAAATCCTATGGACAGATGAGACCAAGATCGACTTGTATCAGAGTGATGGGAAGAGAAGAGTATGGAGAAGGAAAGGAACTGCTCATGATCCAAAGCATACCACCTCATCAGTGAAGCATGGTGGTGGTAGTGTCATGACGTGGGCATGTATGGCTACCAATGGAACTGGTTCTCTTGTATTAATTGATGATGTGACTGCTGACAAAAGCAGCAGTAGGAATTCTGAAGTGTTTCGGGCAATATTATCTGCTCATATTCAACCAAATGCTTCAGAACTCATTGGACGGCGCTTCACAGTGCAGATGGACAATAACCCGAAGCATACTGCGAAAGCAACCAAAGAGTTTTTTAAGGGAAAGAAGTGGAATGTTATGCAATGGCCAAGTCAATCCCCTGATCTGAATCCGATTTGAGCATGCATTTCACTTGCTGAAGACAAAACTCAAGGGAAAATGCCCCAAGAACAAGCAGGAACTGAAGACAGTTGCAGTAGAGGCCTGGCAGAGCATCACCAGGGATGAAACCCAGTGTCTGGTGATGTTTATGCATTCCAGACTTCAGGCTGTAATTGACTGCAAAGGATTTGCAACCAAGTATTAAAAAGTGAAAGTTTGATTTATAATTGTTAATCTGTCCCATTACTTTTGGTCCCTTAAAAAGTGTGAGGCACATATACAAACTGTTGTAATTCCTACACCTTTCACCTGATTTGGATGTAAATACCCTCAAATTAAAGCTGAAAGTCTGCAGTTAAATCACATCTTGTTTTTTTCATTTCAAATCCATTGTGGTGGTGTATAGAGCCAAAAAGATTAGAATTGTGTCCATGTCCCAATATTTATGGACCTGACTGTATATCAGGCTGGTTATGTTATGTTTTTTTCTAAAATAATGTTATATGGTATAATGAAGAGAGTTGTTACTTACGGTTGTTTAATAAAGAGGCTGCTATGGCCATTAAAACCCAAATAAAGAGGTATTTGTGTGAAATTATTTATTGGGGAAAATGGTGAGGGAAAATGGGGGTGGTTGGGCAGGCCATGGTAGCCGCAATATTGGACAATACCACCAGTCATGCACTCTGCACACTTACCACTGCACACCGAATATTGCATTCTGCACACTGATCACTGCATTCTGCACACTGATTACTGCACTCTACACATTGATCACCTCACTCTTCTCACTGATCACTGCACTCTACACATTGATCACTGATCTCTACATACAGATTATTGCATTCTGCACACGGATCACTGCACATTGATCACTGATCTCTGCACACAAATGAATGCATTCTGCACACTGTTCACTACATTCTACACAGTGATCACTTCACTTTACATGCTGATCGCTGCAGTTTACACTCTGATCACTGCAGTCTTCACACTGATTATTGCATTCTAAACACTGATCACTGCAGTTTACATACTGATCTCTTTACTCTTCACACTGATCTCTGCATACTACACGCTATTCATTGTACCTTTTACTTCCATACTATGTGAGTCATGGGGCAAATTTACTAAAGCCGATGCATATGTGCCACAATTGTGAAATTGTAAAAAGCAAATCTCGTGTAGTAAATGTAAGGAAGGAGTTAATTGTTAAGTGACATCTCCAAAGAATCCTTCAAGCAATGGTGGAACGATTGGTGTGGTAAATGATCTCAGCATGTGGTTTGTTGTCACCTCTCAGCCTGCTATTCCACAAACATTCATTTCCCATCATTACCCGGATAACAATAATTCACATCAGCCGCTTCACTAAACCAAATTATAGATAACGGAGATCCAATGGCCCAGTCGTGCCAA
The DNA here is from genome assembly GCF_965119305.1 of Pelophylax lessonae. Taxonomy (NCBI): domain Eukaryota; kingdom Metazoa; phylum Chordata; class Amphibia; order Anura; family Ranidae; genus Pelophylax; species Pelophylax lessonae. The sequence continues at coordinate 483,161,000 of NC_138771.1, read as the reverse complement.
TCCCACACACAGAGCTCATTATGCAAATCATGCAGGTGCTGCTCATTAGATCGCTGCCTGGCTATCCTGCTAGGAAAACAGGTAAAGAAGACAGAAAAATGTTGACATCTGAAACTCAGTCAAAGTAAAGAATTAAGAACCAAATAACACCATCTTCTCCCTTCTGCTGTCATTACTATCCTCACCATTCCCCCATTTTTACCATGCTGTCCTTAATGTCCCCACCATCGTGTCTTTATTATTCTCCAACCCTCACCATTCTCTCTTCCTCACCATACACTTGCCTTTACATTTCTCAGCGTGTCACCACACTCCTGTCTTCACTATTCTCCCCTTGTCAACATACTCCTGTCCTTAGCGTTTTCACATCCTCCTTAAGGCCCTGCCCTTATTGTCCTCTCATTCTCAGCATCTTCATTGTCTTTCAACCCCCATCATACTCCTGTCCTTACCACTCTTCCACCCTTACTATACCCCTGTCCGCACCATTTTTCCACTCTCACTATTCTCCTGTCATCACTATTTAACCATCCTCAACCATATTCCAGTCCTAACCCTGACTGTACTCCTGTCCTGGCCATCCTCCTTCCATTGCCATTTTCTTGTCCTCAACATTCTCCCAATCCTACCATACTCCTTTCTTTATTATTCTTACTCTCGCTAATCTTCTATCACCACTATTCCACTAACCATTTTTCCATTATCACTATACTCCTGTTATCAGCATTCCACTATCCTGTCATAACCATTCTCCTACCCTCACTATTATCCCACCCTCACTTTACTCCTGTCCTCACCATTCTTCCACTCTCACTATACACCTGTCATTACCATTCCACCAGTCTCAAAATACACCTGTCCTAACCATTTACCTGCCTTCACCATGCTGCTGTCCTCACCATTCCACCATTCTTACCATACTTCTGTCATCATTATTCTTCCACCTTCACTATATTCCTGTCCCCACCTATCTCACCCCATATTCATCATCATAGCACCTTCCCCTTAGCAGCATTTGGGTCAAAAGTTTGAATCACAACCATGAGACTACCTGCTTGGAGATTGCATGTCTTACCTGTGACTGTGTGGGTTTCCTCCCAGTACTCCTGTTGCCTCTAATGCTCATACTGGTAGGTTATTTGGCCCCTGTCTATAGTGGCCTTAGTATGTGTATGTATGAATGTGAGTTAGGGACTTTAGATTGTAAGCTCCTTGAGGGCAGGGACGTAATTTGATGTTGCTATATAGGTTCCTGAAATAATTAAAATATTCTTTCACCCTCACCATTAGCTGTTGCAAATTCCTTTGAACTAGGCAGCAAAAAACAGTTCCTATTTCAGACACTTTGTTACCGGCCACCATTCTCGGCATAATATAGTTTTCAGGCTGCCTTCTAGCGGTTGACATTTTTAGGGACTCAGAGTAGATAATCTCTCTAATTATAAACACAAAGAGTTCCAGGAGTAAAAATAGTCCGTGGTGGGTGGAGGGAGCCGTTTGAGGAGCTCGGAGCTGCTTTGTCTGGCACCCGGCGGTTCTGGCTCTGTGAAGAGTCATCCATCGGAGCCCCAAGGCTGATGGCACGAAAAGGCTTCACTTTGCCTCCTGGCATCGAATGGCTATGACCGAGTCCTGTCGGGATCCTGGCCACATCACACACAGCTGCCTCCACCTCCTTCTAAATAAAACTTAGAGGAACTCCTACACGTTTTAGAAGAAAGTTTCAGAGTTGTGAGAAATGTGAAAAGAGATCAGTAAGGATCCGCCACTAACAAGAATTTTGTGAAATTTGTGGATTTCAACAGTTAGGTAAACTTTAAAAAAAATTTAAACCTTAATTTTAAACTTGAATTGCATTGAACTCAATGAGGAATACATTTTGATGGTCACATTTTTGGTGGATTTTGATGGTCACATTTTTGGTGTAGTTTGTTAATTTTACCTTGAAATAATTAAGCATCATTACTCTGCATTTTTTCTATGTGTGTTTTTTTTATACTGGTACTTGGTGTATTTTAACGTATCACGGTGAAACAAAAAAATATGAAAAAAACAAAGAAAACAAATGTATAATATTACTTTAAGGCTCCATTTACACTAGAGCGACTTGTCAGCCTGACAAGTCGTGGTCCCTCGCGGTCCATTGACTGCTACAGGACCCGTTCTAATAGGAGCGACACAAGTCGCTCCGACTTAGAAAAAGGGTCCTGTACTACTTCGGGGCGACCTCGGAGCCACTTGCATAGACATTCATTATATGAAGTCCGTGCAATTCGCGCCGAAGTCGTGGTGCACGGGACTTCACAAGTCGCCCCCGAAGTAGTACAGAGTCTTGCCACTGCAGTGTGAATGGGCTCTAAATCTTGACCCTGTTTTCCTTCTCATTGTCTAAAAAATAAATAAAGAAATATATACAGTATCTCACAAAAAATGAGTACACCCCTCACATTTTTGTAAATATTGTATTATATCTTTTCATGTGACAACACTGAAGAAGTGACACTTTGCTACAATGTAAAGTAGTGAATGTACAGCTTGTATAACAGTGTAAATTTGCTGTCCCCTCAAAATAACTCAACATACAGCCATTAATGTCTAAACCGCTGGCTACAAAAGTGAGTACACTCCTAAGTGAAAATGTTCAAATTGGGCCCAAAGTGTCAAAATTTTGTGTGGCCACCATTATTTTTCCAGCACTGCCTTAACCCTTTTGGACATGGAGTTCACCAGAGCTTCACAGGTTGCCACTGGAGTCCTCTTCCAATCCCCCATGACAACAGGGGCGGATCCAGAGGGGGCAACGGGGCAATTGCTCCCCCCCCCCCCCAGAAAGTATTAGTAAACACAGATTGCGGGTTCCCGACTCGCCATCCCCGAGCATCACTGTAAATAACAGAGCCACTGGAGTCCTCTGGAGTCCTCTTCCACTCCTCCATGACAACATCATGGAGCTGCTGAATGTTAAAGACCTTGCGCTCCTCCACCTTATGATTGAGGATGCCCCACAGATGCTCAATAGGGTTTAAGTCTGGAGACATACTTGGCTCCAGACTATCACCTTTACCCTCAGCTTCTTTAGCAAGGCAGTGGTCGTCTTGGAGGTGTGTTTGGGGTCCTTATCATGTTGGATTACTGCCCTGGGGCCTAGTCTCCAAAGGGAGGGGATCATGCTCTGCCACATAATAACAAATAACAACAGGAAATATAGTAAAACAGGGTCACCTGCCTAGCAATTTATGAGGTTTTACCTTGAGTGGGAGATTAGTATTGTTTTGGGTACTGACAGGGAACCTTTGCTGCAAGACCTTTGCTGCAAGACAGGAATCAGCTCTAACCCAGTGTCCTTTCCCCCAAGAATCAGCTTTAAGGACAACAAAGGACCCAGGCTGGTCTATTTCCCTGGGTTGCAGCACTTTTTATTCAGAGCCGAGTCTCCAGAGCTTTCCTACCCTTTACATTGGGTCCTTCTGCTTCTGCAGAACTTGATGATAGGCCTGACATAGCTGAGGGTAAAAATCTTCGACTAATGGTAAAACAAAGAGAGACAGCGCTCAAAATTATGTGCAAAACCAAAAGTGAATCACAAATCTTCAAAAAAATTATTACAATGTTATATCATAAAGTGACAGTGCAAACGTATATATGATATATACCACAATCCAATAGGTATCATAAAGTGACAGTGCAAAAAAGTGTCTATGCAATTATAAATAACACAATGCCATAATCCATATAAAGCATAAAAAATTATAGTCCTTTTAACTTGAAAGTGCAGGTGCAATTTGTGCAACAAATCAATGCAGTGTATTAAAGTGCTTGGTGCCTGAAGAAATGCATCCTTAAATGCAAGAGAGGAAGAGGGAGAAAATAATCCGTCACCAGATGCTCCACACACTTACCGGATGGCCCCTTGGGGTCTGGCACTGGTAAGTGGTAAATTGCGCAAAAGATCCCGGTGTGGGTAGGAATACCGCCCCCGCTTGTTTTGCGCCGTAGCCCCGCTACGGCACAACTAGAAGCTGTTCCTTGTATACCTTGATGTAAGTGGCTCCATTTTGTTCGATACATACTGCACCATGAAGTCCTTTTGTTTTTTATGATCGTATTGTGCGTGGCTTGATTGGAGGTACCGGAGAAAAACCACACCAGTCCTTTTTATAGTGAAGAGATTCCCGAGGCATTAAACAAGCGGGGGGCGGTATTCCTACCCACACCGGGATCTTTCGCGCAATTTACCACTTACCATTGCCAGACCCCAAGGGGCCATCCGGTAAGTGTGTGGAGCATCTGGTGACGGATTATTTTCTCCCTCTTCCTCTTTTGCATTTAAGGATGCATTTCTTCAGGCACCAAGCACTTTAATATACTACATTGATTTGTTGCACAAATTGCACCTGCACTTTCAAGTTAAAAGGACTATAATTTTTTATGCTTTATATGGATTATTTGTTATTTATAATTGCATAGACACTTTTTTGCACTGTCACTTTATGATACCTATTGGATTGTGGTATATATCATATATACGTTTGCACTGTCACTTTATGATATAACATTGTAATAATTTTTTTGAAGATTTATTTTGAAGATTTGTGATTCACTTTTGGTTTTGCACATAATTTTGAGCGCTGTCTCTCTTTGTTTTACCATTCACTAACACATGTTGTTTTGTGACTAGCAGCTCATATAATTTGAGATAATTTGAGGTTATTTGTTACACCTACCAAACCTAGGCGCGGTCACGTGACTAACCATTAGTCATATATTGTTAACAAAGGTGTTGTAGAGTATTTGATCAGGAAAAATAAACTATAACACTAGCAGCGCTAATAAAAGGTCCATTGAATAAACCAGTGTCCTTAATGACTCATACAAAATATGTAGTACAGTCCATGCAGTAAGCACAATTCACCAGGGTAGGGGAGTGAAGGGTCTTGACTGTTCCTCCAAAAATGACACCACACTCTAGTGCTCCCCCCCTTTAGATGAAACACTCACCAGAAACTGGTGAATATAGAGCCTTAAATCCACCAATCAACGGGTGTGCTAATCACTGCTGGGCTGCTCCAAAATCCTCCTTCCTCCAGAGTTCCTCCGCTCAAAGTTCATGCAATTGAACAAAGTGGGGGCAACAATAGTGTAATTCTGCAAACTTTTATTAAAACTACACACAGTAAAACCCCTCTCCCCTCAAGATGTCTACTCACAGGAGGGTAATGGAGTGAAGGCATAATGGATCAAAATATGCACACTGGATGACCGATTCGAAACTTTCCTGCAATCCCATAGGAATCACGAATGGGGTCCTGTGCGGAATATTCTGCGACCGCGCACATCAGCTCTGACGTTTCGTCCTCACGACTTCATCTGAGAGCCCATGTGCGCGGCACGGTCGAAATGCTTAAATAATGACGCCAGCGCATGCGCGCCTGCGTCCGCCTAAAGCGTCACCCGGAAGTACACCTCTTATTAGCTACACAGCTAACATCGGTGCTCCGATATACAGACGTGTAATTCCGGCCATGCGTGATGACGCACATCCGCCGGCGACCTCCAGCCCAATAGCTGATGACAACATCCGGTTATGTCACCGGATGTGCGTCACCATCGGGATGTTCCGATACCTTCTCTGCGGACATCCTATTAAATCGAGCCATGGAACCTCATACAGTCCGAAGAGCGCCATATACCCTCAGGATGCATAAGTCCTCCCACTCGACTGTGAAAATATCATCAGCCTATATCTATGGGGCGGTTTAAAATGTATTTCTGATATGCAGTATACATATTTCATACTATATGCCTTACACTTTACACCGGTAAGAATCATAAGTACAACTGCAATAAAAACAAAATAAACGCATCAGGCATCAAATATGCAGTCTGGTATATACGAGTGAATAAACCAAATACTTCCAATCATAATATATGGATAGCAGATAATATACATAAAAAATAAATATCTGAAACTATTAAAAAACCCTCATTTAAGAAGGATATACTATGTAAAACCTATAATTAAAATATTTTTACACAAACATGACATCAACCAGAATATCAACATTGTATATAAAATTGAAACCTTAAGACAGACATTATAGAAAAGACACAAAAGGGAGAGAAAAATGAAGAAGGGATGGGCCTAAGAGACCTCAATCGTAGATGTTACCACATATATATTTTGGGAATATGCTGCCAACAACAAACTGGATAGGAACTACCCCTAAATATTAATAATTGCTAATAAAGCAGTTAATATCCAGATCAACATTTAGACCCTTGGGGTATAAACTATCCGTCAGATAAATCCAATGTGTTTCGCGTTTCGATATTTCGCGAACTCTGTTTGAGCCCCTCCAAACCGGTTCCACTTTTTCTATACCCCAAAATTTGAGGTGAGTAGGATCACTATTGTGGAAATCTCGGAAATGGAGTGACTCACTGTGATCCTTGAACCCGTTACGAATGTTAGTAATGTGTTCCGACACTCTCGTGGTTATTGTCCGTTTGGTCCTCCCAATATAAAGTAAATTGCAGGGACACTGCAAGCAATAGACCACGTGAGTGGTATTGCATGTAATAAGGTCTTTTATTTCAAAGGAAAGGCCATTAGATGGAGAGGTAAAATTGGTGAAATTCCTCAAATGTGTGTTCACCTGTTTACATGTCTTACACCTCCTACATGCAAAGAAGCCAGCTCTTTCATCCCAGAACATAACAGGTTTCTTTGGAGGATCTAGTACTTTTTTTACTACCCGGTCTCCAAAGGTTGGTCCCCTTCTATAAATGAAATTTGGAGACTCCGGCAGAACACCACACAGAAGCTTGTCCATGCGAAGCACAGGCCAATGTTTTTTAAAAACCTGTTCTACTTCGCGATGTTGTGCACTGAACTGTGTTATAAAGCTCCACTCGTGTTCCTGTGTCCTTTGTTTGACCGAATTAGGCCATCAGCAGGACCACCTGGGGCACGAGCCAAAACTGTACATAAACCGGAGGGCGCGCCATCCCATAGAGATGACCAACAAAGTCAGTATATGGGGTATGGTTATCAGTCTGCCCCCCGGTTTGATTCTCCGTATAGAGTCCCGGTGCATAACAGGTATGAGGCTCTCAACCATTATGAGGGCTCACAGCCTCCCATTCCGAATCCCATTCGCCCTTTTCAGTGGAGAGGGGGCAGAGGCAGAGGTGGGAGGAGGGGAGGCAGACCATGGAGGGGGAGACCTCAATGGTGGGGCCCACCCCAATCGCAGGGGCCATACAATCCCCAGTGGAGACAGCAGCCGGGTCCCCAACATGGTTTGGGGGATCGAGCTTCAGGGGGTGCAGAGCCGGACGTAAAAAACAAAAAAAGAAGGCGGGACGGAGATTAAATGGAATTTACAATCTCGCAGAGGTATCTCTAACTGATAAAGAGCTGAACATCCTACATGCTGGTTTGAAATGTGCTAGACACCAACCTGTAAACAAATTTAACGTTTATATAGATCTTCATAAGTATGTAAGGAAAATTAATTTGAAAAAATATTATTTGAACCCTGCCCGCACTTTGGGAGCTCCCAAAGCGGGACTAACCAATTATACAGTTGGAGTAGATAGTGGGCTTAAGAATTGTTCACTTTTTAACCCACAACAATCGTCCAACCAGCACATTGAAGTGTTTAAAAATCTTGTGATTAGGGATTTGAAAGAAATCCCAAATAAGAAATGTGTCAATCCAAGACACATCCAAGAAGGGCTGGAAGCACTTGAAAAGAGAAAGGACGTAATTATAAGGCCCGCTGATAAGGGAGGTGGGGTGGTACTTCTCAAAAAAGAGTTTTACCACACCCAGCTCTCTACTATGCTTGCGGACAGTGAGACATATAGGGTTTTAATTATTACATGTAGAGCACATAGTGCTCAAAAAATGTTTGGGACTTTGTATGAGATGTGGCCACTGGGCACATGGTGTTATATATGATATTGTATATACCTGGGCTGGTAAGCACAAAACAAGTATAGAATCAATTAACATCATGTGTTTTTATTATTGTATAAATGGCAGTTGATAATAATATAAAAAATACAGTACAATGAAGGTAAAAGGGGTATGTATATATAAGGTTTGGTAAAAAACTGTAACAACATAAATAAACATTCAAGGAGGTACTACAAAACATTCGTGTATGCCAGGTGAAACTTGTGGGTATATTGTTTGCCTCATAGGCTCGACGCGTTTCGTGAATTACATTTTTCACTTCCTCAGGAGCAGGCATGGTAATGGCATCTAAAAAAATATATATATACACATATAAATGTGATATTACATTAAATAAAAGAATGTTTTGTAAAATTAGCGCAAGAAACTGAAGCTTACACATGAGTATGGAATGTCAGTCAGGTGATGAAATCGCCCGGAATTGAGTCCCCAATGGGAACTGAGAAAGCGGCCTCCACAAACACAGCCAAGGCGCAAGATCCATGGTGTGGTATAGGAATCAGGAAGAGGTATTTTTTTTTTTCTCTCTGCTTTGGTATGTCCATATAGTCACTTACTTCTACCTCACACTTTGGTATTCTGACTTGGATTCTTCTTTCATATGGTTTGGGCTCATCTTTCTTTACCATTCTATGCTTATGTATTTTATGTATGGATCACTGGTTTGATTTATGCATATATGCATATCTATATCTCTTTGTACAGTGTCATGCTATTACCAAATCGAGCCCTTCAATACCTCTTCCTGATTCCTATACCACACCATGGATCTTGCGCCTTGGCTGTGTTTGTGGAGGCCGCTTTCTCAGTTCCCATTGGGGACTCAATTCCGGGCGATTTCATCACCTGACTGACATTCCATACTCATGTGTAAGCTTCAGTTTCTTGCGCTAATTTTACAAAACATTCTTTTATTTAATGTAATATCACATTTATATGTGTATATATATATTTTTTTAGATGCCATTACCATGCCTGCTCCTGAGGAAGTGAAAAATGTAATTCACGAAACGCGTCGAGCCTATGAGGCAAACAATATACCCACAAGTTTCACCTGGCATACACGAATGTTTTGTAGTACCTCCTTGAATGTTTATTTATGTTGTTACAATTTTTTACCAAACCTTATATATACATACCCCTTTTACCTTCATTGTACTGTATTTTTTATATTATTATCAACTGCCATTTATACAATAATAAAAACACATGATGTTAATTGATTCTATACTTGTTTTGTGCTTACCAGCCCAGGTATATACAATATCATATATAACACCATGTGCCCAGTGGCCACATCTCATACAAAGTCCCAAACATTTTTTGAGCACTATGTGCTCTACATGTAATAGTAGACATAGGGATGGAGACCCAAGGCAGGAGTCTCATTCAAAGTCCCACCAATCCTCCAATACCTTTCCTTTGTCCTTCATTTTTCCCTTCCCTCCCCCCTTCCCTTCTTTCCTTCCCTTTCCCCCCACCCCATGTTTTCCTCCCTTTTCCCTTTAATAATATAGGGTTTTAAGTACTGATCCCACCTTACAATATAGACGGGAATTAGGAGCACTTGTGGAAAGGGGATACCAAAATCGGATTCTGTGTAAGAAGGAGAAACACTATCTGGTACCCAGCTATAGTAGAATACCAACAATTTACACGTTACCTAAAGTCCACAAGGACATGGTCAACCCTCCGGCCAGACCAATAGTTAACGGTATCCAATCTGTAACATCTAGGCTAGGAGAGTACCTAGACTTTTTCTTACAAAAAAGTGTAGTACAGCTGAGGTCCTATCTTAGGGATACTAAGGCCTTTTTGATAGCTTTGAGAGAGGTGAAACTACCGAGCAACAGGGACATCTTTCTTGTTACAGCAGATGTCTCGTCTCTCTATACTATTATTCAACATGATGATGCACTGCTCGCTTTCAATTGGGCCTTTAGTAAAAGGGACGATATCCCTGATATCCAAAAACGTTTTTTGAAGGATGCCCTTGACTTTTGCCTAGCACATAATTATTTTTGGTTTGATAGCATGTTCTACCAGCAACAGAGAGGTGTGGCTATGGGGGCGAAATTCGCTCCCAGCCTAGCTAACATATTTATGGGAGAATGGGAGGACCGGTCAATCTTTGCTGCCCAACGTGAAGAGTTGATCATGTATCGTCGCTACATCGACGATCTATTCTTTATGTGGGCAGGGACCGAGTCCTCTCTAGTGGAGTTCTGTGACAAACTTAATGTTAATACCAATAACATTAAGTTGGACTTCAGTTGGAGCCGCGAAAAGATTCAATATCTGGACGTGGAGATATTCCTTCTGGACGGTGGGCTGAAGACTCAAGTGTACTTCAAGCCGACCGACCGGAACGGATATCTCCCCGTCCAGAGTGGACACCATCAATTATGGTTGTCTAACATTCCCAGGGGACAGTTCCTTCGTGTTAGAAGGAATTGCACCCTGGAGGCGGACTATTTTGAACAATCCGAAATTTTAAAGGAGAGATTTTTGGAAAAAGGGTATGAAACTGCCAAATTGGATAAGACAATCACTGAAATAGGTTTACTAACCCAGGAAGAGTGCCTGAGGGATTCGGTCAAACAAAGGACACAGGAACACGAGTGGAGCTTTATAACACAGTTCAGTGCACAACATCGCAAAGTAGAACAGGTTTTTAAAAAACATTGGCCTGTGCTTCGCATGGACAAGCTTCTGTGTGGTGTTCTGCCGGAGTCTCCAAATTTCATTTATAGAAGGGGACCAACCTTTGGAGACCGGGTAGTAAAAAAAGTACTAGATCCTCCAAAGAAACCTGTTATGTTCTGGGATGAAAGAGCTGGCTTCTTTGCATGTAGGAGGTGTAAGACATGTAAACAGGTGAACACACATTTGAGGAATTTCACCAATTTTACCTCTCCATCTAATGGCCTTTCCTTTGAAATAAAAGACCTTATTACATGCAATACCACTCACGTGGTCTATTGCTTGCAGTGTCCCTGCAATTTACTTTATATTGGGAGGACCAAACGGACAATAACCACGAGAGTGTCGGAACACATTACTAACATTCGTAACGGGTTCAAGGATCACAGTGTGTCACTCCATTTCCGAGATTTCCACAATAGTGATCCTACTCACCTCAAATTTTGGGGTATAGAAAAAGTGGAACCGGTTTGGAGGGGCTCAAACAGAGTTCGCGAAATATCGAAACGCGAAACACATTGGATTTATCTGACGGATAGTTTATACCCCAAGGGTCTAAATGTTGATCTGGATATTAACTGCTTTATTAGCAATTATTAATATTTAGGGGTAGTTCCTATCCAGTTTGTTGTTGGCAGCATATTCCCAAAATATATATGTGGTAACATCTACGATTGAGGTCTCTTAGGCCCATCCCTTCTTCATTTTTCTCTCCCTTTTGTGTCTTTTCTATAATGTCTGTCTTAAGGTTTCAATTTTATATACAATGTTGATATTCTGGTTGATGTCATGTTTGTGTAAAAATATTTTAATTATAGGTTTTACATAGTATATCCTTCTTAAATGAGGGTTTTTTAATAGTTTCAGATATTTATTTTTTATGTATATTATCTGCTATCCATATATTATGATTGGAAGTATTTGGTTTATTCACTCGTATATACCAGACTGCATATTTGATGCCTGATGCATTTATTTTGTTTTTATTGCAGTTGTACTTATGATTCTTACCGGTGTAAAGTGTAAGGCATATAGTATGAAATATGTATACTGCATATCAGAAATACATTTTATGTTTCAATGTTTTTTATTAGATTTTTTGTAAGAAAAAGATATAACAGCGCACTAGGAGCCAACATGGCTCAATCATTGTCTTTGAGGGCATTAAATATCACATAATACACAAAATACAATGGTGCCAATTCAGAAAATTACAATATCAAAAATGAGAAACCAATAAATCAGTAACAGGAACGGTAAGCTCAGGTTGGGCATCCAGCTAATGGAGCAAAAAACATAGAGTCATAGAGACAGTGCCCCCTCCATTGCATGCTGAAGGGCTGGAGGTCTGGGCCTGACCCCCCCCGGCGCCCCTACGGGAACATACTGCGCCCTTGGGAGAGGACGGCCCCCAACCCCCATACCAGGCCCTCTACCAGTGGGGGGCGTAGCCTGTCATCCGTGCACTGTCAGATAGTACCAGAGAAAAAGCAAGAAAAGAAGGAATAGGGGGAAAAGGGAAAGACAGAGAAGAAAGGAGACAACAGCAGAGGAGGGTGGCAGGAGTGGGAAGATGGGAAAGAGGAAAGAAACATCAGCGGTCAGTGGAAAAATAGAGGGTCGACACCCAGATCCCGTTCACTCCCTAAGGGGGAGATTTCCCCAACATCTCGTCCAAGGCTACCCATGCTCCCAACCGCCCCTATGAGGGGCTCGCCAGGTACCTTATCCAGGGGTCCCATGTTTTGTCAAACATACGCATCCTGTCATTCAACAACGCCACCATCCGTTCGTTTATCATGATCCAGGTCAGTTTGGCTTTTAAAAGCTCGAAAGGCACTACTGGGGTTCGCCATGAACGGGCTATTGCTATTTTGGCGGACGTGAACACGAAGGCGATAAGGCGCTTGGCGGGTTTAGTAGCCCCCTCCACCGGTTTACCCAAAAGGGCATTTTGGGGATCCTTTATCAAGTTGACTTGGGTCAAGGAGTAAACAAAATTATAGACCCGGATCCAAAACCGTCGGACTTTTGGACAAGTCCACCACGTGTGGAGCACCGTGCCCGCCTGTCCGCATCCCCGAAAACAGTTGGGGGATGCGGTGCTCACCGCCGCCGCCAGCCTGACCGGAACCATGTACCAACGCAAAAATACCTTGAAGTTTGCTTCTATCAAGGAAGTGTTGAGTATGGATCTAGAATTAAACTGCGCTAAAGTGTTCCATTCCGCCCGGTCCAGAGATTCTCCCAGATCCTCCTCCCAGCGTAGCATATACGTTAATTTACTATCGTCTCCATGGAGTATATTATAAATTGTTGATATATAGTTTTTTTGTTTGTCAAGTGTGCGGCAAAGGTACTCCATAGGTGTGGAGGTAGAGATGTCGCTCTTACGCCTGAGGGAGGCCACGAAATGAGAGATCTGGGCGTAGCGAAAGTACTCCCCCTCAGGGAGGGAATACTTCTCCTGCAAGTGGGACTTGGTAAGTAGTCCCCGGTGGTCGCATAAATCTGCCAACCTGAGAAGCCCCTTATTCGTCCACCATTCAAATGTCACAGGGGTTAGGCCCGGCGGGAACAAAGGGTTGCCCAGCAGGGGTGCTAGCGGAGCATGGAGGGACTTAAAGGAGTGTCTGCCCGACAGCCTATCCCAAACCCCCAGGGAAAGGGAGAGGGCAGGACAGAGCACTCCCGGCCTGTCCCTGGCCCTTAACCACAACGCGTGGTGGACCGGAACCCCCAGGTGGGTCGCCTCCATGTGCATCCAGATCGGGAGAGGGTCCCGGGAGTGGAAGCGTACCAGATGGGCCAGTTGGGCTGCGTAGTAATATTTTCCCAGCTCCGGGACCCCCAATCCCCCCCTGAGTTTAGGGGTAAAAAGAGTCCGTCTGTTGACTCTGGGCCTCTTGTCCCCCCAAATAAACCTAATAACCGTCCCCTGAAAATCTTTAAGATCAGTCATATTAAGCATTATGGGTAATGTGCGAAACAGGTACAATAGTCTAGGCAATATGTTCATTTTCACCGAATTCAACCTACCGAACCACGACGGGGGGCCAACAGACCAAGCAGCAAGATCTTCCCGTAGTTTTTTGTATAGAGGCGGGTAGTTACATGTATAAAGTGTAGTTATCGAAGCCGTGAGATTGATCCCAAGATATGGCAGTGACCTTTCCTGCCATGCGAACGGAAAGTTGTCTCTGAGGGCAGACAGGGTAGTGTTGTCCAGTGTTAGGTTCAGGGCCCGAGACTTAGAGGGATTAATTTGAAGACCAGAGATGGACGCAAATACTTCCATGTCCTTAAGCAAATTGGGAATAGAAATCAGTGGGGCCGAGAGATACATCAGGATGTCGTCCGCAAACAGGGCGCACTTATGCTCCACCCCCCCACATTGTATGCCCTTGATGTCTGGGTTAGAGCGCAATTTAATTGCTAATGGTTCCAGGGCTAAAATAAATAAGAGCGGGGATAGAGGACACCCCTGTCTGGTACCCCTCCTAATGTTCAGAAAAGGGGATCCGTAACCCTTGATAGACAATTTCGCAACCGGGTCGCTGTATAGTGTACGGACGAGGGATAGAAAGCGTTGTCCAAAGCCAAAGCGCTCCAATGTCAGCAGAAGATATTCCCAGGACAGGGAGTCAAAGGCCTTGTGTAGGTCAAGGGATAACAGCATACCCTTCCTGGGACCCATGCTATCCCAATTAGATTGGAGAGCTGAGATCACGTCTATTGCACGTCGGGTCTGGTCGGGTGCCTGCCGGCCCTGCACAAAGCCGGCCTGGTCCGGATGTATGTATTCCGCTAAGAAGGTGTTGAGCCTAGTTGCCAGCACCTTCGCCATGATTTTGAGATCGACATTGATGAGCGATATTGGCCTGTAATTAAGACAGTCCCCATGGTCTTTGCCCGGTTTCGGCAGCACATGGATATACGCGTTGTTTTCATACGTCGGGATAGGGGTACCTGTTCTAATGGAATTAAAGTAGGAGCAGAGATGGGGGGTCAGAATCTCGTGAAATTTTTTATAGTAATGGCCAGAGAAACCGTCCGGGCCCGGCGCTTTATTAGGGTTAATGGATTTAATGGCTGCCAATATTTCAGTGGTAGAGAACTCTCTATCCATGATCTCCGAATGGGGGGAGGAAAGTCTGGGGAGGGAGATGTCCTGAAAAAAGGCTGTTACCGCGGGCTGTCTAAGCGGTTGCGGTTGAGAATAGAGTTTAGTATAAAAATGGTAGAATTCGTTGACTACCAGTTGGGGGTCCTGTGACCGGAGACCAGACCGGAGTCTCAATTTTGGGAGTGCCGGGGAGTATAGTCTCGGGGCCAGCTTACGAGCCAAAAGCGTATGTGGTTTGTCCCCCAGCGTATAATAGCGATTTCTCGACCAGCGAATGGACTTTTCCGCTCTGGTGGTCAAGCTAAAATTAAGGGCTACCCTCGCAGCGTCAATTTTGTGCCTGATATCCACCCCCGGATTCCTTTTCTGCTCCCTTAGGAGGTCCCGCAGCTCTGCATCCTGACGCGTTATCTCCCCGTCGCGTTCCCTCTTTTTCCGGGAGGCTATCTGGATCAGCTTACCTCTGATCGTCGCTTTATGCGCTGCCCATACTACGGTCGGGGAAGTGTCGGCTGTCGGGTTGTCGAGAAAATATTGGTTCAAGCAGTCGGTTACTTCCTTAAGAATGAGGGGGTCATTCAGCAGGGAGGCGTCGAGTCTCCAGGAGGAAAATTTAGGTTTAGTCCATAAGTCAGAGACAGTCATCGCTACTGGGGAGTGGTCGGACCACGGGGTGGGAATTATTTGCGTCTTCAGTACAAACGGAAGGAGAGCCGACAATGCAAAGAGGTGGTCAATGCGGGCATATGTCTTATGCGCATGGGAGTAGTGGGTGAAGTCGCGTGTCGTGGGGTGGTCATTTCTCCACACATCCACCAAGCCCGTGGAGTGCAGTAAACGAGCCAATTTAACCCCCAGACGCGGGGCATGTTTCAGA
The DNA here is from genome assembly GCF_965119305.1 of Pelophylax lessonae. Lineage (NCBI taxonomy): Eukaryota > Metazoa > Chordata > Amphibia > Anura > Ranidae > Pelophylax > Pelophylax lessonae. Next base: position 483,145,310 of record NC_138771.1, on the reverse strand, counting down.
GAGGTACGCAAGGCGTCTGACCTATCCATGACCTGGTCCAAGGGAACATTACTGTCACCCCCAAATACTACATGTCCAGTTGCACGTGGCATCACCACGCTCAACATGTCCTGAAAGAATTGTATTTGCCCCACATTCGGAGCATAGTATGAGACAAAGGTTACGTCATGCTCGTTTATTTTGCCCTGGACCATTAGGTATCGCCCCTCCCTGTCCCTGATCACTTCTTTGGGCGTGAATGGGACTCTCTTGGCTATACAGACCGCCACCCCCCGTTTTTTATCTTCGCTATTGGACATATAGCAGGTGGGAAATTTAGCGCTAAGTCTTTTGGGCACAGAAGTGCGAGAGAAGTGGGTCTCTTGCAGGAGGAGGACATCAATTCCCTGTTTGTGATAAAATTGAAAGGCTTTCGTTCGCTTCACCGGTGCGTTAAGGCCCTGGACATTATGCGTCAAAATTTTAAAATTACTCGGCAAGAGGTTCGTCATTGTGGTTCGGTAGGTTGTACTCGCCTGAACGTCATGGAGAATGATCCACCTCTCCTCCCCCTCTCCGGGAGTCCCTGGATCGAGCTGAGGGTGCCTGGGTGTCGATTAGCCGCCATGTTGGGGGGGAAAAAGAGAGAGGGGTTAGAAGAAATACAGAATAGTAGAAAAAGGAACACAAAAGAACAAAGAGTCCCCCGCCTTCCCCCCCGTCGCCCATATGGCGGTAGGGGGGGGGGCGGAGGATATGCTTGCAATACCAACACAATATGCATCATGAGCTGGTTGTGGGGTCCAGCTCCCCATAAGTATTCGCGAGGTTGCCCACCGCACATAGCCGTGAGCAAGGTCGCAGAGGGTGGCATGCGGAAACAACCCGACTCGCTTCAATCCATGCCATAGAATCGTTTAACTGGAAGGGAAAACACAGTAACACAATAAAACAATCATTTCACATATCATAGGTCCAATCCAGTGGGAGACCCACGTGTCCCCAGATAACCCTCTGTCACCGGCCAACCTCAACATGGTCAACCGGCAGAAAGAGAGAAGAAAAAAAAAAAAAGGGGGGGGGGGGACCCCCCTCCCCAACCTTTCCACTCCAGCAGGAGCCGTAGCTCTACATCCCACAGGGTGGGGAGGCCGTAGCGGCTATGTCCCAACAGCAGTGTCCAGAGATTATCGAAATCCAAAGTTGGTCCCCAATCAAAAAGAAGTAGAGTGGAAACCCTCGAGTTCAGGAAGCCTAAGTTCTCAGTGAGGGCTTACAGCAGGAACTCTCCGGTGCAGTGGGGCTGACAGATCAACAGCCGTTTAGCCTAGTCCACAGTCAGGGTTCAGCCAAAAACCGAAGGCAGATGAGGACATGAAAAAAAACAAAACATGTTGGTCCCCACTCAAAAAAAACAAGTAAAGTGAAGCAACTGGGCCGTAACGTCTCACGGCGGGGTGCGTGACTTAGTATTACCCCTCTTGGCCGGCTGTGACCACAAAGGCGACAGTGGTCGGGAAGGCTCCTCCGGGGATCCCCGCGGGGACCTGGCCGGGGGGGCATCCCGTGAAATGATGCCCAGATCCAGAAGGACATCCTCGCCCTCATGAAAATTGGAGAAGGAGTAGGATCTCCCCTTAAATGAAAAAGACAGTCTGAACGGATAGGACCAGCGATACTTAATCTGGCGGTTAATCAGATGAGTCAGTAGCGGTTTCAGAGTGCGTCTTTTTTGTATAGTTGCCTGAGATATGTCGGCGAACAACTGCACGGGGTGGTCAAGTAGAGTGACATCATTGCGGTAGCGGGCTGCTGCCATGACTTTTTCCTTGATCCTATAAAAATGGGGTTTCACAATGACATCACGTGGCAACCCATCAGAGCGCGGTGCCGTCAGGGCCCTATGGAAGCGATCAAGCTCCAGGTGGTGCGGGGAGATTTCCGGAATGAGATCAGTCATTAGAGTGTGAATAGCCGGTTCAAGATCAGTAACCGACTCAGGAAGGCCTCTGATTCGAAAATTATATCTGCGAGATCTGTTTTCAAGATCCTCAATTTTTGCCTGGGCTTCAACCAATTGATCCTGGAGTGTGACAATCAGCTTATGATTTTGGTTAACTCTTTTAACAGTCCCATCCATTTTAGATTCTATAGATTCTAGCCTGCCTCCAATTTCCTGAAAGTCCCCCTTCATGCCTGCAGCAATGGTGGCACAGGCCTTGGAAAGTTCCTGTTGCAGCAGGGCCGAAAATCTGGCAATGAGCACAGAGTCCCCAGAATATGAGGGCTGGGGAGGAGGGGGAAGGGCTGCAGAGCTGCCCTGGCTCAGGGCTAACTCCGCGATGTCCGCCATCTGTCTGTCCAAGGAAGATGTCGGGGAAGGAACCCCCTCTACCTCCCCATCTAGTGAGGCCTGGTATGGGGAGAAGCCATGGGATGTGGCCTGTGGGGATTGGGATCCGGTCCCTTGGGAGGAGAAGGGATCTCTCACCTCTGCCATCCCGGAGATCACAGGTGATGGTGGGTGCCCCGCTCCGCTGGGGGATGCTGTAGTGGTGGTCCCCAGCTTCGGGGAGGCTGGTGGCTTGGCGCTGCTGTTGTGAAGTGGGCCGCCTCGTGCAGCCGAGCCGCGGGTCGCGGCCATCTTGGATCGCTGTGAAGGCTGAGGCTGGCTTGGAGACGACAGGCGCTGTTTGCCGGGAGGATATGCCGGCGTGGACTGCTTTTTTTTGCTCCCTCCTGGGTTCCTGCGGTGCATCTCACCCTCGCCTATGCTCCGCTGCTGCCCGTGGGTCCGATCTCCAGCTTCTACCGCCCGTTTTAGCTGTGAAGACGGCGGGTTGCGCGGAGCCCGGTCAGATCATGTCCTGACTCGGCGCCGCGCGCATGCGCACCCAGAAATACATTTTAAACCGCCCCATAGATATAGGCTGATGATATTTTCACAGTCGAGTGGGAGGACTTATGCATCCTGAGGGTATATGGCGCTCTTCGGACTGTATGAGGTTCCATGGCTCGATTTAATAGGATGTCCGCAGAGAAGGTATCGGAACATCCCGATGGTGACGCACATCCGGTGACATAACCGGATGTTGTCATCAGCTATTGGGCTGGAGGTCGCCGGCGGATGTGCGTCATCACGCATGGCCGGAATTACACGTCTGTATATCGGAGCACCGATGTTAGCTGTGTAGCTAATAAGAGGTGTACTTCCGGGTGACGCTTTAGGCGGACGCAGGCGCGCATGCGCTGGCGTCATTATTTAAGCATTTCGACCGCGCCGCGCACATGGGCTCTCAGATGAAGTCGTGAGGACGAAACGTCAGAGCTGATGTGCGCGGTCGCAGAATATTTCGCACAGGACCCCATTCGTGATTCCTATGGGATTGCAGGAAAGTTTTGAATCGGTCATCCAGTGTGCATATTTTGATCCTTTATGCCTTCACTCCATTACCCTCCTGTGAGTAGACATCTTGAGGGGAGAGGGGTTTTACTGTGTGTAGTTTTAATAAAAGTTTGCAGAATTACACTATTGTTGCCCCCACTTTGTTCAATTGCATGAACTTTGAGCGGAGGAACTCTGGAGGAAGGAGGATTTTGGAGCAGCCCAGCAGTGATTAGCACACCCGTTGATTGGTGGATTTAAGGCTCTATATTCACCAGTTTCTGGTGAGTGTTTCATCTAAAGGGGGGGAGCACTAGAGTGTGGTGTCATTTTTGGAGGAACAGTCAAGACCCTTCACTCCCCTACCCTGGTGAATTGTGCTTACTGCATGGACTGTACTACATATTTTTTATGAGTCATTAAGGACACTGGTTTATTCAATGGACCTTTTATTAGCGCTGCTAGTGTTATAGTTTATTTTTCCTGATCAAATACTCTACAACACCTTTGTTAACAGTTCTTTTTGTATAGTAGCTGCTTTGAGACTTTACGTCTTCATAATTCCGTGTTGTTATCTACTGTGTTCTTTTGTGCGCGGGGTGAGCCACTTTATGAGACCTGTTTTTGGTCACCCATATTTTGACTCCTTTGTTTGATTAGTCATATATTCTCTTAATCTTCGACTAATGAGTCATTCTTCATGGCTATAGGGGTGAGTAGTCTTCTCACTAAATCTGTGTTTGTCCCTATAAACAAAGAGTTCTGTTTTGCCCCAGGAGGGGGAGGACACATGACTGCTAAGGGATCAGATGTTTCTGTTTTCTTGACTGCGGAAGAATTGAATGTCAGTCGGATTGGGACCTGAAAACAAACTTCCCCACAAAGATAACTTTTCCTTCCAGGGGGTAGTAACACGTCCCCTTGTTTGGTTACATTTTCTGAAGTTAAAGTAGACACAACCTGCTTCATATCTATCAGAGACATTTGCATACTTGCATGGGCCTCCATTGCTTGAATCATGGTTTGTTTCATTTTCAACTGTGCCTTTGCCACCTGGGTCAGCAAATCAGGTTTTGCTGATTCTACTGATGCTCTGGGGTTGGATGTAGTCAGCTGTTTAATTTCCAACTTCATCGTTGACTTATTGTCATCTTCTGATATATAACCACCCCTTTGAGGAGTGGAGACGTTCGCCCTCTTAGGTAACAGCTTGCTTGTTCCTGATTTTTCTCATTTAACAGAGCCTCTTCCTCCCTAATTTCCTTAACTGGTTCTGGATACGCAGGAGCTGATCTGAGTCCTATGAGAAGAAGACTCTGCACTTCAGGATTATTTAGGCAGGCTCCTTCTAAGATTCAATCTAGTTGGACCTGGTCAGCCTCTTGTGGATCCTTCCTTTTTTTTTGTGAAGGATTTGATGTAGGATCTTTTCTACTTGAGTTATGATGTCAGAAAGTGTCTCTCCTCTACGCTGGTAAGTGTGTTTGAACTTGTATAATAAATCTGAGAGTTTCCCTACTCATCCAAACATAGTATACAACACTTTAATATAGTCCAAAGCTACACAGTCTTGCTTTTCCAGCTTTCAATTAAGGATTGTAAAGGAAATGTGTAAATTCTGTATAAAATTGTATACTATTTGGTATGCTTTTCCTATGTATTGCGCACTGCTCTTACTATGCACACGGCACTAATAATGTTTTTATTACATGTAATATTAATGTGATAACTACGTAATCATGTGTATAACAAACTTCAATTGCGCCAAATAAACAGAGCAGTTATTTGGAAAGATGCTGAGTGTATTTTTTGTGTCTTCACTACTGCAGTAGTTATTCATTTGGAACCACTAATCAATATGAGGATATGAGCTGCCTATCTATAAAATTTCCAGACCTGGATCAATTTAGCAGCAGGGCCCTTGAGATTCTCACTAATCCTTTGTTTTAAAACTCAGGGATATCCCATTCTTTTAGTGCTTGGAAAGCCTGGTCCCACCATGTTTCAAAGACCTCTTCCCCAGATGAAACTGGAGTCTTTCAAAAAAATTGTGGCGGCTTTTGATATCTATTATTGATGGGGACAGAACCATTTTTGACAGTTCTCCACTAGCTTCCCAACATCAGTGAAGAAGGAAGAAGGGGGTAGTCCTAAAATAGATGCAAGAGTGATGTTGTTTGCTTCAGTCCCTGGTGTAGCCTTGCTCGGGCACCCAGGGTTTATGTCTGACACTTGTAGTTGGATTAAGCAGGCTTTAGCTTCTTCTGTTAGGTGTATCTTGTTTCCCAGGAAACGGGTGGGAATGTCCATTTTTCATTCTAATAGCACATAAGTACAAGCAGCAGCTAGATCCACTTTCATGTCTAGAACAAACACTCTCTGCTTTACCACTTGGTGAATCTGCTTCTTATTCTATTAATCTCCCGGCACATTCAAGCACCACACACAGTTCTGGTTGACCATTTTGCTCTTGCCGCCATTCAACAGCTGCAGAGGGGTCCATGTCGACGTCTCCTGGCTGATTAAGCACATGTAGCGCTACCTCTGGTCCACACGGTTGTGTTTTTTTCTAGATCGTGATAGCAAGTGAGGGGAGAAGATCCCCTGCTTGCTGTCAAAATGAGGACTCTGGGGGTGCGGGGGTCGGTGCATTTGTAACATGGTACATGTTACACCTATATGGGTATAACATTTAACATGTAACAAAAGGTAAACTTATCCTTTAACAATGGTAATAACACAATATAGCAAAAAAGCAATAAACATTAAGGACTAAGCAGCAGATGACAGATTGACCAAGTGCTGGAGCTATACTGCCAGAGTGTGTTTATAGTGGCGATGTTAGTCCTAGACCAACTGGTTATGCACTGTCCAAAAGAAAAGGAGGATGGTTGCAGAATAATTATTACAGGAAAGGTGTATGTTCTTTTCCAGGTATCTTTGGGGTTCTTTAGGAGCGTAAGTGTACTTAACGGCAGTCCTAGTAAACCTGCATGCAGTATAGGTGCAGCATAGGTATAATATAGTCTAGGCCCAGGTGCAAGGTAGATGTGGTGGCTGATATGGTAAAGATTTGGTATAATGCAGTATTGGGTTGGTATAGGTGTAGTCTAGATTTGTCCATTATATGGCTGCCATCTCAAACTATAACCCCCAGGATTCTTAGAGCTCTGCATAGAAGCCTTTGGATTTGCTTGGCTTTAGCTCTCCCACCACTGGCTCGAGGAGAATGGTGCAGCATTACATTAGTATCTCAGTAGAGGGAGAGAAGAATAAAATTCAATATTTCCACCATATTGCTGTAGCCCAGAACCTAGCTACAGTTAATAGCAGCCAGCAATTTTACAGAAAAATGAACTATTTATGACGGTTGCACTGACATGAAATGTGTGGCCTTCTATTTGCTTAATGTCACTTGATATACAGAAAACATTTTCAGCTTTAAACACTTTTTTAACTTTGAAATTTTAACAGCTTTCAAGGTTAGAAAAAGGGTGGAATAGGATGACAAATCAGCATTACAGTAAAATGCATCTATTTACAGTCAGGTCCATAAATATTGGGACATGGACACAATTCTAATCTTTTTGGCTCTATACACCACCACGATGGATTTGAAATGAAAAAAACAAGATGTGCTTTAACTGCAGACTTTCAGCTTTAATTTGAGGGTATTTACATCCAAATCAGGTGAAAGGTGTAGGAATTACAACAGTTTGTATATGTGCCTCACACTTTTTAAGGGACCAAAAGTAATGGGACAGATTAACAATTATAAATCAAACTTTCACTTTTTAATACTTGGTTGCAAATCCTTTGCAGTCAATTACAGCCTTAAGTCTGGAATGCATAAACATCACCAGACGCTGGGTTTCATCCCTGGTGATGCTCTGCCAGGCCTCTACTGCAACTGTCTTCAGTTCCTGCTTGTTCTTGGGGCATTTTCCCTTGAGTTTTGTCTTCAGCAAGTGAAATGCATGCTCAAATCGGATTCAGATCAGGGGATTGACTTGGCCATTGCATAACATTCCACTTCTTTCCCTTAAAAAACTCTTTGGTTGCTTTCGCAGTATGCTTCGGGTTATTGTCCATCTGCACTGTGAAGCGCCGTCCAATGAGTTCTGAAGCATTTGGCTGAATATGAGCAGATAATATTGCCCGAAACACTTCAGAATTCATCCTGCTGCTTTTGTCAGCAGTCACATCATCAATTAATACAAGAGAACCAGTTCCATTGGTAGCCATACATGCCCATGTCATGACACTACCACCACCATGCTTCACTGATGAGGTGGTATGCTTTGGATCATGAGCAGTTCCTTTCCTTCTCCATACTCTTCTCTTCCCATCACTCTGATACAAGTTGATCTTGGTCTCATCTGTCCATAGGATGTTGTTCCAGAACTGTGAAGGCTTTTTTAGATGTTGTTTGGCCAACTCTAATCTGGCCTTCCTGTTTTTGAGGCTCACCAATGGTTTACATCTTGTGGTGAACCCTCTGTATTCACTCTGGTGAAGTCTTCTCTTGATTGTTGACTTTGACACAGATACACCTACCTCCTGAAGAGTGCTCTTGATCTGGCCAACTGTTGTGAAGGGTGTTTTATTCACCAGGGAAATAATTCTTCCTTCATCCACCACAGTTGTTTTCCGTGGTCTTCCGGGTCTTTTGGAGTTGCTGAGCTCACTGGTGCGTTCTTTCTTTTTAAGGATGTTCCAAACAGTTGATTTGGCCACACCTAATGTTTTTGCTATCTCTCTGATGGGTTTGTTTTGTTTTTTCAGCCTAATGAAGGCTTGCTACACTCATAGTGACAGCACTTTGGATCTCATATTGAGAGTTGACAGCAACACATTTCAAATGCAAATAGCACACTTGAAATGAACTCTGGACCTTTTATCTGCTCCTTGTAAATGGGATAATGAGGGAATAACACACACCTGGCCTGGAACAGCGGAGCAGCCAATTGTCCCATTACTTTTGGTCCCTTAAAAAGTGGGAGGCACATATACAAACTGTTGTAATTCCTACACCTTTCACCTGATTTGGATGTAAATACCCTCATATTAAAGCTGAAAGTCTGCAGTTAAAGCACATCTTGTTTGTTTCATTTCAAATCCATTGTGGTGGTGTATAGAGCCAAAAAGATTAGAATTGTGTCGATGTCCCAATATTTATGGACCTGACTGTATACTGTAAGTTGCTGATCACAGTCATGCCAAGTATAAAAAGAAAAAAAAAATCCAGAATCTATACCATAGTTTGTAGACGTTTTAACTTTAACACAAACCAATAAAAATTATTATTTTTTTTTTATTTGAATTCTGAGTAACCCTTTTTTATTTGTCCATAAAGTCATATCATTATATACAGTATCTCAAAAAAGTTTTTTTCACATTTTTGTAAATATTTTATTATATCTTTTCATGTGACAACAATGAAGAAATTACACTTTGCTACAATGTAAAGCAGTGAGCGTTCAGCTTGTATAACAGTGTAAATTTGCTGCCCCCTCAAAATAATTTAACACACAGCCATTATTGTCTAAACCACTTGCAAAAAAAGTGATTACACCCCTAAGTGAACATGTCCAAATTGGGCCCAAAGTGTCAATATTTTGTGTGGCCACCATTATTTTCCAGCACTGCCGTAACCCTCTTGTCTCTGTACTTCCTGTTTGACAGAATTTTGTGCTCTCTCCAGCAAATATCTCGCTTTTGTCTCTCCTGCTGCCTTTCATATCTACACTACCGACATTTGGCTTTTCCCTTAACTATCCTTCTGCTTAATCCTAACTGCAACTATTCATTACCAACCTTTGGCTTGTTCCCCACCTGCTATATCTGCTACTGGACCCCGGCTTGCTTACCTTTTAGTGGAGCGAACCTGAGGTCTGCGACCTGGTACTAACATGCAGTAAAGCCCATCTCCACCATCAGAAGCTCTGGTGAATATCTAGTACTTAGACCCCGCACCTTAGGTGAACCTGAGTCATCAGCCAGGGTGACCTGAGTGAATATCTGTCCTGCTTGTCGGTGGGAGCTGCTCTACTGCTATAGCTACTGGCCTCTGCACCTGAATGCAGTCCGTGGCACTATCAGGACTTTAACAGTACCGCAAGAGGATGTAATTAAAAGTGTCAAATTGTATTTGTACAAATGTTAAAAAGGATATGTTAGTTAAAATTACTAATACATATCACATCCTAATACATAAACATCTGCCATCTAGTGCAAGCATTGCATGGTGTTATCCCCATCATCAATATCATAAGTGGGGTGATGGGTTGCTTGCTATTTCTTTAACATATTTCACTGGTCATAAGCCCGCATCATCAGGAAGACAAGTATTAACAGAAGCTCTGAAATTATAGAAGCATATATCAGAACACGTAGTTCAAAACATATGAGGAAAAAACCAATGGTCTATGTGCATCCCAACGTTATAATACACCAGATGTTCATCATCATACCTATTGCAGATGAGCAATGCGGCCAAAATTTGAAACCATTGTGGGGGAGAACAGATCTAACAACTGATAAGTGTTCAGTCAAGCCAGGAGAAGGAGATGGACCAGGTTTAGGACCACATTCCACAGAGAGTACTGAAAAAAAGGGGATTTATATAATGGTTTAGCATAAGGTGGGGATAGTGATAATGTATATAAAGATATTATGTTTCTCAGGTACCCCAGTATTCCCAATGGCACCCCTACTTAGCAATATACATGTAGCACCCTACAGATAGGTGCTAGGTACAGGGATAGTGGGCCTTGTCTGCCTAACAGCTGGGCTGTGATTTAATAGTCAGGGTGTCATGGTTTCCAGGTGTGCCTGCTGAAGGGGGAGTCTCCCCACTGGCTCCTGTGAGAGGCTTCTCATGGGGCGGTGGAGGAAACCCAATCAGGGGACACATCCAGGCTTGTAGCTACCCCAGAAGGCACATTGTGCTGCAGAGGATTCTGGGAGAGGGCATAGGTTTGGGGGTGGCACATGACACAATGTCTTTGGTGGGAGCAGAGTCCCAGGAAGGAGAGTGCGGCTGTCTCTCCTCCTGTCTGAAGAAGGTGGATGTCTCGGGTGTCACCTGGGTGTCCAGAGCGTGCTGAGTGAGCTGAGGGGATCCGGTGTGCCGAGAGCCTGCGGAGAGAGGGGTCCAGTCCCAGGAAAGCCTACACAGGTTGTGAGTACTGAGGATTGCCCCTGGGGGTCTGCCCGAAGTTAGAGGGGACCACTCCTGAAGAGGTTCTAGGATCCAGTGCCAGCTAGTTGTAAAGGGGGTGCCTAGGTTGAAGACCCTGAAGCTACAGAGGGGGTACATAGTCAGTGGACCCTGAAGAGTTCAAGTTAAAGGGGGCGCCTGTGGTTGGGCCCTGAATGGCACAGAGTGTGTCAGTTGCAAGTACAGCTATACAGAGTTTTACTTCATACTACCTCAAGCTAGAGAAAGCGGGGAACAGTATTCAGTGACTTCCACAGCACAACAGTGTCAGGAGTTCTACAGTTCTCAGTCCTGGATCTTCTGGAGTAATAGTCGAGGATTCAGCACTTCTGTGTTTTACAGGATATTTACAGTGTTAGTGAGCGTTGGCTGGCGCCGGCTGGCGTCAAGGAAGCGCCAACGGGCATTTTTCAGGAGTAGAGTCCCACATGTAATTAGTTCAAGCCTCAAGGAGTATCCCACTCATTCCCTTCTCCCACCCCCTTTTAAACCAAATAAAAACCACAAACAAAGATGCCAGAGTTGTCGCTGCTTCAGTTGTCACACCCAGGATCATAGCTCACATGGACTGGAGAGAGTACCGGTACTGATGGCAGACCCACATCAGGCCACAGGCCTGGAAACCTGGCTACATACACATAATGATACTCCACATACCCACTACACACAATAATGGTCTTGACCCATTACACACAATGATTATCTGAACGCACACTCCTCAACACATGATGATGCTCTCACATAATGATACTCCACATACCCACTACACACAATAATGGTCTTGACCCACTACACACAATGATTATCTGAACGCACACTCCTCAACACATGATGATGCTCTCACATACATTAAACACAATCACAGTCCATGTACACACTACACACAATGATACTTCCCACACACAGTACACACATTGATACTTCTACATACAATGAAATTCCAGAAACCCACTACACACAATGGTGTTCCCCACATACACCACACACAATGACATTCCAAACACCCCCTAGACACAATGATACTTCGCACACACTATGCTATTCATCGTGATACTCTGCACACCCACTATGACTATACACAACAATACTCACCCAGTACACAAATTATACTCTAAACATACACTACATGCAATGATACCCCAAACTACACACAAAGATAAGCTGCACACACACTACACTACACAAAATGATCCTCTGCACACATACACACACACACTACACACAATGGTACTCCACAAACACACTACACACAATGATATTACCAACAATATCATATTGACAATTGCTTTGTCACAAATAAAAAACTCAAAGAAGCTTAGCTAGAAGTTTTGCACATTTTACCAGCTATGAGCACCCAGAGGATGTGATTGTAGATCTTTTCGTTTTTAGCTGCAGCATGCTGTTGGTGGAGAAATTGTGAGCTGAAGCTTCCGATGGCAGATAAAAGAACCTTGCTTTTGGATTTTGGTGAAGCCATCACTTATGAGTAAAACACATTTAACATTTGCATTACGTTAAGAAATGGCGGTTAGAGAAAACTGGCCAGTTCTGGAGTACAAGCTGCTTTTGTATTCGGATGGTGGGAGAAGAATAAAAAACCACACTTGATGTATTTAGTTCTCATGAAGTGTAAAACATGAGACCGGCCACAGATTCCGTCAAATGTCGTAGCAACACAATTTTAATTGGCTCATCCAGAGAAGAAAAAGCTTCTATGGCTGATAATTGGTTATTGGGAACTAATCACAAAATGAAAGAATCTTATTTCTGTACAACAAAAGAGTTGCCATTATTTCATCATCAGAACACATAATAACGATGAACTTTATCCATTGAAAGTGATTATGATAATTATATAATTGTATATCGCATTATCACCGAGATGAAAGAGCCATGATAAAGATACGTCCTCATCTTCTGTAATGGAACATCAAAGCCTGAGGAGACCATTGTAAGAGAAGTTACATGATGGGTGTGTGATAGAGAAGCTCCATCTTCTCCGGGGCCCCAATATACCCATGGCTGGGGCTGCTATCCCTCTGACTCCCCCAATTTGTTAGGCCACAATCTACCCAGAGCTGGGGCCACGATGCCTGAGTCTCTCCCACTTTCTCAGGCCACGATCTGCCCCCAGCTGTTGCAGCTATCCTTTCATCTCTCCAACTTCCCTAAGGGCCATAATCTGTCCACAGTTGAGATCACTATATCACTTCTATTTATTTCTCTCTCTTTCTTTTTTCTCAAACTTCATTTATTTTTTTTATTTTTTATTTTTCTCTATAAGATAATTACTCCATTGACTTGGTTTTGAACTAGTACTTTTTTTTTTTTTTGTCCAATGTTTTTATGAAAGTGACAGATTTTCCCTCATGCTGGATTTTATACCTTCTAAAATTTTGGGAGGAGAAAAAGGTACATCTTTTCCAGTAAACTTTACCCATCTTTGAATTGTGGCCAAAAGTCCTTTTTTCTAAAAGATTGTGTTTCTAATACTTCCAAAGAGTGACTTTGTAAAGTAAAATATGAGTTTTTTTTTTAAGATTTTGTGTATATGTATATATATATATATATATATATATATATATATATACACATACACCCCTTACATTTTTGTAAAAAATTTTATATCTTTACATGTGACAACACTGAAGAAATTACACTTTGCTACAATGTAGTGAGTGTACAGCTTGTATAACTATAATACAATTTGCTGTCCCCTCAAAATAACTCAACACACAGCCATTAATGTCTAAACCGCTGACAAGAAAAGCGAGTATACCCCTAAGTGGAAATGTCCAAATTGGGCCCAAAGTGTCAATATTTTGTTTGGTCACCATTATTTTCCAGCACTGCCGTAACCCTCTTGGGCATGGAGTTCACCAAAGCTTCACAGGTTGCCACTGGAGTTGCCACTGGAGTCCTCTTCCACTCCTCCATGGCGACATGGAGCTGGTGGATGTTAGAGACCTTGTGCTCCTTCACCTTCCGTTTGAGGATGCCCCACAGACGCTCAATAGGGTTTAGGTCTGGAGACATGCTTGGCCAGTCCATCACCTTTACCCTCAGCTTCTTTAGCAAGGCATTGGTTGTCTTTGAGGTGTGTTTGGGTTCGTTAACATGTTGGAATACTGCCCTGCCGCCCAATCTCCAAAGGGAGGGGATCATGCCCTGCTTCAGTATGTCACAGTATATGTTGGCATTCATGGTTCACTCAATAAACCTTAGATCCCCAGTGCCGGCAGCACTCATGCAACCCCAGACCATGACACTCCCACCACCATAGTGTAGGCAAGACACACTTGTCTTTGTACTCCTCACCTGGTTGCCGCTACACACACTTGACACCATCTAAACAAAATAAATTCATCTTGGTCTCATCAGTCCACAGGACATGGTTCCAGTAATCCATGTCCTTGGTCTGCTTGTCTTCAGCTAACTGTTTGCAAGCTTTCTTGTGCATCATCTTTAGAAGAGGCTTCCTTCTGTGAAGCCATGCAGACCAATTTGATTCAGTGTGCGGCGTATGGTCTAAGCACTGACAGGCTAACCCCTCCCCCACCCATTCAACCTCTGCAGCAATGCTGGCAGCACTCATACGTCTTTTTCCAAAGACAACCTTTGGATATGACACTAAGTATGTGCACTCAACCTCTTTGGTCGACCATAGAGATGCCTGTTCTGAGTGGAACCTGTCCTGTTAAACCGCTGTATGGTCTTGGCCACCCTGCTGCAGCTCAGTTTTAGGGTCTTGGCAATCTTCTTATAACCTAGGCCATCTTTATGAAGAGCAACAATTCTTTTTTTAAGATCCCTAGAGAGTTCTTTGCCATGAGGTGCCATGTTGAACTTCCAGTGACCAGTATGAGAGAGTGAGAGTGATAACACCAAATTTAACGCACCTGCTCCCCTTTCACACCTGAGACCTGATAAAACAAAAGAGTAACATAACACCGGGAAGGGAAAATGGCTAATCGGGCCCAATTTGGACATTTTCACTTAGGAGTGTACTCACTTTTGTTGCCAGCGGTTTAGACATTAATGGCTGTGTGTTGAGGTATTTTGAGGGGACAGCCAATGTACACTGTTATACAAGCTGTACACTTACTACTTTACATTGTAGCAAAGTGTAATTTCTTCAGTGTTGTATAAACCTTGTGTAGACCTTGTTAAACGTGTCTACACAGGTGTGTTTATATGGTTTCTTTGTTACTAGAAATTAAGGAGAATTCTTATATGTGTTTTTATCTCTGTAGCCTGTTTCTATTGTCCTTTATTATGAAAATGTGATTTTATTGTATGTTATATGTTTCTTTCACAATCTTATACTGTTTTCCCCTTAGTGGGGTTTTTGTGTCATTAGCTGTCTTCACCGTGGTATTGCAGATAGTTCGGGTCCCATTTGCCTTTCATTAACATAATTGGTTCAAGGTGTGTGATCACATTACCTTGTTACCGTTTGTTTGTCCACCTACAAATGCTTGCCGACTTCCGCGATCTCACTGTGTGGTTATGAGTAAGCGATCTACAGCATCGTGAAACGCGTCAACCCGACACATCTGTTTGTTCACTGTCTGTCTACTTTATTTATGAGGAATAAAGAAACTCATTGATTTCATCATAATACCTTGAGTGCGGTCTCAAACTTGGATTTCTTCTACTCTTGGATGACGGATCTGACCTGCACCGGGTTTGGAACATACACCTGAGCGGCTTTCTCTCATTGTTTCACAATGGAACTATGGGCGATCTATATACATTGACAGGGGTAAAGTCTGCCGCCCAGACGGGTCGGGCCAGGCTTGGTCCGTCTGGGTAAAATATGATCAGGGTGCCTTTGTCAGGGTCCCTCACCCTGAGTATTACATTTAAAAAGAAAAGAAGGAGGAAGTTTCTTTGCAATTTCGCTATTCAAGTCTATGTAATCACGGCTGGGTAGCCGTCACAACTGACCAAGGAATTGACAAAATATAATGCTGAAGTTATGCAAGTTATTAAAAGTGAAGTATGGTTCTATTTATAAGATCCCTTTGACCATCGGGCCAGGATCTCTGTGGATTACAAATACTGTGCTAAAGACTATTCACACTACGTCCAAAGATTTGGTGGGGGGTGCTCTTGAAGACCCCTTTTTAATATTTCCCTGACTCGGCAGGATTGCAGGCCACTCAGGCTCCAGTGGTTTGCCCTGTTTCCTAACAAGAGGTGTTCTGAGAGACAGCAGGGAGATGCTGTGAATAACTTGTATAAGGACTCTTCCTAGGTAGTCATGGGTAGGGTACAGATTCCCCGGAATAGGGGAGAAGTAGGCTCGGCGGGTCAAGATACTGACAAGCAGAGGAGTCAGGGAAGGGAGTGAGAAGGTCGCCCTTGTTAGGAGGGTCTTCTCACTCAACTGTTGAGATAGTTAGTCCTGTAATTTCTTTATGTATGCAGTGTGACTAACCTTTTCCTTTCTCTACAGGTGGGCTCACGGTAGAGATAGTTAGTGAGGAAATACATGTTTGTTTGGAATCCCCACCAAGCGAGTTTGTTTGGTGCGGGGTGCATCTTTTTTTTATGCACCTTAATGTTTGTATATTTGTACAACAAAGATACATATCTATTTTTTCACATAATTTATTTGTACATTTCTTTCTTCCGTTCGCCCCCTTTCCTGGTTTGAGGGATACCTCAGAGCCGATAGGGACATGGCTCATTTTTG
The DNA here is from genome assembly GCF_965119305.1 of Pelophylax lessonae. NCBI lineage: Eukaryota > Metazoa > Chordata > Amphibia > Anura > Ranidae > Pelophylax > Pelophylax lessonae. The sequence continues at coordinate 483,129,023 of NC_138771.1, read as the reverse complement.
GTGTGGGGGGGGGGGGGGGGTGGATGTAGCACCCTCCTAGGTAGGTGCTAGGTAACCTATAGGGGAGACCTTGTCTGCTTATCAGCAGGGTGCAATTATTTAGTTAGGCTTTCATGTGCCCTCAGGTGTGACTGTTGGGCTTGGGAGTCTCCCCACTGCTTCCAATGAGGGTTCTTATTGGACAGTGGAGGAAACCTGGCCAATAGCACACCAGGGCTTGGGTCTATCCCAGAGGGGGCAGAATCTGATGCAAGTCATCCTGGGAAGGGGTACAAGTCTGAGGAGAGCACGTGACAGATGGTCTTTGGCGGGAAGCATAGTCACAGGACAGAGGTCACGGGTGTCTCTCCTCCTGTCAGCGTGGAATGGGTGTCCTAGGCGGCTAGCCTAAGAGGACAGAGTGTTGAGCTGAGCTGCAGAGAGGGATCCAGTGAGCTGAGGACCAAGCGGAGCTGTGGGGGCCGGAGTTTCCAGGAAAGCAGTGTCGTGAGTACTGTAAACTGCCCCGGGGTCTGCCTAGGATACACTTGGAGAACATGCTTAAATGTGCTGTTGTTGCTAGCAGTAACCCTGGCAGACCCACATCCAGCTTAATGGCTGGGAATCCTGCTACATAGATATAGAAAAAAGGTTGCACACCACCAGGAGCTTGAATGAAGTGAAATCCTTTATTACAAAAGCCAAACACGAACAGGATACATGGGATACAGGTAGACGTGTTTCAAACGTGTCAAATGTGCTTGTTCACTACAATAAAGGTGTCAAAAGTTTTCAATTTAGGTGCTTGTTCACTACAATAAAGGTGTCAAAAAGTTTTCAATTTAGGTGCACACCCTTTGGGGTTAGCACCTGCAATCAATCGGCTAAAACCCCAATCCCTAAATAGACAAGTGCAGTGGCTAGCATGACTCGCCCGACAAATAGAAAAGTAAATAGAAATTGTCCGGCTGTACAGTGATGGACATGTAGTGGGTACCAGTGGCGTAGCGTGGGGGGTGCAGGGGGGCCGGCCGCACCGGGCGCAACATTTGGGGGGGCGCATCCCACGCCAGTGTCACTCTAGCAAACTTTAAAAATTCTTCCTAGCGTGTCACTTCAGCCTTTGGCATCTTCAGGCTAAACGATGGCCGGTCGGGGCCCTGTGATTGGGCCAACATTGTCATGTGCGGCAGCGGGGCTGGCCAGTGGCAGAGCCGCGCCTCGCTTCTGGAGCCTGCCTTGCCGTCTTCTAAGTCAGCCCTGCATGTGCCTCCGTCCCGCCTCCTCTAAGCTCTCACAATCCTCCCCGACCCGCCCCCTGTAAGGGCTCGATGACGCGGTGGTGTCCTCTGTGTAGTGGGCAGTGTAGTGTAGTGTAGTGGGCAGTGTAGTGGTCAGGTAGGAATCAGGTAGGTCATTGTAAGGGTCAGTGTCGTGGACTGGTAGGTCAGTATAGGAATCAGGCTGGTCAGTACTATTGTAGGAAGGGACTCGGGGAGTACTAAAAGTCCGCAGGTTAGGGGGCGCAAATTACTTGCCTTGCCCCGGGCGCTGACAACCCACGCTACGCCACTGGTGGGTACTGACCTATATAGGAAGCCCCTTTCAGGCAGCACTATTAATGGCGAAATTGGGACACCCTAAATACACGCCATCAAGGGTATCCCAGTGGGACAGTTTTTATGAATACGCCCAATTTGTAAACATATGATCAGGGGTGACACAGTGCACTCATACGTACATAAAATAGGTTCCTTTTTTAATTGTAATATGACCTATGTGATATATATTATCACTTGCAAAGTGTCTCATGTGCAGTATATAGGACGTACAATTAGACGGGACCATTTTCACGAATATCTATCCAGTATTGAAAAGAACTACTAATGTCGCACGACACTTTAATAGATGTCATGCAGGAGACACATCGGCGGTTGGTGTACAGAACTTAGAAAAGGTTCCTCTACCTAGGGGGGGGTATTTAAACTTTTGTGTAAACGGGAAGTATTTTGAAGCTTTTATTTTCAAATTAGAATTCCTTATGTTTTAAACTATGAGAGGGATATCACTCATTTTCACGAGTGAATCATGCCCACTCTGTTTTACATCTCATGCCCCCTTTCCGGTTGGTTCCTGCATGATGTACATATGGATGTATGCACATTTATCAATATACTGGGCTACTTTTGTAGGCTATCACGATTGGTTTTGTCTATTTTGTCTTTGTTATACATTAGGCTCTGTATGGTCTGCCTCTAGGTCTTTATTTATGGGTCTGTCTCTTTCTTCGCACATCTGAGAACTATTTTTGTTACATGGGGTTGTTTATAACCAACATCAATAATTGTATGTTCTTTTACTAGATTGTACTGAAGCTGGTCGGAAAGTCTGGATTGTTTCAACTCTGCCCCAGGATGTGGAAGGATGAGAGATATCAGTCACTTTTATATATTATTTTTACACAAATTAGGAATTGGGGGGCAAGAGATACTTCCTTAGGTTAATAATAGGACTGTAGGTCCAGATTTACATGTATTAATATTATTAGGATTACTGTCTTTCTTTTACCTGCATATTATTCTATTTTGACATATGCAGTTCGTAATAGTTATCTGGAGCTCTCTGCCTAGCTGCTCATTGTTTTGTTTATGCAACTTTTCTTTGTCTGAATGATTGGCTTTATTCCTTTCATCGGGGTGAATTTTATCACCATTGACGATATTGATGATCGGTAGGTGTATGAGCCCGCACAGATGATGTTTTTATTTACTTTTCTATTTGTTAGACGCTGCCAGCTTAATGACACCCCCAGATTATTTTGCATTACGCACTGCGAACTGTCAATTCAGATAGGAATCGGATCGCATAGGTGTCAACACCCACGCTATCCGATTCTGGTGCGGACCAAAAAAAGGGTTCTGCACGACTTCGGTCTAAGTGCAATGCAAATTCAGCCATACAATCTGTATGGTTGAATTTGCATCGCACAGACATCGCTTTTGATTTGCATAGCAGTGCGGTGCAAATTACATGCGATGTCTGACATTGCTATAGTGTGAACTGGCACTGAGATGATCAGATAGCCTATTGATTGCAAGTGCTAACCCCAAGGGGTGTGCACTTAGATTGAAGGCATTCTGACACTTTTATTGTAATGAACAAGCACGTTTGACACATGTGAAATGCGTCTACCTATACAGTGGGGATCAAAAGTTTGGGCACACCAGGCAAAAATTTGTATTAATGTGCATAAAGAAGCCAAGGAAAGATGGAAAAATCTCTAAAAGGCATCAAATTACAGATTAGACATTCTTATAATATGTCAACAAAAGTTAGATTTTATTTCCATCATTTACACTTTCAAAATAACAGAAAACAAAAAAATGGCGTCTGCAAAAGTTTGGGCACCCTGCAAAGTTAATATCTTGTACTGCCCCCTTTGGCAAGTATCACAGCTTGTAAACGCTTTTTGTAGCCAGTCTTTCAATTCTTGTTTGAGGTATCTTTGCCCATTCTTCCTTACAAAAGTCTTCCAGTTCTTTGAGATTTCTGGGCTGTCTGTCACGCACTGCTCTTTTAAGGTCTATCCATAGATTTTCAATTATGTTGAGGTCAGGAGATTGTGAAGGCCGTGGCAAAACCTTCAGTTTACGCCTCTTGATGTAATCCCCCTGGATTTCGAGGTGTGTTTGGGATCATTATCCATTTGTAGAAGCCATCCTCTCTTTAACTTCAGCTTTTTCAAAGATGGCATCAAGTTACCATCCAAAATTTGCTGAAATTTTATTGAATCCATTTTTCCTTCTACTCGTGAGATGTTCCCTGTGCCACTGGCTGCAATACAACCCCCAAGCATGATTGATCCACCTCCAGACTTAACAGTTAGACAGAGGTTCTTTTCATTAAATTCTATGCACCTTCTTCTCCAAACGTACCTTTGCTCATTCCAGCCAAAAAGTTCAATTTTAACCTCATCGGTCCACAGAACTTTTTTCCAAAATGCATCAGGCTTGTCTAAATGTGCATTTGCAAAGTTCAAACGCTGATTTTTGTGGTGAGGACGTAGAAGAGGTTTTCTGCTGATGACTCTTCCATGAAGACCATATTTGTACAAGTATCTCTTTATAGTGTAATAGTGTACCACAACTCCAGTGTCTGCCAAATCTTTTTGGAGGGATCGTGCAGTCAAACGTGGGTTTTGAATTGTTTTTCTCACAATCCTGCGAGCTGTTCTGTCTGATATTTTTCTTGGTCTTCCAGATCTTGCTTTAACTTCCACTGTTCCTGATGACTGCCATTTCTTAATTACATTGTGTACAGAGGATATTGACATCTGAAAACGCTTTGCTATCTTCTTATAGCCTTCTCCAACTTTGTGAGTGTCAACTATTTTCAGTTTTCTAGACAACTGCTTTGAAGATCCCATGGTGCTGATTGTTGGGGCATTTAAAACCTTTGAGATTGACATCACCTGGTCTTCCCAGATGATGATTGAGAATAATCCATGACACTGGCAGGTCTCAGCCTTGCAAAGGGTGCACTGCATGCTATAAATTCTGCAGGGTGCCCAAACGTTTGCAGACGCCATTTTTTTGTTTTCTGTAATTTTTAAAGTGTCAATGATGGAAATAAAATCTAACTTTTGTTGACATATTATAAGAATGTCTAATCTGTAATTTGATGCCTTTTGGAGATTTTTCCATCTTTACTTGGCTTCTTTATGCACATTAATACAACTTTTTACCTGGGGTGCCCAAACTTTCGATCCCCACTGTATATCCTATATGTGTTTTTCGCTTATGTAATAAAAGATTTCACTTCGTTCAAGTTCCTGGAGGTGTGCCAACTTTTTTTCTATATCTGAAGAAAAGCATCCCCACAACATGATGCTGCCACCACCAACATGATGTGTTCAGGGTGATGTTCAGTGTTAGTTTTTCGCCACACATAACGTTTTGCTTTTAGGCCAAAAATTTAAATTTTGGTCTGTCTCATTAGACCAGAGCACCTTCTTACACAAGTTTGCTGTGTCCCCCCACATGGCTTCTCACAAACTTATGGCTTTCTTCTTGCCACTCTTCCATTAAGGCCAGATTTGTGGAGTAGATGACTAATAGTTGTCCTGTGGACAGATTCTCCCACCTGAGCTGTGGAGCTCTGCAGCCCTCTTGGCCTCTTGGCTGCTTCTCTGACTAATGCTCTCCTTGCCCCGCCTGTCAGTTTAGGTGGATAGCCAGGTCTTGGCAGGTTTGCAGTTGTGCCATACTCTTTCTATTTTGGGATGATGTATTGAACAGTGCTGATGTATGTTTAGGCCTTTTCTTAAAATAAAAACTTTTGTACAAGAACAGTGCTCCGTGAGATTTTCAAAGCTTGGGATATTTTTTATAAACTAACCCAGGTTTAAACTTTATCCCTGACCTGTCTGGTGTGTTCCTTGGCCTTCATGTTGCTTTTAGTTCACTAAGGTTCTCTAACAAACCTCTGAGGGCTTCACAGAACAGCTGTATTTATACTGAGATTAAATTACACACAATTGGACTCTATTTATTAATTAGGTGACTTCTGAAGGCAATTGGTTCCACTAGATTTTACTTAGGGGTATCAGAGTAAAGGGGGCTGAATACAAATGCACACCACACTTTTCCGATATTTATTTGTAAAAAAAAAGTTTGAAAACCATTTATTAATTTTCCTCCCACTTCTTCATGTGCCACTTTGTGTTGGTCTATCATATAAAATCCCAATAAAATGGGATTTTTGACTTACCGTAAAATCAATTTTTCGACGGTAAGTCAAAAAATCCCATTTTCTCTTACGTTCATTGACGGACACAGTTCCCAATCGTCTTAACCATTGGGAAGTCCCAAAGCAATGTTAAACATGAGGGGTGGGAACAGCAAAAAGGAAATTCCCAAGGCTAACCATAGCCAACCAGGTAAACAGGAGCTCAACAAAAGCAACTGGAGCTCACCTGAAAAAAAACAATACACCCTCAAAGAGGACCAGGTCCTCTAAACAGCAGCCTGCAAAAACCTTGCAGCCAAGGGAAGCATCCACAGATGCCAATACATCCACTTTTTTAGAACTTTGTGAAAGTATGCACCGACGACCAGGTGGTCGCCTTGCAAACCTGCGTTACAATGTCTTCAATCAAATGAAAATCAGAGACAACCTTTGGAAGGAACGACGGACAGGGACGAAGAACCACCTTATCTCTGTGAACCACCAAGTAAGGTGAACGACAGGATAACGCTGCCAATTCCGACACCCTGCGCGCAGAGTTGATAGCTACCAAGAAGGCCACCTTCTGGGGCAGCTTAAGAAGGGGAATCTCCCGAAGATTCTCAAAAGGAGGCTTCTGGAGGACTTAGTCCCCAAATTGAGGTCCTAAAGTGGCAACAGAGACCGCACTGGAGGGACCAATTGCCTAACTCCCCGAAGAAAAGTACGCACCGGGAAGTATATGGCCAAGGGCCATTAAAAGAAGACCGCTAAGGCCGACACCTGACCCTTGATAGTACTCAAGGCCAGTTTATGCTCAACCTCCCGTTGAAGTAAGGTCAAGATCCGAGCCACCGGGAAATAGCAAGGATGACTTTCAAGAGACTCACACCACGCATTGTATGACTTCCACGTACAATGGTAGATCTTCCTAGAAGTGGATTTCCTAGCTTTTAACAGCGTTGGAATCACTGACTCCGACAAACCTTTATCCATCAGCACCTGGCGTTCAATACCCAAGTCGTCAAAGCCAGCGACTGTAAAGCAGGAAGGAAGATTGGTCCTTGGGACAGCAGATCCTCCCTGAGAGGAAGTTTCCAAGGAACATCGGTGACCAGCTGCACAAGATCGGCATACCAAGCCCAGCGAGGCCAGTCCGGAGCCACTAAGGGTAAACCTTCTTGCTGAAGGAGCCTTGTCCGTAGATCTGGAGAAGCCCTGCTTGGCTTGCTAGACCAGGTTTGTTTGGATCCTCCAGAAGAGGCCCTGAAAGGCTTTGAGCTCTTATCAGTTGACCCTGAGGGAAGAAACATACTCTTTCCCCCTGTGAGACCTTTAATGATGTCATCCAGGGTAGCTCCAAACAGGCAAAATGGAACAGTCCACTTCTTAATAAGGGACTCCTTATCAAGGTTTCGCCTAGTAAAGTGCTTAGGGACCCCAAAGGGACGCTTTGCTCATCCCCACTCTTTAGTGACAAATCTGTCAAAATAGGCGGGGAAAGGCAACCCCTTTGCCGCTCTGGATGGCTTGTGAGTGCCAAAAGAACCTGCGTCTCTGTCGCAGCTGTGTCCTCCTTCATCAAGGTCTCATGCACAGATACAATCAGTGCTTCCACCAGTGCCTTTTCTTGCGCGGTTGCAGATGTGGAGGAATCATCCTCACTATCTGAGGATTCTGGGCACGTGGCCAAATCAGATTAAGGATCTGATGAGACAGATGAGGCAGGGAAAAGCAGGAGGCACTTTTTGCTAGCCCTTCGCCGGAAGCCACCTCCACCCAGAACACAAAGGACTCCAGGACCACCGTCCATGCATCAATGGATGGTAGGGACCTGGAGGGCCCTTCAGCCTCAGAGAGGGGATCAGGTGGGGAAATGGGCTCCAAAGACTCCATGAGTCACCAGGGGGACCCCACAAAAAGTGTAAAACACTGCAAAGGGACAACCCCCACTGAGCTGGCAGCACCACCCGGTCGCCAGGCACAAAGCACCAAATGATCCTCAGCAGAGAGGGAGAGGACCCCACCAGATTCACCACCCATCAGAAACAGGCACCTGCAGCCATCAGGATAATCTGAACCCAAGGCGCGGTGATCAGGAATGAGCACCAGGGGATGAGAAGGGGCTCCCACCACTGAAATTGCCACCCACAGGGCTCCACTGTCATGGCCGCCGCTATTTTCAATGGCAAATGCAGGACTACACAAACATGGCTGCCGTGCACACAGGCTACCGTAAACAAGCGGCCCCGTGAGGCTCCCAGGAACGCAGGAGGAATTCCTAGGCCTCAAGGACAGGCCCAGGCAGGACAGGAGGCCCTGGCAGGAGGACCCACCAGGTACAACCCACCCCACAGCACAACCGACTGTTCAGTCGCCAGCGGCGCACCCCCATCACTAGTTTAGTATATACGCCCGGAGGTGTACCAGACCACCCACACAGCCCCAGCATAAATAGAATGGGGGGGTAGGATGGGGGGACAGAAGAAGGTTGGGATGCCAGATGGGAAGGAGGGGCCCCGCCCACCCCAAAACCCTCCAGGGGGGGACAGCTACTCACCATACCAGGAACCAGGCGGGCACCGCTCCAGACAGAACCTCCTCGCCTTCAAAATGGGGGGGCTGTCGGCCAGGAGGAACACTTCGACTTGGGCCGAGACCTGGTCGTATGCGACCTTGCAAGGCTTTTAACCCGCTCGCCAGCCCCCGTCCAGTGGGGCTTTGTTTCGGCCGACCTAGCGCAGAGCTGGGGTCTGCACGCACTCGCTGGCCAGACTGGGGGGACCACTGGATCTAGATTACCAAGCCCGTTGCTCAGTCTGGCAGTTGATTGTAGATCTCACAAGAAAAAAACAGGAGAAATACCTAAAAAGAAAAAAATTGCCAGGATCAGAGATCCCAGCAAGGAACTAGTTCCTTACTCCTGAGTAGGCAGAAAAAAATGTGTCCATAGGCGTAGCCAGACTTTTTTTTCTGCCTAGTGTCTTACTCCTGTAGGGGGCAGTATAACCCAATGGTTAAGAAGATCAGGAGCTGTGTCCGTCAATGAATGAAAGAGAAAATACATTTACGTTTTTGGTGGTAACATAACAAAATGTGGAACATTTCAAGGGGTATAAATACTTTTTCAAGGTACTGTATCTGATGAAGTTTGTCGGCAGTAACTGTCTACTATATTTAGGCCAGGCAAACAGGTCTTGGGAAGGGATAAGTTACTATTACAACAAGTGGAATCAGAATAGAGAAAAAAGAGAACTGTAGTAGCGCAGGGGACAGCCAGATTGCTTGGGAAGAAGAGTGACCACATAGGTCCCATTTTTTAATTCCTTCGCCCTTGCATGACTATTACAGGGATAATAAAGGCTCACTTTTTTTTAAAAAATAACAAACGTTACATTTACCTGCTTTGTGCAAGGGTTTTGCACAGAATAGCCCCGATCCTTCTCTTCTTGGGTACTCCACGAGCACTCCTGGCCCCTCCTCCTTGCCAAGTGCCCCCATAGCAAGCTGCTTGTTATAGGGGCACTCGTGCGTGCTTGCTCCCAAGCCGCCCTTGCTCTTGTGCACATCGCTGGATCGAGATCGCTGCACACAGAAGGTTTTTTTTAACTTCATGCTTAGGATGTGTGTGAGAAGTCAATAAACTTTTTTTTTTTCCTTCCACAGAGAAGATCTCTGGCATCACATTATCAGTTTAGATGGTGCAGAGCATGCCAATCTTGAAGGCCCATGTTATATGGGGGAGGAAAAGCACATTTTATGACTATCATCCTTATTTAAGAGCTTTGTGCATTGATATTGAAGGTGTGTAAAGTGCGGCAAATAATCAGAATCCACTTTTCTGAAATCATGTCAGGTTGCTATGGGTTACTGCACTTTGCACACTGCTCTTTCAATATGTGATAGTTGTGCTGGAAATATACAATTAGCTGATAGAGGTGAAAGAGAGAGTAGGAAATTTGCATTTACATGTGACAGGTTTTAGATATGCGATAAGTTTCCCTTTGGCACCCCTGACCATCAGCACCTAATGAGGAGACAGGTGGGCCTCACCACAAGACAGCGACCTCACCAAACCACAGCTGCCCACCTCTCTAATCACATTTGTGTACCGGATGCTGGCACGGGAAGCATATTTAGATTTTCCTTTTATTAGTTAATATCCCCGTCCGGCACCCCGGAGCATCAGACCTCCTTCCTGCCCGGCTCAGCCGTGACTTTGCCGCCTCCTACAGGGCGCAGCCTCCCCCTAATTAACTGTCAGAACAGCACAGGAGGCCGGCGTTGGGTGAAGCAATTATTTTGAAGGGTATTAAGTCATCAGATTTACTTTTATCTCGATTGCATTGTGGAAATCGTCTATAATTAATGGCGGGAGCTTATTAGGAAAATGATTAGGCAAATTACACAGGTGTCGGATGCATTTTTTATGATAAATTTGCTGGAACAATCCCGCGATTCCATCTGTTCGCCTTGTATCAGAATGTCACTCTGGAAGGAATTGATGGCGCGGAGTCATACAAAGTTAATGGACAGCCCGCGCACAGATTTATGGAAGGGAGATAAAACGCAGTTTGTAAATAGGTGAAAACGCCTCTTGGGCTTTCTCAAATGTCAGCGTTAAAGTAGCGGTGAATGGTAATAGTGCGCTGGCTTTCATTAACGTCGCACACCCTGCAGGCCCTAATAAGCGGAAAACGAGGAGATGAGTAATGGAGGCTTCCTCGATTTACTCTCTTTTCAATGTCACCAGACGTCCAGACAGATGACGATTCACCAGAATTATTTCTAGGGGGGTCATTCAATAACGCCATAACAAGCACCATGCAGTGATAAATGCAGCTCAATGTGTGCCCAGTCTACGCTGAGAATTGCGGCCTCATCTTATGGGTGGTTGGTAAAGTTCCCTGTATGATGTTACACCAGGCTCAAGGCCTCTCACCCACTACCCCTCTCTGATAATGCAGGTTCCTGCTCAGTTCTCCCATGAAGACCTCTGCTTTGACAATCCACCGATAACAGTTGATCTAGATCAGGGATCCTCAAACTACTGCCCTTCAGCTGTTGTGGAACTACACATCCCAGGAGGCTTTGTAAAACTCTCACATTCACAGACAATACAAGATATGATGGTAATTGTAGTTCCTGAAGAACTGGAGGGCCATACCCCTGATCTAGATGGACTTGTGTCTTTTTTCAACCTAACTAACTACCTAACTTGCTGTACATCTCTTTCAGACTTTGTCGCTTTGCAGTGACCTTTCAGTCGCCTCGTGATAAACCCACAAAGCCTTCTTGGTGCATCTGTCTAAAATCCCCACCGCAGGAAAACGTATTTTTAGACGTTGGAAACAATTCAGATTGGAGCAGAATAGAGGAGGCTGGAGGGCGGTGGGGAGGCAATTGGCAGAGGATGTCTACTACACTCAAGATCATCAATTAACCAGCAACGTCTGGAAAGTTTCTGAACCAATGCCACGAATCGTGTTTGGGATTGATGCTTGATTCGTGATTGGGATTGTGGCTGTGTGGCATGGATCTTCCTGACCGTCTATAATGGAGCCACACATGGCATTTTGCAGAAATTTAAATCATCTTTAATCACAGAAATGGCTGCACAGATCCTGGCAATCTACCCCCAACATTTTTAGCATTTTTGTGCTTTCAACAGAAGCTGTTGGCGGTTGGTGGCCTTGATTCGTTTTAATCTTTTTGCAATATTGGAATCATGGGACCCATTGACCAATGGATGGCTATAAGAGATGCTGCCCCCTGCAGACAATTCTCTGCTCTGTCATCTTTCTTTTCATCCTCCGCTGTTCACTGTGCACAGCTATTTACCTTCATTAACCACTTAATCCCCGGAAGATTTTACCCCCTTCCTGACCAGGGCCTATTTTGCGATTCGCAACTGCGTGACTTTAACGGACAATTGCGCGGTCGTGCGACACTGTACCTAAACGAATTTGATGTCCTTTTTTTCCCCACAAACAGAGCTTTCTTTTGGTGGTATTTGATCACCTGTGCAATTTTTTGATCATGCACCTTTAAACAAAAAAAAGAGCGTCAATTTTGCAAAAATAATATTTTTCTCATTTTTTTATATGAAATTCCCCCCCCCCAAAAAAAGTAAAAATCTAAATGTTTTAACATTTTGGGCCAATTTTTTTTTTTTTACCATATGTTTGGTAAAAAAAAAAAATAGCAAAAAGCGTATTTTGATTGGTTTGCGCAAAAGTTATCGCATTTACTAACAAAGGGAAAGATTTTTGTCATTTTTGTTGTTTTTTTTTTTTAACGCGTAATGGCGGCGATCTGCGATTTTTTTTTGCGGGACTGCGACATTGCGGCGGACAGATCGGACCCTTGACTGACATTTTTGACACTTTTGGAGTTACCAGTGACATTACTACAGTAATCAGTGCTATACATGTGCACTGTTACTGTAAAATGACACTGGCAGTGAAGGGGTAAACATTTTTTGAGAGGGAGGGGTTATGTGTGTCCCTAGGGGCGTGATTCTAACTGTGATTGGCTGTGGTTTGAGGTGTAGTAACAGTGATCAACGGTCCTACATAGTAGAACCGTATGATCACCATTCATACACAGGGGAGAATGACAGGCGGCTTGTTTACATTAGCCGCCTGCCCTTCTCCCGCTCTAACGGACGATCGCGAGTGACCGGCGGACATCGGGTCCACCAAGCACACGCGCGGGGGGGGGGGGGGGGGGCGCCGGCGGCACAGGCTAGCAACGTATTCCTACGTCGCTTTGCCTGTGAGGGGCTGACCGCCAACGTAAATAGTCGTGCGGCGGTCGGCAAGTGGTTAAAGCATAGAATGAAATCGGCACAGACAGACTTAAATATTCCCTAATATATTGACAATACACACAAAGAAAATGCCCAGTTTCCTGACTGTTATTCTTCTCTGTTACCTCCTATTCTCATATATTTTGTAAAGAAGAAATGTTTCCCAATCTATTACTTGCAGGACGGTCAGAAATCAGCGTAGTCAGGAATTGGTCACTGTGATATCTGGGCTTTCCTGGCAGCAATCCAATCACCTCCATGCTCTCATTAAAATAACTAAGGTATATTTTCATGCTCAGTAGAGTAACACTTTCAGGTATTTATTACCTCTCACAGAGATCACAGTACTTCCCCTGACAGTGCCTTTATCAGATTTTCTCTCCAGAAGGACAGTGCCATATTTGTTTAGGTATCATCCAGGACCCTTTTCTATTTCCTGGATTGAGATGCCAGCTCAGAGATGACACAGTCATCTAAATAATTGTGCCTATGCAGTTCTGGGCTGTGTTCACAAGTGTCTGACACAGATCAGCCCCTGCTGCAGTCGCTCAGCTGCTCCATGTCAATAAATGCTATTTATTGCAGTTTTTGCTGCTGATTTCTGGAAGAGGGATGACTGAAATGCTTATAAAATGCATGTCAGTCTGCCCAAAACACATTGCAGACCAGATGACATGTATTAGAAATAGGTATTAGTGACATTAGAATTTTTCATGAAACTATAATACAGATGGGACTTCCACTGCTTTATGTCAGAGCTATGCAAACAGCAGATGCAGTGATAACGGACTGCGTGAACTATAAATAAGATTCTTCATCTGGGTGTGTGTAGAGCAGACATGCAGCTTTGGATGGTCCGCTGGTGGCTCGCTGTCAGGGTGGTGATGTCTCAATAAGGTCCTATGTGGATCTCCACTGTGTACTGTGGTGCTGCAGTGCCCTCTGGTGCCTCCACACACCACCTTGCTGTGTCCACATTCAGTTTTGTAGTTGGTTTGGATGTACGTATAAAAACACAGAGAAAGAGACCTGTTCTCCGGAGTATTTCTAATTTTGCGATGCCAGTATTCTTGGGTTGGAACACCATTTGTATAATTTTTTTGGTTGTTGAATTTTATCTGTGCTTTGACAATCTTTTCTCCTTTTGTGTCGTTTAAAATTCTGAAAGCTTCTACATAAAAAAAAGAAATAAAAAAAATGATTTCTGGTATTTGGTAAAATAGAAGAAGCCACGCACTACACCACAAATGCTGACCTACTCTAATCCACAAGAGTACCACCAGTGGATGTTTGGAGCAAGTAATACATTGGGGTTTATTTACTAAAGGCAAATCCACTCTGCACTACAAGTGCACTGCAAGCACACTTAAGCCCCGTACACACGCTACGAATTTCCGCCGACCGGTCGTCCGTTTTTTGTGGCATGCCAGTCTGATGTGGAAAGTGAAGAGGTTTTTTTCATACGAATTTTCCCGTACGACAAAATTCTACTTCAGAAGTGATGTCATGTGTTGGATTGATTTGAATGTGTTCTTTCGTCTCTGAGCATGCCTAGTCTTTTTTCTGTTGAAATCTGTACTAATGAGACGAAAATCAGACGTTGTATTACGGACAACAAAAATTTTATAGCTTGCACATCAGGATTTTGTCAGCCGAAAAGTCGGAGTCGGCTGTCGAAAGCACCATACTAACAATCCGAAAATCGGCAGATCGGTCGTCGGACGAAATTTCCCTTCCGAATTTCTTATTATGTGTACGGGGCTTTAGAAGTGCAGTCGCTGTAGATCTGAGGGAGCATGCAAGGAAAATAAAAAACAGCATTCTTGCTTGCACATGATTGGATGATAGAAACCAGCAGAGCTTCCCCTCATTTCAGATCTTCCCCTTAGATCTACAGCGTAGTGCACTTGTAGTGCAGAGTGGATTTGCCTTTAGAAAATCAACCCCATTGAGACCTGCTGGAGGCTTTCACCATCCCAGCTGAGCAGAGCCAAATAAAGACATCATGATCATAGTTTTGAGATATTACGCTAAGAATATATAAACTTTTACAACAACATAAAAAAACAAGTTCGAAATAATACTAATATATACAGCTCAGCCATACCATTAAGACCACTGACAAGTAACGTAAATACCATTGATTGTCTTGATACAGCGGCATCTGAAAGTGGGTGAGATATACTCGGCAGCACATGATCATGTCTCTGAAGTTGATGTGTTGAAAGCAGAAAAAAACAGCAAGCAGAGGATCTGCAAAATTAAAACTTTTGCGGAATGCTCGGTCCGCAGGGATCAGGACCTACTAAATGTGGTCCAAGGAAGGAAAACTGATGAACTGTCGACAGGGTCATGGGCAGCCAAGACTCATTGATGCACGCAAAGGCTGGTCCACGTTAATGCTGATTCTGATAAACACACAGTGCATTCCAGTTTGTTGGGTATGGGGTTGTGTAGCTGAAGACCGGTCAGGGTGCCCATGCTGACCAATGTCCACAGCCAAAAGCGCCCACAATGGGCATGTAAGCATCAGATGGACCGTGGAGCAATGGAAGAAGGGGACCTGGCTTGATGAATCACATTTCCATTTTTACATGTGGCTGGGTGAATGCGTGTCGCTGACCTAGGGAGAAGATGGTACCAGGAAGCACTAGGGGGAAAAAGGCAAGCTGGCGTAGGCAGATAAAACAGCATACCTTCAGGGGTCTAGTGCAGTCCATGTCTCGACGGGTCAGGGCTGTTTGGCAGCAAAAGGGGGACCTACTCAATATTAGGTAAATGGTCATAACTTTATGGCTGATCATTGTATATCACATATCTACAATGACAGCAAGAAATAAAATCTATGTCTATTACACAGTGCTAAAAAAAACATCCTGTTTGCGTAGCCCCTTACAATTTAAATCTATCGGTGAACGCTTAAAAAAACAAAAAACATTTTTTTAGCGTGCGCTGTAGCATGTTTATGCACTATTTTATTGGAAATCACAGGGCATGAAAATGTGCAGGAAATCAGGCAAGCCTCATTTTTACCAACATAGCTCACAGATGTAAACGGCTTCATTGGATTCAGTGAGGGGAAGTTATCAAAACTGGTGCAGTCAAAATCTGGAGCAGCTGTGCATGGCAAGCAATCAGCTTCTTTTATTTTAAAAACCTAACTAAACAAGTTGAAGATAGAAGCTGATTGGTTGCTATGCACAGCTGCTCCAGATTCTGGCTGCTGCAGTTTTGATAAATCTCCCTTAATGTCTTTATGTTTATATCATATGCATTTTTGTGCGTTCCATATTGCACATTAAAACACAAAGGTTTAAAAACCAGGCATTAATGTTAACAATGTGCACATAAAATGGAAATTCAATTTTACTTCTGATCAGGTCGCGCGCTGCACATCATCACCTAAAGAAGAATGTGCACCATCTCCCGACAATTGGACAACCACTCACCCACTGTGCACCATCACCTGAGGATTGGACAACCACTCACCCATTGTGTACCAACACACCTGTGCAGCATCACCCGACAATTGGACAAGCATTCACCCACTGTGCACCATCACCTGATTATTGGATGAGCACTGACCCACTGTGCATCATGATGATCAGACAAGCAATCAACCACCACTGTGCACCATCTCTACCAATCTACAGTGTTTCGATTAGGGATAGACCGATTATCGGTATATTGGGGGCTGATATGCACTCTCCCCGATATATCGGTATCAGCTCCGGAACTGGCCGATATTGCTGATATTATTGTGACGTCATTCTGCCTTCACCTTGGACAGCCTCGTCTGGAGTCGGGACTAGTTTCACGGGAGTGTATCATAGCCATACACCCACCCACAGCAGCCCGGTGCCAGCCAGCCACAGGCCTTGTAACAGCCAGCCACCCACAGGCCCTGCACCAGCCAGCCATCCACAGCCCCTGTGCCAGCCACCCACCACAGGGTGCCAGACAGCCAGCCCCCACAGGCCCTGTACCAGCCAGCCACAGGCACTGTACCAGACAGCCGCCCACAGGCCCTGTGCCAACCACCCTCCTACCACAGGGTGCCAGCCAGCCAGCCACCTACCACAGGGTGCCAGACAGCCAGCCACCCACCACAGGGTGCCAGACAGCCAGCCATCCACCACAGGGTGCCAGACAGCCAGCCACCCACCACAGGGTGCCAGCCAGCCAGCCATCCACCACAGGGTGCCAGCAAGCCAGCCACCCACCACAGGGAGCCAGCCAGCCACCCACCACAGGGTGCCGGCCAGCCAGCCACCCACCCACCACAGGGTGCCAGCAAGCCAGCCATTAGGCATTAATCAAAAATTAACATGTTCAGTACCAGATTTGTGTCAAAAATTGTCTTTATTTTTCAAAACTTTAAATGTACAAAATATCGGCCCATATTGGCTGATACGTTGTGACTAGGGATAGACCGATTATCAGCAAGGCCTATATATCGGGGGTCGATATGCACTTTCCCCGATATATCGGTATTGTCCCCACAACTGGCCGATATTTTTGTGACATCATTCTACCTTCTTAGGCCGCCTTCCTCGTCTTGGACAGCCTCATTTGGAGTCGGGACTAGTTTCGCGGGAGTGTATCACAGCCATACACCCACCCACAGCAGCCCGGTTCCAGCCAGCCAGCCACAGGCACTGTACCAGCAAGCCAGCCAGCCACCCACAGGCCCTGCACCAGCCAGCCACTGACAGGCCCTGTACCAGCCATAGGCCCTGTACCTGCCAGCCAGCCACCCACAGCCCCTGTGCCAGTCACCCACCCACCACAGGGTGCCAGCCAGCCATCCACCACAGGGTGCCAGACAGCCAGCCACCCACAGACAGGGTGCCAGACAGCCAGCCACCCACAGGCCTTGTACCAGCCAGCCATCCACAGGCCCTGTACCAGCCAGCCACCCACAGGTCTTGTGCCAGCCACCCACCTACCACAGGGTGCCAGCTAGCCACCCACCCACCACAGGGTGCCAGCCAGCCAGCCACCCACCACAGGGTGCCAGCAAGCCAGCCATTAAGCATTAAACAAAAATTAACATGTTCAGTACCAGATTTGTGTCAAAAATTGTCTTTATTTTTCAAAACTTTAAATGTACAAAATATCGGCCGATACCGATATGTTGTGACCAAAATATCGGTATCGGCCCTGAAAAAAACATATCGGTCTATCCCTAGTTGTGACCAAAATATCGGTATCGGCCCTGAAAAAAACATATCGGTCTATCCCTCATTTCGATGCGGGCTTATCCACTGTAAATCATCACCAAACGATTGGACAAGCACTCACCTACTGCACAATATCACCTGATGATCGGTTGAGCACTCCCCCAGTGTGCACCATTACCTGATAATCGGAGGAGCATTCCCTTGATGTGCACATCACGTGGTGATTGTACACGCACTCACAAACTGTGCACCATTACCTGACAATTGGAGCAGACTTAAATATATAGGGCCAGCGCTTAGGATTTTAAAATGAATAATACAATATATAAAAAGCTGCTGCTGATAAAAGGGGGTGCCTTTAAATATATAAAAATTGGTGAAGTATCAGCGCTGCTTACTTATTGTGTATGCACATACATGAAAAATTCCTCACTGTTACTCTTATTAACCTGTGTTATGCAAAAAGTGCTAGTGCTAAAATATGTCAATGTGATACACGTCAAAACTCTTCAATATATAATCGTGTTCATAAATACTTATAAATATAGTGCATATAAATACAAAGTGCTCCAGTGATAGGGATCAAAAAATAAATAATAAATATCTCCAGTGAAAAGTTCATATATAAAAAAATTCATAAAAAAATGTTCATAAATTCTCCAATTAATTATATTGTGCTGAGTGACAGTCTTTGTGCAAACCAACAAATCCACTACAAAGTGCTAAGTGCTTGCTTAGGATATGGAATTGTAGGCCACACTCCCGCATAATCTCACTTAACTTAACTAGAATAATAACACTGACCCCAGTTTTGGCAAAGAAAAGGCCGCGGCACTCTTTATTGGTTTAAATAAATAAATTAAATCATAACAATTACTTTGAATAGTTAAATCATTCAATTCAATTGAATCATCAATTACTTGCTTGTAAAAACACTCAAACTGAAATAACTTATAATTGCTCAGTTATAAAACAACTCGAGCAACAATAAACATAAAATACCATACGAAATACAATGTCCCCCCTAGTATACTAGGGTGACCCAACCACACAAAGGTGCACGCGACAAAGGGAGGGGGGGCGGGGAACTTTCTTCTTTGTGCTCTTCGGTGCAAAAGGAAGCACCCCAGCCCAAACCAAGCTTATAAAGCCTCTGCCCCAGCTTGCTAGAACCTTCCCTGCACACCGATTGGCGGATACCTGCTGTATGCTCAGGTAAAATTAACCTCCTACTAGCCTAAACCTGTAAACCTATACCCCTATGCTTACCTGACAGAACTGCTAATGGTGGCCACAATCCCACACAAGTGGCCACATAATGTGCCCCCTTTTATATGGAATTGTAGGCCACACTCCCGCATAATCTCACTTAACTTAACTAGAATAATAACACTGACCCCAGTTTTGGCAAAGAAAAGGCCGCGGCACTCTTTATTGGTTTAAATAAATAAATTAAATCATAACAATTACTTTGAATAGTTAAATCATTCAATTCAATTGAATCATCAATTACTTGCTTGTAAAAACACTCAAACTGAAATAACTTATAATTGCTCAGTTATAAAACAACTCGAGCAACAATAAACATAAAATACCATACGAAATACAATGTCCCCACCAGCCGGGCTTGAGCAACAAGGACGGCCCTACCCCACCACCGCGGCCCTTTCAATGCTACACTGCAGCCCTAGATTTAAAATATCAATCCCCACATCTGAAAGGCGAATGCCATCCTGGCGATAGAGCCCCTGGATGCCACCCTCCAGATCCACATGCCTATAGGACAAGCCGCCAATAGACGGCATAAACTTTTCCATTGCCCTATTTACCCTTTTCCTCATCTTCTCCATGACTTTCCTCTGCGATGAGGAAAGCCAAGGAAGCCGAGGAACTATTTCAGAAAATACCACCACTGTCCCTGGAGACGAGAGGGAAAATAAATGCAAATCTCTCTTAATCTTAAATAGTAAGTCCAAAGTTTTAATATTACCAAGGTCATTACCCCCAGCGTGAATAACCACGATGGACGGAGGAGGCCAAACTTGGAACAATCTAGACAAATGAAAGTACAGCTGGTGCCACTGCAAGCCTCTAATTCCTTTCCAAAATAATTTAAACTCCAGAGGTAGTGCTAAATTTGTACTGTAAATACGATGTGAAGCTCTTTTCCTCGCCCAAAAAATGAATGAGTGGCCCAAGATCCAGACTGTTCGCTGAAAACCTGAAGGATTCAAATAAACCAGTTAGTCCTTACATACACTTTAAAACATTTTGATTTCCACCTTCCCATACTTTGTATTACCCTGTCCGAAAATCCCCTTCTAGCTGCCTCTGATGCTGCCCCTATCCTGAATGAATGTGAGGAAAACCTAAAATTTTTTAAGCCCAGCCGCTCTAAGCATTTCCGTAAAACAAAATCGAATTGATATTTTGTGAGTGGAGTGGAATCCATGTGGACCAAAAAAACGCCCACCACCAACCAAATTGATTGACCATGCCCAACGGGCAAACACCCTGATTATGCTGAGCCTTAATAGTAATTGCCACACCTCTCCCCAGAGTGTCCGACTTTGAGCGACGTAACCAAATCTGGACATCTTCCCTGCCTACCACTACCTGATCATATAAAAGGCCTCCCTCAGTCTTATTTGACAAAGGTAGCAGCTCAGAGATGCGGAGCGCCTCAAAAAAGGTCAATACAAAAGCCATTCTGAACAACAGTGCTTCATAGTCAGAATTACACACTAATGAGGTCATACCGCAGATATCCCCCAATAACTCAATAGAAATAGGTCTCCTGTCATCTGTTACCGCCACCTTCCTCCTATAACCTTTCAATGCTTGCTGTACCGAAAAATAGGTCGTACAAGCCGGAAAACCTTTCAGGCGGCAGAAAAAAGAGATGCCCGCCAATGTCTTACGTAAATAACTATAAGACAGTTTCCGCTGCATCAAAGAACCCATAAACTCCAGAACCAGACATTCCTCCGGTCGACCCTCCATCTTGCCCTTTGCCTCCATGAAAGCCAATCAACTCTTCCAGGCAGCAGAATAACTCGCCCATGTTCTGGGGGCCACTGATCCCTCGATCGACCTCTCGACTAAATCCCAACAACCGTCCAAACTCGGCTCGGAATCTCGGTACCTTTTTCGTCCGCCTCCGGCAACAGCTGGCGAAACGGTCCATCTGAAACCGAGATAGCGCATCGGCCAGATTATTCAAGACAACCGGTGTGTGTTTCGCCTTAAGCTATACATTGAGCTGTAAACACAAAAGGACAATCCTCCTGAGCACTCTAATCACACAAATGGACTTGGATGAGAGGCAGCTC
The DNA here is from genome assembly GCF_965119305.1 of Pelophylax lessonae. Classification (NCBI taxonomy): domain Eukaryota; kingdom Metazoa; phylum Chordata; class Amphibia; order Anura; family Ranidae; genus Pelophylax; species Pelophylax lessonae. The sequence continues at coordinate 483,107,994 of NC_138771.1, read as the reverse complement.
ACCGCGAACAAGACCCCTTTGTTGACAGTTTCCACCAGAATCCTTCTATTCGCGAAACATGCACCCCACAGTTCCAACGCCACTAAGATGGGGAACAGCTCCAACAAAACCACGTTTTTGTCAGCTTTCCACTTTTCCATGACTCCAGCCATCCTGCACAACACCAATGCGTCTACCATATGGCCCCAAAGCCTCTAGAGCCCGCCACATCTCTAAACAAACGAAAGTCAAGGGCAAAAATGAAATCCTCCTGAAAAAATGAACGACCATTATACACCTTGAGAAATTCCGCCCACACAGCCAAATCCTCCAGGTCACTAGTCAATCTGATGTGGGAAAAGGGGGCCTTCAAGCCCGAAGTAGACAAGTAAAGGCGCCTTGAAAACACCCTACCCATGGGCATAATTCTGCATGCAAACGCTAACAAACCCAAGAAAGACTGCATCTCCTTCAATAGGACCTTCCTCCTCGACATAAACAACCGCACCAGAGATTTCAGCTTTGGCACCTTATCCACAGGTAAACAGAACTCCATACGATCCGTATCAATGTGAATGTCCATAAAAATTATTTTTGTAGTATTCAAGCAAGTTTTTTCCTCCGCCAGAGGAACCCCAAAATCTTTCGCCACTCCCCTAAAGATTTGCAACAAACTAAGACAATCCACAGAATCTGGTGGGCCCACGAACAAAAATCGTCCAGGTAATGCAAAACTCCCACACTACCCGACTTAGCCGCTACCACCCAGTGCAAAAAGAAGAGAACGCCTCAAAGTAGGCACATGACACAGAACATCTCATAGGGAGGCTTTTTGTCAAAGAAGTACATACCTTCCAGCTTAAAGCCCAAAGAATTAAATGCCACAGGTGATATAGGCAAAAGACGAAACGCGTACTTTATGTCCGCCTTCGCTAACAATGCCCCTTGGCCAAACAGCCTTATCATAGCAATGGCTTCTTCAAACGTGGCATATGACACTGAAGACAAATCTCCATCAATGTCGTCAATCAGTGAGCTTCCTTTCGGGTAAGAGAGGTGGTGTATGACACGGAATTCATTCAGCTCTTTTTTGGGGACCACTCCAAGCGGAGAAACACGAAAACTATCAAAAGGCGGATGCTCAAAAGGACCTGCCACCCTACCCAGCTCGATTTCCTTAAAAATCTTGTCCCTAACTACCTGTGGGAAGTTTTCCACCGACTTCAGATTGACAACCTCTGTACATCCTTTCCCTACAAATGGGGGCAAAGGGAAACCCTTCTCAAAACCTTCAATGAGAAAACTGGCCCTCTCCCTGTTTGGGTATCTGTCCAACCATGGAAGCATTCTTTCCAGCCTCACAAGCGTGCAGGCTTTTTGGAAAAAATATCCTTTTGAACTTGCCCCGACCCTACCGTAGCATTTTTTCTAAAGCACTTACTCACTGGATGTGGGCCAGAGCAAAATGAACATTCATGCTTAGAACGGCAAGCCGCATTCCAACGACATTGACTTTCGTTGAATGCGAAACAACAACCTTTGCGATAAGCTGCATTCTGAGTGTTCACCACCGGCTGCCTAGCAGGATTCTGCCTCTGCGGGGACATCAAGTTCAGCCAAAGGCCGACATCCTTCATACCCCATCTTAAAGAGGGGTGGACTGACAGCTTCTGACGAAAAGATTTGTCGTAATAGTACCAGCCCAGCCCCCCAAAGCTCTTGTAAGCTTCCAAGATAAAATCGAGGTGCCGAAATAGGCCCCCACACCCCTCAGGGTGCTTCTCAGCCATCAACCCCGCAAATATACAAAACGCCTGCAACCAGTTATGGAATGACCTAGGGGCCCCCCTGCGCCGCTCCTCATCCTGTTTGTCGTCTCTTTTATCAGTCCTAACCGACAGCTCCTTATGAGCAGGTAACAGTGTTAACAAGTCGACAAACTCGCTTAAGCCCAACACTCAAGTGGTAGCCCAGAGGTGACATCTCACATGGCATCGCGCCCTTCATACACACCTCAGGCACACCGCTACATCCCAGCAATGGTGCATGCGCGGACAAAACATTATTTTCCTTAGATAAACTTTGACTAATATTACTATGAGCGAAATTATCACCATAAGGAATGGAGACAGTAGATACTGCAGGTGAGAAATTAAGTTTACAGCTTGGCTGCTGCTGAACAGACACAACAGGCTTAACAGGCACAGGAGAAACAGCAGGGGAGACACGAGAAAAAGATTGCACCAAAGAAGATAAAGAGTTAATTAATATAGACAGATTCTGTACATTGCACAACTCACCAGCTGCTGGGGGGAGAACAGGCTGCTGCTCAGCTTCCTCCAGCAGCACACTGTCAGATGCTCCTGTTGTCTCATGCTGCGCTGTAGCCACTCCCACAGCAGGTGTTCTTGAAACTACAGGGATAATTCTCTGTGGAGATGGCAGACGCCTTCTCTTCCTCTCTGGGTCCGCCTGTTAGTTTTCAGCCCGCCCTCCGCCGCCCCTTCTTGGAGACAGGGAGGCTCGTCTTCTTTTAGATGCTTGGCGCATGTGCGCCTGGGACGTCTTCACCGCCATGACAACGCATGGCAGCTCTCCTGCAGGTACACACGCCGGCTTCTCAGGTGTCTTCTCTCTCTCTGCAGGCGCTTCTGCCTGTGAAGGAGCAGGGTGAACTTCAACCGCAACTTGCTCTGTAATTCCAGACATAGAGAGACAATGCCGCAGCCAGGCTTCTCCCCCCGCACTCTCTGCCTTCTCAATCAGCTGCTTCAATCAAGGCCTCCATGACAGCAGGTAAGAAAAAACCTCCTGGACTACTTCTGCTGAACTTTCTTCTTTGTGCTCTTCGGTGCAAAAGGAAGCACCCCAGCCCAAACCAAGCTTATAAAGCCTCTGCCCCAGCTTGCTAGAACCTTCCCTGCACACCGATTGGCGGATACCTGCTGTATGCTCAGGTAAAATTAACCTCCTACTAGCCTAAACCTGTAAACCTATACCCCTATGCTTACCTGACAGAACTGCTAATGGTGGCCACAATCCCACACAAGTGGCCACATAATGTGCCCCCTTTTATATTCTATCCAAGGTGCCGGTGCTCATATATTGTGAGTGGGTGCTCCCCTCTCGGTCCCCTACTCACCAGATGACAATCAAGTATACGCCTTAAGAATAATCCTTATTATAAGAGCCACGGAGGACACCAACCAGCGATCAGATAGTTAGAGCACTCTGCAACTCGCACCATCCAGGATATGCCCATAAATCACAAAGAAGAGATAGCTTTCATCGTGTAGTATATCAAGACTTTTTATTCTCACGCATAAATAAAATCACACTTACAGTGTTGCTGTATAAAAAACGCCTTCACAAATCCAACGGGCCTCCAAACTATGGCCGTGCGCTCCACCCGTATTAACCGGAAGTCGGAAGTGGCCGGACGTTGCGTAGTACGTAATCGGACGGCTTGACGCATTTCGCTTGGCCAATCAGAGCATTTTCAAAAGCCCTTTTGAAAAATGCTCTGATTGGCAGAGCGAAACGCGTCAAGCCGTCCGATTACGTACTACGCAACATCCGGCCACTTCCGACTTCCGGTTTCCGGTTAATACGGGTGGAGCGCACGGCCATAGTTTGGCGGCCCGTAGGATTTGTGAAGGCGTTTTTTATACTGCAACACTGTAAGTGTGATTTTATTTATGCGTGAGAATAAAAAGTCTTGATATACTACACGATGAAAGCTATCTCTTCTATGTGATTTATGGGCATATCCAGGATGGTGCGAGTTGCAGAGTGCTCTTAACTATCTGATCGCTGGTTGGTGTCCTCCGTGGCTCTTATCTTAATAAGGATTATTCTTAAGGCGTATACTTGATTGTCATCTGGTGAGTAGGGGACCGAGAGGGGAGCACCCACTCACAATATATGAGCACCGGCACCTTGGATAGAATATCCTAAGCAAGCACTTAGCACTTTGTTGTGGATTTGTTGGTTTGCACAAAGACTGTCACTCAGCACAATATACAGTGGGTACGGAAAGTATTCAGACCCCCTTAAATTTTTCACTCTTTGTTATATTGCAGCCATTTGCTAAAATCATTTAAGTTCATTCTTCTTCCTCATGAATGTACACATAGCACCCCATACTGACAGAAAAACACAGAATTGTTGACATTGTTGCAGATTTATTAAAAAAGAAGAACTGAAATATCACATGGTCCTAAGTATTGAGACCCTTTGCTCAGTATTTAGTAGAAGCCCCCTTTTGATCTAATACAGCCAGGAGTCTTTTTGGGAAAGATGCAACAAGTCTTTCACACCTGGATTTGGGGATCCTCTGCCATTCCTCCTTGCAGATCCTCTCCAGTTCTGTCAGGTTGGATGGTAAACGTTGGTGGACAGCCATTTTTAGGTCTCTCCAGAGATGCTCAATTGGGTTTAAGTCAGGGCTCTGGCTGGGCCATTCAAGAACAGTCACGGAGTTGTTGTAAAGCCACTCCTTTGTTATTTTAGCTGTGTGCTTAGGGTCATTGTCTTGTTGGAAGGTAAACCTTCGGCCCAGTCTGAGGTCCAGAGCACTCTGGAGAAGGTTTTTGTCCAGGATATCCCTGTACTTGGCCGCATTCATCTTTCCCTCGATTGCAACCAGTCGTCCTGTCCCTGCAGCTGAAAAACACCCCCACAGCATGATGCTGCCACCACCATGCTTCACTGTTGGGACTGTATTGGACAGGTGATGAGCAGTGCCTGGTTTTCTCCACACATACCGCTTAGAATTAAGGCCAAAAAGTTCTATTTTGGTCTCATCAGACCAGAGAATCTTATTTCTCACTATCTTGGAGTCCTTCAGGTCTTTTTTAGCAAACTCCATGCGGGCTTTCATGTGTCTTACACTAAGGAGAGGCTTCCGTCGGGCCACTCTGCCATAAAGCCCCGACTGGTGGAGGGCTGCAGTGATGGTTGACTTTCTACAACTTTCTCCCATCTCCTGACTGCATCTCTGGAGCTCAGCCACAGTGATCTTTGGGTTCTTCTTTACCTCTCTCACCAAGGCTCTTCTCCCCCGATAGCTCAGTTTGGCCGGACGGCCAGCTCTAGGAAGGGTTCTGGTCGTCCCAAACGTCTTCCATTTGAGGATTATGGAGGCCACTGTGCTCTTAGGAACCTTAAGTGCAGCAGAAATCCGTGTGATATTTCAGTTTTTCTTTTTTAATAAATCTGCAACGATGTCAACAATTCTGTGTTTTTCTGTCAGTATGGGGTGCTATGTGTACATTCATGAGGAAGAAGAATGAACTTAAATGATTTTATCAAATGGCTGCAATATAACAAAGAGTAAAAAATTTAAGGGGGTCTGAATACTTTCCGTACCCACTGTAATTAAGTGAAGAATTTATGAACATTTTTTTATGAATTTTTTTATATGAATTTTTTTATATATGAACTTTTCACTGGAGATATTTATTATTTATTTTTTGATCACTATCAAAGGAGCACTTTGTATTTATATGCACTATATTTATAAGTATTTATGAACACGATTATATATTGAAGAGTTTTGACGTGTATCACATTGACATAATTTAGCACTAGCACTTTTTGCATAACACAGGTTAATAAGAGTAACAGTGAGGAATTTTTCATGTATGTGCATACACAATAAGTAAGCAGCGCTGATACTTCACCAATTTTTATATATTTAATTGGAGCAGACTCCCTCCCTATACATCATTACCTGACGAGTTGACAAGCACTCACCCACTGTGCACCATCATCCTGCAAATAGAAAGGCACTTACCCACTGTACAGCATCATCCAACAATTAGATGAGCAGTCACCCACTATGAACCATCACTCAATGATTTGACAACCACTCACGCTGTGCGCCATCACCCGATGAGTGGACAAGCACTCACTGTGCACTGTAACTTGATCACTGGACGAGCACTCACCTACTGTGCACCATCACTTAATAACTGGACAAGCACTTACCCACTGTTTACCATCATCCACTGTGCACCATCACCTGGCGATTGGGCAGGCACTCACCCTCCGTGCACAATTACATGATGATTGTATGGGCAGTTATTCACTATGCGCCATCACTTGATGATTGGGCAAGAACTCACCCAGTGTACACCATCACATGGTAATTGGAAAAGCACTCAACCACTGTACACCACATGACAGTGGTGCACCTTGTCATAGTACAGAAGGGTTAGATGTTACCCAGGATTCTCACTTATGCAGGTTGAGAGGTTCTGTTCTGAGTGGAGAAAACTGGTTTTGCCATTTTTTACTGGATTGGTAACTCCTGGACTGAGTACTGGAGCGTAAAGGCTTTGTAGAGACTTGGGAGGAAAGAAGCCCCTGACCTGGGTCCACATTTTACTGGAAACCAGGTAAATCTGAAGAAAAAAAGTCTTCAGAAAATCTTATAGTGTGTATGGCCCTTTAGAGAGGCATATTGATCAGGCCATTACCTGAGAGAGGTATTAGAAGACTGCCTTTGCAGCCCTTAATTGGGCAATATGTTTGATGAAAAAGGCTGAATAAGTCTGTAAGAGTGAGGCTCTGGGATTATGCAGTGTGGAAATCCAGACTGGAAAATTTCATGAAAGGCACTACGCTTGAGCTGAACCCCATAACTGGTGTTCTGAATGCAGGCAAGAAAGTGGAGCATTTTCTGATCGGCACTGAAAAACGTGATTTCTGCTATAATGAACTGTTGGCCCTATGCAAAAAGGGGCCTTTGAAAGTGCATTGTGGGGTAGTGGTTGGTACCTGCAAGAGTTAAAGGGAAGTATCCCTCAATGTGACAGTGCACTAGTTTGCTGGAACTGTGCAAGTTGCTGTGGACTTTGTAAACAGTATGGCTGCCGTATGGCGCACCTAAAAAATAAGGACATTGCTAAAATGAGAAAGAGAATTCAGTGTCTGGAAGGAATTTCACCACCTGGTGAACCCCCACCCACATGGATGTCAAAGTGGGAGCAGCAGCTGTGTCCGTGCAGCCACTGCATCCCTATTGACATAAATAGGACTACCTGGATAGGGATGCATGGAACACTTGTGCATCCCTATGCGGACAAACATGGTCCTCGCACAAGCACATGCTTAAATACACCCAATTGAACAAAGCCTTTATCTACAAGTCCAGTTTCATGTGCAAAAGTGTCTGTTGTCGCTCCTGGCAATGGTGAGCAAGTTCATGTTGTGCCTGCAGGATGTGCTAAAGAGAATGTGGAGCATGCTGTATTTTACCCCTATAGTCGAGAAATGGTAAATAAGATGAAATCCTATCTCCAGTCCAGTAAGAGGTTAAAGTGTTTGTTACCCTTAAAAAAAAAAAAACTAGGCAAACACTTACCCACTGTATACCATCACATGATAATTGGACAAGCACACACCTACAGTGCAATATCACCTGACGATTGGATGAGCACTCCCTCAATATGCACCATCATCCAGCAATTGGACAAGCACTCACCCACTGTGCAACTTCACCTGGTGACTGGACGAGCACTCACCCACTGTGCACCATCATCCAGTGATGGGATGAGCACTCACCCACTGTGCACCATCATCCAGTAATTGGATGAGCAATCACCCACTGAGTACCACCACTCGACTACTAGCAAGCCCTCACCCACTGTGCACCATCACATGATGATTGGACAAGCACACACCTACAGTGCAATATCACCTGACGATTGGATGAGCACTCCCTCATTGTGCACCATTACCCAACAACTGGACCCTCACTCACTAACTGTACAAGATTAACTAACGATTGCCTAACTACTCGCTCACTATGAGCCATCACCTGATGATTGGAAGAGCACTCCCTCTCTATGCACCATCATCCAGCAATTGGACAAGCACTTACCCACTGTGCACCATCACTTGACAAATGGGCGAGCGCTTACCGACAGTACACCATCACCTGATGATTGGACAAGCACTCATGCCTGTGCACCAATACTCGACGATTGCAGGAACATTTACACACTATGCACCACCACCTGATGACTGGAGGAGAACCACTGTGCACCACCACTCTGCTATTGGACAAGTACTCACCTAATGTGCACTGTCACTCACTGTGTACCATCACCAAGCATTCAAACACTCACCCACTGTGCCTTATCACCCAATGACTGGGCAACTGAGAAACCCCCCCTCCCCCACTGTGCACCATCACCTGATGATTGGATGAGCGCTCACTCATGGTGCACTATTACCTGACAATGAGTACTTACCCACTGTGCACCATTACCCTACATATGGAGAAGCATTGACCCACTGTGCACCTTAACCCGACAACTGGTTGAGCACTTCCTCACTGTGTACCATCAGTCAATGATTAGCTATGCACTTGCCCACTCACCCTCACCTTGTTCATAGGTAACACTCCTCCTCCTCTCTTATTCCATTCCTAGAGTTCAAGAGATGCCCTAACCACTCTCCTGGGAATCAAAACATAATACAAGATTCAGAGTCGGTTCACACTATGGCGACACGACTCTGTACTACTTCGGGGGCGACTTGTGAAGTCCCATGCACCGCGACTTGCACGGACTTCATATAATGAATGTCTATGCAAGTCGCTCCGAGGTCGCCCCGAAGTAGTACAGGACCCTTTTTCTAAGTCGGAGCGACTTGTGTCGCTCCTATTAGAACGGGTCCTGTAGCAGTCAATGGACCGCGAGGGACTGCGACTTGTCAGGCTGACAAGTCACGGCAGTGTGAATCGAGTCTCAAAGTGTAATTTTGTTTATTAAACTTCATAAGATTAAACAACAAATGCGCTCTCATATAGTGGTGTGTAAGCACTCTGTATACTCCCCCGAACACAATGATATCATAGGTTCAACCAACGTGTTTCATCACAAAGCACTTCATCATCCAACTTTTCACCACCAACCTTTCAGGGCAACATTCCTCACGTGTGTCCTCCAACATAAAATGTTTTTCTTTAGGAGATCCACTCATTTAGCCTTCCAATGGCAGTTACTAGGGTTGAGCGGACACCTAGATGTCCGTGTTCGACGGGTTCGGCCGAACTTTAAAAAAAAGTCCGGGTCCGTGTCCCGGACTTTTACCGAACTTTTCCCGGACACCGAACCCCATTGAAGTCAATGGGGACCCGAACTTTAAGGCACTAAAATGGCTCTAAAACACCAAAGGAAAGGGCTAGAGTGCTGCAAATGGCAGCAAAACGTAATTAAGAGCATGGCAAGTGCTCTGCAAACAATGTGGATAGGGAAATAACTTAAAACAACAAAAAAAAACAGAAAAATAAAACAATGTTCTTCTTCATCTCTGAAGGACGAGGCCCATATGGAGTAGGAGGGAGGTTGAGGTGGTGGTGGATGTGGCGGTGACATAGGCGTGCGCACAGGGTGTGCTGGGTGTGCCTGGGCACACCCTAATCACCTAGGGCACATAGCATTGCCAGTGAGGAGATGGGAAAGATCTCCCTGGGACCTGCTCTGCTCTATTTCTCCTTGCCTACAGGTACATGGCCCCGATACATTACTCTCCCTGCTGGCAAACACATGCATGTGTATTTCAACTTTGGGGTGCACACCTTAATGCAATAGGCTGCGCACACCTATGGGAGGTGTAGGTGGAAGCGGCGGTGGAGGAGGACCAGGGCCGGATTAACAGCATCATGGGCTTGGTGCTGAGGATTTTGAAGGGCCTTAAGGGCCGTGCCTTGCCATGCACCCAGAGGAGGAAGGGTGCAGCCATGCATGCCTAATTCAACATGGGATGCTGTCTCTGAAGCCCATAAACACATCCATGCATCGCCAACTGTCCCTCCTTGTCCGGCCTTCACGCTGTGTGGGGAGGTTCTGAGGGTGCTGCCTGGGGAAGCGAGCATAGAAGCCAGACTTCTGTGTTTACAAGTGACAGAAGAGCGGTAACAGTGAATATGGCCAACCCGGGGCCTATATAAAAGGTAGGGGCCTGGAGCTGCAGCTCCAATAGCCCCTACATTAATCTGGCCCTGAGGAGGAGGACGAGGTAGCCAACACTGCTTCTTTTCAAAAATTTTAAATGAGGGTACACCCCAAAAGAGTGAGAAAGAGCAAAAATGGAACAATGGGTGGGTAAGGTCGGTATCCATTGCTATTCTGCATAAGGTACGGAAAAGTCCCGTGGGATCCATGCCTGGTTCATTTTAATGAACGTGAGCTTGTCCACATTGTCTCTGGACAGGCGGCTGCGCTTGTCTGTTATAACGCCCCCAGCCGTGCTAAATACCCGTTCAGATAATACACTGGCTGCAGGGCACGCCAGCACCTCCAAGGCGTAAAGGGCAAGCTCAGGCCATGTGCCCAATTTGGAGACCCAGAAGTTGAAGGGGGCAGACCCGTCATTCACTACATGTAGGCGTGTGCACACATACTGCTCCACCATGTTGGTAAAATGCTGCCTCCTGCTAAGACGTTCCATCTGAGCTGCTGGTGCTGCTGTTTGTTGTGGCGTGCTGACAAAGCTTTTCCACATTTCGGCCATGCTAACCCTGCCTTCTGAGGTGCTGGCGGTGCCCTGGTTGCGTTGGCGACCTCCTCCTCCTCCTCCTCTGCCTTGTGCTTCCACTGTGGCCCCGCTGTCAGATGGGAATGCCAGCAGCATGGCGTCTACCAGCGTGCGCTTGTACTCGCGCATCTTGCGATCGCGCTCCAGTGAGTGAATTAAGGACGGTACGTTGTCCTTGTAACGGGGATCCAGCAGCGTGGCCACCCAGTAATCAGCACAAGTTAGAATGTGGGCAACTCGGCGGTCGTTGTGGAGACACTGCAGCATGTAATCGATCATGTGTGCCAGGCTGCCCAGAGGCGACGAAAGGCTGTCCTCTGTGGGAGGTGTATCGTCCGTGTCCTCTGTATCCCCCCAGCCACGCACCAGTGATGGCCATGAGCTGGCCTGGGTGCCACCCTGCTGTGAACATGGTTCCATCTCCTCCTCCAGCTCCTCCTCCTCCTCCTCCTCATCCTCCTCATCCTCCAGAACTGTGCCCCTGCTGGACAATTGTGTCCCTGGCGTTTGTGTGTGCAGGAACCCACCCTCGGAGCCCCTTGCGAATGACTGCCCTGAAAGCCTTTGAAATGTTACCTCTTCATCCTCCTCCTCCTCCTCCTCATCCTGTGCCACATCCTCTTCCATCATCGCCCAAATTGTTTTTTCAAGGAGGCATAGAAGTGGGATAGTTAAGCTGAGAATGGCGTCATTGCCACTGGCCATGTTGGTGGAGTACCCAAAACAGCGCAACAAGGCACAATATATGCAAATGTCAAATATGCAAACTATGCCGCAATTTAATGTTTTTTACACCAAAAGGGTGTGTATTGAATAGCGGAATAGGATAAAAAACTGTGTATCTCACACGTACAAACACAGACTAGGCCCGATTAAATTTTTTCCTACCCTAAAGGGAGGATGAGGAAGAGGAGTATGGAACATGCAGCACCCTCAAATCTTCAGAAGTATGAGATGAACCCCAAAAACTTGGAAAGGTGGATCTCTCTCACACGTACCAACACAGACTATCCCCCAATTTAACTGATCCCCAAAGGTTTTTGATTAAATAGCGGAATAGAAAATATGATCCAAAAAAAGTGTATGTATATCACACGTACACAACCACACTGGGCCCCAATTACTATTGTTTGTACCCCTAAAAGGCTAGATGAGGAGTAGGGGGAGTATGGAACAGGCAGCACCCTCAAACCTTCAGAAGTATGAGATGAACCCCAACAACTTGGAAAGGTGGATCTCTCTCACACGTACCAACACAGACTATCCCCCAATTTAACTGATCCCCAAAGGTTTTTGATTAAATAGCGGAATAGAAAATATGATCCAAAAAAAGTGTATGTATATCACACGTACACAACCACACTAGGCCCCAATTACTATTGTTTGTACCCCTAAAAGGCTAGATGAGGAGTAGGGGGGGTATGGAACAGGCAGCACCCTCAAATCTTCAGAAGTATGAGATGAACCCCAAAAACTTGGAAAGGTGGATCTCTCTCACACGTACCAACACAGACTATCCCCCAATTTAACTGATCCCCAAAGGTTTTTGATTAAATAGCGGAATAGAAAATATGATCCAAAAAAAGTGTATGTATATCACACGTACACAACCACACTAGGCCCCAATTACTATTGTTTGTACCCCTAAAAGGCTAGATGAGGAGTAGGGGGAGTATGGAACAGGCAGCACCCTCAAACCTTCAGAAGTATGAGATGAACCCCAACAACTTGGAAAGGTGGATCTCTCTCACACGTACCAACACAGACTATCCCCCAATTTAACTGATCCCCAAAGGTTTTTGATTAAATAGCGGAATAGAAAATATGATCCAAAAAAAGTGTATGTATATCACACGTACACAACCACACTAGGCCCCAATTACTATTGTTTGTACCCCTAAAAGGCTAGATGAGGAGTAGGGGGGGTATGGAACAGGCAGCACCCTCAAACCTTCAGAAGTATGAGATGAACCCCAACAACTTGGAAAGGTGGATCTCTCTCACACGTACCAACACAGACTATCCCCCAATTTAACTGATCCCCAAAGGTTTTTGATTAAATAGCGGAATAGAAAATATGATCCAAAAAAAGTGTATGTATATCACACGTACACAACCACACTAGGCCCCAATTACTATTGTTTGTACCCCTAAAAGGCTAGATGAGGAGTAGGGGGGGTATGGAACAGGCAGCACCCTCAAACCTTCAGAAGTATGAGATGAACCCCAACAACTTGGAAAGGTGGATCTCTCTCACACGTACCAACACAGACTATCCCCCAATTTAACTGATCCCCAAAGGTTTTTGATTAAATAGCGGAATAGAAAATATGATCCAAAAAAAGTGTATGTATATCACACGTACACAACCACACTAGGCCCCAATTACTATTGTTTGTACCCCTAAAAGGCTAGATGAGGAGTAGGGGGGGTATGGAACAGGCAGCACCCTCAAACCTTCAGAAGTATGAGATGAACCCCAACAACTTGGAAAGGTGGATCTCTCTCACACGTACCAACACAGACTATCCCCCAATTTAACTGATCCCCAAAGGTTTTTGATTAAATAGCGGAATAGAAAATATGATCCACAAAAAGTGTATGTATATCACACGTACACAACCACACTAGGCCCCAATTACTATTGTTTGTACCCCTAAAAGGCTAGGAGTAGGGGGAGTATGGAACAGGCAGCACCCTCAAACCTTCAGAAGTATGAGATGAACCCCAACAACTTGGAAAGGTGGATCTCTCTCACACGTACCAACACAGACTATCCCCCAATTTAACTGATCCCCAAAGGTTTTTGATTAAATAGCGGAATAGAAAATATGATCCAAAAAAAGTGTATGTATATCACACGTACACAACCACACTAGGCCCCAATTACTATTGTTTGTACCCCTAAAAGGCTAGATGAGGAGTAGGGGGGGTATGGAACAGGCAGCACCCTCAAATCTTCAGAAGTATGAGATGAACCCCAAAAACTTGGAAAGGTGGATCTCTCTCACACGTACCAACACAGACTATCCCCCAATTTAACTGATCCCCAAAGGTTTTTGATTAAATAGCGGAATAGAAAATATGATCCAAAAAAAGTGTATGTATATCACACGTACACAACCACACTAGGCCCCAATTACTATTGTTTGTACCCCTAAAAGGCTAGATGAGGAGTAGGGGGGGTATGGAACAGGCAGCACCCTCAAACCTTCAGAAGTATGAGATGAACCCCAACAACTTGGAAAGGTGGATCTCTCTCACACGTACCAACACAGACTATCCCCCAATTTAACTGATCCCCAAAGGTTTTTGATTAAATAGCGGAATAGAAAATATGATCCAAAAAAAGTGTATGTATATCACACGTACACAACCACACTAGGCCCCAATTACTATTGTTTGTACCCCTAAAAGGCTAGGAGTAGGGGGAGTATGGAACAGGCAGCACCCTCAAACCTTCAGAAGTATGAGATGAACCCCAACAACTTGGAAAGGTGGATCTCTCTCACACGTACCAACACAGACTATCCCCCAATTTAACTGATCCCCAAAGGTTTTTGATTAAATAGCGGAATAGAAAATATGATCCAAAAAAAGTGTATGTATATCACACGTACACAACCACACTAGGCCCCAATTACTATTGTTTGTACCCCTAAAAGGCTAGATGAGGAGTAGGGGGAGTATGGAACAGGCAGCACCCTCAAATCTTCAGAAGTATGAGATTGTGTTCACTGTACCCCACAAAGATTGAGTTCACTGCACCCCACAATGATTGTGTTCACTGCACCCCACAAAGATTGTGTTCACTGCACCTCACAAAGATTGTGTTCACTGTACCCCCCAAAGATTGTGTTCACTGCACCCCACAAAGATTCTGTTCACTGTACCCCACAAAGATTGTGTTCACTGCACCCTAAAAGGATGTTGTTCACTGCACCCCACAAAGATTGTGTTCACTGCACCCTAAAAGGATGTTGTTCACTGCACCCCAAAAAGATTGTGTTCACTGTACCCCCCCAAAGATTGTGTTCACTGCACCCCACAAAGATTGTGTTCACTGCACCCCAAAAAGATTGTGTTCACTGTACCCCCCAAAGATTGTGTTCACTGCACCCCAAAAAGATTGTGTTCACTGTACCCCCCAAAGATTGTGTTCACTGCACCCCACAAAGATTCTGTTCACTGTACCCCACAAAGATTGTGTTCACTGCACCCCAAAAAGATTGTGTTCACTGTACCCCCCCAAAGATTGTGTTCACTGCACCCCACAAAGATTCTGTTCACTGCACCCCACAAAGGATTTTGTTCACTGCACCCCAAAAAGATTGTGTTCACTGCACCCCAAAAAGGATTTTGATCACTGCACCCCAAAAAGGATGTTGTTCACTGCACCCCAAAAATGATTTTGTTCACTCCACCCCAAAAAGATTGTGTTCACTGCACCCCACAAAGATTGTGTTCACTGCACCCCAAAAAGATTGTGTTCACTGTACCCCCCAAAGATTGTGTTCACTGCACCCCACAAAGATTCTGTTCACTGTACCCCACAAAGATTGTGTTCACTGCACCCCAAAAAGATTGTGTTCACTGCACCCCAAAAAGGATGTTGTTCACTGCACCCCAAAAAGGATGTTGTTCACTCCACCCCAAAAAGATTGTGTTCACTGCACCCCACAAAGATTGTGTTCACTGCACCCCAAAAAGATTGTGTTCACTGCACCCCAAAAATGATTTTGTTCACTGCACCCCAAAAAGGATTTTGTTCACTGCACCCCAAAAAGGATGTTGTTCACTCCACCCAAAAAAGATTGTGTTCACTGCACCCCAAAAAGATTGTGTTCACTGCACCCCACAAAGGATTTTGTTCACTGCACCCCAAAAAGATTGTGTTCACTGCACCCCAAAAAGGATGTTGTTCACTGCACCCCAAAAAGGATTTTGTTCACTGCACCCCAAAAAGATTGTGTTCACTGCACCCCACAAAGGATTTTGTTCACTGCACCCCACAAAGATTGTGTTCACTGCACACCAAAAAGGATTGTGTTCACTGCACCCCAAAAAGATTTTGTTCACTGCACCCCAAAAAGATTGTGTTCACTGCAGCCCAAAAAGATTGTGTTCACTGCAGCCCAAAAAGATTGTGTTCACTGCAGCCCAAAAAGATTGTGTTCACTGCAGCCCAAAAAGATTGTGTTCACTGCAGCTCACACACAGAAAAATGGATGTGGATCACTGACACCTGCCTATCTCCAATCCCACACCACACAGCAATATCGATTGTAGTTTGTAGAACACAGTTTCCCTAAAATTCAGCAGACTCTGTCCCTAACAGGATTGAGAAGAGATCGTAGATCAGGATTGAGTGCAGATTCACCCCACCCCCCACACAGCAATATCGATTGTAGTTTGTAGAAGACACTGACCCTATAATTCAGCAGACTCTATCCCTAAAATGCCTACAACTCGCCCTGCCTAAACACTCCGACCTGTCCCTCAATTCTATCCGGACACAAATGGTTTTTTCCTGCCTATCTTTCCCTAATCAGCAGCCAGCACATTGATGTGTGCTCTGTCCCTTAGCTAAGCAGCAGAATGACGCTGCTGCGGCGGCTGCCTCGAACTTATAAAGACTTGGTCACATGCTTCAGACGGCCAATCACAGCTACTAAGACATTTGCAGGCATGGCTGGGATGGCTTAAGGCACACCAGTTAAACGATTGTTGATTGGCTGTTGAAAGCCCGCCATGAAAAGAGCGCCAAAGCATGCAAAACCCGGAAATAAAACGACCGAACACGGATTTTTACCCGAACATACAGTAAAGTGTCCGTGTCCGTGTTCGGGTAAAAAAAATCCAATTATTCGGTACGAACACGAATAATACAGTCCGTGTTCGCTCAACACTAGCAGTTACCTAATGGGATTCCTGTAGAGTAGGTCATGTCCACATATAAGGAGGTCCAATCACCACAGATCATCTGAGACAAGAACGCATTAATATTAGTGAACAGATTCATTCTTAAAAAGGGAGAATGCAGTTATATAGCAGCTGAGTTGCCACACTTCCACTGGAAATTCCTAAAACAACTGTTAACAACAACATTTTACGTTATGTCGCTTTATGGCTTTTGAATTTTAACACCTTCAGGATCAATGAAGCTGCTACAGTGACTGGAAAAAAAGAAGAACTTCTATACCGCCATTACCCCACATAGGCCTTCAGGTTAAAAAGTCACATCCATCCACCACTCTGCGAGCACCAGATGCCTGATCTGATCATAGGCGGGTATTATGAATAATATTCGCTTTTACTGAAATTATTACAACAATAAAGTGCGAGGCTCGATATGATGTAATTACTCAGCGACGGAAACATTTGCTGCATCAGCTTGAAAAGTATTTTATTTTTATTAGGCAAAATTATAAACATAATATTGAATGTTACATTTCGGAGTAGAAGAAAATGGCTATGAGTGTTAAATAAAACATTACAGCATTGCGATTATGTCTGAAATATGTTTTTACTTTATTGCAATGTTTTATTTATACAATATTTCATTGTGTCTCTATCTGCAAGGGCTTTGTGATTCTCCTCATAGCATGACAGCTAAGTGGCTTCCCTTTTCTCTCTCTGGTTTTAGGTCCCTGCTGACCCAACATCTCTACTAACACCTAATAGTGGCTGCAGAGTGTCAACCGCAACAACCTCAAGAATTCATAGTCAAGGGCAGGCAGCAGGTGTGTGTGGGCAGTAAGCGAGCCAATCTCAGGACTGGTGGTCAGTAGAGAGCAGAGGATCAGAATGGACAGTGTGAACAGTAGAGAGGAGAGGCTCAGGATAGGCAGTGTAAGCAATAGAGGAGAGAAGCTTGGGGTGGGCATTGTGGTCAGTAAAGATGAGGGTCTGATGGTGGGTAGTGTCCTCTGCAGATGGCAGTGTCTAAGGATGGGCAATGTGATTAAAAGAGAGATAGTCTTAGTATGGGTGGTTTGCTC
Source organism: Pelophylax lessonae (assembly GCF_965119305.1). Taxonomy (NCBI): domain Eukaryota; kingdom Metazoa; phylum Chordata; class Amphibia; order Anura; family Ranidae; genus Pelophylax; species Pelophylax lessonae. Next base: position 483,090,463 of record NC_138771.1, on the reverse strand, counting down.
AGTAGAGAGGACAGACCACGCTACCTCTGATTTCCCTTACAAAGAAGAAGTGTTCATGTCAGGTTCTGACTTCAATGGCTGCATGTTTTTACCAGGTCAATGACCTATAATGTGCGAAAGCCAGAGGAATCCAAAAGGACATGAACGGCAACCTACATATTTTTCCTAGTACAGGTCAGGGCCGGTGCTTCCACTAGGCAGCCGCCTAGGGCGCATTGCCACCTAGGGGCGCAGCCATGAGTCCGCACTCTCCATCATGAATGATCCTTGTGAGTTCAGGGGAGGGGCGGACGTGGGGGAGGAAGAAGGGGCAGTGGAAGATGTCAGGTGTCTTGGGCAGTGCGGAACTACCAGGCCCTGGCTTTCCACCACTGTTAGGGGGCCCAAAGAGGCAGGAAGCGAGTCCACCAGCGTGCTGCCTGAATGATGATCCTCTTCGGCTGGAGCTGAGCGGCCTTAACCCCGGGCAGGAAGTGACTCTCTGCACTGAGCTGATGGGCAGCCATTCATTTCCCTGGGTTGGTATTAAGCAGGGAGCTGAGGAGAGCTGAACCTGAGCCAGAGCTCGGCACTGGAGGGCGGAACCTTTACTGGAGCAGAAGCGACGAGGCACCGGAAGGGTCTGAGGAGGTTGGCGATGAAATAAGTGTGGAGCTCTCTGACTGCTGCTTTTCCCTCCACCAGGAGCCAGTTGGAGCTGTGGTGAGCACTGTGGTCCAGGAGAGGAATGTCCTGGGAGAAGGAATCAGCAGGATCACAGTAAAGGAGGGCAGAGTGCAGGCCACTCTCTTTATACCGCCCAATGAGTGTGCCCAGAACAGGGGATCGGGGTCCCTGGGTGTTACATGGAGCATCCCTGGTATAAAAGGGAATCAGGGTCATCAGGTGTGCCATTGGGAATCGGAGTCACCAGGTGTGACATGGGGGATAGGGGTCACCGGGTGTAACAGGGGTTCGGGGTCACCAGGTGAGCCATGAGGAATTGGGGTCCCTGGGTGTGCCATGGGGGAATGGGGTCCCCAGATGTGACACAGAGAAACATTAGGGTCCCCAGGTGTGACATGGAGGAACATCAGGGTCTGACATAGAAGAACATTGGGGTCACTGGGTATGACAGCATGACATAGAGGAACACGGGGTCCCTGGGTGTGACATGGAGGAACATTGGGGTCAGTGGATATGACAGCATGACATGGAGGAATATTGGGGTACCAGGGTGTGACATGCAAAAACATCAGTGTCCCTGGGTGTGACATGGAGGGACATCAGGATCCCTGGGTGTGACATGGAGGAATATGGGAGTCACTAGGTATGAGAGCATAACATGGAGTAAGCATCAGATCAGGGTGACTGGGTATGACATAGAGGAGTTTTTAACCATTTCTCTTTTTTTTTCTTTTTTTGGGCAAGTAGCTGGTCTTGCCTAGGGCGTAAAATAGTCTAGCATTGGCCCTGGTACAGGTATTATGTATTTGTACATGGATAAGTTCCTGATGTCACTTTTCAGCACCACTTTACCCACCAAACTCAGCTTCTCAATACTCCAGCAGCTTTGGTCCAGGGAAAGCAATGCAAAGCCATCAAATGAAATTACCACCCCCCACACCCAAAGTCAGTAACCTGAAATCACAGGATCAGAACATTTCTTTCTCAGCCTTTAGTATTTATTATAACCCCTAATATTTTTACCTGCAAAAAAATCATCTAGTCCATTTTTAAATTCCAGCGGTGTCTTTGCCATTACTATTTAATATAAAAAAAAAAACCCTTCTTAAACTGATAGAAAAATGTTCTATTCTCAATGCACAGCTGATGTCCTCCTGTCCTTGTACAGTCCTTTGAATAAACAGTACATTTGTTAAATCTATATACTGGCCTTGGATGTTTGTGAACATGTGAATGGTCACCTTTTACTGTAATATTTTCGATGCCTCCTAATCATTCAGTTGCCCGCCTCCACCGTTGCCAAAGCTCTTATGTCTGAACCCTGCATTCTAAATGTGGCCTTAAATGATTTGTGGACAGCTTGGCATGCATGTAAATGTAAAAATAAATAAATAAATAAATTGTATATACAGTATCTCACAAAAGTGAGTACACCCCTCACATTTTTGTAAATATTTTATTGTATCTTTTCATGCTACAATGTAAAGTAGTGAGTGTACAGCTTGTATAACAGTGTAAATTTGTTGTCCCCTCAAAATAACTCAACACACAGCTATTAATGTCAAAACCGCTGGCAACAAAAGTGAGTACACCCCTTAGTGAAAATGTCCAAATTGGGCCCAATCAGACATTTTCCCTCCCCGGGGTCATGTGACTTGTTAGTGTTGCAAGGTCTCAGGTATGAATGGGGAGCAGGTGTGTTAAATTTGGTGTTATCGCTCTCTCACTCTCTCATACTGGTCACTGGAAGTTAACATGGCACCTCATGGCAAAGAACTCTCTGAGGATCTGAAAAAAGAATTGTTGCTCTACATAAAGATGGCCTGAAACTGAGCTGCAGCACAGTGGCCAAGATCATACAGTGGTTTAACAGGACAGGTTCCACTCAGAACAGGCCGCGCCATGGTCGACCAAAGAAGTTGAGTGCATGTGCTCAGTATCATATTTAGAGGTTGTCTTTAGAAAATAGACGTATGAGCAGGGCCGGTGCTAGACTATTTGTCGCCCTAGGCAAGATCAGCAACTTGGCACCCCTCCCCAAAAAAAATATATTAAATTAAAATAAAAAATTAAAACTTCTATCATTTTAAAAACAGTAGAAAATATTAAAACCTCTAAACATGAAATATAGCAAAGAGACAGCCAAATCAAGCAAATAAACATCCACAGAAGAGTTTGGTGGGGGAGGGGGGGGGGAGAGAGTGGCGGGGGGAGATTGTGACAGGGGGAAGAATGACGGGGGGGGGAGATAGTGATTGGGGGGGAAGAGATTGACGGGGGAGGGGGAAGAGTGTGACAGGGGGAGGGGGGAAGAGTGTGACAGTGGGGGAGGGAAGAGTGTGATGCGGGTGGGAGGCCAGTGTGACAGGTGGTGGGGCCAGTATGATAAGACGGGGGCAGTGTGACAGGTGGGGGGGCCAGTGTGACAGGTGCTTTGGGGGGGCCAGTTTGACAGGTGGTGGGAGGCCAGTATGACAGATGTTGGGGGGGGCAGTGTGACAGGTGGTGAGGGGGCCAGTGTGACAGGTGGTGGGGGGAGCCAGTGTGACAGGTGGTGTGGGGGGGGCAGTGTGACAGGTGGTGGGGGAGGCAGTGTGATAGGTGGTGGGGGGGGCAGTGTAACAGGTGGTGGGGGGGCAGTGTGACAGGTGGTGGGGGGCAGTGTGACATGTGGTTGGGGGGGCAGTGTGACAGGTGCCAGAACTTCACTCACAAAGTTGACAGGAAGAGAGGAGATCGTTGTTGAGTGTGAGCTCCTGGGATCAGTGTCCGGGGACTGTGCGGATTATCGGAGCCTGCACGCTGGGAAGTGATCTCCTCCTATATTTCAGCTGTTGTAAAAGGTGGAGCTGATTGAACATAACCACTGATAATTTTCTGTCCAGTTATACAAGCTTTGTAAATTCTGCACTTTGAACAAATGTAGAGAAAAGACAACTGCAAATAAACAGGGCCCTATCCTGGTGAGAGCCCAAAGGAGGTCCCCAAGTGGTCCCAAGCAGCCCTAAGGATTATTGCCCGGATTCCTTGCCGGACTTAGCCTGTGTGACCCTTAATACTGTCTAGGGGTCCATTTCGTCCGGTAAGTGCAACTTCCTGACGGAGAGGAAAAAGTCACTTTTATCACCACACCATGGCAGCATGATTTTGCACATGATTTCCAGCACTTGAGCACCTTTTTGGTTTTTGGTGGATACCTTTCACTGGCTACCTGCTGAAGCACCTTTGCAATAGATTAGACTGTTTCACTGAGTCTATTGATTATATTGAGTTTTTATGGACTTTTTATGAACTTTGCATATTCACTTCACGGGGTGCATTTTAATGTTTTTATTCATTTACAGTGATTCAGTATGATATTTGTTATTTGGGTGTATTTATTTATTTATTCACGCTAAGCACTTTTAGCGGCTTACTAATTTATTGCCAATTATCAATTTTGTGCTGTTTCTTTGTATTATCATGCAGTGGTAGTGTGCTAAACCCCAGACTACGGAGATCGAGGCACTGACAAACTCCGGGTGGAAAATAGGGAAACTAGTGGTCCTGGCTGCGCCCTAGGCTGCAATGCGCCCTAGGCAGCTGCCTAGTTCGCCTAGGTGCTGCCAGCATTGCCACAAAGCAGGGTCCATAAAGACATGGATGAGGTTTGGGGTAGAGGAACTTGGCTGGCCTTCACAGAGTCCTGACCTCAACCTGATAGAATACTTTTGGGATGATTTATAGTGGAGACTGCGAGCCAGGCCTTCTCATCCAACATCAGTGCCTGACCTCACAAATGCGCTTCTTGAAGAATGGTCAACCATTCCCATGGAAACACTCCTAAACCTTGTGGACAGCCTTCCCAGAAGAGTTGAAGCTGGTATAGCTGCAACGGGTTGGCCAACTCAATATTGAACCCTACAGACTAAGACTGGGATCCCATTAAAGTTATGAATGTGTAAAGGCAAGGGCCCCAATACTTTTGACAACACAGTATGTAACTATATATATATATATATATGCCTGTGATTTTAAGCTGAACTCCGGACAGAAAATGTATTACATGTAAATTTTGTTATATCATACCTTAATCTAATATTTCCTTCTTTTCATTCATCAGACTATTGTCACTAACTAATCCATTAAGTGTTTAATAAATGGCAACTTTCAGTCCCCTTAACATCTGTGTTATACGACCAGCGGCTGCTATGCCCCATGCCCCCCTAGCCACTGGTCTTGTCACTTCCCACTGAGTTTTTTTGCAGTGAGTAATTTTGTACCCGCTAGCTGTAGTGGGCAGATTAGGGAGTCTAATGCCCCGTACACACGTGCAGATTATCTGAAGACTTTTGTCTGCAGACTTACCAAAACCATATAATATGAGGTCAAACCTAAACACTTTAAATTTGTATGCAATCCGGCAGGCCCTTGCACTACATAGAAAAGGTACGTCTGCAGACAAAAGTCTGCAGATAATCTGCACGTGTGTATGGGGCATAAGACTCCTAGTCTGAACAGCCCACTGTAGCAGCATAATTTGATTGACAGACCCTTGAGACTCATGGATCAACACTGCATGCCCCTGCCCAATTGCCACTACAGTATGATACCATCTTGTGACGTGAACCCAAATAAACAGCCCTGGGAAGGCTCCTCAGGTGATATATTGGCAGATGGACTGCACAGAAGCGTTCCTCCAATTTTGTCACCGGCCAGGAAACAAACGCCTCACCAGTGACCTCTGTACTGATCCCTCAGCAACATTTAACTTTTAGCCCCGGTTCACACTTATGCGAGTGCGGGGTTCGCATGTAATATCGGAGCGCACTGCTCCTTCATTACATGCGATCGGCTGTGCGGTGCGAGTTCAGCCATACACTTTGTATGGCTAAATTCGCACCGCACCCGCAGCAAAGACGCACAGGACCCTTTTTTGCAGCCGCATCAGGATCGGATCGCACAGCGGTTCACACTTGTGCGATCCGATCCTGTGCGAACTGCAAGATCGCACTGCGATATGCGATCAAACTGGGGGTGTCGTTAAGATTACATTGACACCCCCAGCGTATCGCATATGGCAGTGTGAACTGCCGGGGGTGCGTGTGCGATGCGGGAACAGGCTGCGGATTCGCAGCCTTCCCGCATCGCATAAGTGTGAACCGGACCTCAGATCTCAGGCTCAGATTTTCTCAACATACATTTATAGTTCTGTCTTCTACTTGTACAGAGATTGAAAAAGTTCTCGGGGATTCATTCCTGGGTTTTTGGGAGGGGGGGTCTCTATGTTCTGTTGGTCTTGGAAAGTGGTTATTTAGGTCATTATAAAATATGTGAAAAAACAATATTTCCATGCGCCTCATATGGCGTGTTTCTATGTGACTACAGTATTACAAATAATTTTCTCCCTTTTAGTGCCAAACTCATCCAAAGCAAAAACAGCGCTGCCAAAACTTCCCAGCCACCACCAGACTGTCACCCGTTATGCTGGAAGCTGCAACCAGCTGTCAGAGGAACAAAACAAAATAACAAAAACAATAACACAAAGAAAACTGGCTTACGCTGGGTTAACTGCATGTGGACTGGGGATTCTGGGTGACTTGTGTGCAGACAGGTGATGCTGCGTGACCCAAGAGGGTGTGTCTTTGCTGCTTCTAACCCCTCCTCTCTCATGTGTGGCTATGTCTCTGAAACCTTCCCGCCACCTTTGTGGCTGTGCGTCTGCAGGTACTATCCCCACCCTCGGTCATGTATTGTCCCTCTTTGGTCTCCTTGCCCTCCCACCTATCTCTCCCTCCTCCCCCTCCTCTATTGGTGTATCTCGGCAGGCTCTCATCCTTCCCCTCTTCTGTGTGAGGGTGTCTCTGCAGCCCCTCACACAGCAGCCTATCTATGGTAAATAGAGCATAGGCAGGTGCTGTCTATTTTCTCCACCATAGATGGTGATTGACCAAAGCCCCCAGAGGAGCTTGGTTCCTAATGGTTTCCTGGTTCACTGGGGAGGCTATCTGATTGGATGCTGCTGCGCCATGTGACTCTTGACATCTTGGGTCAAGCAGAGCCTATTTAAGGCCCTGCCTACCAGGCTTGGCGTGCATTTCGCACGTGGGTAGTGTGGGAACATGTCACCCATCTGACAGGGACAGTGATTAGTGACATGGAGAGGATCCCGACAAGTAGGGAAAGGAAAGTGACATGTCAAGTGGAAACCTCCCTATTTGGGTACGGACCAGCCGCATTCTGCTCCTCAAGACAGATGGCACATCTGAGACCTGCTCTGCTACAGGCTGCTGATATATTCTGTGAGTGTTCCTGGTCAGGTGCTTTCCCGCTGGGTTTGTTGTAAATTATTGGATTCTATATAAATGCAAGTTCTGTTCTCTGCAACAGGACTGGAGTGTTTACTGCAGCCGCATCACTCTGCACCTCCCAACAAGCGCCCATGGCAAGTACTAAAGTTGCGCCTCTGTCCAGACATTTAACACCCTAGTTCTGGCACACCTAGACATAGGCATACACACTAGAGTTGCTGCACCTGCAAGGTTAGTGCAGACTAGGGAATGTACAGCACAGCTTACAGGATAAGGCTGTGTGGAGCAAAATATGTACAATAAGGTGTGAGAATGAGGCAGCACAGAATAGGGAATTTACAGCATGGCATAGAAAATAAGCCTGGATGGAATAGGGAATACACAGCATGACATAGAATGGGGCGGTGTGGAATATAGAATGTACAGTATGGCAAACAGAATGAGGCATTGTGGAATAGGGAACATACAGCTTGACATATGAAATGAGGAGGTGTGGACTAGGGAGCATACATTATAGCATATAGAATGAGGTGGTGCAGAAAAGGGATTGTACAGCATGGCATACAGAGTGTATTAGCAGAGATATTTTTTTACCTTAGTAGAATGATCCCAGCCCCAATCATACCTCTATCAGTTTGGACATGCATTGATTGCGGTGACAACAAACTAATCGGTCCCAGGTATGAGATAAGGTGTTTGCCCACTTAGTTCAGCTGTGCTCCTTTCAGACTTCCTGTCAGCATGGTCCGCAGTGACAGACAACTCAGCTGCTCGCTGCTGTCACATATGAACAAAGAGCCGGAGCAGAAGAATGTTTACACTACTCTGTCTGCTGGGCACTGCATTAAGCAATCCATGGATTGTGCAATTTTCTGTCCTTCCACCTGTGGAAAATTGCTTGTTTCCCCCATCAACACAGTCAGTGACCTCTGACGACGTCTAGCCAATGACGAAACGCGTTAGCTGAAACGCACGTCGTGACGTCACATGAGCTCGGTGGAGCGCAAGCCGGAAGTGCCGCTCTCCACTTCGTAGCTCACACGTGTGATGGCGTTTTACTGGTTTTATCTCTGTTTTTTACTTGTTTTACCTTTACTGGGACTTGTTATGGATTATCTGGACTGTGTGCAATAAAATATTGGTTTAAACGATACTGCACTATCTGGATTTCTCCTTTTTTATACATCCCTATTGGAGGTGGATAACAGGAGGAGCGTTGCTACAGGAAAAGGTTACCTGTTTGGAGGGAACGCATCCCGACCCTGGTGGGTCACTAAAGCTCGTATGGTCCTAAGGCATAAGTGTCATAAGGCACATAGGACCCACGCTATCTGGTGAGTGTGAAATTCATCTATTTTGTCACGGTGGAATACAAGGAAGGACACCAGGGAGAGAGTGGAATCACCTATTACGAAGCACTAAGCACTATTCACTGTGCACTTTATTTTGAACTTTTATCACTAAGAAGTCACATTATCATAAACTTTGTTGCACATGAATTTATTTTGCACATGAATTTTAAGAAAATTTCATGAGAACACAATTTTTTGCACTTTATATTAACATGGTATTTTTTTTATTTTTATATATATTTTTTAAATTTATCATCATATTTATCAGTTATTGCAATTTTATTTAAGTGTAATTAAGTATATTTAAAACTTATTTATTAATTGCATCAGATCACGGGGTTTATATGTAATTCAAAATATTGCAAATATTTTTTTAGCAAGCGCTATAGGTAATCTTATATATATAGATTACTTCACATCTGAGCACTCGCACTTTACTATAGCAGCTGCAAATCACATTTATTTATTTGAGTAGTTATTTAGAAGTTTTAGGTCTCTACACTTGGCGCGGGAAATATACTTCTGTATATTTTACTCTTCACAGTCAGTGTTGATGAGGAAATCCCCCCACAGCGCTATTGTGTTCTGCCAGAGGGAAGCTTTCCCTGATGGCAGGACACAATGGTCACTGCTGGCGGCTAAAGCTGCCAGCAGTGATCGCATAAAAAAATTCAACAGCCTGGTTATACTAAAGTCAATTGATGGACTTCAGTACAACCAGCTTGCACATAGATAGATCGAATCTTGGCCGGTTCCTGCTGGGATTCGATCTATCTATGTGTATTATGCTCTAGTGGTGCTCCTAATAGTGGCAGTATAGGAAAAACATCGCTGGCTCTAGGTTAGACCAGACTCATTTAATCTGAGTCTCAAATTATAGAGGCCAGGGCTGGATGACTCATCCTGACAGCTCTCTGGTGCCTCCCCCTGTTTCTGGGACATTGGAGAATGTTCTAGAACCAGTGGGTGAAAGCTAGGAGAGGCTGCCTTGAAATTTTTTTGGACCCCCAGCCTATCCCCAGGAGTGGGCCTGAAAGGGGACTGAGAAGCCCATAAATAAACATTGGCTGGAGCTCAGGAAAGCTGGCCTGGAAGAATCCCACCACAGGAGGCAGTTGGAGGGATTAATGCCAAAAAAGAAGCGGGAGACAGCAAGCAGAGACAGTGACTAGATCAGCATGGTGTAGGGACAAGACAAGAGTAGAGACTGACAGTTGTAACAGTGCTCTCTTGAAGACTGCGATGTGCCAAGTCTTCATCCAAACTTGCCCTGGGAAATCTGTGTGTGTGTGCCAGTTGGACAGAATTTGTTGCAGAGAGTCAGTCAGGAAGACTGGGAGGAAGAGCAGCCATGAGTGGCTGGTGGCAGCCAGGTGGGCTAGTTTTCTGCAAGCAAGTGGAAATAGGATCAGTGGCCACAGGGAAGCAGAAAGGACCGTGTTTGTTGTTTACTCCAATTGTGCTACTTTGTCAAAGGACCTGAGAGTTCCTGCCTGTAATGGGCCTTTTCTGAACTAGCAACATACTGTTAGTTTGACCAGGAGTGAGCAGCAGGAGCTGTACATAGGAACCAAGTTTGTGCAGGAGGAAGGAATGAGAGGATCTGTGTAAATAATGAGGAAGTTGTCTGTTCTGTGTTTGGACATTTTCAAGTTGGCCATTTTAATTCCCTACCCCATCCAAGTTATCATCCCCTAATAAAACAACAATAACAAGCCAAAGACTGATTTTCTGTGTTGGAGTGAATGGAGGAAATGCTAAGTGACTGGCTGTGCAGCAGTGGGGAACCCTAACTTCAGCAACTCCTACGGGGGTACTGCTACATATGGTTACATTTAGATCAATTTTTCCCAACCTTTTCTTCGGTCAAGGCACCCTTTAATATTCCGTACAATCTCGAGGAAGCCCATTCTAAAATATAAAAAACGAAATGAGTAGTTTTATATAATGCAGCATCATCCACACCCGAAGGACACCCAGCCTTAGAGGTGATTTATTCTTCCAAAGCAAATACACTTTTTCTTACTGGTATTCAAATGTTTCTCTTCTCCCCCTTTTGCTCTCCCTCACTCAGTTAATGTGACCCCAGTGCTGACAGAGAGGGGCAGGGGAGGGGCAAATCAGGATGCTGTGCTGGCACGGGATGTTCTCCATATCAATCAATGACATCATTGGTTGTTAGGATGCCAGTGATAAGAAGGTTGTACTGATGTAAAATGACAACCTGTGGCTTTGTGTATGCAGGCTTAAAGGAGTTGAAAAGTCAGAAGGTTTTTTTTTATTGTAATACATTCTATGCATTAGTATAAAAAGCTTTTTGTCTGTAGCAGCCACCCCAGCATCCCCTAATACTTATCTGAACCCCATCTCTATCCAACGATGTTCACTCCCCATTGACCTCCATCCTGATTGGCCATTGGCTCCCACTGCTGTCAATCAAAGTCAGTTAGCCAATCAGGAGGGAGAGGGCGGGGCCAAATGGGAGCTTCGTGTCTGAATGGACAGTTTAGTTCGGGTGCCCCATAAAAGCTGCTTGCTGTGGGGGCACTCGACAGGAGGGAGGGGCTAGGAGCAGCAAAAAGGGACCCGAGAAGAGGAGGATCCGGGCTGCCCTGTGCAAAACCAGCTGCACAGAGCATGTAAGTATAATAAGTCTGTTATAAAAAAAAAGAAAAATACAAGCCTTTACAGTTACTTCAATCTAACCACTGGCTTGTTTACAGTTTTTGGGCAATTTGTAAGCATTTTGCCAAGGCACCCCTGAAGAAATCTGAAGGCACCTCAGGGTGCCAGGGCACCCTGTTTGAAAAAGGCTGCTTTCGATGATCATTGTTCAGAGCTCGGCTCTTTGTTACGTGTGACAGCAGTGATCAGCTACACTGTCTGTCGCTACGGGTTCGTGCTGAAGGGAGGTCTGAAAGGGGACCAGCCTCAAGAGGAGCTTCAGTCAAATGTGCCAAAATTAAAAGTCAGCAGCTACAAAAAACTGTAGCTGCTGACTTTTAGGCCTCTTGCACACGATACTCCTGTTTGAGCATTAGCTTTTTTTTTTCTGAGCTAAAATACAGTCCATTAATTGTAATTTGCTTGTGCACACAGGCGCGTAAACAAGCGCTGTGCATTCTTCAGTAAGAACAAAATAGAAAAATCTGCATTTTTGCTCATTTTAATTTAAGCCTCAATGCACGCAAATACGCAAGAATACGAACAAATCCGCGCAAATACACGCAAATAAATACAAAAAAAACGTCTGGAAAAAGTAGATGCTCAAACAGGAGTATTGTGTGCAAGAGGCCTTAATAAACAGACACTCAACTGTCCAAGGATCCAGCACCTTTCTCGCCGGTCTTCAGGTCCCTCACGCTGACATTTTAACTGTGGGCAGGTGGCGACCAGGGCGTGTGCCCTGCTTGCCAAACCCTATATATATGGGTTAGCAGCAACAGAGGATCAGTGAAGTACAGTCACTGAGTAATACTATGAAGCAGTGAGCACAAAATGCATATGTGTAAACAAGGATGACCTGTACATAAAAAAAATACAGGTAATGTAGAATGATTATCAGTACACCCAGATAAGATTATACTGTAAACGTTAAATTTATTCCAATCACATGAACAACTGAAACATTCAGCATGCCTATAAATAGCTGTGGTCTGTGTGTGCACATGCATTGTTCCTAAACATTGACAAAGCGTCAGTGTGTTCTGTGTGTCCAGCTCTGAGGAAGGACAGCGTGATAATATTTTATAACAATTTCTGTCTTGTTAATTTTGTTTCTTTCCTTCGCTAATGCCTAACAATCGTCTTGTATCTCAGACACTCAGGATCAGCCAATCATGGCTGAGAGCGCAGCACAGGTCAGTGCCAGGATTGGGCCCTGGCCGCCCACACATACGTAAACTCTGACAAACAATGCGGGAAACAAGCAGATGGTGTTTTAATTATGAAATCATAGCGAAGATTATCAACAAATTATCTCTGAGGACAAAATAATAAGCCAACACAGAACTGTATCAATAACAGGAAACACGGCACAGATAAAGAAGGCAGCGATGCCAAGAGAAGAAATATATAGAAAACAGTGATGGCTAGGGTCCAATGGCAATCTGATTAAAGGAGAACCCTGCACTAAATACAAGTCTTCTGTAATATGAGTTTAGGTGCAATTACTGCATTGCCCTCTGATTGTGAGCAACGGCAGTGTCTGCACTGAATATTATGAAACCGTTCAAGCAGCTGACAGCAAATTCCTTTAGTCACAAGCAAGGATTCACTTTTAAATTGAAGTCTATACTTTCCTTATATGGAGACTCTTCTACTTCTCATCACACAATGGTCCGACTCCTCAGACCCTTCCTCATCCTTGGATCCTCAGACCCCTTCTCGTATAGGGATCTTTCCACTCTTCTGTCGCACTGTTAGTACAGCGGCTCCGACTGACAGGTTCTTTTCATTCAACCCACTGGGTTGAACGAAAAAAAATATTAGTGTGTATCAGGGTTAAGGGTTCCTTACTAAGAGTATACTTAAATGTAGAATGATAAGTGTACAAAATTGTACATATCAGCCTCATCCAACTCTTTCCTACTAGGGATCCTCTAAACTTTCCTAATACTGAATTCTTCCAATCTTTACCCATAAAGAAATTCTCCAACCCTTCCTTATCTGAAGATTTCTGGACCCCTTTGCAGGATGGGATCCTCCAACCCTTCCTCATACTAGGATTCTCCTGTCCTTCCTTGCTATAGGGTCCACCATCCTTTCTTCATACTGAAGACCTCCAACCTTTTCCCAAGAGGGATTTTCTGACTCTTCCTCATAAAGGAATCCTCTGACCCTTCTTCAAACTGGAGAGCTCCAACCCTTCCTTATCTGAAGATTTCCTCACCCCTTTGCAGGATGGGATGCTCCAACCCTTTCTAATACTAGGATTCTCCTGTCTTTCCTTGCTATAGGATCCACCATCCTTTCTTCATACTGAAGACCTCCAACCTTTTCCCAAGAGGGGTTCTCCAACACTTCCTCATAAGGGAATCCTCCAACCCTTCCTCATATAAAGATCCTCTTGTTCTTTCTTATATGTGTTGTCTTGTCGCCAAGCTCCTCCACACTAGAAACCTTCAAGTCTGCCATTAAGGTTCACAATCCGTTGCTTCTCTAACTATCCATTGTGCACAGGATTGGGGTACCTGTTGACAGTCTACTGTGCCCAATCCAGTCACACAGAGACAGTTGCACAGACACGGATTTATATCAAGGGAAGGTTCATTTTGTGGCAGTGGAGGAGGAGAGGAGTGACGAATAATAACCTCAAAAAAAAAAAGCCAATGCCTACCCAATCACTTTGTCCCCAGACAGTGCTTATCAGGGTTGGTCAAGAAAGCTTTGGGGGCCTCCAAACATAGTAATAAACAAAATCAAGTGAACATTACTTGGTCTCTATGGGCTCCTTTAATGACAGCCACCAATTGTATTCCCACCTGAAAACTTCAGCTAAGGAATGACTGGTTGGATCTGACTAGCTGCTTGATGACAAAAGACAAGGAAATAAAACCAAAAATGTCCCGATATAAACTGGCCAAAAACCAGGGCAAGAAAGGAGAAAATGTGGATAAAATCACTGCAAACATATTATATCTATATAAATAATAAATATTACTGAAAATATATTAATAGCCAGAGTTACCCAATCACAGGCCTTCACAGCCATGCCGCACTTCACTATACATTAATGCCTGCTGCTTCTTAGTTTACCCCATTGGTCAAATTCATGTTGGCTTTGAGGTTGGTTGTGGAGTTTTATTCTTAATGGAAACTTTGGGTTTTGGTAGAATAATGTCAGCATGGTGTCGGAAATGCGGACAAATGATTTACACTGAGTACATTCTTTAAAGTGGTTGCACAGGTAGAAGGTTTTTTTTACCCTAATGCACTATTTGCATTAAGGTGAAAAAAACCTTCTAGGTACAGCTCCCCCCAGCCCTCCTTTAAACTTACCTGCACTCATGACTAGCGTAGAACAGATGTCACTATAAACCTGGCTGAACGGCCAACCCACCACCCACTTGCACCCTTTCACCTTTACCTTATCCCAATAATCGAGACGACACCATGAGTGGAATAAAATTGGCCATAGCAGCCCTTTTATTAACCAATTTCAAATTAAATTAACATAAATTAACTTAAAGGAAAAACCATTCCTTAAAACAGAAACGTCAAAAAATAGTTAAAGCTTTTGTTGGTCTTTGAGGCCCCCCATTTTAATGTTCAGATAAATACTACACTGCGGGCCCACTTAAACATACTAGGCCTCCAGCCGCAAAACTCCAGCTCTGAGACAACACTCTACCCGCAGTGTACCCATGTTTCCTTACAGTCAAACTGACCTCAACTGGAACGCACCAGAGGGAACCTACCACCAGTGGGTCCCGAACCATTACCTTGACTTAAAGGTTCTTGCACCTGCCAGCAAAGACCAACAAAAAGACGCCACAGCTGCCACGACATCCCAGGCAAACCTGTCAAAACAAAGCAAAAGAACAAACCCCCACCAAGGAACCAAAACAAATAGATTTTAAACAATAGGGAGGGAGGGACGCTTTTTCTGCCAAGTGAGGGGATTTTTGGCGCCCCCAGCAGATCCCACCTCTTCCTGCCTGCCAGCCCCACCTCCCCCTGTAGCTAACCTAGACAACTTATGCTCCCCCCCATTACACCACTGTCTGAACTTGTTCCTAATTTAACCCCTACCACTCCCCTGTCCACCTAGTCATGCTGGCCCTCACTTTCTCTATCCAGCATTGTGCTCGAGAGCAGCGGCTCAAAGGGCAGATTGAGAGTATAGGATGAACCTTATTACAGCCGATGTGGCTCAGCAGCTGCTTGGCCGTTATCCCAGCGAGCGGGAGGGGACATCCCCCCCTCCTGCCACCTTTCGTGGCTCTGCCCGGGTCCCACCGGGAGACCCGAGCAATAGGCTCGTTGGAGTCCTGAACAAAGCCGGATTCAGCTTTGATCGGGTCTCTGATGTAGTAACCCAGAAGTGACATCACAACGTCACTTCTGGTTTACTTGACTGCTAACGGCGCTGATTTGAAAAAACTGTCAGTATTCAAAAACGCAGATTTCTGTGTTTTGAATACTTTGAAGTGCAGTGGAGGGGTCTGGGGTATTTTAGACCCCCGATCCCTCCATAAAGAGTACCCATCACTGCCTATTACTGTCACAAGGGATGTTTACATTCCTTGTGACAGCAAAAAAAGTGATCAGATTTTATTTTATTTTCTCGTTCCTGTGAGCTCGCACACGAAATAAAATGCATACGTAAGTCGTGCCTGCAAATGAAAACGGTGCGATCGCCAGAGCGAGAGCAAAATTTCTAGAAAAAGACTTCCTCTGTAATTCTAAACTGGTAACCGTTAAACATTTTTTAAAGCATCGCTTCTCGGCCTTTTAGCTAAGATCAAGTGTAGTATCTGTTCTTATCAGTTTTTAAAAAAAAAAAAACATTTTTTAAAGCGTCGCAGTGGAGGGGTCTGGGGTCTTTTAGACCCTTGATCCCACCATAAAGAGTACCTGTCACTGCCTATTCCTGTCACAAGGGATGTTTACATACTGTATCTTGTGACAGCAATAAAAGTGATCAGATTTTTTTTTTCAAAAAACATAACTAAAAATAAAAAAATAAATCAAAGAAATAGGAAACATTTTTTTTTTTAAAGCGCGCCATGAGCTCGCACACAAAAGAAATCACATACGAAAGTCGCGCCCGCAAATGAAAATGGTGTTCCAACCACACATGTGAGGTATCGCCGCGATCGCCAGAGTGAGAATAATTCTAGAAAAAGACCTCCTCTGTAAATCTAAACTGGTAAACATTTTGAAAGCATCGCTTATGGAGATTTTTAAGTACCGTAGTTTGTCGCCATTCCACAAGTGTGCGCAATTTTAAACCATAACATGTTAGGTATCTATTTATTCGGGGTGACATCATCTTTCACACTATACAAAAAAATTTACTAACTTTACTGTATATTTTTTTTAATGCAGTGAAATATATTGCACAAATATCGCGTGCCAAAAAATATTGCAATGACCGCCATTTTATTCTCCAGAGTCTTTGCTAAAAAATGATATATAATGTTTGGGGGTTCTAAGTAATTTATAGCAGAAAATACTGATTTTAACTTGTAAACAACATGTGTCAGAAAAAGGCTTGGTCCTTAAGTAGTTAAAAAAAAAAAAAAGAAGCATTTGCAAGCATTTAAAATCACTTTAAGCTTAATACTTTACATTCCCATTTCCAGAGTATTGTATAAAATAACAAGTTTAGAAAAAAAAAGGTGATAATTATTCACTCCAAAGCACACTCATTTTATTAGCAAAATCTGCCAATTCGGGAGGTCTCCACCCGGATTACTGCTCCATAATTATTCACATTGTGACAAAAGCCACAGCTAATGCGTTCTTGTATTCCACCTCCCGCCGGACAGCGCTCACTTTAGCTCCATCTTCCATATTTCATTCCGCGGCTTGTTGTGAAGAGAATTACTGTTCCTTTCAACACGTAGGTGGAGAGGCAAGGTCACTGCCTCTACGCTAAATGAACACGTGGAATCATATTCTGAAAGCGAGAAATCAAATAAAAAGCCATTATTAAGGGCAGCCTTGACGCAGGTCCTGGCGGTCAGCGGTAATCAGAGTGTTTTTGTTTATAGGTGAATGCGCCATTGAACTCAACAAGTAGAAAATCATCAGCTTTCTAATCAAAGCCATTAAAGAAAAGCCTAATAGCGTCTCCGCTTACGGCAGGAAGGAACGAGGCCTCTGGCAGATAATAAAGACGCTCAGGAAATCTTCATAGGTTGTATGATCGAGTTACCGCCACAATCGCTCTGTCTCAGTGTCTGAGCAATCAGTGAGAGGGAACTCTTCTCTGCCACTTGGCCCTGTGGAGACAGACGTGACACATTGTGATAGCCATGTGAGACCTGGACGGGGCAGTCTGCGTGGAGTCAGCATGTCTGTGTGCCGCCACTTTCTAATCTGCAGCTGAATGGCCACTTCAAGTGTTTCCCTTTATCGGATCGACTTTCTCATAACGCTGCAAAGTGCTGCCGAGGAAACGACAGAGGAAAAGCTTCTATCAGTCTGAAGAAAGGTGGCTGCGTCTGGCAATTTCTACACATTTCATCTACATTGAAAATAAACCTGTTCCTGAAACCTGTTCTGTGCTGGAATGAAAAGGATAAGTTATTTTTATCGAAAACCAAAACCCTATCCCTAAATCTTAAACTGTTATTTTTAATGTTGAAAATGAACAAAATTACTGAACAAGAACAATTTACCGTATCTGGAAAAAAAAAGTGTTTGTCCTCTTCCATTTATAATTAAAATATTTCCACCCTGAACTCAAAAAAAAAATGTGAGAAGATATGGAGGATGCCAATTCTGTGCCTCCTGGAAATGCTGCGTACCTAGTAGAATTTTGCTTAAAATTTTTTGGTTTTAAAAATGTTCGCCAAATGTTCTAATCAATAATGGGGTCAAATTGATGTTTTGACCACAGTGATGAAAAAATTCAAAGGAGCAGGATGAAATTTCTAATAGTGTATGAGGTTTTTAACTAGTGATCGACCGATATCTTTTTTTAAAGCCGATACTGATACCGATGTTTTGGCCATTGAATATCGGTATCGGCCGATATTGGCCGATATTTTCGTACATTTAAAATTGTTTTTTTTTTTTCTTGACAGGTACTGTTGTTGAGGGATCTGGGGGTCTAAAAGACCCCCAAATCTCTCCTTTGCACTTAAAAGCATTCAAAACACCAAGTTTGGCTGTTTTGAATCCTGTCATTTTTTCAAATTTGGCGACGAGTATCTGGAAGTGATGTCATGACATCACTTCCAGGTTTTTACATGGAGACCTGATCAGAGCCGAATGCGGCTTTGATCGGGTCTTCGGCGGCCTTGCAGGATGATTGCCCGGGTCTCTCGATGGGACGGGAGACCCAGGCGAGCCGCAAAAGGCGGCAGGAGGGGGAGGGACGTCCCCTCCCCCTCCTTGCAATGACAGCCGAGCGGCTTCTCAGCCTCATCAGTTGTCATTACAAGACAACCAACCGTCGGCTATGGACGCCGGTATCTGGGTGATGCCTCTAGCTGCAGGCATCACCCTGGTACAGGCACTTTCCCGAAATATCGGCAATATCTGTAACCTCAGGGGCCGATTCCGATATATCGGGGAAAGTGCATATCGGCCCCCGATATATCAGCATTGGTGATAATCGGTTGATCCCTATTTTTAACCACCTCCTGCCCGCCATATAGTGAAATGACAGGCGCAAGGTGGCTCCTGCGTTCTGGGACAAGGTCATATATCTTCATCTCACTCTCGTCCCGCTTGCTCCCTGGGACGCGGCGCATCACTGATCTCAGTAAATAGCCCATGATGAGGCTCTTTACCCATGTGATCAGTTATGTCCAATCACATGTAAAAAAGGAAATGCCAGTTATCGGCATTCCTCCCCTCACACTGACAGCGTGTGAGGAGAGGAGAGCCGATCAGCGGCATTTCCTCCCAGTGGAGATTTGCATAGATATTTAGGGCTCTGATCATTAGTGCCCTAATTATCAGTGTAGCCCCAACAATGCCCAGCAGCAGGGCTGCTGTTAGAAATCGCGGGGCCCCGTACAGACTACCTGTCAGGGCCCCCCCCTAAGAAAATATTAAAGATATATTTAGCTAAAATTACAACAAAATCACTATTAGCACAAATATAACATAACTCGCATAATTCCTGCTAAATCTAAAAAAAAAACTATGTTAAATAAAAAAGAAGATGAGATGAGAAAAATATACAGGCTGGGCAAGTTGGAGCTCCGTGATCAGAGAGACAGAGAGAGAGAAACAGAGTTACAATTTACAAATAAACTCCTGAGCAGAGATAAGTGCTGGGAGGGGGGGGGCACACAAGGGAGAGGGATTAGAGAGGGACAACTGTCTCTTTCTCAAAATATAAAAGCTGATAGCAGGGAGAGGGACAGATCAGATTCAGGTGCTGGAGGAAGATTTCTGTATTTGTTGTCCATCACTAATCCCCCTCTCTGTGTGGGCCCCCCCTGTGTGCTCGGGCCCCCTACAAGAGGGCTGGTGGTCCCCCCCTATCAGCGGCCATGCCCAGCAGTGATGCCAATCAGTGACCAGCAGTGATGCCAATCAGTGCCGAGCAGTGATGCCAGTCAGTGCTGTCTTTCAGTGACCAGTAGGTGAAGTAGTTAATTAATTTTGGAGACTGAATTTGTTTCAAAATCAAAAGTTAAGAGCTAGAGAAATTTGAAACTACTAATGTCCTGAGAATTATTGTACACATTTTCGTTAAAAAACGTTATAGTGTATATCCCTAAACAGATATATGGACACAGTTGAGGTCTGACTTCACTTGCATGTTTTTAAACATCTGCTCCTGGGTCAGGGCCCCGCTGAGAACCAGTTATTAGTACACCAACCTTGGAAATGTTTTGCAGTTTTTCAGAAATCTGGAGGTGTATGCATATTCACTCTCCATATTTCTGAATTTTGAAGTACAGGTGTTAAAGCGAGAGGTGTTGTGTACAAGAGTATCTAGAATGATTTATGTATCATAATGCGACAATGTTGTTTTTAATGAATCAATAACGCAGTATGCATGATTTTTAATACATTGTATAAAAAAAGTTTTGATATTTTTTTTATAAGTGACTCATGTGGGTGCCAGTAAAGTCCAATTAAAAGCAGGTACATTTCTGCAAAACATTTCCAAAATTAGATATTTAGGATGTGGCATGGGTACGAGGTTTCTTACTTGTAGTAGACCAACCTTAGTAAAACACTGACAGCAAAACCCTTGCACATTGCGATATGATGAAAGGAATTATAATAGCATGAAGAATAAAAAGTTTCATTACAGACACACCAATAATCGCTCTCAAACTGGTCACTGGAAGTTCAATATGGCACCTCATGGCAAAGAACTCTGAGGATCTGAAAAAAGAATTGTTGCTCTACATAAAGATGGCCAAGGCTTTAAGAAGATTGCAAAGACCCCGTAACTGAGCTTCAACACGTTGGCCAAGACCATACAGCAGTTTACCAGGACAGGTTCCACTCAGAACAGGCCTCGCCATGGTCAACCAAAGAAGTTGAGTGCACGTGTTCAGTGTCATTTCCAGAGGTTGTCTTTGGGAAATAGACATATGAGTACTGCCAGAATTGCTGCAGAAGTTGAAGGGGTGGGGGATCAGCCTATCAGTGCTCAGACCATACACCGCACACTGCATCAAATTTACTGAATGGCAGGATAATGACTCCAAACACACCTCTAAGACAACCACTGGCTTGTTATAGAAGCTGAGGGTAAAGGCGATGGACTGGCCAAGCATGTCTCCAGACCTAAACCCTATTTAGAATCTGTGGGGCATCCTCTGTAACGCTCCTGGGTTTTTAGTATAGGCTGGATTTGCAGCTGCAAAATCTCCACTCAGTAGTCATGTAGAGATGTGTTGAATACCAGATCCAACTCTCCAGGACTCATCACCGTGGGCCTGTCAGCTTCAACATACAGATATATACACACTCAATGAGATGTTCCTGGAGTGATAGTATGTATATGATAGTATGAAGGTGATGTGCTGAAGGGACAGGTGTGAACAGTGACAAGGATGGTAATCACTTGATAGGGTTTGTATAGGAGAGTTCAAGATGGTATTAGGAATGCAGATAGGTTAGTATCGAGTATGCTAACAGGTGGTGAGGACAGCAGATGACAAATACAGGATAGACTAACCCAGTGCAAGGATAGATAGTAGTAGACAGGAGAGCCAGCAATCTATGCAGCAGTGCAGATGATAGGATAGTATAGATAGGTAGTAACAGTCCTTAATGTGCATAGGTAGATAGTGCAATAAGGTTATGGAGGTTGTATGCCCCTTACAGGTCTAATTTGGTGAAATAAGTAGCCCCACGCACCTGTTCAATAAGTTCAGGGATGAGCGGCAAAGGATAGCGATCCTTTATCGTAATCGTGTTTAATTGCCTATAATCGATAATAGGCCTGAGACTGGAATCCTTATTGCGGACAAAGAAAAGTCCTGCAGCAGTGGAAGAAGTAGAGGGTCTAATGAACCCTTTTGTCAAATTCTCATCCAAGTATTCCTTGAGATGAGAAAGTTCATCCTGTGAGAGGGGATAAACATGACCGAAAGGCAATTTGCTGTTAGGGAGTAGATCGATAGTGCAATCGTAATCCCTATGGGGAGGCAACACTTGAGCATTTTTCTCAAGGAACACTTCGGACAGATCCTGATAGCATAGTGGTGCAATTTCATCAGACACCACAGACAGAATCTTCCCATAAGATGGGAGGTTACACGTATTCTCACAATAGTGAGAAGGGAAAACCAAAGTCAGTTTTTTCCAATCTATGATTGGTTGGTGTGTGTGTAACCAGGGAAGTCCAAAAATAATAGGAAAATGGGGTGAGGATAGTATGTCAAAGGTGATGGTCTCCACATGTGATTCGTTGGTAGTGGCAAGGAGTGCCTGAGTCTGGTTGGTGATTGGACCAGAAGACAGTGGAATACCATTAATGAAACTAACAGAAACAGGCTTAGATTTTGAAATAATAGGTATTTTATTTAAGGTAACAAAGCGTGTATCAATATAGTTTCCACAAGATCCAGTGTCGACCATAGCCTTGGTGGTGATCCTAGTTTGGTCCCATTGTAATATTAAATGAACAAAAAGATAGGGGTTAGAGAAGGAAGTCGTTAATCCTCCCAGCAAGACATGTGAACACTCACCCTCTTTTTTGCGGACAAGGGGACAGGTGTTTATCAAATGATCCGAGGATGCGCAGTACATGCAGAGATTTCTGGATGTTCTTCTAGCTCGTTCAGTAGTCGTTAAAGGTGGGCGTATGGTTCCTACATCCATGGGAGTAGGGTCAACGGCCGAAATCTGAGAAGGACTAGACAATGGCATTCCCATCTTTTCAGCCCTTCTTTCTCGCAGTCGTCTGTCGATGTTGATACTAAGTTGTATCAAGGCCTCCAAGGTGCCAGGTAAATCCGCTCGGGCGAGCTCGTCTTTAACAGCTTCCGATAACCCGAGTCTGAATTGAGTTTGCAAAGATGTGTCATTCCACCCTGAATCAAGGGTCCATCTTTTGAACTCAGATACAAAGTCTTCTACAGGTCTCCTTCCTTGTTTTAAGGCCCTCAACTGAATATCAGCAGTACTCTGCCTATTGGGGTCATCGTATAAACTAGCGAGTTTCGCTAGGAATAAGGAATAGGTGTTGAGAATCTGATCATTGCTCTCAAAGAGAGAGTCTGCCCAGGCCCGTGGATCACCCGTCAGGTATGAAATAACGGTACAGACTTTTATTTGATCAGTGGGGTATGTACGAGGTTTTAACAAAAAAAGCAGTTGACATGCGTTTTTGAATTCACGAAATTCTTTCCGATCACCTGTAAACACTAGAGGAGGGTTTATTTTAGGTTCAGGAGGCTGAATAACAGTAAGCCGTGAGAGCTGGGTTACCTGCTGTGTCAGAGTCTGATTCTTTTCTTGTACGTCAGTCAGAGCAAGTATTAACGCTTTTACTTGTTGTGTTAATTGTGTCACTTGAGTGGGTAATTCTGCTGAATCCATTTTTAGGGTTCGTTCAATCTGTAACGCTCCTGCGTTTTTAGTATAGGCTGGATTTGCAGCTGCAAAATCTCCACTCAGTAGTCATGTAGAGATGTGTTGAATACCAGATCCAACTCTCCAGGACTCATCACCGTGGGCCTGTCAGCTTCAACATACAGATATATACACACTCAAAGAGATGTTCCTGGAGTGATAGTATGTATATGATAGTATGAAGGTGATGTGCTGAAGGGACAGGTGTGAACAGTGACAAGGATGGTAATCACTTGATAGGGTTTGTATAGGAGAGTTCAAGATGGTATTAGGAATGCAGATAGGTTAGTATCGAGTATGCTAACAGGTGGTGAGGACAGCAGATGACAAATACAGGATAGACTAACCCAGTGCAAGGATAGATAGTAGTAGACAATCTATGCAGCAGTGCAGATGATAGGATAGTATAGATAGGTAGTAACAGTCCTTAATGTGCATAGGTAGATAGTGCAATAAGGTTATGGAGGGTTCCCCTGCGGGGTACTTATCACTTGTAATGTTAGTAGTTTAGAGAGGTCCAGTAGATGAGGAATGATCCGGTAGCGAGATACAGGGATCTGTAGCGAGGTTCCGGTCTGCTCCAGGTAAAGGGAATGGCTGGAGGTTCCGATCGAGAGACAGGCTTGAAAGCATGTGGGTAGCAAGGCAGGTTGAACGAACAATGTGAGTGAGACCGCCGGCGGTTGAAATAGCCGCTCTGTGGCGCTCAGCAGTGACATCATCGTTCTTAAAGGTATATGCGTACCACCTGAAGAGAAAGGTGGGACGCATTACAGAGGAAAGTGGTGATTAAGGGTACCGGAGGTACCAGAATCTTACATCCTCAAACAAAAGGTGGAGGAGCACAAGGTCTCCAACATCCACCAGCTCCAGCTGATGTCATCATGGAGGAGTGGAAGAGGACTCCAGTGGCAACCTGTGAAGCTCTGGTGAACTCCATGCCCAAGAGGTTTAAGGCAGTGCTGGAAAATAATGGTGGCCACACAAAATATTGACATTTGGGCCCAATTTGGACATTTTCACTTAGGGGTGTACTCACTTTTGTTGCCAGCGGTTTAGACATTAATGACTGTGTGTTGAGGTATTTTGAGGGGACAGCAAATTTACACTGTTATACAAGCCATACACTCACTACTTTACATTGTAGCAAAGTGTCATTTCTTCAGTATTGTCACATGAAAAGATAAAATAAAATATTTGCAAAAATGTGAGGGGTGTACTCACTTTTGTGAGATACTGTAAATGTATAATAATAAAGTGTAACTGTGGGGGAGCATTAGAGTGTAAGCTCTTCCAATGCAGAGACTGATGTGTTCTCTGTACAGCCCTGCTGAATACGTATGCACTAAATACATGCATTATGTTCAGGTTTTTCTGTCCCAGAATTGTCAGGGTCTTTGTAAATGTTTTTGCTGCTCACTCATCATGCCTCTTCTCTGTGAATTATTACGGCTCTGACATAACCTGTATGGGGGTGTTAATATCGGAGTAATTATAGAGCAGTGAGCGGCTCTCAGCGGTGGTATTGATAGGGGGCGTGTCCGCTGAGTTTGGAGAAATCACAGACTGGATATAAATTAGGGTTGGATGTTGTGGTAATGCTGAGCCATCAGTACAGTCACATCCTGGTCCAGGAATTCATTCCAGACAGAGGACGTCTCAGACCACTCTGTATTCTAGAGAGCTGAGAAGAATTCACACCTTAAAGTGCACCTGTAATGAAAGAAATATGGGGGACTGCAATTTCTGACCTCCAGCTGGTAAAAGCCACTTCCTTGGCTGTGTCCAGCTTCAATATTTTCAGTCGCTGAACTGGAATAAGCATCATTTACACAGACCCTGGGGGGGGGGGGGGGGGTAAGGGGGGCTGATGGAGTTAGTAATGCAGCACTAAGACCAGGGCTGGGACAAGGAGTGGTCAGGAGGGAAAGCTGCCCTGGGCGCATTGGTTTATTGCAGGGATGGGTGCACAGTTTGGCATCTTTGCCCTAAGCACTGGATGACCTTGTCCCGGCACTGATTGAGACCATTGAATTAGCATGACAGCAATAGAACTAGTATGTGTAGAAGCAAATATCAGCAATGGTACCTTCCATCGTGAGCTCCTGGCATGTTATCGACCCCCCCCCCCTCGCCTTAGTGATCATGTCCTATTATCTACTTGGCCTTCTTTTGTTTTTTTTCCTGCAGTGCAAATACCTTTTTTCTTGTAAATCTGCTTCCATATTACCGTAGGTACCTCATGTCGCCCCCCCCCCCCCCCCCCCGGATGTGAGTGTCTTCCATCCCAGGAGTTAATGGGCATCCTCCGCTTTAATATGAGCATGCTATGCATTGTATGCACTGCCCATGCATGAGATGGGTAGCCAGCAGTGCCGTATCCCAGAAGAAGATACCAGTGAGCTTCAGATGCTTATGCTGAAGATAGGAGCGTGCTCTGTGGGGACAGCAAAGTACGTTTTTTAGAAAAAAAACATTTAGAAAATCTACATTAAAGTGGAGTTCCACCCTATTTTTATACTTACCTCCATCTTCTCGCTCCGGGTCACCTGAAAAAGAAATGGATAATCGCATTTTTTTTTTTTTTTACTTACCTCGTAGCGAAGAAAAAATACTTACCTTACTTCCTTCTTCCTCCTTCCTCGGCCGCGGCCCGTCGTCACTTCCTGGCTCTGCAATGATTCCTGGGAGCTAAACGTCATAGCTCCCAGGAATCATTGCGCCTGCACCGGCCCCGACGTCAGTTCCGGGTCGCGCGCGTCATCCCCTTCTAAACAGCTTCTGGGCATGCCCCAGAAGCTGTAGAGGGATGACGCGCGCGACCCGGAAGTGACGTCGGGGCAGGCGCAGAGCATCGTGGGACCAAAGAAGGCGGAAGAAGACGCCAAAGGGGATCTCGCTGGCTTCAAGCTGCCCACATCTGAGATGGCAGCGCTGGACAAGACGTTTGCAAGGTAAGTATTTGTCCTAACAGGTAAGTGCAACCCGGGACAGATCAGAGGCTAGCCATTGTGGAATGTACTAGCCCTGACTGTCCCGGGGGTATTAAAAAAAAAAAAAAAAAATCCAGGGTGGAACTCCGCTTTAACTACTAATCCCGTTTGGTATAGCATTAGGCTCAAACAACACACAAAAAAAGCTGGAACTCCGTTTTTTGATCTCTGTGAATTGAGGCTGGAAAAAATATATTGATCCTACTATAGATTTTACTTTTAGCCAAACTTTAGCCCTCGGTCACACTGGTACCTCGGTCACATAATCATACCTGAAGTAGCATCTAATGTGTTTCTACGGCGGTGTCTTAATAGATACGATTTTAAGTAGAACGATTTGAGAAGTAGTTCATTTATTACTTTTTCAGGACTTCAGCACAATTTCACTGCCATAGACTATAATGTAAATCATGCTGCAAATCGTAGGTGTGTCTTTCTCAGCACTACTTGAGCCCTGGAAGAAGTTAATTAGGCTCCATTCACATTTGTACGACTCCAAAGTATCGCAGATTTTGGAGTGCATTTTTCATGCAACTTTATAAGGTACTCACTTGGGTAAAAATACATCAAACGTGATGGAAACAACTACTGGAACGCGGTTTGCGTTCCAAAGGCCGGAAACCGAAAGTGACATAATGGTGCTCTACGCGTTTCATCATCAGATGTCATAAGAAGCGTACTCGACGTCGCGTTTGATGTATTTTTACTCATGTGAGTACCTTATATTTTGTTTACAATAAATGCCTTTTAAAACAGAATTACACTATATGGTCCTTCTTTGTCTATCTCTGTATGGGGACTGCCCCATTGCCTAAGAATCCTTGGCACCTGTGAACTAGCCTGGTTAACGAACCTTTCACCTGGCTGACATATATATATATATATATATATATATATATATATATATATATATATATATATATATATATATATATATATATATATATGTATATATGCATGGATTCAGAGAACTTTTTTAGTGACTTTACTGGTTTACCTTTTTGACTCATCACGGCCATATTTATTTTTTGAATTATTTATCTAAGTGTGGTTCACCACATCACCATTAGCACTTGGCCACTTTATTACTGCACCTTTTGTGACATATTTGCTCACTTGTTACTTAATTAATTTTTGACTGGTATACACAGCACTCAGTCACCTTGGACTGCACTTTTGACTTATTTTTTAAAAAAAAATTATTGGTGTTTATCTGTCTTTTTGATTTGCCATTTATATGCAACTTTATGTATTTTTGGATTTTACAAGTCACATTTAGAGACTTTTAGAGATTTTCACTTATGGATTTTTATTAGATCTTCTACACTTTCTTTCATATATATACACACCATTTCTTGGATGTGTTATATATGCACCTTTATATATTTTTGGCTTTTACAGTCATATTTAGGTATTTTATTTATTGATTTTTATTAGATCTGCCACATCTTTCTTTTTATATATATTGGGCCATATCTCCCTAGGCAGCGCCTCTATCCCTCCCATTTCTACTAAGTACTAGCAAGCAGTACCCGCCAGCAGTACCCACGAGCAGTACCCGCCAGCAGTACCCACAGCAATACCCGCCAGCAGTACCCACCAGCAGTACCAGCCAGCGGTACCCACCAGCAGTACCAGCCAGCAGTACCAGCCAACAGTACCCAACAGCCAGAAGCAGCCTGTTCACATGTATGAACAAGGACATTACATTTTCTGGCTGCCTAAGTCACATGTGCTAGGGGTGCAACTACCCCCCAGCACATAATTGTAAATATCCCAGTATGTGCAGTGTTTCTGACTCCTACCACCATGACCACTTCAAATCACTGAAGTGGTCATGGTGGTTAGAGTGTTCCTTTATTATCTCTCAGAAGAAGTAAACCTCTGTATACTGATTACATTTCATTTGATCATCCTCTAGTTGTGTTAAATTGGTGGGGAGAGGGGGGCGCAAAGTGCCACCACCCTGAAATTAGTTGGCCACCTTCCTGAAATGAGTTTTTGCAGGCTGGGATGTCTGGGAATGCACTGGAACTAACAACACTGGTGTGAACTATGCCATTGAAAACCTTATAACTTACTATTTATGTGTTTTTTGATGCAGAAAAAAAAATGCACTGGACTGCATGTGGTGTGAATTGACCCAAAAGGGTTAGCTCATCTTTGAAAAAAAAAAAAAAAAAACCTTTTATTTTCATGATATAACACTACAAAGCACTGTGCAGTATAAAGAAAAAGTTTCCTTTCATTTTACTCACCTACAGTAAAACCGCAACTTATGCCTTTCAGAAATTCAAAAACCTGCACTGACATTCCTGGTCTCCATCCCTAATTAAGCACTTTAAGACCGGAAGGATTTGCCCCCTTAATGACCAGGCCCTATTTTGCGATTCAGCACTGCGTTATTTTAACGGACAATTGCGCGGTCGTGCGATGCTGTACCCAAATAAAATTGATGTCCTTTTGTTTCACACAAATAGAGCTTTCTTTTGGTGGTATTTGATCAACTGTCCGATTTTTATTTTTTGCGCTATAAAAAAAAAAAAGTACGACAATTTAAAAAAAACAAAAAACGATATTTTTCACATTCTGTTATGTGACATTCTCAAAAAAAAAAAATGTAAAAATCAAAATTTTTTAACATTTTATGCCAATTTGTTTCCTGCTACATATTTTTGGTACAAAAAATCGCAATAAGCGTATTTTGATTGGTTTGCGAAAAAGTTATCGCGTCTACTAACTACGGGAAAGATTTATGTCAATTTTATTGTTTTTTTTTTTTTTTTACTAGCAATGGCGGCGGCCTGCGATTTTTTGCGGGACTGCGACATTGCGGCGGACAGACTGGACCCCTAACTGACATTTTTGACACTTTTGGGGGTACCAGTGACTGTTACAGTAACAGTGCTAAAAATATGCACTGTTACTGTAATAATGACACTGGCAGGGAAGGGGTTAACCCTGTGGGTGATCAAGGGGTTAAATGTAAGCCTAGGGGAGTGATTCTAACTGTGGGGGGCGTGGCTTTTGAGATGACCATAGAGACCTATGATCCTATATGGAAGGATCACATGGGCTCTATGACCATTCCAGGGAGAAGAACGGTCAGCTGTGTTTACAACAGCCGACCGCCCTTCTCTCTCAGCGGGGAGCGATCACGGGTGTCAGGCGGCAATCGGAGCCACCTGACACACGCATTGGCTTCCCCACTGACGATCGGGGGCGGGAGCGCTCGGCCGGCGGCGCGCTCGCCCCTAGCTGCCACCAAGCGAGCAACGTATCCATACGTTGTTTTGCCTGTACGAGCCACCCTGCCAGCAAGTGGTTAATTTGGGGCAGAGAGTCGCTGTCCTGACATAGCATTTCCATCCTCTGGACACAGCAGGTCACAGATTGCGGAAAGGGCCAATTACAGTGGCCCTTTACCATGTGATCAGCTGTGTGCAATCACAGTTTCCCACATGTAAACAGACAGTGCCCTGATTATCAGTGCAGCCCCATCAGTGCCAATCTGTGTCCATCAGTGCAGATCAATGCAGCTTATCAGTGTCCATCATTGCCACCCATCAGTGCCCATCAGTGCAGCCTTATCAGTGCCTCCTCATCAGTGCCCATCAGTGTCACCTCATCATTGCCTATCAGTGGAGCCTCATCAGTGCCTCCTCATCAGTGCAGTCTCATCTGTGCCTCGTAATTAGTGCCCATCAGTGGAGCCTCATCTGTGCCTCCTCTTCAGTGCCCATCAGTGGAGCCTCATCAGTGCTTCATGCCTCCTCATCAGTGCCATCAGTGCCGCCTCACCTCTGCCCATCAGTGCAGCCTCATCTGTGCCCATCAGTGCAGCCTCTTTTGTGCCCATCAGTGCAGCCTCATCAGCAACATCAGTGAAGAAGAAAAATTACTTATTTGCATAATTTTATACCAAAAACTAAGAAAAACTTTTTTTTTCATTTTTAACAAAAAATAAAAACCCAATGGTGATTAAATACCACCAAAAGAAAGCTCTATCTGTCTCAATAAAATGCTAAAAATTTCATATGGGTATAGTGTTTTATGACTGCACAAATGTCATTCAAAGTGCGACAGTACTGAAAGCTGAAAATTGGCCTGGGCAGGAAGGAGGTCCCTATGCGTATCGAAAAAAAAGGAAAGTTTATTAAAAATAAATAAATAAATACATAAATAAAAAAGGCTAAAGAAAAAAAATAAAGCTCCACCCAAGCACTTAATATCCCCCCCAAAAAAGTTTTTGATTCCCCCCCACCCCCACTTACCTGCACGTACAAATGTGACTGCACGTGTTGGGGACACCTATGCATGAAAACGTAGATTGCACTAAACATGGTAAAAATCAAGTGCATGCTGGAGTGGGAGAAATAATTCTAGGCCCATTAAACTGATGATCTGTGTGTGGATTTTAGAATGTTGCCTTTGGAAAATATAGGGTACCGAAGTTTGTTGCCGTTTCGTGGGTAAACACAATTAATTATAAAGCTTGATATGTGTTGGTTTATTTACTCGGTGCAACCTCATCTTTTATATCTTACCAGAAAATGTTGGTAATTTATTGCGTTTGTGTGACTTAAAATTAACTTTAGTGTATTTTTTATTTTTTTTAAAGAGAAACTCCAGCCACCTATAAAAAAAAAATTAAAGTCAGCAGCTACAAAAAGAGTAGCTGCTAACTTTAAAAAAACTGCCACTCACCCATCCCACAGTCCAGGGGTCAGCTCACCCCAGCCGTCTTCATCCTCCGTCCTCCCTCGGCGGCATCTTCACTATGGGCATCCAGCTGTGACAGCTTCTCTGTATTGATATTACAAGCCCATCCCCCCCACAGTTAGAAAACACACCCTAGGCTCACACTTAACCCTTTAATCGCCCTGGGTTAACCCCTTTCCTGCCAGTGTCTTTATTACAGTAACAGTGCATTTTTTTACCACTGATTACTGTAGTAATGTCTCTGGTCCCCCCAAAAGTGTCAAAAATGTCAGTTAGGGGTCCGATCTGTCCGCCACAATGTCGCAGTCCCGCTAAAAATTGTTTATTGCCGACATTATTAGTAAAAAAAAAATAAAAATAAAGAAAAATGACATAAATATTTCTCCTAGTTTTTCGTTTTTCAAAACTTTTGCGCAAAGCAATTAAAATATGCTTCTTGGGATTTTTTATTTTTTTTTACCAAGAATATCTAGCAGAATACAAATTGGCCTAAAATGATAAAAAAAATGGATTTTTAATTTTTTTTTTTGGGAATGTTATATAGCAGAAAGTTGTTTTTCAAAATTGTCGCTCTTTTTCTGTTTATAGCGCAAAAAATAAAAATCGCACAGGAGATCAAATACAACCAAAAGAAAACTCAAATGTGGGGAAAAAAGGACGTCAATTTTATATAGGTACAGCATCCCACAACCACGCAATTGTCAGTTAAAGTAACGCAAAAGAATTACAAAAAATGGCCTGGTCATTAAGGGAGAAAATCTTCCGGTCCAGAAGTGGTTTAGGCTCCTGTTGCTGCTTTATTCTGCCTTTTACGTTTGAACGCATTGCTGCACATACACACATGTGTTCAAACACACAAAAGCAAAAGCACCATGTGACCTTCCCTGCCTGCAATGCAAGTGCACTGGCTGCATCCAAAGAAACACAATGCAGGTACAACACAGCTTCAGTCATCCATACAAAACCATTGAGGTAAAATGAAATGTGCCATCTGTTGCACATTGTAGCACACACAGTGCTCTTTTAGGGCCACAAGGACAGAAAAAAAATGGCCTTTTTTTACTTCAGTCTGGATTCCAGACAAACGACTAAATATATGAAATACCCAAGTAAATTACTTTTATTGGAGCTGCTGTACATACCTGAAGATTTGTAATTCTGTTCAGCCAACTTTGTGTTCTTGGAACCCCTGCCAGGCAGCAACAGCACAGCCTGGTCGTGGACCTCTCTGCAAGCAACATTCTAGTTCAGCTTTTTACAGACTGGCCCAGGGCAAACCCCCTTTCTATGACTGCTGCTGTCAAGCGAATACAGGAGGCTGATACAGAATAACATTTAGGTACTTTTACAGCTGTACTTAAAATTTATATAACTTATTTAACCTCCAATTGGTATAAATCAGGGGTCTCCAAACTTTCTAAACAGGGCGCCAGTTTACGCTCCTTTGGACTTGAGGGGGACCGGGCTGTGGCCATTTGGAGTAGAAAATGTTGCAACGTCAGTGGAAATAAATATTGCCCCATCGTTGCTGGGAGGAATTGTGCCCCATCATTGGTGTATTTGGGCCCAATTGTTGGTGTCATTGGGAGGAATTATGCCCCGTTTGTTGGTGTCATTGGGCCCAATTGTTGGTGTCATTGGGAGAAATTGTGCTACCTCGTTGGTGTCGGTGGGAGAAGTTGTGCCCCATCATTGGTGTCATTGGGAGGAATTGCGCTACCTCGTTGGTGTCGGTGGGAGAAGTTGTGCCCCATCATTGGTGTCATTGGGAGGAATTGCGCTACCTCGTTGGTGTCGGTGGGAGAAGTTGTGCCCCATCATTGGTGTCATTGGGAGGAATTGCACTACCTCGTTGGTGTCGGTGGGATAAGTTATGCCCCATCATTGGTGTTAGTGGGAGGAATTGTGCCCCGTTGTTGGTGTCATTGGGCCCCATTGTTGGTGACATTGGGAGGAATTGTGCCCTGTTATTGGTGTCATTGGGAGGAATTGTGCTACCTCGTTGGTGTCGTGGGAGGAGTTGTGCCCTATCATTGATGTCATTGGGAGGAATTGTGCTTCCTCGTTGGAGTCGGTGGGAGAAGTTGTGCCCCATCATTGGTGTCATTGGGAGGTATTGCGCTACCTCTTTGGTGTTGTGGTAGAAGTTGTGCCCCATCGTTGGGTTAGTGGGAGGAATTGGGCCCAATTGTTGGTCAGATTGGGAGAAATTGTGCCCTGTTATTGGTGTCATTGGGAGGAATTGTGCCACCTCGTTGGTGTCGGTGGGAGGAGTTGTGCCCTGTTATTGGTGTCATTGGGAGGAATTGTGCTACCTCTTTGGAGTCGGTGGGAGAAGTTGTGCCCCATCATTGGTGTTAGTGGGAGAAATTGTGCCCCACCATTAGTGTCAATTTGCCCAATTGTTGGTTACATTGACAGGAATTGCGCCCCATTGTTGGTATAATTGGGTTGAATTGTGCCCCATCACTGGTCTCAGTGGACAGGAATTATGCCCCATTGTTGGTATCAGTAGCTGAAATAGTGCCCCAAGAGCCAGATAAAGGCAAGTAAAGGGCTGATGAGATGAATAAAGAGTATTAAGGGGTGGGAATACTTACCTTTCCTGGAGGAAATGAGATCTCAGGCTTGCTCCAGTGACTGACTATTTGGACACATGACCTCTACCCCCCCCCCCCCCCCCCAATCAATCCCAGGTGCTTATTGCAGTGGGGACTACTGTGGCTCGAAGCTGTATCACAGTAATTCAGTTATGGAACTGTGTAGCCAGTTTTGTAACCCAGCAAACCCTGCCACACTGCACAGCTAGGTCCTCAGCCTCCACTGAAGGAGCATTTTGACATGGTGACTTAAAGTGAGAGAAAATCCACAATTTTGAGTCATTACTGCAATATGTATAGAAGGGGGAAAAAAAAGTTTGCCTTCAGATGCACTTTAGCGCAGTACTAGAACTTTACCTAATCTAGCATCTGACGTGGAGATGCTGTGAGGCCAGTGCTGAAAACTTTTAGCAATGAGACGGCAGTTAAAGCGGAACTTTAGTCAGAAAATTACCCCATGCTAGATCACTTCAGGCTGGCCTCTTTTGCAGGTATAGCTATATAAACATTAAAAATAAGTACCTATACTGTGTAAAATCCAGTAATACACTGTCTCACCCTGCTTTACACATGCTCAGTTGCTTTCTAATTTTAGGCACTGTGCTGAATTAGTAGAGGCTGACCAGCTGACAGCCTAAAGATTTGCTGCTGTTCAGGAGCTCTGGGCTTCAGCAAAATGGCAGCCTCTGCCAATAAGATACAGTAACAATGCTGGAGGCAATTTACAGCATACACTAAATTTGGTAACATAATAATGTGGAATGTATGTTCCTTGCTAAAGAACATTATTTTTATCAAGTTGTTATGGGTAATGTTCCACTTTAAAGTGGTAGTAAAGTAGTAAAAATCAAGTTTAGAGCATAATGTGCTAGCATGCTTTGCATACTAGCATATTATGAAGGACTTGCCTTAGAACAAAGCCTTCCAGTGGCGCAATGTCACCGCTGACAGGGCTTCCATCTTCCCCTGTCTTCCTTTCAGGTTCGTGGGCTTCGGCTGTTTGACTGGCCGAGCCGCGATGACGTCACTCCCGTACGACAGCGCAGTGCACATGCGCCAGTGATGTCACCGACTGCTACTATAGTAAATATCTCCTAAACGGTGCACGTTTAGGAGATATTTACTGTACCTACCCAATTTTAGACTTACCTGTAGGTACAAGTAAACAGTATGGAGTTTACTCAAACTTTAAGAAAATAAACGGTTGAGGACCTAAGTGATAAAAGTGTAATTTGCTGATATGTAAACACAAAATGTAAGAAGGACAGTTTGATGGACTTTTTGGACACGCAGCCAAAGTTGGTTGCGCGGTTGTGCCGTTTGCGCTCAGAGAAGTTCTGCTGATCACCATAATGAAAGAAGGGTTAAGTGCCCTCAGTGGGAGAGGAGAAATGTGACCCACAGGGGTCTTTGATGTCCAGTCTAAGTCTGGAGCTGGAACTTGTGTGAATGTCAAGCAATGGGGACGGCGCTGGCTGACATTCTATCTACGAGTATCATTATTATTTTTTTTTTTCAGCTGATCGATCGTTGCAGCAAGCACAATGATGCTTCAGGGCAGCTCTCACTGTTGGGGAGTGATTGACCATTGGGTATCATTAGAAATAAAGCTATTGCTTGCCTTTCTGCACTCCTCACGCACTCCGCTGACCTTTCACTCAGGAAGCAGCTGGAGCTGTGAGATACTTAATTGAATGGAATCTTCAGATGTATTTATGTTTTTGGTGGAAGGGAAGGGGGAGGAGGAGGAGGGCTAGAAAAAAAAAAACTTTCCATGACCTTCAAAGCCTAATTGATAGGCTTCTTTACCGAGCAGTGGAGATTTGCTTTTTGGTCCCTGTTGTTTGGTTTGAGCCCCTTAGAACTTCAGGAGAGGAGAAGAAGAGTCAACTGCTAGAAGCGGTTCCCCAGCGACGCTGGAACAATCAATACCGAGCAGCTTCTACGTCTCTGGCTTGCTCGCACGCTGCATTAACAGGCTGCCCTCATCCTAATTTCCCCAGCTCCTCTCATTAATCTGAGCAATCTGAGCAGAGAGAGAACATGAAACACACCGAGGTAGACTTAACAAAAAAAAAAAAAAAATCGAATCTCTCTTCGGCAGCAGGAATCCAGATATACAGCAATTTCCAGACATTTTCTCACTCAGCCTTGTTTAGATTACAATTATACGCCGCTATAGAGGCCATATATTAAGCAAAGTGATTGCGCTTGGTTCTCCGTCTTCCCTCGCGCATACAGAAATGGCGAGGAGGGAGGATGCATCAAGTCGGTGACAAGTGACACCGTGTAATTGTCCTCTTATTGTTTTAAAGAGCAATTTAATTATAGGTTTGCCGTGATGGCAGTCAGGCCTGAGCCGGCTCTGTTTTGCTTTTATTTTAGTCCTCTAAGAGAGCGCTCTAAAAGGGATTTTTAAAGGATGTAACAAGATCAACAGATAAGCAGCTAATTTTGTGTACTTAGGGAGCGAATGATTGAGCTAATTCCCAGCGGAGCCCTCGAGAAGATACGATGAAAAGCAAAAGGCAGAAGAGATCTTAGAGGAATTTCACATAAACGGTGAACGGTGGAATTAAATATTCATGTCGGCTGCGCACAGCCCGCTGCCCTGGAAAACTCGCTGAAAACTTTTTAAATATAAAGAAACAACAATAATAAAAAGGAAGATGTAGAAATGTAATAAGGGTTATGATTAGCGCTGCCCGTTAGGCCACGTTCATCATGCCGAAGCGTTGGGCAGATATGACGAATGTGTCTGATATCTTGATAAGAAATGGAATAACTTGTTGTCCTTCAGCGTATCATAGGCAGGCAGCAGATAATGCCATCTGATAGAAGTGGCCTACTTTGAAAGGAAAAGTCCATCAGCCTCGGGCTAAGGACGAAGCCAGAATTTGCTTTCAAATCTGTAGCAGGGCTGAAAGGAAACACAGGGGACCAAATTCTTTTTCTTATTAGAAATTATTTCAAGGGGGAGAAAAATAAGCAGCAGGACTGAGAATACAAAGAGCAGAGGTCACAATTACTCTCTCCCTGGCTTCTTCTGTCTACTCTGCTCTTTTCCTTTATCCCTCTCTGTCTGTCTCTTTTTCCCTCCAGCACTCTCATTCCCTGTACCTTTGCCAACCTCTGCCCCCCCCCCCCATTCCTATCCTTCTGTTCTTTGCTTCTTTTTTTTTATGCACACTCTCCCCCTACTCGCTCTACTCTTCTCCCCCCCCCCCCCCCCCGCACTCATTCTCTACCTTATTCCCCACCCCACCATTTTACTTTTAGTTAATAAAAAAAAAACTTTTCAGCATTGCCCA
The DNA here is from genome assembly GCF_965119305.1 of Pelophylax lessonae. Classification (NCBI taxonomy): domain Eukaryota; kingdom Metazoa; phylum Chordata; class Amphibia; order Anura; family Ranidae; genus Pelophylax; species Pelophylax lessonae. The sequence continues at coordinate 483,053,799 of NC_138771.1, read as the reverse complement.
AATAAGGAGATTTTATTGGGTGGGTGGTGGGTAGGAAGTATACAAGAAAAATGGAGGTGAGCCCAGGGGCATTATCAGAGCTAGAGGATAATATAGAGGGGTGGGAGGTGAGTTCAAGGACTTTATAAAAGTAAGCAATAATATAAAAGAATAGAAATTTAGACCAGGGACATATGAGGGGTAAGGGATAATATAAAGGGGATAGGGGGTGAGTCCAGGGACATTATCAGGGGTAAGGGGTAATATAAAGGGGATAGGGAGTGAATCCAGGGAAATTATCAGGGGTTAGAGATAATATCGAGGGAATAGGAGGAGAGACATTTTTAGGGGTAAGATATACTGTATGTTGTAATAAAAAAGAGATGGTCAAGAGACATTATCAGGGTAAGGGATAATATAAAGGAGATATTAGGTGAGTCCAGTGACATCATCAGGGGTAAGGAATGATAAAGAGGTGAGTCCAGGGACATTATCATGAGTTAGTCATAATATAAAGGGGATAGGAGGTGAGTTTAGGGACATTATTAGGGGTAAGATTAACTGTATGTTGTAATTGAAAAGAGATGGTCAAGGGACATTATCAGGGTAAGAGATAATATGAAGGGGATATAAGGGGAGTCCAGGAACAGTATCAGGGGTTAAGGATAATATAGAGGGGATAGGAGGTGAGTTTAGGGACATTATTAGGGGTAAAATATACTGTATGTTGTAATAAAAAAGAGATGGTCAAGAGACATTATCAGGGTAAGGGATAATATAAAGGGGATATTAGGCGAGTCCAGTGACATCATCAGGGGTAAGGAATGATGAAGAGGTGAGTCCATGGACATTATTAATGTGGTTTTACCTTAAAGCAGAGTTTCCAGTCTGGGGGGGGGGGGGGGGTTGAAAGTCAGCAGCTACAAATACTGTAGCTTCTGGCTTTTTTTTTTTTTAAACAACTTTTGTACAGTCAGACATGGAAGAAACATTAGCCAATGCACACCAAGTGATATAGCTCATCATAGCATTAGTAGCACCCTCCTAGGTAGGTGCTAGTGAGAAAGTATAGTTTGGAGCTCTGTCTGCTTACCAGAGGGGCTGCAGGTAAATCTATGTTGTTCTCTGCCTACCAGAGAGCAGGATCTGTTAGTGAGGTCTGCTCAATGTGCTCAGGATGCAACTTGTTCTGTCTGGAGAGTGTTTCACACTGGTCCAATAGAGAGGCATATTGGACAGTGGGAGGAAACCTGACGAATGGGTGCACAGGCTTTTGATACAGCCCTGGTGATTTGGCAGAGGAAAGGTGCCTCAGTGCATGCGAGGATACTGTATAAAAGCCAGGACCACATGTGCTTGAGGTCTTTTGTCTGGATAGCAGAGTCCCGGAGGGAGGGGGCCGGCTGCCTCCTCCTCTGTAGAGGTGCCATGTTGCCTTAGGGGGTTGTCCTGAGGGCCTGGCGAGTAGCAGTGAGGAACTGAATCCGGAGGTCCAGAGAAGCTAACTGAGAGGGGAGACACTGCACGATCTGTCTCTGCAGTACAGTGAGTACATAATCTCGTGTCAAGGGGTCTGACCTGAGGGAGGCCACCCCTGCTCCTAGGATAGGAGACCGGTGTGTTCCAGAAGACCTACGTCGCTTTGCCTGTGAGGGGCTGACTGCCGACGTAAATCGTCGTTAGGCAGTCGGCAAGTGGTTAAATAATTTTGTGGTGTCTCACCCTTCAAACTTCTGAAGAAGTGGGAAACCGCAAAACTAGTTGAGTACTGACCAGCAGTGTCCTTACAGTTCTATAATATCATCTTACTGTTTCACAGCATTATCCATATTTGGTGTGATTACATATTATAATACAGCTAGGTCAGAATATTAGGGTGCAATGAGAACCAAATTCTTTTAATGTATATCTTCACTTTGTAGTAATATTGTATCTTGCTGCTATTTTTTGTAATAAATTATATATTTGATTGTACGCCTTGTCATGTGTCTATTGGTACCAAGAAAATCCTCTAGCCCCTCCCTTTCCTTTGATACTATTTACTTTGTAACTATTAAACATGGAGCCTAACGAGTGGAGCAGAAAGCTCCTAGAACTCCAGTAGTAAGATCTCTGAGCCATCCACCTTGGAGTGTTTCTTCCCACCTTGACGTTCCCATGTTCCCACCCCATCTGCTGTAGGAAGACTGGGACGCATTGTAATGGTAGGTGCTTAACTCTCCAATATTCAGCAAATGCTGAAACATCAGTTCTGGATGGGACAAGCATCTAGCTATTTTTTAATTTTGGATAGAGCAGGTAATGGTTAGAACCCCTGCCGGGGATTTATCTGCTCTCTGTGGCCCCACTCAGGAGAATTCCCTCACTTCCTGTCCCAGTGAAAGTGTTTTGACCAGGATAGGAAGTGAGGAACATAACAGTAAAAAAACAAAATTGATTTTTTAATACAGACTTTAACCTGTAAAATCCATTTCTTGAGGTACATCACGGGACACAGAGCCATAAATCATAACGTGTGGGTTATATATACCCCCCTATATAACCCCTCCCACACAGGAAGTACCTCAGTTTTGTAGCAAGCAATAAAGACCCCATAGAAGAGGAGAGGGACCTCTGTGTCCCGTGATGTACTTCAAAAAAATGGATTTTACAGGTAAGTCTGTATTAAAAAATCAATTTTTCTTTTCGTACATCATGGGACACAGAGTCAAAAATCATAACATATGGGATGTCCCAAAGCAATGAATCTGAGAGGAGGGGGACACCAAACAATACCGCTATCTGACCCCAAAAAAAAATGATTACACCGCACACCGCAGAACACTGCGGCCAAATGCAGATTCCTCCTGGATCCCAACATCCACTCGATAGAAATGAGTGAATGTATGCACCGACGACCAGGTCGTGGCCTTGCAAATCTGAGCCATAGAGGCTTGATGGACCTACTCCTCTTGTAGAATGCACCTTTTCAGGTGGAACTTTCCCTACTAGATCATATGCCTGGGTAATAACCTGGCAAATTAAAAAAGAAATCATAGATTTAGATGCTGCCAACCCTTTTCTGGGGCCTTCTGGCAGCACAAACAAGCTCTCGGTCTTACAAATCTGAGCTGTTTTCTGTAAGTAAAACTTAAGTGCACGCATTACATCAAGAGAATGCAATAACTTTTCCTCCACTGAATGAGGATCTTAAAAAAGGAAGGTAGTATAACGTCCTGATTCAAATGAAAGGAGGACAACACCTTGGGCAAAAAAAACCTGGGTGTGGACGTAAAATCACCCTATCTTGATGAAATATCAAGAATGGCTCTTTACAAGTAAGAGCTGCTAGTTCCGATACCCTTCTAGCTGAAGTTATCGCAATCAAAAAATACCAGTTTTCTGGTCAAAAGAGCCAACTTGCCCCAGTGGCTTAAAAGGCTGTTTTTGCAAAACTGCCAACACCAAATTTAAGTCCCAAGGATAATGGTGGCTTCACAGGCGGAAGCAAACGTAACATTCCCCAGTCGAAGGTCTGAACCAACGAATGGGAAGTGATCAGTTCCTGGATGAAAACCAGTAAGGCTGAAATCTGCCCTTTGATAGTGCTCAAGGCTAACTTCATATCTACTCCTGCTTGAAGAAAAGCTAGGATTCTCCTGATGATATAATTGTGGGGATTCCATTTCTTGGCCTCACACCAGGCAATGTAGGATTTCCAGACTCTGTAATAAATGTTTCTAGAGACTGGTTTTCTACCATTTATCAGTGTATGAACTGCAGGGCCAGATACACCCCTCTCCTTCTTCAAGATTAAGGCTTCAATAGCCAAGCTGTCAAATTTAGGGACTGTACAGCAGGGTGGAATATCGGACCTTGAGAGAGTAGGTCTCGACGCAGTGGAAGGGCCCAAGGCCTCGCCACTGTCAATCTCTGGATATGTGCAAACCAAACCCTCCTCGGCCTTGCCGGAGCTACATATATATATACCCCCCTAGAATCCCTCTAACTGGATTCTGCGCAATAGTCCCGGTATCAGCTACACCGGAGGAAATGCATATATCATGGAATACTCCTCCCAAGGAATCACCAAAGCATCCACTCCGACTGCGAGTGGATCCCTGGTCCTGGACACAAATTTCTTCAACTTGTTGTTGAACCTGGGTGTCAACAGATCTACGTCTGGGACTCCCCCCAGTATAGGCAAATTGATTAAAAAATCTGGGGGTGTAAGGACTATTGCCTTGGAAACATCTGTTGACGTCTCAAAAAGTCTGCCTGCCAGTTCTCTATTCCTGGAAAAAAAAACTGCTGTCAGGCATGGCACAAACTTCTCTGCCCAAGACAGGATGAAATCCACCTCTTTCTGGGCTGAGCGACTCCTTGTGCCTCCTTGATGGTTGATATAAGCCACAGCAGTGGCATTGTCGGATTGTACCCTGACAGGGTGACCCTGAAGCCTGGACGTCCAGAATTTCAAAGCCTGGCTGACTGTTCGGATTTCTAAAATGTTGATGGGGAGACCTCACTCTACCCAAGACCATTTCCCCTGGACAGTGGCTTCCTCCAGAACTGCTCCCCAGCCGGTGAGACTGGCTTCTGTGGTGACTAATTTCCAAGCCACTGGAAGGAAGGATTTCCCTTTCTCTAGATTTCTGGTCAACAACCACCAATTTTGACTCTGACGTACTCTTGGTACCAGAGACATGGATCTTGCCAGAGACTGAATCTTTCTGGTCCAGGCAGACAGAATGTTGTTCTGTAAGTATCTGGCATGGAATTGAGCATAGGGAATTGCTTGGAATGCAGACACCATCTTCCCTAGTAACATCATGCAAAGGTGTAGTAGGATATCTCAGCCTTACTGAGGACCGAACCTGATTCTTCAGGTCTGCGACCTTTCTTGCTGGCAAGAATATCTTTGACTGTGCTTTGTCCACAAGAAGACCCAGTCCATTACAGACGCTGGACCGGCTTTAATGCTGACTGTACCAAGTTCAGTATCCAACCCAGACATTCTAGGAACTGTACTGTCTGGAGGACAGTTTGGCTTAGAGCCGGAGCCGATCGATCTATTAGTAATAGATCATCCAGATATAATATTATAGATATCCCTCAGAACCTTATAACAGCCAATACTGGGGCTAGGATCTTTGTGAAAACTCTTGGAGCTGTGGCTTACCCAAAGGGCAGGGCCACAAACTAAAAATGACGGTTCTCTATTGCAAAGCATAGTAACCTTAGATGAGCCTGGAATATAGGCACGTGAAGATATGCATCCTTGATGTCTATGGATGCTAGAGATTTCTCTCCCTGCAGGGAGGCTAGGACTGGACAAATTGATACCATCCAGAAAGTACGATCGTTCATAAACTGGTTTAAAGCTTTGAGATCCAGAATAGGTCTCACATCCCCGCTTGGTTTGGGGATTACGAACAGGTTTGAGTAAAACCCCTTGAACTTTTCAATCTCTGGAACCTCTATTATCACTTTTTGAGCCTTCAGCTGGTCTAATGCCAGAAAGAGAGGCCTTCTTTTTTAGGGGGTCTGTCGGTACACTTGACCTTATAAACCAGGGGAATACCCAAAATTCCAGCTTGTACCACTGTGAAATGGGGGAGATAACCTAGTTGTCTTGGATCGATTCAACCTAAACCTTTGAGAACTGCCGCAGCCTTCCCCACATCCAAGTGAGTGGGGGCGCCTCTTCACAGAGAGGGCTTAGTAGAAGACTTGGCTGATTTCTGGGCCCAGGGCTTTTTGTGACCCTGCTCTGAAGGCATGGTTCCAGATCCAGATGGTTGAGGCCGTCGCCATTGTCTGGAAGTAGAAGCACTGGTATTATGAGTGCTGGGGATTTTGAAAGAAGGACGCTTGCTCTTCCTCTTTACGGGTAGCAACGTACTCTCCCCCAAGATCTTTTGGATATAAATATCCAGATCATCACCAAAAGGCATTCTCCCTGAAGAGGGAAGTCCGCCAGTAATTTTTTACATGGCAATTCTGCAGACCAATATTTTAACAAAATGGTTCTGCGCATATGCACTGATATCAGAGCAAATCGTGACATTTGCCTTATGGAGTCTATAAGAGCATCCACTGCAAAACATAAAGTGCGAGGTAGATCTGACAGATCTTCCACAGACTCTCCTTGAGAAGGAACTGTCTTGGCCATTCGATTCATACGGTCTTTAAAAGACTGACACACTCCTATGGCCGCTAATGCTGCAAACTTTTCCTCCATAGGATACAATAATGAAAACCTTTTGGGAGGAACAAAAATCCTATCAGGATGGTCCCAATCTTTATACATTTCTTGCTCCAAGAGCAGATGTATGGGAAACGTCTGAGGACTATGAGTAGGGCGCAATGAGCCTAGAGAGGAAAAAGAGACTTCAACTGTCTCTAGGGGAGGAAATGTGTATCCAGACCAAACCATTTCAGTAAGAGACTAAACAATCTCTGGGTCTGAGAGGTAGATAGAGACTCCTCTGTCCATGACTCCCCAGAAGTGGAAACCTCAGCTTGACCTTCTATAGTGTCATCAACAGCTACTTCTTCCACATCCTCTGCCCAATCCTGAACTGACTCAGAGGGTGGCTCAGGTGAGGGAGATCTATCACGTTTCTTCCCTTGAGATGCTGCAATGATACCAGCAATCCTATCCTCAAGGCTGGCCAATGCCACAGCCAAATCATCCTTAGTGATGCAGGTTGCAGCAGAAGTACTAGGAGTAGCTACTCTGCCTGATAACCGTAATGGCCCAGATTAGCAAGATGCCTCTGGCCCTTCAGGAGGAGTAGACACCGTGGAAACAGGGCTAGAACCTTTAAGGCCTGACAGTGGCATCACAGTGCTTTTTCCAACTGTGACCCCCCCCCCCCCCTAGCTCTTTTTCCAGGCAGACATTGCTTTAAAGGAAGACAAACTTGGGGTACTATCTAGAAGAGTACTCAAGGCTAGTGTCAAGCTTATACAGCCTAATGCACACAGCACTGATTATCCCCAGATATAGGACCTGTTTGTGCTAGCAACATAAACCCACAGTGACTCACGCAACCCAGCTGCTGCTGCTCTGTGTCCCCTTCAGCCTGTGACAGAGGCTAGTGTGTTTGAGACAGTTCCTTGCAGAACGCGCCCTTTTATGCATGTGCGGCATGGTACGTGGCGTCCATGTGCATGCCAATTGCGTTAGAACATGCCCACCACACGGCGTATGCCTGTACTTAAAGATTCCCACGCGCGCGAATAGGCCATATGCCATAGACACACGATCAAGGCAGAGATGAACATGCGGACACTTATGCGCCAGGGCGAACACAGCAAACAAATGGGGTGAAAGCAGCTTAGGCTGAATCTTGTTTGTCACAGCTGATACTATTGAAGTTTTCAGCTGAGGGTAAAACACAATATGATAACAATAGGCAAAGAAACAATGATTTAAATCAAGCTTAAAAGGAACAGTGCATAAAATATTTACAATTTGCATTTAGGCCAGCAATTTTTACGTTCAAGGTTTGCTGAATAAGTAAATATTTTAAAATGGACTCACCAGTCCTGCCACAGGAATCTGTTTTGAAACAAGAATACAATCTTCACCCATCACGGCGAGATTTGTCTTGGCGACCTTCAAGGACTGGGTCCCCTATATAAGAGGGGCCACGGCCTTGGACCTGTAGAGCACCCTGCATGGAGCGCCTTTGGGGTTTGGTATTCCAAGGGTCCAGATCCCAGGGTCTTGCTCCTAAAAAAGGACAGCATTACAGGCAAAACCTTGTATCTGCTTACCGAGGCTCAGGTACCATCTTTTTAGTCCATTGACTGTTTAAGATGGATCTGATAGCTAACCCCTTAGATTCAATGATCTTTGATTGGGGTAAACAGCATATGTTCTGTCTTCATTTGAAGAAAAAACAAGAAAAATGTGGAGAGACTCTCCACAGTGACCATCACCTTTAGACACTGGCAAAAAACTGAGGTACTTCCTGTGTGGGAGGGGTTATATAGGGGGCATCAATTCTGATTGGTTGCCAGTGTCCTTCACCTAAAGGTGGCTATATAACCCATACGTTATGATTCATGGCTCTGTGTCCCGTGTTGTACAAAATGAAATATGTTTAGTTAACCAGTGGGGGGAAGGAAAGACCCATTCCTATCTCTGTCACCAATGGAGATTTCCTCTCACTACCTGGCACAATGGCAGTGTTGTCACCAGAACAGGTGGGGGGTAGTACAAAGCTGAGAATAACCCCCCTCCTTCCCAGGGACAGGAGGGAGATGAGTGCGGCACAAACATCCCGCTGATTACTCCACCATCCTCCATATTCATCACTCATTTAAAGAGATTTTTGACATTTATGAAATGACTTCTATAATCAACTGACAGAGACATTTCTCCGAATAGTTCAATTAAGTCTCCCTACTTCTGCGGAAATTTATTAGTGTGAATCACAGAGGAGACAAAATATAATTCATCCTGTAATGTCCTGACAAGACTACGTCTGCAGAAGCTCAGAGCGCATAACGGGGACACTGAGCACGATTATTAATAGTATTGTGTGTGTCGGTCAGATCTGCCTCCGATTGGTGCTGCTTACTGAGTACCATGGGAAACATATACACATACATTATATTACCAGAAGTATTGGGATGCTTGCCTTTACACGCATATGAACATTAATGGAATCCCAGTCTTAGTCCGTAGAGTTCAATATTGAGTTGGCCCACCCTTTGCAGCTATAACAGCTTCAACTCTTCTAGGAAGGCTATTCACAAGGTTTGAGAGTGTGTCCATGGGAATGTTGGACCACTCTTCCAGAAGCATATTTGTGAGGTCAGGAACTGATGTGGATAAGAAGGCCTGGCTCACAAAGGTGTTTTATCGGGTTGTGCGGGTCAGTCAAGTTTCTCCACCCAAAACTCGCTCATCCATGTCTTTATGGACCTTGCTTTGTGCACTGGTGCGCAGTCATGTTGGGACAGGAAGGGGCCATCCACAAACTGTTCCTACAAAGTTGGAAGCATGAAATTGTCCAAAATGTCTTGGTATGCTGACACCTTAAGAGTTCCCTTCACTAGAACTAAGGGGCCAAGCCCAACTTCTGGAAAAACAACCCCATACCATAATCTCCCCTCCACCAAATGATTTGGACCAGTACACAAAGCAAGGTCCATAAAGACATAGATGAGCGAGTTTGGGGTAGAGGAACTTGACTGGCCTGCACAGAGTTCTGACCTTCACCACGATAGAACACCTTTGGGGTGAATTAGAGTGGAGACTGCGAGCCAGGCCTTTGTCGTCCACATCAGTGCCTGACCTCAAAAATGTGCTTGTAGAACAATGGTCAAACATTCCCGTAGACACACTACTAAGCCTTGTGGAAGCTGCTATAGCTGCAAAGGGTGGTCAAATTCAATATTGAACCCTATGAACTAAGACTGGGATGCCATTAAAGTTCATATGCATGTAAAGGCAAGCATCCCAATACTTTTGGTAATACAGTGTGTGTAGCGTGACAAGGTTTACATTACCATACATGCCACTGCAAGATGTGTACGGGCAGGGGCAGACTGGCAACTTTTGGCCCAGGGGGCAGGTACAAACCAGAGGCCCATGGTGCAGCTACTCGGCGCTCCTCCCACTCTCCCTCTTCCCGTCCTCCTCCTGACCCCTACTCCAGGCTGAAGCCCTGCTCCAGGTACTCTCTACTCACTGGCTGAATCAGACTTCTCAACCTGGCCGGCAGGGGGTGGTTGGGGGGAGTTGTGACAGCTCAGTTGGGGCTGGCCAGGGGAGGAGAGTCTCCAGTGGGGCATGGAACCGGCCTCTGCTCAGACAGTTTACACCATCCATGCTGGGGAGGGAGGGAGGCCTGCACTCTGTCCTTGTCTTCACCCCACAATCAGTAGGCCAGTGGTGGGGACTTTTTACTTCTCTTCACCAGGAATCCTTTAGGCATGTCTGTGGCAGAAGCGGTGCAGACTTTTTACAGGACATCAGAGCGGCCCAGGGGGCAATTGCTCCCCTGCCCCGTGGCCCAGTCCTCCCCTATGTTCGGGGCAGCTTAAAGCAGCTTTATTATACCAAACTATAAAAAGAGTAGTTGGAGCCATAACACAGGAATTGTTTTATGATAATGCATTAATAGGTGAAAGTTAATACACTGCAATATCTGAGAGAACTCCTATAGCAGTGGTCTCTAAAACTGCGGCCCGTGGGGCTAGATGTGGCTCACTTACCTTTATCTGGCCCACTATTTCGTCATTTGACACCAATGATGGAGCACTATTCTTCTCATTAATATGAACAATGGGGCACTATTCCACATTAAAACTGTGGACGGGGCATTAATGCTGGGGCATTTTCTACTTCCAATAGTCACAGTCCAGCCCCCTAATGCCTGAAGGACAGTAAATTGGCCCTTTGTTTAGAAAGTTTGAAGACCCCCTGCCCTATAGGATGCTGTACAGGACTACTGTGTATGACCTCCTATAGTATACAGTACATGCTCTCCAAACAATGATGTATAAAAACATCTGGGGGAAATCTAAAGGGCAGACTTCCGGCAGAAGCAAATTGGTCCTAATGCTTACCTACATTCTCTGTCTACATGCCACTACCTACATACTGCCTATACCACCCAATGCCTACCTACATGCTGCCTACCAGCCTTCGCTTTCTACCTGCTGCCTACCTACCTGCTACATCTACATGCTGCCTACAAACCTTCTCCTTCTACCTGCTACACCTACAAGCTGCCTGTCTACCCTCTGCTCCTAACTGCCGCCACTGTTGGCTTTCCTTTTTTGTTTTACCTTTGCTGCTGTGGTTGATCTCTGATTTGGAAAAAAAACACAAAGCCAGTGAAGTCTGAAAAGTGTGTGTCTTTCTGTCTCCATAGGAAGTGAAGTCAGGGATCAGGATGAAAGCACATAGGCACTGTAAATTGAGCTGTGCATGCCAGTCTCTGGGTGCTGGGGTGACAGTCAGCATACTGCGCATGTGCAGGAGTGACGTCATGGACGTCATGACGCCGGCCATTGAAGAGGTCAGAAGAAGATGCTTGGCATCTAGTTTTGTTTTAAGCATTTTTCTGCTTGTTCTCTTTTGCCCGGCTATGCTCAACATGCAGAATCGTATTTATTCTAAGGGCTTTCGATTTTCTCCTCTGAAAGACAGGCCCGGAGCAAAAAAAAAAAAATAGGAGTAGGGCCTCATGAGGGGGTGAACAGGGGACACGGCAATGAAGGGGTTAATGGTGGGGCTGTGGCCGGTGGTCAAGGGTGGCCATTGGCTAGCAAAAGGTGGGGTGGGGCAATGGCCTGGTATCACTGGGGGGGGGGGCTTGGAATCTGCAGCAGTGCCTCGTGGGATCGTTGGAAGGAAGAAGAATCCCCCTGCTGCTGCACTGCTGTTCCTTGCTGTTCTTTTATGGAGGACTTGGATGTACTGTTGGGCAGGCTCAGGAAGGCGGTCGCCTCGCAGGGGCCTGACTGGTTGCGGGCTCAGGTCTCCTCTCTGCTCGAAGGGGAGCCTGCTGCGGTGGGGGACGGGCGTTCCCGCGCTCGGCGGTCACGGCCGCCGGAGCGTTTCAGCCCTCCTGTGTCCCCCCGAGCTGTGCGCCCTCTTGGGAGCCCACACGTGGACCCTCCAGGCTCGCCGGTCCAGCGTTCTCCTGCTGGGGCCGGCGGGGCCTCTGGGAGGAATCCCCTGCAGCGGCGGAGCTCGGCCGGGCGGGGTCCCGCTCGCTCATCCTTGCAGACCCCGCCTGCTCGTCGGATGACTTCCGGATCTTCGGCCGTCCCGGCCGGTGTGGATCGTGCGGCCGGGACGGCTCAGCGAGGGAGGCGGCTTCCAGCGGGCGCCGGCCTATCGGAGGGAGCGGCCGGAGGCTCCGGTCGGCGCACGCCCGGTGCGTTGGAGCGGTCGGAGGGAGCGGCGGTGGATGGCTGTGCGGGGCCTAGCCGGAAGAGGCCCAGACGAGGAGACGGTGGAGCGGCGGCCGGTCGGCGGCAGGGGGGGGAGGGCAGTCGGCCTGACCCCGTGATGCCTTCCAGGAGCGGTCCGGAGGAAGAGCCTGCGGTGCTGGAGGAGCGTTCTGAGGGGGAGCTGTCGGGCTCTGAAGACGATGCGGTCCTTGATCCTTTGCCAGCGGGGGATGCCGGATCGGCGGCGGCGGGGCCTGGCCCCGCTCGGCTTGGTGAGTCTTTCCATGTCACTTCCTCTGTTTTGTCAGTGTTGCAGGCTCTGTCTGGGGGGTTGGGGGCGGGGCCTAGCCGGGGGGGGGTTCGGGGGAGCGATGGGGGTGCCTTGTGAGTCGGGGGCTCCTGCTGCCCCTCCTCTGGCGGGACATGGGCTCGGGGGGGCTGGGGGGGTGCCTCGGGAGTCGGGGGCTCCGGCTGCCGCGCCCGTGGGGGAACGAGGCCCCGCTGCTTCTGGAGTGGGGGCTGGACTGGGGGATCTGCTGGCGGGGCTGCGCTCTTTGGTGCAACGCTTCGATGGCTCGGGTGGCGGTGCGCCTACTGCGGCGTGGGGCCAGGTGCCGCCCCCCGGCCTGGCGGCGGACAGTGTGGCAGCGGCTGGGACTGGGTCGGTGGCTGCCGCTCCTGGGACGGCTGTTCCGGTGGCAGTGGTGGCGCCGCCGGCGCAGACGGCGGGGGACAAGGCCGCGGACCCCAAGACTACAGGTAAGGATGTGGATTCTGTTCGGCTCGCGGATGCGGCCAAGTGTGAGGTTTACGTGTGCTTTGAGGGCCCCTTGGGGGCGCACCTTAAGCCCGAGGTCAGGGAGAAGATTTGGAAGGATGAATATGTCGAAATATTCACTTTGCTTCCTTTGGAGAAGTTCAATTTGGATCGGGTGAAGCCGGAGGAGACCAAGAAGGAGGACGAGGAGCGTCGGCGCTATAGGTTGATTCCGCGCACTTTTGGTAACTGGCTGCAGGCCTTCGCCATTTTTGCGAGCGTGGTGGGGGAGAAACGGCCGGAGCATTGCTCCGCCTTGTTTTGTTACTTGGATGCGATTGGGGAGGCGTACAGGGTGTATGGTGGGGTTGCTTGGCTTCGGTATGACGAGCAATTCCGCCAACGTAAGGCGGTTCGCCCTGCGTTGCGCTGGGATCATAAGGACATTAGCCTGTGGATGCGCCTCATGACGTCGGCGAGGGCCTCGCCATCCCCTTTTCCTGGGACGGCCGGTGGTCAGAACTCCCCTGGACAGCCGGCCACAAAACGTAGGGGTTTCTGCTGGCAGTTTAACGAAGGGGCGTGCAAGTTCGGGTCCGCGTGCCGTTTCAAGCATGAGTGCTCCGGCTGCAGTGGCGCACACCCCCTCTCCCGTTGTTTTAAACAAGGTAAGTCGCGTTCCGGAGACGCTCAGCAGAAGAGGGAAGACGCCGGTGATGGTGGAAAGGATGCATCCTTTTCTAAGTAGGTATCCGGATCGGGCGGCTGCTCGTTTGCTGGAATCTGGGTTTTCGGTGGGGTTTGTCATTCCGTGTGTTATGACCACTGTCCCCCCGGTGGCGGACAACTTGCGGTCGACGCGTCTGAATCCGGGGGTGGTGTCGCACAAATTGGCAAAGGAGGTGGCATTGGGCCGCATGGCAGGGCCTTTCGCCCTGCCGCCTTTGGTCGACCTGATGGTATCCCCTTTGGGATTGGTGCCCAAGAAGGAATCGGGTAAGTTTCGGCTGATTCATCACTTGTCCTTTCCCAAAGGGGGGTCGGTCAATGACGGCATTGACCCTGAGGCCTGTGCGGTGTCCTATACTTCCTTTGATGCGGCCATATTTTGGGTGCGTCAGTACGGGCGGGGTGCGCTGCTGGCGAAGACGGACATTGAGGCGGCCTTTCGGTTGCTTCCCGTCCATCCGCAGAGTTTTCGGCTGTTGGGCTGCCAGTGGCTGGGCTCTTTCTATGTGGATCTGTGTTTGCCCATGGGGTGTTCCATCTCGTGCGCATTCTTTGAGCAGTTCAGCTCCTTCGTGGAATGGGTCGTGCGGGAAGTGACCGGGGTGAATTCGGTCATCCACTACTTGGATGATTTCCTGTGTGTGGGCCCTCCTTCGTCCACTCTGTGCGGCACGCTGTTGGCCACTGTTCAGCATGTCGCGGAACGCTTTGGCATTCCGTTGGCGGCGGACAAGACTGAGGGCCCGAAGACTGCGATTGGGTTTTTAGGGATCATTATTGACTCGGTGGCCATGGAATGTCGCTTGCCGGAGGACAAGCTGCTGGACATTCAGGCGGAAATCTGCTGGCTGGTCGGGAGGAGGAAAGTGCAGCTTCGGCGGTTACAGTCTCTGTTGGGCAAGCTCGCTTTCGCGTGTCGTATCCTGCCCATGGGTAGGGTTTTCAGCCGGCGTTTGTCGGCTGCTACGGCCGGTGTCCGGTCGCCGCATCATTTTGTTACGCTGACGGCGGATCACGTGGAGGATTTGCGGGTCTGGCATGTGTTTCTGTCGTCCTTTAACGGTCGGTCGCTCTGGCAAGGGTGCCCGGTCAGCAGCCGCGATCTGGAGTTGTACACGGATGCGGCTGGCTCGACGGGTTTTGGCGCCTTCCTCGGAGGTCGGTGGTGTGCGGAGCGTTGGCCAGCGGCATGGCATGCGGCGGGATTCTTGCGGAATTTGGTTCTGTTAGAACTTTTTCCTGTGGTGGTTGCGGTGGAACTGTGGGGGGCGGAGTTCAGGGACAAGAAGGTGCGACTGCACTGTGACAACATGGGTGTGGTGCACGTTATCAATCGGCTCTCCGGTTCGTCTCCACCGGTGATCGGATTGTTACGTCATTTGGTTTTACGTTGTTTACAGTTGAATATTTTCTTGTATGCTGTTCACTTGCCCGGTGTGGACAACTCGGTGGCTGATGCTTTGTCTCGGTTTCAGCTGGACGGATTCCGGGAGCTGGCGCCGGAGGCGGAGCGGCGGGGGGAGCCTTGTCCGCCGGGACTGTGGCGCATTGCGTTGGGATCGCCTCGAGTCTGCTCAAAAGGTCGCTGAGTGATGCTACGTGGACGGCCTATTCGAAGGTATGGCGGGAATGGGCGGACCTTCTGGAGCGGGTTGGAGCAGGTGCGGTGAGTATGGTCTATCCGTCACTGGTACTGTATTTCTTGTGTCTGAATTTTGAAAACAGGGTGTCGCCCTCGGCCATCGGCCGCAAGCTGGCAGGCTTAGCTTTTATGTTCAAGGTGGGGGGTCTCCCCGACTTTACGAAGGATTTCGTGATTCGACAGGCCTTGAAAGGTTATAGGAGGGGTTCGTGTCGGCCGGATGGCCGTCGCCCGATCTCGTTTGGCATGCTGGGTGAGTTGGTGCGGCAGGTGGGCTGCGCGTGCTCGTCCACGTATGAGGCTTTGCTGTTCAAAACGGCTTTTGTTTTGGCCTTTTTTGGGGCGTTCCGTATAGGCGAGCTGGTAAGTTGCAACCGGAGGGTTCCTGGGGGCCTTTTGGCAGGTGAGGTGAGTTGCTATGGCTCTTCGGTGGCGATTTTTCTGAGGAAGTCCAAGACCGACCAGTTGGGCAAGGGTAAGTATATTCGCCTGTATCGGGTGGAGGGGTCTGCCCTTTGCCCCGTGTCGGTGGTGCGGGAGTTTCTGGGGGCGCGCCCCCCGTTTGGGGGTTCCTTCCTGGTGCATTTGGACGGGACGTCCTTGTCCAGGTTTCAGTTCCGGGCGGTGCTCCGGGGGTGTTTGTCTACTTTGGGTTACAGTCCTGGCGAATACTCGTCGCACTCCTTCCGCATCGGGGCGGCTACTGAGGCCGCCAGGTGGGGAGTGGATGACTCTGTTCTGAAACGTATTGGTAGGTGGGAGTCTAACCGTTTTAGGCTGTACGTTCGTCCTCATTTGTTGTGAGTGTTGACCTTGTGTTGTGTGCTGTGGCTTTGTTTGTCATGTTTCTTGCCGTTTTCCTTACAGAGGGACCTGCCTGCCTTATATGGATCCTGGGGCATTCTTATGTGTTCTGGGGGGCTAGGCGGGCGGAGGTTCGTCCAAACGGGCGTCAATTGGGTTTTTCCAGGGGGGAAGCCATTGTTCGTTGGATTGGTGTTCCGGGATTGATCTGGTGCAAGGTCCTACCGGAAGTGCACCGTTTTGCTCGGCTGGACAGGGCACCGGGCGTCTTGGTGCTGCACGCTGGGGGCAACGATTTGGGTGTCCGTTCCATGCGCCACCTGATCAGCGATATCAAGTTTGATTTTCTGCGGCTGCGCACCTCTTTTCCTGATATGATCGTTGTTTGGTCGGAAATCGTTGGCCGGACCTCGTGGCGTTTTGCGAGGTCGGCTGCGAGTCTGAATAAGGCCCGTATTAAGGTGAACAAGGCTGTTGGCCGTTTTGTTTGCCGTAATGGGGGTTTGGTGGTTAGACACCAGGAGCTGGAGGTTGACACGTGGCGTTACCTGCGGAGCGATGGGGTGCACCTGAATGCTGTGGGCACCGACTTGTGGGCCCTCGGCATCCAAGACGGTGTTCAACGGGCTCTGCGAGTGTGGCGGCGCTCACAGGTGTAAGGTGTCACACCTGTGTGCTGTGGCGGTTGGGGGTCTTTGGAGGCGTTAATAGATTTTGGTCAGTGCATAGGGTGACCCATCCAAGGTATGGAGCCCTCTAGTGGATCCCGGTTAGTAGGGGATTAACCGGGAAGTGGTAAAGAAGTGGTATCAGGGGTAAAGTGTGTTTGTTCCCGTGCTGGTGTTTTGCGGCTGGGGACCGTTGGATTTTTGGATACTGATACCGTTTTTGAATTGGAATTTTTTGGTGCCTCCCAAGACCAACAACCCCTTTTCTTGATATGATACTGGAGTATTTATGGTTCATGTTTAAAATGTTTATTTTGGTATTTTGGTTTTGTTAATAAAATGGCCTACAAGGCCACAATTTTCTCCAAGTCGGTTGTCAGTAGTGTTTTGTTTAGAATTAAGAGAAGGGGTGTGGGTACACGTAAGATCGAGAGTGGGCATCGGTTATACCCCAATCAAGACAGGCCCGGAGCAAAAAAAAAATAGGCGTAGGGCCTCATGAGGGGGTGAACAGGGGACACGGCAATGAAGGGGTTAATGGTGGGGCTGTGGCCGGTGGTCAAGGGTGGCCATTGGCTAGCAAAAGGTGGGGTGGGGCAATGGCCTGGTATCACTGGGGGGGGGGGGGCTTGGAATCTGCAGCAGTGCCTCGTGGGATCGTTGGAAGGAAGAAGAATCCCCGCCCTCCCGCCCTTGAGCTTCGAGGTGGACCATGGAGCTGGAAGATGCAAGTGGGCATGTGGGTTGTGCAGTGTTTTTGTGCTGGCGGTTGGGGGTCTTTGGAGGCGTTAATAGATTTTGGTCAGTGCATAGGGTGACCCATCCAAGGTATGGAGCCCTCTAGTGGATCCCGGTTAGTAGGGGATTAACCGGGAAGTGGTAAAGAAGTGGTATCAGGGGTAAAGTGTGTTTGTTCCCGTGCTGGTGTTTTGCGGCTGGGGACCGTTGGATTTTTGGATACTGATACCGTTTTTGAATTGGAATTTTTTGGTGCCTCCCAAGACCAACAACCCCTTTTCTTGATATGATACTGGAGTATTTATGGTTCATGTTTAAAATGTTTATTTTGGTATTTTGGTTTTGTTAATAAAATGGCCTACAAGGCCACAATTTTCTCCAAGTCGGTTGTCAGTAGTGTTTTGTTTAGAATTAAGAAAAGGGGTGTGAGTACACGTAAGATCGAGAGTGGGCATCGGTTATACCCCAATCATGCTTTTTACTCCTGACAGGAAGTCTCCCCACCACAGAACACAATAGCTCAGTGTAGTGATTCACCCATCCACCTAAAATGTGTGGATGGGACAATGGTGTCTTTTTTTTTTTTTTTTTTAAACCAGGCTCTGAAAAGGGCTGCAGTGATAATTCTTTGTAGTTCTCACCTCTTCCTTTGAAATCGTTTTTAGGGGAAGTTCTTCCCTTTAGTTCTAACATTGGAAGGGGGAGTTCAGCTTAGGACTTGTGAGGTCTGGGTGCCATCTTAGATCAAGGATGGTTAGGGTCAGTGTTAGCATCAATAAAGGAATTTACTAAAACTGGAGCAGATGGATTCTGGAGCATGGTAACCAATCAGCTTCCAACCCTCAGCCTGTTCAGTTAAAGCTCTCTTGTAGCACCATCTTCCAAAGGTCCAGCATGCACACAGATGCACCTCCGGTTTCTGTCAGGTATTTGGAAACTGACAAAGACTGGTAGCACATGCACACAGACGTCACCGGTTTCTGGGATATGGGCACACTAGATGCCCATGGCATGTGAGCACATGTGCGGAAAATCCAAGAATGTGCGCACATGCTAACACACTTCCTCCAGGAATAGCTGTGATATACCAATCCTAGAAGGCTGTGGGTCCCAGCCTATGCTGAAAATCAGGAAGTGCTGACTTATAGCCAGGGCATTTTTTCAGTGGGAACGCGGGGGAACGCAGTTCCGGAACCTCCAGAACTGAATGTATGTAATGGCAAGGGGTGCTGGGGTGTGCTGGAGGGTCTATTGATGCTGGCTAATAGGGAATCTATTGCTGCTATTTTTGCAGAGGATGGGGGTCTATTGTTGCTGGGGAGATCTTCTGTTGCTCATGGGGATTTATTGTTGCTGGGGTGGGTCTTTTGTTTGATGGTGTGTCAGTTGTTGCTGGGAGGGATTTATTGTTGAGAGAGGGATCTTTGTTGCTGGCTGCTGGAGGGCCTATTGATGCTGGCTACTGGGGAATCTAGAGTTGCTGGAGGGGATCTATTTGTTGGTGGAGGGGATCTATTTGCTGCTGGAGGGGATCTATTTGCTGCTGGAGGGGATCTATTTGCGCAGATGGTCTATTGTTGCTGGGGAAGTCTGTTGTTGCTGGTGGGGTATCATGTTGCAATGAATCAATCATTGCTGGGAGGGATATACTGTTGAGGGAGGGGTCTAATGCTGCTGGAGAGTCTATTGATGCTTGATGTTGGAAGTCCATTGTTGCAGGGGTGGATCTATTGTCGCTGGGGTGTCCATTGTTTCTAGATCTATTATATTGCCTTTCTTGTTATTGTTAATTCTCTAAAAGGGGTGGTACTGGGAGGTGGGTAGGAGGTGAAACCAAGGAACGGTGCTCGGGGTTGGTTAGGGGGCGGAGTCAATGGGTGACTCAGAAGGGAGGAGTTCCTGCACCTATTCTCTGAGAAAAAAGCCCTGCTTGTAGCACAAAAATATACACAAATGTACAAATTATAATAACTTTGTTAACGTTTTTGTAACAGGACGGGGGGAGAACTCAGAAAAGTCAAAATTATGCTAAAGGGAGTTAAAGTGATTGTAAACGATCACCTTGTAAAACAACCCATTCCGTTTAAAATAGAAATGAAAGGCAAAACATTTTTGTATAGATATAAAAAAACATTATAAATACCTTTTTTCCCTTTTTTTTTATAAATGATCATATGATCTCAGCTGAATAAGAGCTGGGGGGAGGAGAAGCAGCATTGCACTGAGCTTCCCAGTGAATGGCTTGACAGAAGGGTCGTGTCAGGACAATTTTTATAATTGGAGGAGAGTACACTGAGTTCCCAGCATAGCTAGAGAGCTGACCACAGTGTTCTCTCCTGCTTAGTGTGGTCAGTTAATTAATAATTATTAGTGAAGCAAGGGACTAGCAGAAACACCTGGGATTTCACACAATGGAAGCAATACAAAGAGAACAGGATACACAAAAGGAGCAAGAAAGAAACAATATTCCTTATCCCACCCACTCAGCGCTCATGTGTATGCAATACTCCCAGGATCGAACATATATATCTAGCAATTCAGCAAGATGTATGTTCTCATATGCCTATATAACCAATAAAGCAGCCGCTATACTCAGATCATAACATAAAAAAGGTGCGTACAAGAGCCTCAGCCCACATAAACACTAGCAGCGCTAAAGCCAGCCTCTGACGAGGTTGAGGGTATATGGCAAAATGAAAACAGCCTAACAAAGTAGTGGATTGTTATAAAGCCATGAAGTTCATAAGTCCATGATATTCTCAGGATGAAGTCACACGAAAGATTGGGTGCATAGAAAACTCGTTGTGTGGTGAAACACAAGACTTCTTTGTTGATCACTCAGCAACCATCATATCCTTCACCTCACCACTGTGCTCCCCCCCTTGAGAGTGAACACGTACCCTTAACGCTAGGGTGTAGCGCTTTATTCAACCAATAATCCTCCACTTCCGGATGGCGATCCCCTCAGGATTCCACTCCAACTAGTAGGGATATAGGCAGCACCTCCTCCTCTCCCCGGGGTCTCTCCCGGCCTCCAGCTCTCTCCCTCTCTGGTGGGGCCCCGCCCTCTCTCTCTTCCTGCAGTCGGTATGGCTCTAGAGCAGTAGGCGTGTTCTGAGTGAAGGAGGTGTGTCTGAAGTGACGGGCTGTAGTATCGCGCTGAGGAGGATTGTCCTTCCCGGGGAGCCGTACCGACCGCAGGAAGAGAGAGAGGGCGGGGCCCCACCGGAGAGGGAGAGAGCTGGAGGGCGGTAGAGACCCCGGGGAGAGGAGGAGGTGCTGCCTATATCCCTACTAGTTGGAGTGGAATCCTGAGGGGATCGCCATCCGGAAGTGGAGGATTATTGGTTGAATAAAGCGCTACACCCTAGCGTTAAGGGTACATGTTCACTCTCAAGGGGGGGAGCACAGTGGTGAGGTGAAGGATATGATGGTTGCTGATGCTGAGTGATCAACAAAGAAGTCTTGTGTTTCACCACACAACGAGTTTTCTATGCACCCAATCTTTCGTGTGACTTCACCCTGAGAATATCATGGACTTATGAACTTCATGGCTTTATAACAATCCACTACTTTGTTAGGCTGTTTTCATTTTGCCATATACCCTCAACCTCGTCAGAGGGTGGCTTTAGCGCTGCTAGTGTTTATGTGGGCTGAGGCTCTTGTACGCACCTTTTTTATATAAAGAGAACAGGATACTTTCTCATTTAAACACATGATACAGCAGGCACATATCAGAAATATGAAGTGTTGCTGTAAGTTAACTTTATCAACACATTCAACATTTTAAACAGGGCA
The DNA here is from genome assembly GCF_965119305.1 of Pelophylax lessonae. NCBI lineage: Eukaryota > Metazoa > Chordata > Amphibia > Anura > Ranidae > Pelophylax > Pelophylax lessonae. The sequence goes on along the minus strand of NC_138771.1, from coordinate 483,032,777 downwards.
ACAAAAGCGCATGAAAACTATTCCCGATTGCTCTCGGTATCTGACCCAGTTCCTGCTATGGACGGACCCCCACAACTTCCCTCCTGAAGTTAGACAACATCCCCTAATTAACCCCACTCTCACCATTTATCACAAGTTGGCGAAATCACACAATCTATCCACTAATGCCCGTACACACGTGCAGATTATCTGAAGACTTTTGTCTTCAGATTTACCTTTTCTATGTAGTGCAAGGGCCTGCCGGATTGCATACAAATTGAAAGTGTTTAGGTTTGACCTCATATTATATGGTTTTGGTAAGTCTGCAGACAAAAGTCTTCAGATAATCTGCACGTGTGTACGGGGCATAACCCGAGCCCTCTAACCCCGGTTTCCCATAATCCAGACTTTGTTCCGGGTCTCAATATAACATGCTCTGCTGACCATCCTTTGCTCATTAAACATTGCATTCGTAATCAAAAAATCCTATCTCTTTATGAACTAAACAACCTAAAACCCCAAAACATCTCTATGAACCAATGGAATTATATTCAGCTGCACAGCTTTGTTCAAAATATTAAAAAGAAAACTCTGTGGGCTAGACAACTAACTGCTTTCGAGAGGATTTGTGAGAGACAGACCCCAATACCGAAAACGACATCGATGACCTATCAGTGGCTTCTAGCCCCGTCGGCGAATTTTGTCGATAAATATAAGAAATTATGGGAACACGAGTTATCACGCAAAAATTCTGACAGGGAATGGGAGAAAGCTTGTGTATTTACACACAAATGCTCCCTGAGCACAAAAACTCAAGAAACATCATATAAAATCCGCACGCAATGGTACATAACCCCTGCGAAAATGAAGACGTGGTCTCCACAGTATTCTGGAAGATGTTGGAGATGTCTAGCTCACACCAGTGTTAATTTCGTCGACTAAAACCGACTAAAACGTTTTCGTCGACTAACACAATTCAGATGACTAAAATACGACTAAAACTAAAATGGCATTTTAGTTTTAAGACTAAAATACGACTAAAACTAAAATGGCATTTTAGTCAAAAGACTATAACTAAAACTAAATCGAAATTTGCTGCCAAAAATTAACACTGGTGCATGCTCAAAGCATAAATAATAACATATTAGATTTTTCACTCCAGGACCAGCAGTAGTATATAATGAGTTTGGAAATTGTAGAGAAATGCTTAAATAATGCATTACAAATTACAATTGAACTACACCCATTTGATTATAGATGACTAAAATGAGTTTTAGTCGACTAAAATGTAGGGCGTTTTAGTCGACTAAAATATACTGGAGTTTTAGTCGACTAAATACGACTAAAACTAAAACACTTGCAGAAGACTAAAATAGGACTAAAACTAAAATGCCATTTTAGTCCTAAGACTAAGACTAAAACTAAATTGAAATTTGCTGCCAAAATTAACACTGGCTCACACAGGCACTTTTCTACATATTTGGTGGAACTGTGACTTAATCAAAACCTTTTGGAACAAAATTGTGCTTTTGATCAAACATATCACTGGTTCTTCCTTAGAATTTGATGCAGCAAGTTGCTTATTACACATTAACAAACTCTCATATAGGTCATACAAAAGGTCCCTAACGAGACATCTACTCAACGCGGCCAAATCTCTTATACCTACACACTGGAATTCCAAATCCGTTCCCACGACTAAGAACTGGGTAGACAAGGTAACTTCCACATATGAGATAGAGGAAACTCTGGCAATCAAAAAAGAAAATAGTGGACCTTTCCATGACATGTGGAGACCATGGTTGATATTTACTCTTTCCCCGGATTTAAAAAAATTGACTGAGGATTAGTAATCTCGCAACCAACTTTCATATCCCACATGGACCTTTAGTTTATGTTTCTACAATGAGCTATTTGATCAAATATCACTTGTCAATAATACTCCACTACCTCCCCCTCCCCCTCCTTTTCCTTCTTCTTTCCTTTTACTCTTCTTCTTCTTTAATTCTCATTTTCACTTCCTTCATTGCCCCCTAGTGGCCTTCTTTGAGGCAGGCATTTGTCTTTGGTCCTGCCTCATCTGAGGGAGGGTATCAAGTTAAAGAGGAAGTAAACCCTCCTCAGGAAGTTGTACCTATAGGTAAGCGGGCGACTGAACATGTCGCTCGTCATACAGGTAAGAGAGCGGCACGGCGGGGGCTCGTTCTAAGGTAAGTATTTCATAATGAGCTAGTATGCGATGCATACTAGCTCATTATGTCTTTCTCTTGCAGGTTGTAAGAAAAAAAAAATTTTTTTGAACGAGTGTACAACCTCTTTAAGATACCCTCACTGTACCTCTTGAGTTGACGTAGATATTTAGTGCTGTTGCACTAATTTTTGATTCAACATGACTTGATGCCGTAATTTATGTACCTGTTGTACAGTCATACCAAATGTCATATTGCCATTGTTAATACTGTACATGTTTATTACAGTTGTTTAATAAAGCTTTTATTGAAAAAAAAAAAAAGAAAACTATTCCCGATTGAATTCTATGTAACTGTTCACACTGCAGGTACATTTCATTTTGAAAAGTGTTGCATCTTTTTGCGCAGTTATTCAAAGAAGCACCAAAAAGGCACCTTCCATTGTAAGTCGATAGGTATGCAGCAAAACCATATCAGTGTGAAAGGCCCCATAAAGTGATTGTATAGTCTCATTTTGTTTTTTTATATACCAAACATGTTATACTTACCTGCTCTATGCAGTTGGTGTTGCACAGAGCAGCCCAAATCCTCCTCTTCTCGGGTCCCTCTCCGGCTCTCCTAGCCCCTCCCTCATGTTGAGTGCCCCCACAGCAAGCAGCTTGCTATGGGGGAACCCAACCCGAGTCACAGTTCCCTGTATCCATTCAGACACAGATCTGCAAAGTGGCCCCACCCCCTCTCTCTTCTGATTGGCTGAATGATTTTGATTGGCAACGGGAGTCAATTGTACCATGGTGCTGTCTCAGCCAATGAGGAGGGGAGTCCCAGGCAGCTTACACACTCCTGAATCATTGCTGGATAAAGAAGGGCTCAGGTAAGTATTAGGGGGGCTGAAGGGAGCTGCTGCACACAGAAGGTTTTTTTATATTAATAAATAGAATGTGTTAAGATAAAAAAAACCTTCTGTCTTTACAATCCCTTTAAGCTGCAGAAAAATGCAATAAAAGCGCATAAATGTGAAAGGCCCCTAAAATAGAAGTTTGGACTTAAAGTGGTTGTAAAGGCAGAAGGTTTTTTTATCTTAATGCATTCTATGCATTAGGGTTTAAAAAGCTTTATGTGTGCAACAGCCTCCCTAATACTTACCTGAGCCCATCTAGATCCAGCGATGTTGCAGGAGTGTCTCGGCTGCCTAGGACTCCCCTCCTCATTGGCTGAGACAGCAGTGTGGTGCCATTGGCTGCCACTGCTGTCAATAAAAGTAAGTCAGCCAATGAGGAGAGAAAGGGGGCGGGGAAAAGCCGCGGCTCTGTTTCTGAATAGACACAGTGAGCTGTGACTTGGCTCGGGTGCCCCCATAGCAACAGGGGGGAGGGGCCAGGAGCACTGAAGAGGGACCCAAGAAGAGGAGGATCTGGGCTGCTCTGTACAAAACCAACTGCACAGAGGAGGGTAAGTATAACATGTTGGTTTTTTTAACTAAAAGAAATTTGAGACTTTATGATCACTTTAATAAACATTTATAATCACCTAGGTGGATGCAGCATCTCTCTGCCGCCAGCTCTGCAATGAGCACCACTCAGTTCTTTCCCTCCGCTCTGAGCAGTGAGCCCAAATTGTCATTCTCCTGCTCTCTGCTCCTCTGGCGCTCACTGGAGCACTAGGCTGTGGAGGTTTTGGCCATATTTCTCCTTTAAGCTTTGAAAATGAATACTGGAAGCTGATTGGTAGCCATATACAGCTACTTCGGAGTCTGTCTGCTCCAATCTTAGTAAATTCCCCTCAGTGTGTTTAAAGTAGTGTAAGGATCTGCTGCTGTTAGCTGCTAATATCACAGCGTTATGTATAACTATGTATTAACACTTCCTGTCTTGGGTTGAAAACCTCAGGAGGAAGTAGAGATGATGAACAGAGAACTGAGCCACATGGCCTTATACACAGGGCTGTTACTGCTGCTGTATTTTTACCCAGATCAGAAGCAGAGACTATTATGCAAGTATTTGTTTGCTCCAATGATTTTATTGCAGCTGCCTGTAGCTTCTTGAGTATATTTCTGAATACTAGTGACAGACATATGTCTGACGTAATGTTATTGTTACACATACACAATGCCAGATAGCTAGGTCTGTGCTACTATATGTATGTAGAGGTCACCTTCCAGTATATTAGAAGGTTAACCTGTTTTTTGCAATAAAGTTTATATGCTGCTTTTGCTATTCTAGATAATCCTGTCCCTTCTGGTCTGGGGTTCTATATCTAGTTTTATGTAAATGCTAAAACACCAGCATAGGCTAGAGCCAGGTTAGGCATCAAAAGGTCACTTCTGGTAGTTAGAGGTTAGTTGCATGTCAGATTAGAAAGGAGGGGCTAAAGAGCAGAGTAGATAAGTTGACTGAATGCAGTGAGAAGCTCAGTTCCAGGCAGGTTGGACAACAGTTGGGTCTCCAACACAAAGACAGATGCTGCAGGTCCCCTGCAATTTGACTTTGCTGCAATATTCATCTGCAGGTACAGTGGGTATAGAAAATAATCACCCTCCTTTAAAATAATCACATTTTGTTGCTTTGCAGCCTGAAATGAAGACAGACACATGTTTTGTTTCATCAAGCTGTATTTACTAGTGCAACCATAACATCCAAGTGAAAGCTATAATAACAACATGTAAAAAAAAAGGTCACCCCTTTGTCAGTATTTTGTTGGACCACTTTTTGCTTTAATTTCAGCCTTTAGTCTCTTGGGATATGTCTCTACTAGCTTTGCACATCTAGCCTTTGCAATATTTTCCCACTCTTCTTTGCAGAACTGCTTGAGGTCAGTTAAATATGATGGTAACCGTTTGTGGACTGCAGTCTTCAAGTTATTTCACAGATTTTCAGTGTGGTTTAAAGTGTTATACTTACCTGCTCTGTGCAGTTGGTTTTGCACAGAGCAGCCTGGATCCTTCTCTTTTTGGGTCCCTCTTCTGTGCTCCTGGCCCCTCCCTCCTGTCAAGTGCCCCCACAGCAAGCAGCTTGCTATAGGGGCACCCGAGCCGTGTCACAGTTCTGTCTGTCCATTCAAACATGGAACTGCGGCCTGGCATGGAACTGAAGCCTGGCCCCGCCCCCTCTCTCTCCTGACTGGCTGACTGAATTTGACAGCCACGGGTGAAAATGGTGCCGCTGCTGTGTCTCAACCAATCAGGAGGGAGAGTCTCGGACAGCCAAGGCACTCATGGACATCGCTGGAGAGAGATGGGCTCAGGTAAAAATTATGGGGGCTGCTGCACATAGAATGCATTAAGATAAAAAAACCTGACTTTACAACTCCTTTAACCGGTTGCCGACCACCGCACGACTATTTACTGCGGCGGTCAGCCCCGGCCAGGCAAAGTAACGTAGATCTACGTCACTTGCCTGTCACTTCCTTGTGAGCCAATAGCGGCTCATTCACAGGGAAGTCAGTGCGTGTGACCGGCGGACCCGATGTCCGCCGGTCACTCGCCGATCGTCTGTGCAGAGGGAGAAAGTCAGGCGGCTGATGTGAACAAGCCGCCTGTCATTCTCCCCTGTGTAGAAACAGTGATCATACGGTTCTACTATGTAGGACCGTTGATCACTGTTCCTACACTAGTAGCCACAGCCAATCACAGTAAAAAGCACGCCCCTAGGGACACACTTAGCCCCTCCCTCCCCAATAAAGTTAGCCCCTTCCCTGCCAGTGTCATTTTGCAGTAACATTGCATATGTATAACACTGATTACTGCAGTAATGTCACTGGTAACCCCAAAAGTGTCAAAAATGTCAGTCAAGGGTCCGATCTGTCCGCCGCAATGTCGCAGTACCGCAAAAAAAAAATCGCAGATCGCTGCCATTACGTGTTAAAAAAAAACACCAAAAATGACCGAAATCTTTCCCTTAGTTAGTAAGCGCGATAACTTTTGCGCAAACCAATCAAAATATGCTTTTTGCAATTTTTTTTACCAAACATATGTAGCAGAAAACAAATTGGCCTAAAATGTTAAAAAATTTTGATTTTTACATTTTTTGGGGGGGGGGGAATTTCATAAAAAAAATGTGAAAAATATTGTTATTTTTGCAAAATTTACGCTCTTTTTTTGTTTATAGCACAAAAAGTAAAAATCGCACAGGTGATCAAATACCCCCAAAAGAAAGCTCTGTTTGTGGGAAAAAAAAGGACGTCAAATTTGTTTAGGTACAGCGTCGCACGACCGCGCAATTGTCCGTTAAATTCACGCAGTAAAAAATCTAAAAAAAAACCCTGGTCAGGAAGGGGGTAAACTCTTCCAGGGCTTAAGTGGTTACGTCTGGGCACAGACTAGGCCATGCAGGACATTCACCTTTTTCTCTTTCAACCACTGTGTGGTCATTTTTGCTGTGTGCTTTGGGTCATTGTCATGTTGGAAGGTAAACCTTCTTCCCAATGTCAACTTTCTGGCAGAGGGCAGCAGATTTTCCTCAAGAATGTGATGGTATTTTGCCCCATCCATTTTTCCTTCTATCCTGACATGTGCTCCAGTCCCTGCTGCAGAAAAAAAAAAGGAAAGGCTTTACTGGAGGAATGGTGTTATTTGGATGGTGAGCTGTATTGCATTTCCACCAGATATATTGTTCGATGTTGAGGCCAAATGATTACATTTTGGTCTCATCTGACCACCTTAAACACACCTTGAAGATTCTGAGGCCACGCAGTATAGGTGTTTTTTACACTTTACAACACGCAGGTCTTTATTGTAGTCTATTTGTTTTTTGGTTATTGATTTGCACGGGTTTAGAACCTATTGGGTTCCTTTATTTTCTTTCACATGGAAAAAGGTGTTACGATCAGATGAGACTACATTTTAAATTTTATGCTGACATGTTGATGTTAAATCTTTCACTTGGATGTTATAAGTTGCATTAGTAAATACAGCCGGATAAAACAAAAAACTGTGTCTGTCTTTATTTCAGCCTGCAAAGAAGCAAGATTTGATTATTTTAAAGGAGGGTGATTCTTTTCTATACCCACTGTATCTGTAATAATAACTATACTGTATATACCCAAATATACAGTGTCTCACAAAAGTGAGTACACCCCTCACATTTTTGTAAATATTTTATTATATCTGTGACAACACTGAATAAATGACACTTGGCTACAATGTAAAGTAGTGAGTGTACAGCTTATATAACAGTGTAAATTTGCTGTCCCCTCAAAATAACTCAACACACAGCCATTAATGTCTAAACCGCTGTCAACAAAAGTGAGTACACCCCTAAGTGAAAATGTCCACATTGGACCCAATTAGCCATTTTCCCTCCCTGATGTCATGTGACTCCTTAGTGTTACAAGGTCTCAGGTGTGAATGGGGAGCAGGTGTGGTAAATTTGGTGTTATTGCTCTCACTCTCTCATACTGGTCACTGGAAGTTCAACATGGCACCTCATGGCAAAGAACTCTCTGGGGATCTGAAAAAAAGAATCGTTGCTCTACATAAAGATGGCCTAGGCTATAAGAAGATTGCCAAGACCCTGAAACGTATCTGCAGCATGGTGCCCAAGACCATACAGCGGTTTAACAGGACAGGTTCCACTCAGAGCAGGCCTCGCCATGGTCGACCAAAGAAGTTGAGTGCTTGCGCTCAGCGTAATATCCAGAGGTTGTCTTTGGGAAATAGACATATGAGTGCTGCCAGCATTGCTGCAGAAGTTGAAGGGGTGGGGGGTCAGCCTGTCAGTGCTCAGACCACACGCTGCACACTGCATCAAATTGGTCTGCATGGCTGTCATACCAGAAGGAAGCCTCTTCTAAAAATGATGCACAAGAAAGCCCGCTGTTTGCTGAAGACAAGCTGACTGAAGACATGGATTACCGGAAACCATGTCCTGTGGTCTGTTGAGACCAAGATAAAATTATTTGGTTCAGATGGTGTCAAGCGTGTGTGGCGCAAACCAGCTGAGGAGTACAAAGACAAGTGTGTTTTGTCTACAGTCAAGCATGGTGGTGGGAGTGTCATGGTCTGGGGCTGCAAATGTGCTGGCGGCACTGGGAAACTACAGTTCATTGAGGGAACCATGAATGCCAACATGTACTGTTACATACTGAAGCAGAGCATGATCCCCTCCCTTTGGAGACACGCAGGGCAGTATTCCGACATGATAACGACCCCAAACGCACCACCAAGATGACCACTGCCTTGCTAAAGAAGCTGAAGGTAAAGGTGATGGACTGGCCAAGCATGTCTCCAGTCCTAAACCCTATTGAGCATCTGTGGGGCATCCTCAAACAGAAGATGGAGGAGCGCAAGGTCTCTAACATCCATCAGCTTTGTGATGTCATCATGGAGGAGTGGAAGAGGACTCCAGTGGTAACCTTTGAAGCTCTGGTGAACTCCATGCCCAAAAAGGTTTAGTCAGTACTGGAAAATAAGGGTGGCCACACAAAATATTGACACTTTGGGCCAATTTGGATATTTTCACTTAGGGGTGTACTCACTTTTGTTGCCAGTAGTTTAGACATTAATGGCTGTGTGTTGAGGTATTTTGAGGGGACAGCAAATGTGCACTGTTATACAAGCTGTACACTTACTACTTAACATTGTAGCAAAGTGTCATTTCTTCAGTGTTGTCACATGAAAAGATATAATAAAATACTTACAAAAATGTGAGGGGTGTACTCACTTTTGTGAGATACTGTATATGCACAGTTCCACCAGGACTCCTATTGTGCTCCTTGCTGATAATACCTGTTTGAATATTGGATGTTTGTTTGTTGCTGATGTATTATGAATTGCAGATAATCATTGGCAAGTTTGCTGGTGACAATTCCTCACTGGTATTAGGGGAGACGGGTCAGTGGAAGGGGTGTCCTGAAGTTGCACGGTGCTGATGTTCTATTTTTAACAAGTCCAACACCAAAATTCCAAAAAATCTGATTATAGTACCCACCAGGAAATATTGAAATTTGGACTTGACTCCAAGCCTATTTGTGGTGTTAAATATTGATTTACACCTAGGAATCCCCACACCCCCCACTTTGTCACTGAGTTTTAAATCTCCTGCTTTCTGTGTTGTATAAAATAAATAAAGTAGGATTTCAGTCAAATTCTAACTAAGCCTCAACCTACTCCCACCTCCATTCCAAGACTATTTTATCTACCCTGCAAAAAAAGATGACTATACCATGGGCATCCGCAGAACTTTTTTCAGGGGGGGGCATCATTTTAAGGTCACCCGTGCTCCGCCCCTTTTTGACAATGTCATGAAGGGGAGGGGCTTAGTCATTATCAAATAAAGCAGAGGCATGCAAAGGTTTAAGAAACCTGATGCAAAAGCTTAATAGAAGAGCTGTCAGAGTCCTGCTCTCCTCTATGGGAGATTGGATAAAATGGACCGCCTGTCCGTTTTCATCCGATTCGATCCTATTAGTAAATACAGCTGGAACTACTTGTCATCCTCAGGCTGTATAGATAGATCTACTCATTATAACAGTATATAACAGCAGTAGATGTAGTATTTATGTAGAGAAATTAGAGATCTGTGAGACTGGGACTCTATAGGTTCAGCAAACAGGATCCCAGGCGCAGCTGGTACTTGTAGTCCCCCCCAGGCTGTATAGATCTATTCACTATAATATTAGATGTCATATGTCTGTTTTACAATTAGAGAATAGTGACTCCATAAGCAAAGCAGACAGGAGGACCCCAGGTGCAGTTGGTACTTGTAATCCACAGGCTGTACAGATCTGCTCATCATGGTATTATATAACAGCAGTAGATGTCTAATGTCTTATGTGTGCAGTACAAAGGGAGATCTGGGACTCTATAGACTGAGCAGACAGGATCCCTGGTGCTTGCAGCTGGTAGCCTGGTACCTGTAGTCCTCCAGGGCCCAGGCTGTAAAGATCTGCTCAGCTCACTACAATATTATATAACAGGCAGCACTGCAGGCCAGCAATAGATCATGTAGTATGTCACAACATGGATGGATGTCAGTATTTATTATTGATTGTTGCAGGCAGCTGGTACCTGTAGTCCTCCAGGGCCCAGGCTGTAAAGATCTGCTCAGCTCACTCATTAGCACTATATATTATATTTTAGGCTTCTTTCACACGGCCGCTCCGGATTTATTCTCCGCTGCGGCACTTTTTTTTTTTTCACGGAGCGGATGACACTTGTGTCATCCGCTCAGTATGTCTGCATATCATCCCATCCGTTTGCGGATGATATACGGGCATAATGTAAGTCTATGGCATTGCGGATGTCAGCGGATGACACCGCTGACATCCGATTTTCCTTCCTTTCCATTTTTTGTAACGGAGGAAAAATAGGGTTCTGTTCTGTTCCAAAAAACGGAACAGAACTGAAAGGAAGAAAATCAGATGTCAGCGGATGGTATTCCGCTGACATCCGCAATGCCATTCACTTACATTATGTCCGCAAATCATCCGCAAAAAAAAGGATGATTTGCGGACATACGGAGCGGCCGCGTGAAAGGGCCCTAACAGGCAGCAGGCCAGCAATAGATGTACTAGTAATAATGTCACTCACATCACCTGTAGTCCTCCAGGGCCCAGGCTGTAAAGATCTGCTCAGCTCACTCAGCACAGCACTATATATATTATATTTAACAGGCAGCGACGCCCATGGGCAGCAGGCTGGCCAGCAATAGATATACTAGTATTAGTAGTAATAATGTCACTCTCACAATCTGAGTCACATGGATGGATGTCACCTCAGCAGTAGTATGACAGACAGTAATTCATTGTCAGTGACAAGACAAGAAGACTCACTTTCACTTACTCTCTCTTCACCGCTCAGGTGGTCACTGGTCAGTGGGCACACTCGTCGTGGGTGTCAGACTGTCAGGTCACAGGTCACTTACAGGCACAGCAGGTGGTGAGGTGAGGTGACTCTCACTCTCTCTCACTCCGATTCCCGGCCACAGCGCTGCCTTTCCCGCCTCCTCTCCAGTCACGCACGCTGATTCTCCTCTCTCTCCTCCGCGGGCCTCAGCTCCGCCCCTTGCTGAGCTGACTGACATCAGCAGCAGCCAGCAGGGAATCCCCGGCCCGCCCCCTGCAGCTGTCGTAAGGGCAGCAGAGGACCGAGGCCGAGTACTGAGAGAGGAGGGAGCCGGAGCCGTAGCCAGAGCCGGCGGGCGGGCGGATCAGCACCGCGCTCGTGCGGTGCTACGGCAAAAAGAATGTGAATGTGATGATATGCAGGATTCCAGGGGGGGGGGGCCCTCCCTTGCGGACGCCCATGGACTATACTTACCTATTCTAAAGCTGCTGTAAGTAATGCAGAGTTCAGAGGTCAGTAGTAACTAATGCAGGGTGCAGGGGTCAGGAGTAAGTAATACAGAGTAGAGACAGATACAGAGTGGTAAGTAAAAGGTCAATAGTAGGTAATACACAGTAGTAATCGACCGAATATTGGCACCACCGAAATATCGGGGGCCAATATGCACTTTCCCCGATATATCGGAATCAGCCCCTGCAGTTACCAATATTGCCGATATTTGGGGAAAGTGCTGTACCGTACTGATGCCTGCAGCTAGAGGCATCACCCCAGGACCGGTGTCCATGGCCGACAGTCGGCTGTCTTGTAATGACTACCGATGCGGCTGAGAAGTCGATCGGCTGTCATTACAAGGAGCGGGAGGGGATGTCCACCCCTCCCGTCGCCTTCCGCGGCTCGCCTGGGTCTCCCGTCCCACCGGGAGACCCGAGCATCCTACCTGCACAGCCGCCGAAGACCCGATCAAAGCCGAATTCGGCTCTGATCGGGTCTACATGTGAAAAAACCCGGAAGTGATGTCATGACATCACTTCCGGGTACGCGGTGCAACATTAAAAAACCAAAAAAAATTTGACACAGCCAAACTTGGCGTTTTGAATGCTTTTCAGTGCCGTGGAGGGGTTTGGGTTCTTTTAGACCCCCAGATCCCTCCACAAGGAGTACCTGAAAAAAAAAGATAATACATTTTTTTACATGTCCGAAAATATCGGCCGATACCGATATCCGATGACCAAAATATCGGTATCCGCATTAAAAGAAACGATATTGGTCGATCACTAGTACAAAGTTCAGGGGTCAGTAGTAAGTAACACAGAGTGCAGAGATTAGTAGTAAGTATGCAGATGTTGGTAGTAAGTAATGCACAGTTAAGGGGCCAATAGTAAGTCATGCACAATTCAGAGGTCAATAGTAATCAACTCAGAGTGCACAGGTCAATGGTAAAGCAGAGTTCAGAGGCCAGTAGTAAGTAACGCAGGGGATAGAGATAAGTAGTAAGGCAGAGGTCAGTATTACGTAATGCAGAGGTCAGCATTACGTAATCTAGAGGTCAGTAGTAAGTGAGGCAGAGTTAGAAGGTCAGAAACAAGTAAGGCAAAGGGCAGAGGTCGGTTGTAAGGTAGAGTTTAGTAATATATAATGCAGAGTTGAGAAGTCAATGATATGTAATGCAGAGTGCAGGGTTCAGTAATAAGTAAAGCTGAGTTCAGAGGTCAGTAATAGGTATCGCAGTGTGTAGGGGCCTGGAGTATGTAACACAGAGTTCAGGGGTCAGTAGTATGTATTGCAGAGTTCAGGTGTCAGTAGCAACTAACACCAGGTTCTGGGGTCAGGAGTAAGTAACCTTGACTTAAAAGGTCAGGAGTAAGTAAAGCAGAGTTCAGGTGTCAGCAGTAATTAACACAATGTTCATTTAGTATTTAGGATTAAGTAAAGCAGAGTGCAGAATTCAGATGTCAGCAGTACGTAACAGTGCAGAGATCCCCCTCACATGCAAATATACCCTTCCAGTACAAACTTCTACACCCAGACCTAAAATAGCCTTCTGTAACATTCTCTCACCAGACCTCAGATGCAGCAGCAAACAGCAAAGTAGGGAATGTCCTCCCATTCTTACCCTTGGCCATGTCATATAACACATCAGAACTGAGAAGGAACCTAGAACTTCTGTTGGCTCTGCAATGCTTATTGCCACTCTCATCTGAGGTCTAAGAGGCAGTGGAGGTGGTCAAGAGCTGGCATGGCAGGGTCACACATGACATGGTAGATCGTGATCAACCTGTTGCCGACCCTGCTCTAAGGTGTTCCCCCAATACAAAATAAACACACCCTCCAATCATTCAGTGGTAACTCTGATAACTGAACAGAGGTGCGGATGGCGCCGGCATAAATAAATGACTCTCCATATAAATAAACATAAGCATATGCAGCTGTTGGAAAGTTCCTTCCGGCATTCTGAACGTTAATGGAAATTCATCTAGGCGTCTTTCATTAATCGGACTCTGCGCGATAACTGTCCCCCCTCCATGTTGAACACAGTATGCGACACGCCCGGCACAGGCACCTCATTACCTTCCCCGCTGCTCGCAGAGTTTGCCGCTTCTCGCTCAGGACACAACGAGGGACGACTCTGCCGAGAGATTGTGCGCTGGAGGCCAGCTGGCGTCATGAACCGGGGGGCTATCTGCAATCCCGAGCATGGGGAATTGATAATACTGTAATTATAGAGTTTCACCCGAAAATCCCTCCCCGGGTAATTGACGCAGAAGACATTACCCAGAATCCTCCAGCAGCTGCTAGTTAAGGGACAGCTCCAACGGGCGAGATAAGTCAGGCGAGGGAAAAATTCGACACTTATTTGATTTTAATCTCACCACTTTGCAAGCATTTAAATTGCCTTAATCAGGTGGCGGTTCTCCGTCTGCACTAATCTCTTATCAAATTTGAAACCAGATTTTTTTTTTCTTTAAAATGTCAGTGTTGCTGGTGAATTGAAGTTTATTAATGGGCGTGAGCGTCTCTGCCGTGATGTGTTAATAGCAGGCACCTCAGCGCCGGCTGCGTACCAACGCTCTCTGCTTATTGCTGCTCGTAAAAGAAAGATTTAATTATTTTAAAGCTGAAAACAGGATGAAATGTTAAAGAGGAAACGCAATGTGCTCCGGCAGTAATTAGACTGTAACCTTGATAAATGTAATTGAATTTTTTTCCTGATTAGCGGTAAGTATTGGTAATTGTGCGCAGGAAGGTCTGACCTGCCGCAAATGAGATATAGAACCAGATGGAAATAATCCATTCTATTTCCAAGCTGACAAATGTTGGACATAGCACTACCATCCTGTGTGGTTTTCCTTGCTGGATCCTGATCTGCGGATATGTTGACCTGTTGACTCCAATGGCGCATTTAATCAAACTGTGTAGAAGGGGCTCCACGTTCTATATAGTGGATTTGATTTTCTAAACCAGGAAAGTGCAATATCTGTTGCAGCTGTGCATGGTAGCCAATCAGCTTCTAACTTCAGCTTGTTCAATTAGGCTTTGACAATAAAACCTGGAAGCTGATTGATCTCTATGCAGAGCTGCAGCAGATTTGGCACTCTCCAGTTTTAGTAAATCAACCCCATGATATAGAAATAGATATAATAGATGTAATAGATGTAAAAGGTGACTCCACATGTAACTGAAAAATCAGTTTTAGTTACACTTAGGGCTCATTCACACTTTCTCAAAATACTGACGATTTTCAAATGCTCCTATAGCGTTATTGCGCGTTAATAGGTGCTGTTGATAAGCTTTTAGTGAGCAATAAAAATGCTCCACCCAAACACCCTATATATGTTGGTGGGATGGTTGACAAGCGATTTTGGCTTGTTAAAGCCACACTACAAATGCCTACAATAGCTGGTTGCTAAGGAGAGGGCCGGGAAGCCGACCATCGCATCCTTAACAGCCGATGAGTCATTAGCTGTCAGCAGGTTCCTCGCTGCCAGCTAAAAGAAAAAAAAACAAAAAACGCATAGGTTCCCCCTAAGACCATATCAGACCATTCATTTGGATATGGATTATGAGGGAAAACCTCACATCCCAAAAATTAAAAATAACCCTCAAAATCTATACCAGACCCTTATCCGAGCATGCAGCCCGGCAGGTTGGACCATACCAGGCCACATGCCCTCAACATGGGGGTTGAGTGCTGTGGGGCAGAGGCGGCTCTGCGCCCCCAACTCCAAGGCACCCTGTCCCCATGTTGACGGGGACAAGGGCCCCTTTCCCCGATAACCCTGGCCAATGGTTGTGGGGGTCTGCGGGCAGGGGGCTTATTGTAGCCTGGAAGCTCCCTTTAATAAGGGGGTCCCCAGATCCCTGCCCCCCCCCATGTAAATGAGTATGGGGTACATTGTACCCCTACCCAATCACCTCAAAAACAATATGTGTAGTGTTACATAAAACAAAGAGACGTCACCTGGAGATCCTGCCCCCTTGTGATGTCAGTACACGGGGCATGATGGGGCAGTGACATCACAAGGGACGGGGTCTCCAGGTGACGTCACTGGGTGGCCACGCTCATAGTTATAAAAGAGCTGGCAGACGGCTTAGCTGGCATAACAGCGGGAGCTATCGTCAGAGCAGGTTGTCGGCGGGGAAAGAAGATGACGACATACTGATGGAGGGAGAAGACATCACCGGAAGTAGAAGACAGCGGAGGGAGAAGACCGGAGGAAGAAGACATCAGAAGAAGGCCAGAGAAAGAAGACTCGTTGGAGCTACAATGGAGAACATTCTCCAAATAATAAATGACTTGTCAAAAACCGCCTCTTTGTTTTTTGTAACACTACATTTATTTTTTTGGGGTAAATGGGTAGGGGTACCCCATATTCATTCACATAGAGGGGCCCAGGATCTGGGGGCCCCCTTGTTAAAGGGGGCTTTCAGATTCCGATAAGCCCCCTGCCTGCAGACCCCCACAACCACCGGCCAGGGATGTCAGGGAGAGACCCTTGTCCCCATCAACATGGGAACAAGGTGCTTGGGGGTGGGGGGGCGCAGCACCCTTCCTCCCATGTTGAGGGAATGTGACCTGATATGGTCCGGGGGGGGGGGTGCTTTCCTGACCTGCCGTGCTGCATGCTCAGAGGGTCTGTTATGGTTTTGGGGGGGACCCCACGCTGTTTTTTTTTCTTTTTTTACATTTTGGCATGAGGTTCCCCCCAGTCCATAACTTTACTGCAAATGCACCACAACTGTTTGCCAGTATGGTTGCAGTGCATTACCATAGACTTGAATGGGAGGCGTTGAAAGGCTTCAAATGCCTCCTGACTCGTCATGAGGCTTCAATTTTGAAGCGAAGCGATGCTAATGCTTCATGTTTTAATAATGTGAACAGCACTGTGTGCTATCCATTGTATCATTTGCATAGGCGTTTGAGGGGTGTTTTTAATGCCCCTCGAAGGCCTGCTTTTGATGCCAGTGTGAACTGCTTTCACATCGTGTAGTTTTACAATCACGTTTGCGCTAAAAAAAAAGCACTTGAAAAGCTCAAGTAAAATGCTTCCCTTAAAAATCAATGAATCTGTTCACCTTTGGGCGTTGCACTTCCGTTGCAGTGAAACAAATCCTGCTTGCAGCATTTTTGGGAAGCGAAAAAAATGCACCTTCCTATTGACA
Organism: Pelophylax lessonae; assembly: GCF_965119305.1. Taxonomy (NCBI): domain Eukaryota; kingdom Metazoa; phylum Chordata; class Amphibia; order Anura; family Ranidae; genus Pelophylax; species Pelophylax lessonae. Next base: position 483,016,166 of record NC_138771.1, on the reverse strand, counting down.
GCAGTGGAAAACGCGGCAAAAATGTGTTTTTGGTGCGGGTTTTGAGTCGCATGTCCTTTAAAAACCACATAGGCGTTTTAGCCACAATCAGTGTGAAAGTAGTCTAACTGATAGGTAAAACTGCTACAACTTCCAGCAACCAATCAGCAAGCAACTTTATTTCTAACCACTTTACCTCCGCTCACATGGAGGCTACTGCGGCACTTTGCCACGATCCCGTCCAGCGACGTAGACCTACGTCGCTGGACTTCTCCGCCGCTGCTCTTACCCGATCGTCGGGGATCGAGTCTGGAGATCCGCCCGCTGTGTGTAAACACAGCGGGCGGATCTCCATAGTGACAGGGAGTGACAGATCGGAGTGTTCAGCATAGCTGGACATCCGATCTGTCCCTGTCTCACAAAGTCACCTCCCCCCCCACACGTCAGTAAGCACCAGGCATACATTAACCCCTCCCTCTCCAATAAAATTAACCCCTTCACTGCCAGTGTCATTTTTACAGTAACAGTGCATATATATAACACTGATTACTGCAGTAATGTCACTGGTACCCCCAAAAGTGTCAAAAATGTCAGTCAAGGGTCCGATCTGTCCGCCACAATGTCGCAGTCCCGCAAAAAAAATCGCAGATCGCCGCCATTACACGTTAAAAAAAAAAAACAAAAATGACAGAAATCTTTCCCGTAGTTAGTAAACGCAATAACTTTTGCGCAAACCAATCAAAATACGCTTATCGTGATTTTTTTTACCAAACATAGGTAGCAGAAAACAAATTGGCCAAAAATTTAAAAAAAATTAGATTTTTACATTTTTTTGGGGGGGAATTTCATATAAAAAAATTTGAAAAATATTGTTATTTTTTCAAAATAAACGCTCTTTTTTTGTTTATAGCGCAAAAAGTAAAAATCGCATAGGTGATCAAATACCACCAAAAGAAAGCTCTGTTTGTGGGAAAAAAAGGACGTAAATTTCGTTTGGGTATGGCGTCGCACGACCGCGCAATTGTCAGTTAAAGTCGCACAGCGCCGAATCGCAAAAAGTGGCCTGGACGGAAGACCGCAAAATCCTCCGGTGGTAAAGTGGTTAAAATGATGGGAGATCCAATTGGACTGGTTACTGTGGGATCCAGCCCTTTAAACATCAGCATCAATGTACACAGGACAGCGCAGTACATATATACAGATCACATATATACCACTGATAGTACTGCTTGTCTGAACGTTGTGAGTGGATCATTCGGATAAACACAAACATATAGTAGGATATATACAGACACAGCTCTGGTGCCAGCCATGTCCATCTCTGCCGTATTAATATCTGCCCCTCCGGGGAAAAAACAGATTAATGTGACACAACATGAGGAATAACGGCCCCCAGCGATATGAAGATACAAAATACAAGATACAAATCGCTGAAATCAGGAGGCGGCGGGAGAGCAATAGACACTCATTATATTAACCTATCTATGCTAGAAGTTATGCTGAGATATCAGACCTGATTTACAAAAGCCAGTCATCCAGGGTGGGGTGAATTGTTATGGTACACTTTGTATCCAAAGGAGGGAATCCTTCAACTTATCCCTTCACTTTAAACATCACAATAATTCTGTTTTCATATTTTCTGCTCCCATAAAGTTAGCTAAGGAATAACCTCCAACACAAAAAAATATGCAACTGATTAGTGCCGCACCATATTTTGTATTTGGAAATGTGAATCACTTTTTGCGTGTTGTCATGTGTTAGTGTCTGGAACCCCTGGTCCCGCTGTTCTTATGCTCGGTTTGTGTCTGCAGGCCTGGGAGGCTGGTTTCTGGAAATAACACAGACGGAGACAGATGTATAGTGAAACCAAGCTCTCAGTTTATTATAGGCTCGTTGCGGCTTATATAGTAAAGAAAAAGGCATATAATCATAGGTATAGGGCACTTGTTACGTTCTTATTGGTTAAACAGCTTCAGGAGACAAAAGGTCACCTTGGGGAGTAATACCCTATAAAACATATCTCGTGTGACTAGAATCACCTGACACAGCCTTATCGCGAACTGCAGAAACTTTCCATGGTACGTAGGCACTTTTCATATCTTGTGTAACTAAGGTCACATACACACACAAACACACAGCTTATAAGACATTAATGCATACAAAATGGGGTAGAGACATACAAAATGGAGGACACATAGAATTTGATATCTCCCCATCTCCCACATCATGCTAATATTTTCTTTAGAGGGTAGACATAATTGCGCACACAGTAAATTTGGTATATATACATTTCCAAACAATGTAAGCAGCTCATCTCAAAAAAATAAAAATACAGCATGCTACTGGGGCAAAAGGGCAGCATATGATATGAGTGGGTATGTATCATCTGAACCTCCACTCCCAGCATACTATCTCATATACTGTTGTGTAAATTCTCGCGCATGCACACAGAGATCTGCGCATGCATAATACAATCACCCTCTGCGTACATTTAGGCTTGTTTCAAGTGGAGCTTTTTTTTTTTTAACATTTTCCTTTATTAAAGTGGAGCTCCACCCAAAAGGGGAAGCTCAACTTGTCTGCCTCCTCCCTGTTACCTGGTTTTGACAGTTACCGGCTTCCACTTCTGGCTCAGTTCGCCGCAGCAAACTGAGCCTGACGTTGCCCCCCCCCCCCTCCCCAGCAACCTTCTGGGACACTTCACAGGTCCCAGAAGACTGCAGCTCATTCACAAAGCGCAGCAGGAAACCGGCTAGGAAGTCGCAAGGCTTCGCTGCTGGTTTCTCTTAGTAAGGATGGTGGCGCTAGCACCCGATAGCAAGCTGAAGAATCGGCTCGGGCTGGGGCACCGGCACCGCTGGATGCCTGGACAGGTAATGCACTAATATTAAAAGTCAGCATCTACAGTTTGGCCCCTTTCACACGGGTGGTGCACCCGACGGACTCCGTTTTGCTCGGCGGGGATCGATCCGCCGATCCCCGCTGAGTAGGAAGCTTACTATTCATAGACGGAGCTGTCATTAAAGGTGAACAGTCCATTAAATATAAGTGCAAAAAAAATTATTAGTGACTTCGCTTGATGAAAATTTCCAAAAAAATATTTAAAGTGTTTGTGCAGGTGTTTTCACTCTTGCCCTGGTGACCCTTCTAGTGTTTCACCGTGAAAGGTAGATAAATTCCACACTCCCCAGAACTCGTGGGTCCTATATGCCTTATGACAATAGGACCAACTGTGCTTGAGAGACCCTCTCCAGGTCAGGAGTGCGATTCCTCCTAGCGAAACTATTCCTCTGCAGTACCACTCTTACTGCTGGTAGCCTCCAAATCAGGTGCCTTCCCTCCAGACAGACCTGCTCCTCTGCAGTGGTAATATTCCTGTTAATCACCTTCTGCTAGGCTGAACTTCTTCCTCCACTGCAGGCTCCACCTGAAGAACTGACAGACGGACCGGATCGGAAAGCCGGTGTGAAAGGGGCCTATATGTAGCTGCTGACTTTTATTTTTTTCGGGGGGGGGGGGGGGCCTGAAGCTCCTCTTTAAAGTGGAGTTTCAGCCGTTTCTGTGTTTACTAAAAGTCAGCAACTACAAAAAGTGTATCTGCTGACCTTTAATAAACACTCACCTGTCCCACGGTCCAGCGATGCCGCCCGAAGCCTTGGTTCTCTCCCTTGGCTCTCCCCAGCATCACTAGTGTGGGCACCCGGCTGTGGCAGCTTGCGGCATCACAGCCGGGTGCGCACTGAGCATGTGGGAGTCGGGCTGCGTGTCCTGAATGGCTGGGAAATCTTCTGGAACCTGTGGCTTTACCCAGAAGATTGCAGGGAAAAAGGGGGAGTGGGTACCTGTCAAAACTAGGTACCCACTCCCCTCTCCACAAAAGTGACATGCAAAATGTGGCATGTCATGGGGTCAGGAGTGTTTAAAGCTGAACTTCCACTTTTGGGTGGAACTCCGCTTTAACCCCTTTGCGCCCAAGGATTAAAAAAATCTAAATGATGCCTTCTGGAATGTAGTTTTGAATGTGACCAGGAGGGGGTGGCGGAGGTTGGGCCGGCCCCGGGGGGGGGGGGGGGGGTTGGGGCTTGCTCGGGGTGGGCTCTGGCAGCGGCTGCTCTTGGACCATACAAGAGGGATCCGGGGGGCGGCTGGCACTGGGCTCGGGCTGGGCGGGGCTCTCTTCCCCCTCTCTTAGGCACTCCAAATCTGACCACTGATAAGCTGTACTATGTTGTGTTAATGCTGGTGGTTTGAACATTGCATGTTATTTATATATGTTTTCTGTTTTACTTAAAACTCAATAAAAACTTATTGAAATTAAAAAAATCAAAATGCCTAAGCACAATTTTGCAACTTTGACGTGTGTTAGTAAAACTGTACATAGCATTACAACCAGAGATGTATAGTAACTAATGGCACTTTTCCACTGCAAGTACCGGCTCGTACCGGCTCGGCTCTACTCGGCCCTGCTTGGCCCGGTTTGCTTTTCCACTGCTGGTACCGCATGGTATAGTGTCGGAACGGTTCGGTACGGTACGGTATAGGTTTGCTTTTCCACTAAAGTAGTACTAAAGTTAAGTGGGTGGGATAACAACGGGGTGGGTGGGATTCTCTGACCAATCAGTGGCTAGTAGTGACTGCATGCAAAGGATTGTGGGATATGGTACCAGTTTGGTAACTGTTGGAACCACAATCGAGTAGGTACTGTTTTTTCAGAGCCGTACCGTACCGTTCGGTTCCATGCAGTGGAAAAGCAAACCTGTACCGTACCGTACAGAACCGTTCCGACCCTATACCATACGGTACCAGCAGTGGAAAAGCACAAAAGCGTGCCGAACCGGTATGGTTCCATGCAGTGGAAAAGCGCCATAAGTAGAACTACTTCACTACTGTACTTAAGTACCGAAAGGCGGTATCTGTACTTTCCTAGAGTATAATTTTTTTCTTCTACTTCCACTTTTACTTCACTACATTTATTCGATGATTTCAATACTTCTACTCCAATATTTTTTTTTTTGTGCTGCATAGTTACTGCTGTTAAGGGGAAAGAGAACCTCCCCCAACCAAGGAGAGTCACAAGCGTACATAGACCTTTTTCTGGTAAGAGGCTGATTTTGCTTTTTTCACTGGAAGTTGAGAGCACAGGTTTTGCAGTTTTGTTTCACTGGAAGAGTCTATTTGGATATTATTTTGCACTTACCTTCATCTGCCGGGTAAGGGGGAAATCCACAAGGTGGTGGGAGTCTGCACCTATTATTTGGAAAAGCACCTGTTTGATTCCTGCACCTTTAAAAATATATTCATCTTGTTTTGTCACATATATATGGTATTATGGTATTATGGCATTATATATATGGACTTTTTATTGACTTTGATTTCATACACTCTTCCTTTATTTCATTATTGGAATATATTGTTGTATATCACATTGGTTTATATATGATTTTGCACACCAATAAGCTGTGGAGAAAAAAAAACATGCAGGGAAGAGAAGGAGGGATGCTTTAAAGGAGAAAGGGAGGGACATACTTTATCTGTTTTTGTTTACAAAAAGTAACAGCCAAAGGAATTGTGATTGTACTTTAGGTTAATCATTTGAAATAATAAAAAACAATATGATGTTCAAACTTTTGACTTCTTTCTTTAATAACTACATAACACAGTACTTGTACTTTTACTTTCAGTACTTGAGTAGCAAATTTTTTTTAAAAACTACTGGTACTTTCACTTTCAGTACTTGAGTAGCAAAATTTAAAAAAAAACTACTTGCAATACTTAAAGAGGTTGTAAACCCACATTTTTTTTTCACCCTGCAAGAGAAACACACAATGAGCTAGTATGCATCGCATACTAGCTCATTATGAAATACCTACCTTAGAACGAGCCCCCGCCGCGCTGCCCGCTTACCTCTATGACGGGCGACATGTCTAGTCGCCCGTCTTCTGGGATCGCGGCATCCGGCCATCTGATTGGCCGGAGCCGCGGTGACGTCACTCCCGCGCACGCGCACGGGAGCCGACGGTCACGGCATGGGGCTTTGAAGGAACGGCACGAGCGGCCGTTCCTTCAGAGCGCATGCGCCAGTGACGTCACTGGCTGCATGTAAGGTATATATCTCCTACATGTTTAGGAGATATTTACAGTACCTATAGGTAAGCCTTATCATAGGCTTACCTATAGGTACAACTTGCAGAGCAGGATATACTTCCTCTTTAAGTATAAAAAATGTTGAATACTTTAGTACTTCTACTCAAGTCACTTTTTGATAGAGCACTTCCACTTCTACTCAAGTCACTTTTTGATAGAGCACTTCCACTTCTACTCAAGTCACTTTTTGATCGAGCACTTGAACTTTTACTCAAGTATGGGTTTCGAGTACTTTATACAAGTGTGATTACAACTACTGCGTGCATCCAGGTGGTTTATACTGCATTTTTTAAGGACAGATTGGGCTTTCATTTGGTGGTAAATAGCAATGGATATCTCTTGATTTTTTTTTTTTTTTTTTTAATTATCAAAATAGTAAAAGAAATCTTTTTTTTTTATTTTTATTTTTAATTTAATTTACCTGTACATTTCTTGCTACTACCATAACTTTGCACCAAAGAACAATTCAAATTAAATTCTCCTGCTCCTGACGATTGCAGTGATACCACATATGTGCATGTTAGTTGTTGTTTGCACCTGTAGTACAGTCCAAAACCAATAGTGCGCGTTTGCTTTTTATTTTATCTAGGTCTGCAACTAACGATTATTTTCATAATCGATTCTTGGCCAATTGTTTTTTTTTTTTTTTTCGATTAATTGGATAATAACCTTAAAAAAAAGTAGTGTATAATTTAGTTAATATGTAAAGTTTAAAAAAAAAAGGCAATTTATTCTTTTTTATCTAAATGCAGTGGTAAATATAAATAAACAACTATATGGTTAGGGAGCAAAATCTCTAATCCCTTCTGAGAATAACAGACAGAAGAGATATTCTGTATATACTATTAGAGGTTGAATCTGGTAAATATCATCAGACTCAGAGATCAAATTTTTTATTTAAAGAAAAAAAAATTAAAGACTGTTTTGCTGATTTTCAGACAGAACTGTATTATATTATGTATGACAGACTCCCTTGTCATAGGCGCCTGCTGTCACTTATGCTGGCCATACAAAAACAATGTCTTCCTTCAAAAAAATGTTCATTTTAACGTTAAATTTTCTAATCGTTAGTGGGGTCAAAACGATGTTCGTTTTTGACCACAGTCATGGGAAAATTCGAAGGAGTAGAATAGAAAACTTCTTCGTCAAAGGAATTTTCAGACAGTTTATGCGGTTTTCGTTTAGAAATTACATTCATTTTAAAACTGAATTTTAAAAGCATTTTTTCATTCAACAAATGTACAAAGATTTTTCATATGAATATTCTCGCCTGAAAATCAATGCTCGGTTCACACCTATGCAGTTTGCTTTTGATCCGTTTCTGCAGTGCTTTTTGCTGTGCGCTTTGCGTTTTTGCACATGCGATTTTGCTGCGATTTGCGTATTGCATTTTAATGCTTTTTTTGTCCAATTTGTTGTTGGGTAGATTAAAAAACACAAACGCACTACTTTTCTGCAGCTTCTCTGTTAAATTCTAAAGAACCAGAAAAGCAAAAAAAGCACAGTTTTGCGTTGAAAAAAGTCCTTGACCCTTTCCAAATACGCAGCGGCTGAAAAAAGCATAGATGTGAACGTGTCTCAGAGGAAACCATGTTAAATGAACTGTAGAGCGTTTCTGCACAAAGTACCAAAAAACGCATGGGTGTGAATCAAATCTAGGACATTTAGTAGCAGCAGCATGCTTTTTTTGTATAACCTGTCATAATGGGGTAAAAAAACTAAAATGAGCCCTTTATAGTACACAAAGAGCTGATAATCACTACTATAAGGGTTCATTTATACTTTGAAACAATGAAGGTAATATATATATATATATATATATATATACACTCACAAGGAGGATATATGTGTAGCACCCTACAGGTAGGTTCTAGGTAAATGTATAGTGGGCCTTGTCTGCCTAATAGCAGGGCTGTGATCTGTTTAGATAGGGTGTCAGGGCTTCCAGGTGTGCCTCCTGAGGGGAGAAGTATCCTTGCTGGCTCCTGTGAGAGGCTTCTCATAGGGCAGTGTGGGAAGCCCAATCAGGGGACACATCCCAGCTTGTAGCTACCCCAGAAGGCAGTTTATGCTGCAAAGGATTCTGGGAGTGGGTATAAGTTTGGGGGGGAAGTGCGTGGCACGGTGTCTTTGGCGGGAGCAGAGTCCCAGGAAGGAGAGTGCGGCTTTCTCTCCTCCTGTCTGAGGAAGGCGGATGTCTCCTGAGTGTCCAGAGAGTGCTGAGTTGAGCTGAGGGGACCCGGTGTGCCGAGAGCCTGTGGAGAGAGAGAGGGGTCCAGTCCCAGGAAAGTCTACACAGGTCGTGAGTACTGAGGATTGCCCCTGGGGGTCTGCCTGAAGTTAGAGGGGACCACTCCGGAAGAGGTTCTGGGATCCAGTGTTAGCTAGCTGTAAAGGGGGTACCTAGGTTGAGGACCCTGAAGCTACAGAGAGGGTGCATAGTCAGTGGACACTGAAGAGTTCGAGGTTAAAGGGGGCACCTACAGTCCGGGCCCTGAATTGTACAGAGCGTTCCAGTTACAGTGACAGTTATACACAGGGCTTTTTTTCTCAGGGAAAAGGTGCAGGAACTCCCCTTTCAAGCCACCCCTTGTCTCCGCCCCTACCAACCTCTGAGCACCATCCCTTGATTACTTGCTCTATCCACCTCCCAGTTCCACCAAGCATCATTTTGTAGTAATTTTATGGAATTTTTTATTGATAAACCATGAAATATATCCCCTGCATCCAGCAACAATACAGCCCCCTTTCAACAATAGTTTTCCCCAGCAACAAAAGACCCCCCCTCCACAGCAAAGTACCCCCCAAGCAACAATGGATCCATCACAGCATTAATAGACCCCTCCAGCAACAATAGATCTCCTAGAAACCAGCATCAATAGACGCTCCAGCAGCCAACAGTTGACTCCTCCCTCTATAGTAGATCCTCCCCAGCAACAATAGATTCTCAAGCACACCACAACACCCCTTGCCATTTCCTGCATTCAGTGCTAGAGGTGCCGGAACTGCGTTCCCCCGCGTTCCCGCTGAAAAAAAGCCCTGGTTATACAGAGTTCTACCATATACTACCTGAAGCTGTGCCAGGCGGGGGGGGGGGGGGGGGGAGTATTCAGTGACTTTCACAGTGCAACAGTGTCTAAACTTCTACCGTTCTCAGTCTTGGATCTTCTGGACTATAAGTTGAGGATTCAGCACTTCTTCTGTCTTACAGAATATTCTCATTGTCAGTGAGCGTTGGTGCCAGGAAGCGCCAACGGACATTTCAGAAGTAAAAGTCCCAATTGTAATTAGTTTAAGCCTCAAGGAGTATCCTACTCATTCCTTTATCCCATCACCTTAATTCCAATAAAACTACAAACAAAGATGCCAGAGTTGGCGCTGCTTCAGTTATCACACCCAGGGTCACAGCTCACATGGGCTGGAGAGAGTACCGGTACTAATGGACGACCCACATCAGGCCATAGGCCTGGAAACCTTGCTACATATGTTTTTAACTAGGAGTCAGACATGAAGCTATATGAAGGGTGGAAGGGAGATATAAATCTTTTATATTAAAGTAGTATTAAAAGCTGAGACTTTTTTTTTTTTTTTTTTATGGATATGATCGTTTTAAATATAGCTCACAATACTGGTAAAAGTTTACTTTAAATATAATTGTAATGTAATGTAAATGTAATTGTATTGCCTTATATTACCTCCAGTCTATCAGCCTCCACCTCCTCTGGATTCAGATGCTGATCTTCCCTGCACAGAGTCTTTAAAGTGATTTTTTTTTTTAAACAACAAACATGTTATACTTACCTGCTCTGTGCAATCGTTTTGCACAGAGCAGCCCTGATTCTCCTCTTCTGGGGGAGGAGAAGACGCGTCTGGCTCCTCCAGCCTTCCGAGTGCTTCAATAGCAAGCTGCAAAGTATAGTATGGCCAGACCTGAACCTAGTGGCTCTCTCCCAATTTGCATCTGTTTGCCCCATGTTGGCATTGTGTCCGCAGTAGCATTTGCATATTGCAGAGCAGGCTAGAGACTGGCCATAGAGGGATTACTTTGCCGCAGTTGGCCAGTTTAAACAAAAAAACAAAAATCCCTGTTTTTTAATGCAAAGTTTGTTAGAAAGGGTATATAGCAGTGTGCAGAGGGTTATACAGAATTTTTAGTGCATGGCAGTTGTCACACAATGCTGTCACACACTATAGTCACGCTGTGATATTTTAACTGTTGTTTGGAACTGTGAAGAGGTGATGCTGTAGGACTTTCTAACCAAAATTTGCAGACGTTTTAGAAACAAGGAGACATTTAAAAGGATACCCCAGTATATTCTCATGATTAGATATTTTATGTTATTACAAAATATATAAGAATGTAAAATGTTCTAATGTTTACATATTTGCTGCTCCATATTTCCATTAACTTATTACATATAAAACCGTGTAGAGTCTCCCTCTAGTGGCCATTTGTATCTTAGGCAAACATTCAGCTTCAGCTGTTGAGATGAATTTTAAGGCATTCAAAGAGCTGGAGGCTTATTAGTACAAAATGGATTCTGATTGATTGGCGCTGGTGATGGCACTTTGAACTCTTTCCTTAGTGGAGATACAGAACATTTGGTGATATTATGATATGATCCACCATTCACCTTCTGGAGGCATTCCAGGGTTGCCGCACTGTTAGAAGGGCAAACGTCTTTCCCAAAGCTCTTCAAAGACATCCGATGGCTCAATGTAGAATTTCTTCTAATATTAATGTTTTATAAAGCAATCAGAGGCGGTTTAAGGAGAATTATCCGTAACAGAAAGATGAATCCAATATATGGAGCACATTAAATCTTCATATTATTTTACACACTTAGTATTCAGATTAAAGCCAAACACGGCTATGCACATCTATCGCAGCCTCTGTGCTCAGGCCTTGGACTCACTGATATACAGCTTCTTGGTGTTCTTGTATACTCTGAAATAAGAGAACCTGTCTAGAAAGGTTGTAAAGGCTATTGCATGAACCTCTGAGCCTTGTAGTCATTGTGTCCCGGAGATGCAGTCAGCATTGTAGTGTGTAATATTATCAACAGTTTCCCCTCCTGTGGTAGTCATCCTGAGTTAGTGGCTTGTGCCTCACATGTAGCTTGCAGAGGTGTTTCGTCAGCAGGTGCACAAGCTTTATCTGTCTACACAGCTGCTGCAACAGTCACAGCAGAGACCCCCCCCCCCCCCTCATTGGACTTATTATTCTCTGCCTCATCCTGGTTTGTTCTGCTCATGGCAGGAGTCTGTAGATAACCTAACTGAAGCTCTTATTATGGGGGGCTATTTCCAAACACATGGGGCTAAGTGTCTGGGCCATCCAGCGGTTAGTGATAAGATAAGGTTTCTTGGTTCAAATAAGAAGATTTTATTGTTGAATATTCCCTCAGGCTCCAGATGAGGGTCATGTTTTTAACTCAACAGTGATAACAGTTGCTTCTTTAGGCTTCTACAGGTTATATCTACTTTGGCAACTTGTCCATCAGAGTTGGCCACCTGTTGTTTGCATGTGTTCTACATCTTCTGGTGTGCCATGCGTACAAGATCATCTTTACCCATGTCCTAGGGTGGCGTAAGTGTGGCTGCCCTTTGCAGTCACTTGACTAGGGTATTAAAGAGGATTTGTCTCAATTCTGCTCTGACCATCACTCTTCTCCTACCTTATAAATAACCACATGACCACAAATTGGAGTTAAATGGCCATAGCAGCCTTTTATTAACGAACTGTATACATACCAGGTAAATAACACGTTAAACCCAGTTTTTACTGAAGCCTCAAGGTCCCGGTAGGCATCAAAAGAAGAAAGTACCTGCGTCCGACTTAATTAGGCCTCCAGCCACCACAGCACTGACTCTGAGACAACCAGTCGAAGATACCAACATACCAACTACTGGGAGCCGTACCTCAGAAGGGTCCCTACCAAGTATAAGTTTGCACCATCTGGGAGCCGTACCTCAGATGGGTCCCTACCAAGTATAAGTTTGCACCATCTGGGAGCCGTACCTCAGACAGGTCCCTACCAAGTATAAGTTTGCACCATCTGGGAGCCGTACCTCAGACAGGTCCCTACCAAGTATAAGCTTGCACCATAGTAACCTACCAGGACCTTGTACCCCGCTTGCTGCCATGACAAAGAACCATCCCAAAAGAAAAAAGCCTATTTAAAACAAAACCAAAACAAGGGTGGGGGGGCCGCAGAACCAAAATGCAGAAAAACAAAAAAAAGGGAAGGGAGGGTGGAAAATTTTCACCAATGCAGCTTTCTTCAGACTGAAGATCTCCTAAGGCCCCTAGCCTGATCTCTCCCTGTAGCTCCACCCATTCCTGGTCAAGACACCAATTAAGTAAGTCCCGCCACTTATATTTTCTATCAGACTGGGCTGAAAATCCCTCCTTGACCCAAACCCTTTTAACCCCTGTCATGCAGGCCCTCCATCCCTCTGGGCCTCCCTTACTCTAAGGGGTTGATTTGCTAAAGGAAATTTGACTGTGCACTTTACAAAGTGCACTTGCTCTCTGCAAGAGCAGTTGCTCCAGAGCTTTGTGAATGAACAGAAGCTCTGCTGACTTCCATCAACTAATCATGTACAAGCAAAAATGCTATTTGTTTTATTTTCCTTGCATGTGATTGGGTATTCTTGGCAAAGTGAAGCTTTACCTCATTTACTAAGCTCTGGAGCAACTACACTTTGCGCAAATCACCGCCTAAGTGCCGGTTCACACTAGGTCGCTCCGACTTAGGGGGCGACCTGTGAAGTCACGTGCAGCGCGACTTCAGCGCGACTTGCACGGACTTCATAAAATGAATGTCAATGCAAGTCATCTCCAGGTCGCCCCGAAGTAGTACAGGACCCTTTTTCTAAGTCGGAGCGACTTGTGTCGCTCCTATTAGAACCGGTCCTGTACTACTCAATTTTTTGTGAGTTTTATATTGTTTTCTCTATTCTTTTAGTTACCACACCATTTCTTACCTCCTTTTTTTATTTCCTGTGCTCCTGCCCAGGATATGTTTCTTTTCAGCCAAGTGGGGACAGAAGGGGTGACCACAGAGCAGACACTTTGGGATTGATTTACTAAAGGCAAAAAGACTGTGCACTTTGCAAAGTGCAGTTGCCCTCTGCAAGTGCAGTTGCTCCAGAGCTTAGTAAAGGAGGTAAAGCTTCACTTTGTAAAGAATACCCAATCACGTGCAAGGAAAATGAAAAAAAAAAAAACAGCATTTTTGCTTGCACATAATTGGATAATAGAAGTCAGCAGAGCTTCTGCTCATTTACTAAGTTCTGGAGCAACTGCTCTTGAGAGTGCAACGGCACTTTGCAAAGTGTAAAGTCTCTTTGCCTTTAGTAAATCATCCCCTCTGCTTCTTCTGTACTTAAAAATTATATAAACATGTACCCACCTCTCAGAGCGATAGGAGTAGTATCTTGCAATACTGGATGGCAACTCACCACCATAGGGTGTGGCAGATATAGCCAAAAAGCAAAAACTACAAAAAAAAAAAAAAAAAAACTAAATTGCAAAACTGGGAAAGAACCCCAGGTAATACAGCAGTTTAATTTCTTCCCATGTGGCTTTAACCAAACTGCATAACAATCATAATTTTAAGAGGAACACCAAAGTATATAAAAGAAGTCAACTTTATTACCACAAATATATCATACATAGATTACAATGTATTTAACCCCTTAATAATAAAATTCCCAAACCCTTCACTATACCTTATAAAAAAGACAACTTGTCTCATCAAAATAATGAAACGTTGGCAACATATAGCTCCCCTAAGTATGCTTTAATAGTAACTGAATCAATGTATAGATGCAATAATGTCCATGATGAGCTTGAAGGAGTGCTAAAGTTTTGGTACGTCCATTTGGTGGTTATAGTCAGTAGTTTAAACTGTCATCCTTATACCTTGATTGGTTACTTACTGATTATCATACTAGCCAGTTGGCTTGGGAGGCTGCTTGACATACCAATTGTGGCCCAGGTGAATGTCTCAACTTGTCTTAGACTTGTCTTAGTTTTTAAGCATGGTAAGCCTGGGTTCACACTGGGGCAACTTGTCACCCGCCTGAAAAGTCGCGCTTCATTCAGTGCAATGGAACCATTCTAATCGGAGCAACTCAAGTCGCTCCGACTTAGAGAAATGTTCCTGCACTACTTTGGGGGCTACATGCATTGACTTCTACTAGAGAAGTCGTTTGCAAGCCCTGCTAAAGTCACGCTGCACGGGCAGCTTCAGACTTTGAAGCCCCCCCCCTGTGTGAACCGACAGTTAAGGGTTTTAGAAAGTTAAGGGGTAAAATACTTTGTAATTTATTTTTTTATATTTTTATGATAATAAAGTTGACTTTTTTTATATACTTCAGTGTTTCCGTTAAAATTATGGTTGTTATGCAGTTTGGTAAAGCCATATTGGGAGAGATTAAACCTCTGTAATACCCAGGGTTCTTTTCCAGGGTTTTTGTGGGATTCTTCTGTAAATGCCCCGCTTTTTCATATCTCCTTGCTTCCAGCTGTGCCCACCCTTTTGTCCTGTGCCAGGCATAGCCCAATCTGTAGTTCACTTGTCTTGACCTATGGCTTATTTGCTGGCTCTGACTCACTCTGACCCAGCTTTAAACAGAGACATAGATTGCTGCCCTTCATTCCTGCTTAGAGGTTCAGCTAGAGGACCTCCTTGTGCTGACGTTTGTATAACCTTGGTTGCACTTCTGCCCTTCCCCTTGGCACTCCTTGGTCATCTGGTATCATGATCACACTTTCTGAACCAAGAAATCTGACATAATTAAAATAGATCACAACATTGGGCCCCCAACATTTTTTTTTCTTAAAGGCAACGTAGTGTATAACAAATAACTTGATGTATACAAAACACATGACATATTAAACTGTCGTACAGGATCACAATGATACAATAATACAAGAAACAAAGAGTCATTCCCTTAGTCACTGCATAGAAACATTTTTACGTTTTTTTTTTTTTAATCAAACCAACCCTTAAATATATGCAAATCATTATCAATCCACTGGTGAGACGCACATTTGCTTATAAAGAGATAAATCAAAGCACAGCGAGCAGAGAAATATGAACTCCATAATAACAGGCCATCAGGCTATAACTGGCGGCCACCAGGAGAAACATCCACCATCCCCCACTAAATTCCCATATTCCCTATATGCCTTGCTTCTCAGACCTCAAGAGAACCCGAAACTGAGTCCAACCAACCCTGCCACAATTTGTCAAATTTTTTAGGAAAACCTTGTGCCAGATACGTTAATTTATACATTGGTAATGCATTATTTACGAGTTCCACCCACGCCCTTACACTAGGAGGATATGGTTTCTTTCATCGCAGTACTATGATCTTTTTAGCGTAAAAGAAGAGGAGTCGTAACAGGACCTCCTGGGATTGCCTAAGCTCCTCCTCCCCCAAGTTCCCTAATAAGCATCTATCTGAGGTACAAATATCCGGAAGTGCCAGTTTTTCTTCTATAAATGTGCAGACCCCCTTCCAAAACTCCTGCACCCTCGGACCCTTACAAACCATATGAAAGAAGTCTCCTATTTCTCGTGACATCTCTGACAATCTGGGGATTGAGCCCTCCCCATTTTAAATAACCTGTACGGAGTATAGTAAATTCTATGTAAATAGTTCAACTGTACCACCTTATCCCCTGCTGCTACAATTCCCGAAAATTGAGACCCAACCACCTTCTCCCAGGTTTCCTCCTCCAGGTTTGGCAGATCAGAGGACCATTGAGTTTTAATTTTAGTTAACCTTGTGGAACAGCCAGTCATCGGAAGAGAGTAATATTTAGAAATAAGCTTTGTGTGATCACCATCCATCAGTTCCTTCTCCAGCCGTGAGGGAACCAGATGTACATCCCTTAGCCCAAACTGCACTGCCATCGCATGCCTAAGCTATTGATATTGGAACCAGTAATCGGAGGGCACACCCAACTCTGCTCTAAACATGGCCAAAGTTTTGAAATTACGAGCAGAAAATAACTGATGTGCATACTTAAGCTCAAAGTTTGTCCATCTTCGAGGCTCGACCCTTTTGTACAATTCCTGCAAATTCGGATTGTACCACAACTGGGCAGACCTATTTAGGGGTGACCCCTTCAACTTTATGTTACACATATGTGTAATTTTATAGGAAAGTTTCAGAATTGCCACCCCTCCCGATGGATATGGGAACCTCCGTTACAGTGAGTTTAGTAAGGCCTCATAGGATCCCATCACCGCGGCAAGAGTGGTGACCGCAGCATTTAGTAATTCTGGAAAGAACCAAGCATGCACATGGGTCAACTGAGCGGCCAGATAGGGCCCCCATCATTAAACATAAACTCATAGTCCTGAATTTAATCATACAGGCTTAAAGAAATTATTGAATATTGACTGATGGACTGATTATACTGTAGGTCACTATACTAGTGGTCAGCTACAGTATCTCACAAAAGTGAGTACACCCCTCACATTTTTGTAAATATTTTATTATGTCTTTTCATGTGACAACACTGAAGAAATGACACTTTGCTACAATGTAAAGTAGTGAGTGTACAGCTTGTATAACAGTGTAAATGTGCTGTCCCCTCAAAATAAGTTAACAAACAGCCATTAATGTCTAAACTGCTGGCAACAAAAGTGAGTACACCCCTAAGTGAAGATATCTAAATTGGGTACAATTAGCCATTTTCCCTCCCCAGTGTCATGTGACTCATTAGTGTTACAAGGTCTCAGGTGTGAATGGAGAGCAGGTGTGTTAATATTGGTGTTATCGCTCTCACTCTCTTATACTGGTCACTGAAAAATTCAACAGGGCACCTCATGGCAAAGAACTCTCTGAGGATCTGGAAAAAAGAATTGTTGCTCTACATAAAGATGGCCTAGGCTGTAATAAGATTACCCTAAAACCTAGCTGCAGCACGGCGGCCAAGACCATACAGCTGTTTAACGGGACAGGTTCCACTCAGAACAGGCCTTGGCATGGTCGACCAAAGAAGTTGAGTGCGCGTGCTCAGCATCATATCCAGAGGTTGTCTTTGGGAAATAAACATGAGTGCTGCCAGCATTGCTGCAGAGGTTAAAGGGGTGAGGGGGTCAGCCTGTCAGTGCTCAGACCATACGCCGCACACTGCATCAAACTGGTCTGCATTGCTGTCTTCCCAGAAGGAAGCCTCTTCTAAAGATGATGCACAAGAAAGCCTGCAAACAGTTTTCTGAACACAAGCAGACAAAGTACATGGATCACTGTGGTCTGATGATACCAAGATAAACTTATTTGGTTCAGATGGTGTCAAGTGTGTGTGGTGGCAACCATGTGAGATGTACAAAGACAAATGTGTCTTGCCTACAGTCAAGCATGATGGTGGGAGTGTCATGGCCTGGGGCTGCGTGAGTGCTGCCGGCACTGGAGAACTACAGTTCATTGAGGGAACCATGAATACCAACATGTACTGTGACATACTGAAGCAGAGCATGATCCCCTCCCTTTGGAGACTAGGCCACAGGGCAGTATTCCAACATGATAACAACCCCAAATACACCTCCAACACGACCACTGCCTTGCTAAAGGAGCTGAGGGTAAAGGTGATGGACTGGCCAAGCATGTCTCCAGACCTAAACCCTATTGAGTGTAGCACTGCCCTGTAAGGAGCCATGTGATGGTTACCAGCACACGTCCATAAGCAAAAACAATTCCTTAATTCTCCTTGGCTCACACTCCAATATTCAGTTTGGGGTATTTGGTTGTTTATTGTAGAATGGGGATAGGAAAAGGGAATAGTGGGATACAACAATTTAAACTATTCACAGTGTTTGAGGAGTTTGAGGAGTATCTTCTCTACTTTGCAATAGGTATGGAACAGCCAGGCTGTTGATTCATCCTGCCACTTTGGATGAATATGGATTAAGTCTCTTATCTTTAAGACAACTTGATGAACAATTAGTTATCTTCAGGACACTCTCCCTAGTTTCCTCTCTCTTCCTCTGCTGACACCCATCCACTGACTATCCTACTAGCAGGGGTGGCCCCCCTCAGGTCAGGCCCCTTGAAACGAGTCCCTGTACTCACAATACTGCAGTCCCAGGGTCTCCAGTGTCTCTCCTTTCAGTCAGCTTCCCTGGACCTCTGGGTTCAGCTCATCTCAACCGCTCCTTTGGCCCTCGGGATGACCTCCTGTGACCGCATGGCACCTCTACAGAGGAGGAGGCAGCCGCCCCCTCCCTCCGGGACTCCACTCTCCAGCCAAAGACCCTGCAGCACATGTGCTCCTGGCTTTTATACAGTATCCCAGAATGCACCGAGGCGACCTGCCCTTTGCCAATCATCAGGACTGTATCAAAAGCCTATGCACCCATTCATCAGGTTTCCTCCCATTGTCCAACATGCCTCCCTATTAGATCAGCGTGAAACACTCTCCAGACTGAATGAATCGTATACTGAGCACAATGAGTGGACCTCACTAACAGATCCTGCTTTCTGTTAGTCAGAGAGCAATATAGATTAACCTGCAGCCCCTCTGGTAAGCAGACAGAGCTCAAAACTATACTCTTTCACTAGCACCTACCTAGGAGTGTGCTACATGAGCATCTGTGGGGCATCCTTTAAATGGAAGGTGGAGGAGCGCAAGGTCTCTAACACCCACCAGCTCCGTGATGTCATCATGGAGGAGTGGAAGAGGACTCCAGTGGCAACCTGTGAAGCTCAGGTGAACTTCATGCCCAAGAGGGTTAAGGCAGTGCTGGAAACAATTGGTGGCCACACAAAATATTGACACTTTGGGCCCAATTTGGACATTTCCACTTAGGGATGTACTCACTTTTGTTGCCAGTGGTTTAGGCATTAATGGCTGTGTGTTGAGTTATTTTGAGGGGACAGCAAATATTCACTGTTATACAAGCTGTACACTCACTGCTTTACATTGTAGCAAGCGTTATTTCTTCAGTGTTATCACATGAAAATATATAATAAAATATTTACAAAAATGTGAGGAGTGTACTCATTTTTGTGAGATACTGTACCTGCTTACAATAGAAGAGTGCAGTATTCCCACCTGGCCATAGACAACGTGAGAGCCAGAATCTGCCAAATATACCGGGATTTCTCTAATAACTGGGCAGAACAGAATGAAGAAGATAAAGTGATTCTTGTTTGGTCTATGACAGTGGTCCTTAACTCCGGTCCTCAGGGCCCACTAACAGGCCAGATTTTAAGTATTGCCTTGGGGAGATGCAGACTAGAGTACTGCAATCACTGAGCAGCAAATTATATCACTTGGGATGGATTTCAGTTATCTTGCAAACCTGGCCTGTTAGTGGGCCCTGTAGGCCAGGGTTGAGGACCACTGGTCTATGACCCTTAGGCATGAGGGAAAGGCCTCACTGCCTTGTGTGGCACTTATGTCAGTTGGAAGTTGTGATGCAGGGCCAGATGAAGTCTATTGCCAGATGGCCACTGTAAACCTCCACAGCACCATTTCCCAAATCTATAGTGCAACTTTGCAGGTGACCCCATATGTGCATCAGAGGGGTTACTACTGTCTCAGCATTGGCCAGATATCCACAAGTCATGCTCTGTTGGATTTGGGGGCACGTTTGGGAGACAGGAAGATCAGCGCAACCATTGACCTCCAATACCTCTGAATCCCCAAATTGCAGTAAAATTTGGACTTCTCTACATACAACTCATAGTCATTAATTTCCCTGTTACTGACCCACCACCTGACAGGATAACACGATCAAAAATGTTCTTCAGCACTGCTTCTGCCCCCTCCTCCAAGACACAGCTCCCTTTTTAACTCCATCCTGTCAATTAAAAGAGGGAAAAAGCGCACAGAACTAATTGGGCAAGTGTGTAATTTTAATTAGCTGTTTTGATAATTAAACTAATTAGTTCCCTTGTGTTTCCACAATATGTGGTGGACTGGTTTTGATATCACAGCTTCTGAGCTTCATTCCGTTTCTTAATTAGTCACTTTTGCATTCGAAAGCTTTATTAATGTCCTTAATTTGCAGTTGAAATGAGAAATCTGCTGTCAATAATTTGGATAATTGCCTACTGTTTGATTATAAAGTACAAAAGTAGCAGCACACATTATATATGCAAATCCCGGGGGCCCTCGGTGGATGCGCAGCCTGCTCCATCTCATCGCAGCTTCTACCGTCTGCTGACCCTGTTAAGGAAAGGGATCGGCCTTATTAAGAATATGAAGAGACATTTTCTCTTTGCCTTCTCCTCCTGTATTCCGGAGACTTCCATTGTTCCCCGGACTGCTTGCTTTGTACCTAATTAGTGTCCTTGGAATTAGACGAGCAGCTCGTACATACCTCTGGCTCTGGAGCCATGTTTGTGCACTGAATAATTGATTGTACTGCACTAATCAGATAGGGACATAATGAGCCAGTTTAATTAAATGGGGATGTAACCTGCCTGAACGCTGGGACAATATTTGCTCGTTTACTTACTTAAAGGCCAATGTTGCTGTTTTTATTGGCGGAAGGAAGAATACATGGGACAAAATTCTCTGTTCTCATGGGGAGAATGAAGAATTGCAGATATCGTCACGGATCAACATGATTTTACCGACATAAAAATTGTACAATTGTACTGGGTGACATTTTATAAATACCCACCAATGTTCCAACTTGTGAACAGAATATCTAGGGGAAAAGGGTTCTATATACATGTAATAACAGATATATTTTACAGTGCTGTACAGTACAAAGGACACTGAACCAGTCACATCAGTCTCTGCACTATGGGAGCTTACACTCTAATGTCCCACCACAGTCACACACTGATACTATTATACATTTATTCAGCACCGGCATATTCCACAGTGCTTTTTAGAGAACACCAAGCCAGTTACATCAGTCTCTACACTAGGGGAGTTTACAGTCTAATGCCCCATCATTGTCACACACTATTGTTATATATGTAGATAGCTCTGACTTATTCTGCAGTGTTGTACAAAGGACACTGAACCAGTCACATCAGTCTCTGCACCATGGGAGATTACGCTCTACTGTCCCACCATAGTCACAAACTAATAGTATTATACATTTATATAACGCTGTCATATTGCACAGTGCTTTATAGAGAACACTGAGCCATACACATCAGTTTCAGCACCAGAGGAGCTTACACTTCAATGTCCCACAGTAGTCGTCACAAACTATTATTATGCAGTTATATTGCTCTTACATTTTCCACAAGGTTGTACAGAGCCATTCACATCAATCACTGCATCAAAAGTTAACACTTAAACGTCTCCACCACAGTCACACATTATTAATATATATTAATATAGCTCCGACATATACTGTAGCGCTGTACAGAGAACACTGAACCAGTCACAATGGCCCTTACGCCAGAAGAGCTTACATTCTAATATCCTTACCACCAAATAGAAAATAATAATTTCTCCTACCTGCACCTCATGCAATAAATCTTGCAACGAATTAATGAGAGCCATTTTCTTATGTATGAGCAAAAGTAACGGTGAAGAATAGTATTTAGCCTCTGACAGATCTCCTGTATAGCGTGTAGGAAATGGTGTTTTGGGATTTGACCAGGGCACACTGACAATGATAAATGGTTGGAAGTCAGTTACTATGGTATATGTGCATTATTTGTACAAGTATACACATCAGCACACATGTGGGACCACTCGAGCACTAACAGGCATATAATAAATATTGTTGTCATCATTTATGTCGGTGATAAGTTGTCCTTAGGGACCAATGAGGCAACATTCACATCTTACCAGTCCCTGTTGCTTCATCGTGTGGTAGCCGCTGTCAGCTACCACTTGTTTTAATGCATATGATTGGCAAATAGGGTTGAGCGAACACCTAGATGTCCGTGTTCGACGGGTTCGGCCGAACTTTAAAAAAAAGTCCGGGTCCGTGTCCCGGACTTTTACCGAACTTTTCCCGGACACCGAACCCCATTGAAGTCAATGGGGACCCGAACTTTAAGGCACTAAAATGGCTCTAAAACACCAAAGGAAAGGGCTAGAGTGCTGCAAATGGCAGCAAAACGTAATTAAGAGCATGGCAAGTGCTCTGCAAACAAATGTGGATAGGGAAATAACTTAAAACAACAAAAAAAAACCAGAAAAATAAAACAATGTTCTTCTTCATCTCTGAAGGACGAGGCCCATATGGAGTAGGAGGGAGGTTGAGGTGGTGGTGGATGTGGCGGTGACATAGGCGTGCGCACAGGGTGTGCTGGGTGTGCCTGGGCACACCCTAATCACCTAGGGCACATAGCATTGCCAGTGAGGAGATGGGAAAGATCTCCCTGGGACCTGCTCTGCTCTATTTCTCCTTGCCTACAGGTACATGGCCCCGATACATTACTCTCCCTGCTGGCAAACACATGCATGTGTATTTCAACTTTGGGGTGCACACCTTAATGCAATAGGCTGCGCACACCTATGGGCGGTGTAGGTGGAAGCGGCGGTGGAGGAGGACCAGGGCCGGATTAACAGCATCATGGGCTTGGTGCTGAGGATTTTGAAGGGCCTTAAGGGCCGTGCCTTGCCATGCACCCAGAGGAGGAAGGGTGCAGCCATGCATGCCTAATTCAACATGGGATGCTGTCTCTGAAGCCCATAAACACATCCATGCATCGCCAACTGTCCCTCCTTGTCCGGCCTTCACGCTGTGTGGGGAGGTTCTGAGGGTGCTGCCTGGGGAAGCGAGCATAGAAGCCAGACTTCTGTGTTTACAAGTGACAGAAGAGCGGTAACAGTGAATATGGCCAACCCGGGGCCTATATAAAAGGTAGGGGCCTGGAGCTGCAGCTCCAATAGCCCCTACATTAATCTGGCCCTGAGGTGGAGGACGAGGTAGCCAACACTGCTTCTTTTCAAAAATTTTAAATGAGGGTACACCCCAAAAGAGTGAGAAAGAGCAAAAATGGAACAATGGGTGGGTAAGGTCGGTATCCATTGCTATTCTGCATAAGGTACGGAAAAGTCCCGTGGGATCCATGCCTGGTTCATTTTAATGAACGTGAGCTTGTCCACATTGTCTCTGGACAGGCGGCTGCGCTTGTCTGTTATAACGCCCCCAGCCGTGCTAAATACCCGTTCAGATAATACACTGGCTGCAGGGCACGCCAGCACCTCCAAGGCGTAAAGGGCAAGCTCAAGCCATGTGCCCAATTTGGAGACCCAGAAGTTGAAGGGGGCAGACCCGTCATTCACTACATGTAGGCGTGTGCACACATACTGCTCCACCATGTTGGTAAAATGCTGCCTCCTGCTAAGACGTTCCATCTGAGCTGCTGGTGCTGCTGTTTGTTGTGGCGTGCTGACAAAGCTTTTCCACATTTCGGCCATGCTAACCCTGCCTTCTGAGGTGCTGGCGGTGCCCTGGTTGCGTTGGCGACCTCCTCCTCCTCTGCCTTGTGCTTCCACTGTGGCCCCGCTGTCAGATGGGAATGCCAGCAGCATGGCGTCTACCAGCGTGCGCTTGTACTCGCGCATCTTGCGATCGCGCTCCAGTGAGTGAATTAAGGACGGTACGTTGTCCTTGTAACGGGGATCCAGCAGCGTGGCCACCCAGTAATCAGCACAAGTTAGAATGTGGGCAACTCGGCGGTCGTTGTGGAGACACTGCAGCATGTAATCGCTCATGTGTGCCAGGCTGCCCAGAGGCAACGAAAGGCTGTCCTCTGTGGGAGGTGTATCGTCCGTGTCCTCTGTATCCCCCCAGCCACGCACCAGTGATGGCCATGAGCTGGCCTGGGTGCCACCCTGCTGTGAACATGGTTCCATCTCCTCCTCCAGCTCCTCCTCCTCCTCATCCTCCTCATCCTCCAGAACTGTGCCCCTGCTGGACAATTGCGTCCCTGGCGTTTGCGTGTGCAGGAACCCACCCTCGGAGCCCCTTGCGAATGACTGCCCTGAAAGCCTTGGAAATGTTACCTCTTCATCCTCCTCCTCCTCCTCATCCTGTGCCACATCCTCTTCCATCATCGCCCGAATTGTTTTTTCAAGGAGGCATAGAAGTGGGATAGTTAAGCTGAGAACGGCATCATTGCCACTGGCCATGTTGGTGGAGTACTCAAAACAGCGCAACAAGGCACACAGGTCTCGCATGGAGGCCCAGTTAAATTAAATAGCGGAATAGAAAATATGATCCAAAAAAAGTGTATGTATATCACACGTACACAACCACACTGGGCCCCAATTACTATTGTTTGTACCCCTAAAAGGCTAGATGAGGAGTAGGGGGAGTATGGAACAGGCAGCACCCTCAAACCTTCAGAAGTATGAGATGAACCCCAACAACTTGGAAAGGTGGATCTCTCTCACACGTACCGACACAGACTATCCCGCAATTCAATTGATCCTCAAAGGTTTTTATTGAATAGCGGAATAGGAAATATGATCAAAAAAAGTGTATGTATCTCGCACGTACACAACCACACTAGGCCCCAATTACTATTGTTTGTACCCCTAAAAGGCTAGATGAGGAGTAGGGGGGGTATGGAACAGGCAGCACCCTCAAACCTTCAGAAGTATGAGATGAACCCCAACAACTTGGAAAGGTGGATCTCTCTCACACGTACCAACACAGACTATCCCCCAATTTAACTGATCCCCAAAGGTTTTTGATTAAATAGCGGAATAGAAAATATGATCCAAAAAAAGTGTATGTATATCACACGTACACAACCACACTAGGCCCCAATTACTATTGTTTGTACCCCTAAAAGGCTAGGAGTAGGGGGAGTATGGAACAGGCAGCACCCTCAAACCTTCAGAAGTATGAGATGAACCCCAACAACTTGGAAAGGTGGATCTCTCTCACACGTACCAACACAGACTATCCCCCAATTTAACTGATCCCCAAAGGTTTTTGATTAAATAGCGGAATAGAAAATATGATCCCAAAAAAGTGTATGTATATCACACGTACACAACCACACTAGGCCCCAATTACTATTGTTTGTACCCCTAAAAGGCTAGGAGTAGGGGGAGTATGGAACAGGCAGCACCCTCAAACCTTCAGAAGTATGAGATGAACCCCAACAACTTGGAAAGGTGGATCTCTCTCACACGTACCAACACAGACTATCCCCCAATTTAACTGATCCCCAAAGGTTTTTGATTAAATAGCGGAATAGAAAATATGATCCCAAAAAAGTGTATGTATATCACACGTACACAACCACACTAGGCCCCAATTACTATTGTTTGTACCCCTAAAAGGCTAGGAGTAGGGGGAGTATGGAACAGGCAGCACCCTCAAACCTTCAGAAGTATGAGATGAACCCCAACAACTTGGAAAGGTGGATCTCTCTCACACGTACCAACACAGACTATCCCCCAATTTAACTGATCCCCAAAGGTTTTTGATTAAATAGCGGAATAGAAAATATGATCCCAAAAAAGTGTATGTATATCACACGTACACAACCACACTAGGCCCCAATTACTATTGTTTGTACCCCTAAAAGGCTAGATGAGGAGTAGGGGGAGTATGGAACAGGCAGCACCCTCAAACCTTCAGAAGTATGAGATTGTGTTCACTGTACCCCACAAAGATTGAGTTCACTGCACCCCACAATGATTTTGTTCACTGCACCCCACAAAGATTGTGTTCACTGCACCTCACAAAGATTGTGTTCACTGTACCCCCCAAAGATTGTGTTCACTGCACCCCACAAAGATTCTGTTCACTGTACCCCACAAAGATTGTGTTCACTGCACCCCAAAAAGATTGTGTTCACTGCACCCCAAAAAGGATGTTGTTCACTGCACCCCAAAAAGGATGTTGTTCACTCCACCCCAAAAAGATTGTGTTCACTGCACCCCACAAAGATTGTGTTCACTGCACCCCAAAAAGATTGTGTTCACTGCACCCCAAAAAGGATTTTGTTCACTGCACCCCAAAAAGGATTTTGTTCACTGCACCCCAAAAAGGATGTTGTTCACTCCACCCCAAAAAGATTGTGTTCACTGCACCCCACAAAGGATTTTGTTCACTGCACCCCAAAAAGATTGTGTTCACTGCACCCCAAAAAGGATGTTGTTCACTGCACCCCAAAAAGGATTTTGTTCACTGCACCCCAAAAAGATTGTGTTCACTGCACCCCACAAAGGATTTTGTTCACTGCACCCCACAAAGATTGTGTTCACTGCACACCAAAAAGGATTGTGTTCACTGCACCCCAAAAAGATTTTGTTCACTGCACCCCAAAAAGATTGTGTTCACTGCAGCCCAAAAAGATTGTGTTCACTGCAGCCCAAAAAGATTGTGTTCACTGCAGCCCAAAAAGATTGTGTTCACTGCAGCTCACACACAGAAAAATGGATGTGGATCACTGACACCTGCCTATCTCCAATCCCACACCACACAGCAATATCGATTGTAGTTTGTAGAACACAGTTTCCCTAAAATTCAGCAGACTCTGTCCCTAACAGGATTGAGAAGAGATCGTAGATCAGGATTGAGTGCAGATTCACCCCACCCCCCACACAGCAATATCGATTGTAGTTTGTAGAAGACACTGACCCTATAATTCAGCAGACTCTATCCCTAAAATGCCTACAACTCGCCCTGCCTAAACACTCCGACCTGTCCCTCAATTCTATCCGGACACAAATGGTTTTTTCCTGCCTATCTTTCCCTAATCAGCAGCCAGCACGTTGATGTGTGCTCTGTCCCTGAATCTAAGCAGCATAATGACGCCGCTGCGGCTGCCTCGAACTTATAAAGACTTGGTCACATGCTTCAGACGGCCAATCACAGCTACTGAGACATTTGCAGGCATGGCTGGGATGGCTTAAGGCACACCAGTTAAACGATTGTTGATTGGCTGTTGAAAGCCCGCCATGAAAAGAGCGCCAAAGCATGCAAAACCCGGAAATAAAACGACCGAACACGGATTTTTACCCGAACATACAGTAAAGTGTCCGTGTCCGTGTTCGGGTACAAAAAATCCAATTATTCGGTACGAACACGAATAATACAGTCCGTGTTCGCTCAACACTATTTGCAAACTGATTTTTGTAGTTTTATTTCAGGAAAGAACCTGCAAAATGCAGCCAAGATAAAGTAGTGTAGCAGGATTCCCAGTCGTTTTGCTGGATATGGGTCCCCCTAGGTCACCGGGTGCAACAAAAGTACCTTTGTGCATGTTTCTTCAAGTGTGAGCACTGAGACAATGACCAGTTCATTATCTTTGGGTTTTTTGTATTTATAGAGAACTTGGATGGGAGAAGGGAATGAGTGGGATACTCCTTTGGCTCAACTATGCACAATTTGCTAGGGACAACTGAAAAATGCCGATTGGCTCTGACTTGACGCTGGCTAGATGCCGGTCAACGCCGGTTGATGCTGGTTAACGCTGGCTTGCTGCCTGGTGGTAACTCCAAACTGACCTTGGACTGCTTTCTTACATAAAGAAGTCCTCTTTGAGCTCCCTTAAGCACTCCTTGCTGAGGTAGCTACTTGTACTACTGCTGCGCTGCTAAACACTTCAGGGCCCTCTTTCTCCCACTTATCTTCAGGGCTTAGACACTGGCACCCCCTTTCCCTAAGCCTTCTCCTCAGGTTAGCTGGCTCCCAGATCCCTCTGACCTTCTGGAGTTGTCCCCTCTCCTAAGCAGACCCCGGTTTTGATTACTCATGACACTGTTTTTCCCTGAAACTTCTGCCCAGCAGCTCCACTCGGTCCACAGCACTCTGGATCCTCTCTCTGCAGCTCAGCTCAACCTTCGTGCTCTAGGCCAACTGCCCAGGACACCCTCACTATCCCTGACAGGAGGAGAGACAGCCGTCACCCTCCTCCTGGGACTCTGCTTCCCGCCAAAGATGCCCTGTCACATGCTTCCCTCAGACTTATAGCCCATCCCAGGGTGCATTGCGGCAAAGTCCGCCCACTGAGATAGCCACAAGCCCTGGTGTGTTATTGGCTAGGTTTCCTCCACTGTCCAATAAGAGCCCTCATTGGACATACAGTAAACACCCGCTCCATCGCGGTTCAGTTTTTGCGGTCCCGGTATATTGCGTTTTTTTTTGTAATGTCATTTTACTATATAAATCATTAAAAATGAAATATTTTTGTGTTTTCCATAGCTCTTGCTATGTCTCTCAGTATCTTTTATATGTTTAAATGAGTTTCTATTGTTTTAAAAGTGTGTTTAAAGACCTTAAAATGCTTTTACACGTACAGTGACAGTAAAAAAAACATGCCTACAATGCATTTTAATAGGGTTTTTCTATTTCGCGGATTTTCACTTTTCGCGGCTGGGTCCGGAACGTAACCCCCGCAATGGAGGGGGGTTTACTGTAGTGGGAGACTCCCCAGGCACAAAAGATCACACCTGGAAGCATGTGACAGCCTAATTAAATCATCAGGCCCCCCTGATTTGTAGACAGGGCCCCCCCATATGCTTCTTCCTAGCACCTACCTAGGAGGGTGCTACATCAGTAAATGTTGTACACAGACAGCATTAAAGTAATTATAAACCCATTTTTTTTTAGGTTTAGTTAAAGTAGGAAATAGTTAAAGTGTATGTCTACCCTAACACTAAAATTCCTGCATCTACAGGCATCCATCTAAGACTAACTTTTTTAGCCCTGTAAAGAAAAAATCAGTATACATATCTTTTTTTAAGCTAATTCGATCCGTTCTTCAGCGGCGGAAGTTCTGTTGAGGACACAGCCGAAAACGGCTGTGAAATGAATGGGGAGTGACGTCACCCGTAGATTTACTATGGGGCTTCAGTTGTTGGTTGTGTCCTCTGCACCTGACTCCACAGCGAAGCCGCAGCTGACAGCTCAGTGTGGGATCGGGTTGGATTGGCTTTAAAAAAGATATGTATACGGATTTCTTCTTTACAGGGCTAGATAGGTTAGTGTTAGATCGTGGATGTCTGTAGATGCAGGGAATGTAAGTCCAAGGGTGGACTTCTACTTCAACACCCTTTTTTTTTCTCTGACTGTGTCCCCCTGGGGATATTTCCCCTCACTTCCCCTCCTGGAGACACAATAGGAAATGAGGGGAAATCTCCCCAAAGTGAAAGGAATTCCCATCTCAGAAAATTGTCACAAGAACACGTGTAGTATTGAAGGATTTTCTTTCACCTCTTGCTCTAAAGACAACTCAGAATGTTTCGATTTCTCCCAGGATTGTATGTATATAAATGGAAGAATTCATAATAAAAGGAAGACAGGTGAGACAGCCATCTTTGTATTCTCTAAATAACAAAGGAAGTCTGTATTTCGGAGAAAAGGACGGAAAGTTTAGCTCACCGATGTTGGCGATCTTCCATGATTGCTGCCTCACGTTTGCAATAATCTCTCTCTGCGCTCATAAAGACGGTTTTATGGCGTAACAGTATGTAGGACGCATTGTCAGCTCCGCTTCATTTAAACTGCCAGGCCCAGCGGAGAGAAACAAAAATTTACTATCAGACGGACGCTGCAGCTTTAACCCTTCTTGATCCATCGTATGTGCGATAAGACAGCAATTTCTGGTCCACAAATTCTATATCTTATCTGATGATTGTTAATCACTACCTTGTCTGTTGATTACACTTGACTTCACAATAAACTAAAGAAAAATGTATCTCTATTTTTCTTTGTTGCTCCTCCTCTATCTTCCTCTTTATCATGGGGATCCCAGGTATACCTATCCAATGGGGCCATAACACTTTGGAACCAGATCTGCCAATCTTCTCTGGCTATTACATGGTGGCCCCAGTTTCCCCCATCTGCTGTGGCCAATACATGATGGTCCTAGTTCCTCTCATCTTCTGTGGCCATTACATGGGGGGCAGGAGAGCTTGTGTGTGTGTGTCTGTGCATATATATATATATACAGTGCCTTGCAAAAGTATTCCGCCCCCTTGAACTTTGCAACCTTTTGCCACATTTCAGGCTTCAAACATAAAGATATAAAACTGTAATTTTTTGTGAAGAATCAACAACAAAAGGGACACAATTATGAAGTGGAACAAAATTTATTGGATATTTCAAACTTTGTTAACAAATAAAAAACTGAAAAATTGGGCGTGCAAAATTATTCAGCCCCTTTACTTTCAGTGCAGCAAACTCTCTCCAGAAGTTCAGTGAGGATCTCTGAATGATCCAATGTTGACCCAAATGACTAATGATGATAAATAGAATCCACCTGTGTGTAATCAAGTCTCCGTATAAATGCACCTGCACTGTGACAGTCTCAGAGGTCCGTTTAAAGCGCAGAGAGCATAATGAAGAACAAGGAACACACCAGGCAGGTCCGAGATACTGTTGTGGAGAAGTTTAAAGCCGGATTTGGATACAAAAAGATTTCCCAAGCTTTAAACATCCCAAGGAGCACTGTGCAAGCAATAATATTGAAATGGAAGGAGTATGAGACCACTGCAAATCTACGAAGACCTGGCCGTCCCTTTAAACTTTCAGCTCATACAAGGAGAAGACTGATCAGAGATGCAGCCAGGAGGCCCATGATCACTCTGGATGAACTGCAGAGATCTACAGCTGAGGTGTGAGACTCTGTCCGTAGGACAACAATCAGTCGTATACTGCACAAATCTGGCCTTTATGGAAGAGAGGCAAGAAGAAAGCCATTTCTTAAAGATATCCATAAAAAGTGTCGTTTAAAGTTTGCCACAAGCCACCTGGGAGATACACCAAACTTGTGGAAGAAGGTGCTCTGGTCAGATGAAACCAAAATCCAACTTTTTGGCAACAATGCAAAACGTTATGTTTGGCGTAAAAGCAACACAGCTCATCACCCTGAACACACCATCCCCACTGTCAAACATGGTAGTGGCAGCATCATGGTTTGGGCCTGCTTTTCTTCAGCAGGGACAGGGAAGATGGTTAAAATTGATGGGAAGATGGATGGAGCCAAATACAGGACCATTCTGGAAGAAAACCTGATGGAGTCTGCAAAAGACCTGAGACTGGGACGGAGATTTGTCTTCCAACAAGACAATGATCCAAAACATAAAGCAAAATCTACAATGGAATGGTTCACAAATAAACATATCCAGGTGTTAGAATGGCCAAGTCAAAGTCCAGACCTGAATCCAATCGAGAATCTGTGGAAATAACTGAAAACTGCTGTTCACAAACGCTCTCCATCCA
The DNA here is from genome assembly GCF_965119305.1 of Pelophylax lessonae. NCBI lineage: Eukaryota > Metazoa > Chordata > Amphibia > Anura > Ranidae > Pelophylax > Pelophylax lessonae. Next base: position 482,984,895 of record NC_138771.1, on the reverse strand, counting down.
ACCTCACTGAGCTCGAGCTGTTTTGCAAGGAGGAATGGGCAAAAACTTCAGTCTCTCGATGTGCAAAACTGATAGAGACATACCCCAAGCGACTTACAGCTGTAATCGCAGCAAAAGGTGGCGCTACAAAGTATTAACTTAAGGGGGCTAAATAATTTTGCACGCCCAATTTTTCAGTTTTTTATTTGTTAACAAAGTTTGAAATATCCAATAAATTTCGTTCCACTTCATGATTGTGTCCCACTTGTTGTTGATTCTTCACAAAAAATTACAGTTTTATATCTTTATGTTTGAAGCCTGAAATGTGGCAAAAGGTCGCACAGTTCAAGGGGGCCGAATACTTTCGCAAGGCACTGTATATATATATATATATATATATATATATATATATACAGTATCTCACAAAAGGGAGTACACCCCTCACATTTTCGTTAATATTTTATTATATCTGAAGAAATGACACTTTGCTACATTATAAAGTAGTGAGTGTACAGCTTGTAAACCAGAGTAAATTTGCTGTCCCATCATAATGACTCAACACACAGCCATTAATGTCTAAACTTTCCACATTGGGCCCAACTAGCCATTTTTCCCTCCCCGGTGTCATGTGACTCGTTAGTGTTACAAGGTCTCAGGTGTGAATGGGGAGCAAGTGTTTTAAATTTGGTGTTATCGCTCTCATTCTCACTCTCACTCTCTCATACTAGTCACTGGAAGTTCAACATGCCACCTCATGGCAAAAAATTCTCTGAGGATCTGAAAAAAATAATTGTTGCCCTACATAAAGAGGGCCTAGGCTATAAGAAGATTGTCAAGACCCTGAAACTTTGCTGCAGCACGGTGGCCAAGATCATACAGCGGTTTAACAGGAAAGGTTCCACTCAGAAAAAGCCTTTCCATGGTCGACCAAATAAGTTGAGTGCACGTGCTCAGTGTCACATCCAGAGGTTGACTTTGGGAAATAGATGTATGAGTGCTGCCAGCATTCCTGCAGAGGTTGAAGGGGTGGGGGGGTCAGCCTGTCAGTGCTCAGACCATACGCTGCACACTGCATCAAATTGGTTTGCATGGCTGTCATCCCAGAAGGAAGCCTCTTCTAAAGATGATGCACAAGGAAGCCTGCAAACAGTTTGCTGAAGACAAGGAGACTAAGGAGATGGATTACTGGAACCAGGTCCTGTGGTCTGATGAGACCAAGATAAACTTATTTGATTCAGATGGTGTCAAACGTGTGTTGCCGCAACCAGGTGAGGAGTACAAAGACAAGTGTGTTTTGCCTACAGTCAAGCATGGTGGTGGGAGTGTCATGGTCTGGGGCTGCATGAGTGCTGCCGGCACTAGGGAGCTTAAGCAGAGAATGATCCCCTCCCTTCGGAGACTGGGCTACAGGACAGTATTCCAACATGATAACGACCCCACACACACCTCCAAGAGGACCACTGCCTTGTTAAAGAAGCTAAGGGTAAAGGTGATGGACTGGCCAAGCATGTCTCCAGACCTAAACCCTACTGAGCATCTGTGGGGCATCCTCAAATGGATGGTAAACTGGAGCGCAAGGTCTCTAACATCCACCAGCTCTGTGATGTCGTCATGGAGGAGTGGAAGAGGACTCCAATGGCAACCTGTGAAGCTCTGGTGAACTCCATGCCCAAGAGGGTTAAGGCAGTGCTGGAAAATAATGGTGGCCACAAAAAATATTGACACTTTAGGCCCAAATTTGGACATTTCCACTTAGGGGTGTACTCACTTTTGTTGCCAGCAGTTTACACATTAATGGCTGTGTGTTGCGTTTTTTGAGGGGACAGCAAATTTACACTGTTATACAAGCTGTACACTCACTACTTTACATTGTAGCAAAGTGTAATTTCTTCAGTGTTGTCACATTAAAAGATATAATAAAATATTTACAAAAATGTGAGGGGTGTACTCACTTTTGTGACATACTGTGTATATATATATATATATATATATACACACAGGGGTCGAAACAAAAATATGGAAACACTACATCGTTTGCAGGTGTTAAAGTGACAACATGTTTCGCGTTGAAAGCTGAAGTGATGTCACATTCTTTTGCTTTCGCTGTGTCATGAGACACCCAGTCGACAGATTGGAAGCCTCGCTTTTGTCATTCACTGCTAGTAATATGGAGTCATGCCAGAGCTTACTGTTTCTAAGAGGGCAAATTGTTGGTGCTAGCTTAGCTGATGCCTCTGTGACTGAAGTTGCCAATTTATTTGCGGTGTCGCGAGGTACAGAATCAAAGGTTATGACAGCATACACAGTTTCCGGGAAAATATCATCTGATAAGAATACGCGCGGTCGACATGGTCAACTGAACAAAAAAGACATTGCGCAGGGTTGTGACCCAGATTTTTGCATGAAAAGTGGTATCAGATTCCATTAACTAACATTCAAGACTTATATTTTTCAATTCCCAGGAGATTTCAGGCCATCTTGGAAGCTTGGAAGCCAAAAGTGGTCTAACACCATATTAGGTAACGATTTAGTCCTTTTACCATACTTGTTTTTATAATTTTGTCCAACTCCTGTATATATATATATATATATATATATATATATATATATACTGTATATATATATGTATATATATATATATATATATATATATATATATATATATATATAAATTTGACAAGACTTCAAACATACAGCCAATGTCATTAGGAACTATCTTCAGTGTAAAGAAGAACAAGGAGTCTTGGAAGTGTTGATTTGGTCCCCACAGAGCCTTGATCGCAACATCATGGAGTCTGTCTGGGATTACATGAAGAGAAAGAAGGATTTGAGGCAGTCTACATCCATGGAAGATCTGTGGTTAGTTCTCCAAGATGTTTGGAACAACCTACCTGCCGAGTTCCTTCGAAAACTCTGTGCAAGTGTACAAGGTGATCACACCAAATATTGTTTTGATTCGGATTTCTCTTCTGTTCATTTACTTTCCATTATGTTAATTGATAAAAATAAACTATTAACACTTTTATTTTTGAAAGCATTCTAAATTTACAGCATGTTTTCATACCTGCCTAAAACCTTTGCACTATAATATACAGTATATATGTAGATTATTTTCTTGGAGGTAATAGGACCTTCATGCAATTTGCACATTTGGGCAATCATGATCCCTTTATTGCATGACTCCCTTAGCTTGGATATTCACGGGTGGCACAGAACTTTTACCGCTTTCGTATCTGAACAAATCAAAGGCGAGGAGGAGAATTGTATGCTATCCATGTTTTATGATGGAAAATCCCAAACCACACGCCTGGCTTCTTCCCTTTCATGGCCAGATCTTTCCAGGCTGTACGACTTTAGAATATCGAGCTGGGAGATGAAATATTCACCACAATGAAGATTTCGTTCTTTATTCTTTATAATATCTGAATGGAGTTCCAACATCGACTTTTGGTGCTGTGCGAAATGAAAGAACCAGTTGGCACTGCAGGGCTTAAATGTCACCATTATCCAGAGTAATAAACAGGATGGACAGCCTCTTGTCTGTCTGTCTATCTATCTATCTATCTATCTATCTATCTATCTATCTATCTATCTATCTATCTATCTATCTATCTATCTATCTTTAAAAAAAAGTATACACCACAATATTAATTGAAAACAAAAAAGAAACAAGTAATCTCGATTGAGGGAAAGATTTATCTTCCTGTTTTAGTGGTTATTTTTTGTAGATTATGGTGCTGTAAATGTAAAAAAAATCTAAATTCCTGCTGTAAATCTCATACAGGAACTTTATAGGCTGCAGCAAATGTAAAGCTGAAGAGAGAAGGAAGAAAGAAGGGAAGGAAGGAAGGAAAGAAAAAGAAAGAAAGAAAGAAAGAAAGAAAGAAAGAAAGAAAGAAAGAAAGAAAGAAAGAAAGAAAGAAAGAAAGAAAGAAAGAAAGAAAGAAAGAAAGAAAGAAAGAAAGAAAGAAGTGTATTCAGGACACTGCCTGGGCCTTGGATTGGTATTGGTACTTGGCATACTGTACAGCACAAATATGTAAACTTGCAGTTGGCAGACAAGGGAGGGGGAGTTGTGCTGTAAATCCAAAGGCCTTTAACAGGGAATGAACAGGAATATTTGCCCCCTCCTGTGCACAGTGCAGCTCTCATTGATGCCCGGCCAGTGTACAGTGTCTGCCATGTGTACATTTTATTATAATGTGATTACAGGTCTTTTACAATGTTGTCATGTCTAATCCCAAGGCCATTATCTGTCATTGGCAGAAGCCCTTAAAACATTAAGAAGGTCGTCAGTGGAGTACTTCACAGGAGGGCTGAGAAGGAGAAGTCTTGGAACGGAGGATTTATCAGAACGTTTTCTGCGGATATACATAATATAAGAATGTCATAAAGGCGCAGAATATAATTAGCCTCTTCCCGTGGTCTATGCCAGTCACACAGAGCCGTTATTTTTCGGATTATAACCAGCAGATTACCGGAGGTTCACCACAAATTTGCAAGTAAAAAGCTTTTAAATGAACATGTGTATTCTAAGTGGAATATTATGAAAGTAAAATGAGGCAGCGGACGCGGCGGCCTCCCATCCTGCGCTTTATATTGTGAATGTTTAGTTCAGTGAAGCTGTTTCTATGTTTTGCACAGAAAATGATAATACTGAACAGACAGGAAAGAAGTTTTTCAATTTCTCGTATCCCCTGACATCTCCACGCTGGAATACCAATTGAATTGGATTAGAATAACATATGGTAAGCTGTAGAGGCAATCGGGCCGCGTCACAGATAAGATACACAAAGTTCGGTGTGATTGGAACTTGGTGGTCCAAGTCGGCTTGTTTATCAGCTCTAGCTATTTCATATTTATTATAAAATCGCAGAAGACATTCTCCAGCCGTTGGGGGGATGAGGGGGCGAGAGGCGTCCTTTTCACAGGCCCTGCTGTGCACAATTGGCCTTTTTTGGATAGAGGAGTTTCTGAGAACAGTGGAGATCACCTTTAGGACTGGTCACACCTTGTGGTTTAATGGAAGAACTTCTACAGCCTATCGGCCCACTTCTTCTGCTAATGCTGACCACACCTGGCAAACTATAAAATGCCTGAGTTCCCATAGTAGGGGAAAACTGTGATATTCCTCCAATGCTACATCTCACAAATCCAATCTCCAAATCTGCCAATAAAATAATTTCTTAAGATTTCCTTTGTTATTACATTCAGAAACCCTCCAACTGGTGGGAAACACTCTTCCAAAATAATGTCCGTTACAAGGCTTCCACCACAACCCAATGATACTGCACACATTTCTATTTCTTATGATGCATTTTAAGTAAAAAATATTACCATTGATAAATGTGTCATTATTGAACACACAGACTGGGGAAATACAGACACACTATCCTGACAGTTACCATCACAGGGGTAACTAAGAGCTAAAAAAAATCAACTACCTCTGGGAGGTCCAACTGTAACCTTGGATGCAGTGGGAGCTTTTCCCCTCCTTTCATTGTTGTCATGGAAAAGTCATTGTCTTCTGAGCACCATCATCACCACCATCATCAACTGTCTATTATCATCAATCTGTCATCCTGATACTCCTTCTCATCATCAACCATTATTGTAATTTCTTATCAGTTATCATCACCTAGCATTATTCCTATCAGTTATTATCTACATCCTCCTCATCATCATGCATTCTAAATTTTTAATTATCATCAGTCATCATCATACCCACAGAGAGTACATCAGTAAAAAGATTTGTGTTTTGGTTGGGGAACAGTTATAGTGTTGTCTATTGGGTGCTGGAAGAGTTTCGTCCTGCCTTTCCTTACCAACCAAGGAGGATCCGCACAGAGGGAAGCCATATCGCCAGGTCTCTGTTGCCTTACTGATAATATTCAGTGCTGAGATGGTCAAGGGTCTCTGCTAGTCAGAGAGTTGTATAGCCAGCCTATAGAGTGACTTAATGAACCCCATAGACCCATACATTACATTTTTATATTATATATACAGTATATATATGTAACACCCTACAGGTAGGTGCCAGGTAAATGTATAGTGGGCCTTGTCTGCCTAACAGCAGGGCCATGATTTCTTTTGGTTAGGGTGTCATGGTTTCCAGGTGTGCCTGCTGAAGGGGAAGTCTCCCACTGGGTCCTGTGAGAGACTTCTCATAGGGTAGTGGAGGAAGCCCAATTAGGGGACACATTCAAGCTTGTAATTACGTCAGAAGCCAGATTATGCTGCAAAGGATTCTGGGAGTGGGTATAAGTTTGGGGGAAGCGCGCGACCTGGTGTCTTTGGTGGGAGCAGAGTCCCAGGAGAGAGAGAATGGCTGTCTCTCCTCCTGTCTGAGGAAGAGGATGTCTCGGGGTGTCGCCTGAGAATCCAGAGAGCACTGAGTTTAGCTGAGGGGATCCGGTGTGCCGAGAACCAGCGGAGAGCGAGAGGGGTTCAGTCCCAGGAAAGCCTACACAGGTCGTGAGTACTGAGGATTGCCCCTGGGGGTGTGCCTGGAGAGTTAGAGGAGACCACTCTGGAGGAGGTTCTGGGATCCAGTGTCAGCTATCTGTAAAGGGGGTACCTAGGTTGAGGACCCTGAAGTAGCAAAGGGGGTACATAGTCAGATGACCCTGAAGAGCTAAAAGTGTAAAGGGGGTGCCTGCGGTTTGGGTCCGGAATTGTGCAGAGTACCAGTTGAGAGTTGCAGCTATACAGTAATTCACAGCAAACTACCTCAAGCCAGTGCCAGGCTGGAGAGAGTGGTCAGTGACTTTGCAGTGCAGTAGTGTCAGTAGTTCTATGCACCATAGTCCTGAGTCTTCTGGACCTAAAGTCGAGTATTCAGCACTTCTGTCAAGATATAGTGTGTTCTACGTGTCAGTGAGCGCTGGCTAGCGTCGGCTGGCGTCAAGGCAGCGTTAACAGACATTTTCTGGATAAAGTCCCGAATTGTATTTAGTTAAGCCTAAAGAAGTATCCCACTCATTCCCTTCTCCCATCCCCTTTATCTACAATAAAACCACAAAACCAAGATGCCGGAGTTGTCAATGTCTCAGTTCTCACACCCAGGGTCGCAGCTCACATGGGCTGGAGAGGTGACCGGTAACAATGGCAGGCCCACATCAGGCCCAATGCCTGGAAAACCTGCTATATATATATATATATTGCTATTATTCCACTATAAGAGAAGGCATAAGACACACTGTCCTGACAGTCACCATCACAGGGGTAACAATGGGGCTAAAAAGTAAAAGACTACCCTGGGAGGTCTAACTGTAACCTTGGATCCAGTGGGAGCTTCTCTCCTCCTTTCATTGTTGCCATAAAAACATCATCATCATCTGAGTACCATCATCAACCGTCTATTATCATCAATCTGTCCTCCTAATACTCAGGGGCTGACTGGCAACTTTTGGCCCAGGGGTCAAGTACAACCCAGAGGCCCATGGTGAAGCCCCCCTTCCACTCCCCCTTTTCCCTGCCTCCTCCCGACCCCACCTGCCACTTTCAACATCCATGTGAATTAAAACACAAGAAAAAAAAAAAAAAGAAACAATAAACAATAAAGGACTGTTTGAAATAAATAATTAGAGAACTCTTTAAACTGATATACAGAAACAAACATGCAGTAAGGCTCGGTTTCTACTAGTGCAAATTGCGGTGCGACTTGACACATGTCAAGTCGCACAGCAAGTCAAAACCCATTGTTTTCAATGGGGCCCGTTTCCACTGCCGCGGCTTCAGTTGCCGCGACCTCAAAAGTAAATCGTGTACTACTTTTGAGCGCGACTTCCCTCTATATATGAGGGACAAGTCTAACTGAAGCCGCGGTTTACTTTTGCTACGAAGTCGTGCTAGAAGTAGCACGACTTCGTAGCCGCACTAGTGGAAACCTAGCCTAAAACTACATGCATTGCTTGAAAAGTTTTTTTTTTTTTAAACTAAAAAAGCAAACATAATAAAACAAAAATGTTTAAAATCTATGTAAGAAACTTATTTAAAATTAGTAGAAACTCTGCCCCTTTAGGCTCCATTTACACCTGAGCATAACACTGCGACAGCTGCTGCAGCGCGTTTTTTCTTTAGCTTTTTTTCTCTTTTTATAGTGGAGTGTTTTTGGAGCAGCATCATTCATGTGAATGGGCCTCCCTCCGCACCAAAGAAGCTCATGTACCAAATCTTGGCACAGAACCAGGAGTGTTTGGTGTTGTGGTTTTTGCAGCAAATTTTGGCATGTTTTGTCGCTCCGCAATCGTGGCAAAATTGTGTTTCAGATGCCAATAGGAAAAAATGGCATCACAAACGCGTCCCGCGTTTTGCCGTGATTCTTGAATCCCAGACAGAATGGCAGTGTTTCCCTCCGCCAATTAAATTGCCTCGGTGTTAGCGGAGCCGAAAGCTGGCCATACACTAGCCGAAAAATCGTTCAAACTAATTTTCGAAAAATTAAAAATCGGCCGTGAGAGCAGACGATCATGCCATCATGTAATGACCGAATTTCGAACAATAAATCGTTCAATGGACATAAATTAATCCATTTTTAGCTCAGTTTGACACATTTGCCTAGTGCAAACAGTTTGGGCGAGAAACACATTAACCTTTCAATTTATCGTTCGTTTGGCAGAATTTTCCAAAGTATTACTTCGATTTTTCGGCTCTGAAAATTTAAAAACGATTTTCTATTTCTGCCCATTAAGTGGACGAAAAAGGAACAATCGGACCAAATGACAGATTTTCGAACGATTTTTCAGCTAGTGTATGGGCAGCATAAGTATCTCAGGAAAATCTAATAGCCATATACATGCTTTGTTACTCAGCCTGTGTGCAAAGGCAGGAGGTGTGGCCTTGGAACTAACTCCACACAGAGAGACAGAGAGGTTGCTTTTCACTACTGTTAGATCTGTGCACCCATTAAGTAGCTATGAAAAACACAAGGAAGAAAAAAAAAAAACATAAATATCGCAAAAACCATATGTACCTACTTTTCCTGCCCAAAGAATGAGACAAGTGTCTCAGAAGGGATGTACGTCACTTTAACCAAAATACAGAAAAAAAACAATATTTTTACCTAACTAGAATGATCTGTAGTAAATAAAAATAAAAAATA